>NC_052019.1:65509653-66119966 GCF_015832195.1 Motacilla alba alba
TATCAGCTTCCCCTGGGAAAGCTGTTTCACCCTTGCCACAGCAGCCATACTCTTCCTTGGCATCGTGGGGAGGGCATCACCCTGCTACTGCGCTGAAGTGGAAATGGTTGAACAAACCACTTTTGTCTGAAAGTGACTTCTCCAGGCAGCATAAATCCCCATCCACACTTCTTTAAACGTATCCCCCTGTGATAACAGCAAGTCACGCCTGAACTTGCCCAGGTCACAGTAAAGTGCTGGTACCATGGAAAAAATGGAGAAAAAAGCATGGCACGTTTGGCAAAATTATTTCAATTTTAAACTGGCCTCTACAATTTTTGGAATGTGTATTTGAGCGTGCAAAGATTCAAGAAATTGCTTCTCCCCAGTGACTAAACTTTTGGGTAGAGCCATGTGGAACTTCAAAAGCTGAAGCTGAATGTTGAGAAAGTTCCCCTTGAGGGCCTGGCACCCTCCTGAAGTCATGGCAAATGTTTTCTTAGCTTGAATGAGAATGAGCCTGGGATTGTTCTTTTTTTAAAGTCCATGCAGAAGTCCAAATACCAGTTGCCCTGGCAAATAATAAGGAAAATCCAAAGGAGAACAATAGTTGTACATCCTGGAATGTCAAGATTAAAAGCATGGACTGCAGTCCCAAGCTCTCAATAAGATGGAAAGCAGAGGGTCTAATTTTCTTTTTATGTGACCCAAACACACACAAGGTTGCCCAAAAGTCTGACTGGGTGGTACCTTAGAGGACAAGCAACTGGGATAAAAAAATCCAGAAGATTATCCAAGCTTCAGACTAAAGGGAAGCTTTGACATGTCAAAATGTTAACTTTTTTTTTTTTTTCTGGATATGTGGCTGTTGCTAATTTGTAGAGGGATTATCTGGCTGCTATACTTGTGGAAAAAGCATAGAACATTGAGAAATGTTTGCAAAATGTGGATGGTACAACCTCGGGTTTTATTTGGAAAGTTTCCCAGGCATTCCAGAAATGAAAGCTTTTATATCTTGAATTTGAAATGAGATGGCTTTTAATGAGCTATTTCAAAGTGCCACATCTAGAATTTAGCATTCAGGGTGCTTAGGAAAATTTAATTGTCCCTTGCAGTCTGCCACTAGACCAAAGTTTCCAAACAGCAAAAAGGATTTCCTAAGATGTTGTGAATATTCAAGAAATGCAAAGTAGGGTTGCACGTAGAATTAACCCACTGAAGATGTTCTAGGCAGCCTTATAGGATATATCTACCATTCCCCATTCTTTAATTGCTGCCAGATAACACCGTAGACGCAGTATTTCCCTTCTTTTGGGTTGTTTTATGACTACAACAATTTCAGTTTTCTTGCATCACTTTAGAGTATCTTGCCTTGTAGGTTCTGTTTTATCTTGAAACCATCAAGGACTGTGGTGATGCAATCTATTGTAATGAAAAAACACTGTTGCAATTTCCAGTATTTTATCTCTGAATATGACACTTAAATTAAGAATTACTTACTCAGAGTAACTACTCAGAGTTATTCAGAGTAATTACTTCTGACTGAACCCAAGGACAAACATGTACATATTTATAAATTTCATGTAAGGGCATGTTGGATGTTGAAAGCTTTCGCATTGTTTTTCCACAGAGAAAAATAACAGCAACAAAATAGTGGTGCCTGCAGAACAGCGTGGATGTGTTCCCAGGTTCATGTGCATCTTGTCCCTATCCACTTTGCATTAGTTACTTCAATCAGGGAGGGTTTCTTTCTCTAGCACTGCGGACTCATTTCCATCCAGCTCCTGACTCTGTGGCAGACAATGACAGGAGGAGAAAAAGGATATTTGGGTGTATAATGTAAAAAGCCTCTGCCCTCCTTTCTTTCCAGTTTCTGAAGAATTTCTCTTTCTTGTGGTTTTTCATGGGCTTTCAACAATAATTTGGAAGGTCTATTGATTTAGAATTAAATGTAACTGGTCCTTTTTCCAGAGTGCTTTGAGTTTATGGTTCCAAGTTTCTTCTGCTTTATGTAGTCACTAAATGAACACAGAAAATTTTGCGTCCTTTGGCCCACTCAGGCAGCAGTAAGATCAACACAGCTGGGAAGGAGAAGGTGTCAAAAATAGCTTAAAAGATCTGGGGAGCTGGTTCTTTAGTATTGAGAGTTGATCTGCCCTTCCATCTCTTTGTGCACTTGTGTGGTTGACTGGAAAAAATTTACAGATCGTGGAGGTAAACTTGGGGCTTCCAGTCAGCCCTGGGTCTGTCTGCACATCCTGCTCACACGTGATTAATGTGTGCTCTATTAACTGTGGGTAAACAGTCCTGTATGTGTGGTTCACCAAACAGCTCTGCTTTAACCAGTACACATCCTAGGCCAATAAAAAAATAACTTAATACTGCCACCAAGCACAGTGGTTTCCTGTAAAAGCTTGAGAATGCAGTTCGTAATCTGAAACTGTTGTGCAAATGCAGACATGAATTTGTTGAAGGGGTTTCCCATATCATCTGAAGGGGAAGAAAATGCATTTTTTGGGATGTTTCCCTGTTTGTTTTAAAAGTCATGTCACAGTCTTACAGTCAAACCTCTGAACTTTAAAGAAAATAC
The DNA here is from genome assembly GCF_015832195.1 of Motacilla alba alba. Lineage (NCBI taxonomy): Eukaryota > Metazoa > Chordata > Aves > Passeriformes > Motacillidae > Motacilla > Motacilla alba. Next base: position 65,512,223 of record NC_052019.1, read on the forward strand.
AATTCAGAGTTCATAAATATATTTCTGCTTTCATTTTTTAATTTGCTTCATTTATCCCTTTTCAAATGTAAATTGATCTTTGATAAAATGCCAGTTATGCTACATTTAGTGTATAAACATAGGGAATATGAGCTTGAGTTTCAAAATTCTGAAGTTTTAAATATTTATTCAGATGAGTCTCTTTAGCAGAACATATTTTTAATTAACTTTTTGAAATGCTAAAATATGGCAAAATCTACCTGTTGAAGGTCACCAATCTACTTCTAATCCTTTTTCACTCTCTGTGAAGATGAAAAGACATTTAAAAGACATTTAAACCGTTATTTAGATATATTTATGCCATTCCTGGCCTCTGAGATGGGCCAAACTTCATGCAGTCCTGAGTGAGTAATCTATATGGAAAAAAACCATGGAAGAAAGTCTCTGCATTTGAAAAAGGAAGAAAAAAGACCTAAAAATGTTAGCATTTCTGTCTTTTGGTGTCATTAAGCAGTAAGAATTTACACATAAAACCTTCCTGTGAGGAATCTTTTCAACTTTTAGCAAGACAAGGAAAAATGGTGTGGGCTACAGTAAAGTAATATTTACTTTACAGTCTGTATTTGATGGCAGTAAAAACATATCTGACTGCTTCTAAAGGAATCTGAGTTCCCTTAATTTTATCATTAGAGGAAAATAATTGTTTCCTAAAATTGGAAAAGCTTCAATATCCAAAGACTCCTGTCTTGACTCTACTTGCAGTAAAAAGATTTATAAAAATATGTGTCATAACAATTTTATTTTCCCGCAGAATTGTCCCATAAATGACATTATCACTATACTTGGAACTGTAATTTGCACATTATATCAGCTTGAAACAATTTGGGACATTAATTTTCCCTCACTATTGTAGTCTATAAATGAAGTGACACCATGAATGGAAGACCCTATAAATGACTATTAATTATTTGACCAGACTGAGTCAAAAGGAATGAGTTTTACTCATTTTACTTTAATTGATAACTTCACTTCTTAGCCAACAGAACCAAATAATTCATGATGACAGCAACAGTTAATAGTTGGGAAATTCACATTTTAAATGATACTTCCAGGGATTATAAATGTGATACAAATTTACAGTGTGATAAATCATTTCTAGGGTAAATTATTTCTTTAGGTTTTTGTTCTATTTTTATTTCACAGATTTCAGGAACAGCAAAAATAAGTGCATTATAGGACAAATGCTGCTGACAATAGGATAAATAACTTATGAATAAACTCTTTAGTCTCCAGTTAAATTGGACTGGGTTTGAATGTAATGGTACCTGTAATGGAATGCTATTATATATTTAAACTAAAAATGGAATAAACACGTCATAACCTGTACTTAAGCTGAAAAGTCATCTATAAATGTTACTCAATGCAGTTCAATTTGTTACTGATGTAAAAGTCAAGTTGCTAATTTGAAAAGAAGAAAAAAACATTGCACATTTTTTGGGTTTAATATGGTCTCAGGAACTGCAGGCCTCTTTATGATTTGTTTTCATCTGATAAAAAATAAAAGTATGAAATAGGATAAAAGTTTTTCATATAAAAGACTTCATTTAGAAGTCTTGTGCAGGCTGTACCAAGATGAACTTATAACTGAGCTTCTTCTGATGATCAGGAAGATGCAATATTTGAAAGGTTTAACATGAAAAGAGATGAGCAAAACAAACCTAACAGACCCCTCAACTTCTATGTTTCTTGTCTCCTGATTCACCAGTTCTGTCTGTTCTCATTTAGGTGGGCTTCATCCCAGGAAAAAAATCCCTCTCTCACCAGGGATTTTAGGATGCTTATGAGTGCTATCACCAGATGTACATGCAGGCAACACAAAATAATTGAGAGAAGAGCAATAACTTTCAAAAACTGATAGCAATTATTATTCCAGTAATAAAGTCACTTTATTTTAGGAGCCATTTAATACAGATATTTACAGTATAAAGATATTACGACTTGCAATGTATTACTGGTAAAAGCTGTTTATATTTTTTCTCAAGGAAGGGGTTCTCACAGTAAATAGAGATAAATATGTGTATATAAAGATATTTTGGAAGAATTGGAAGCTGGATAAAGTCTGTACCAGAGAAATTAGACTCTTCTTCCTGTCTAGGAATAATAGAGAAAATCCCTTGAGGCTTTGTTTGAACAAATTCATCTCGTGTAATGACTCTGAAAGTGAAATCTCATGAAGTATAGGAAAAACACCACAGACACCACTGAGCTCTTTAGTCCCTTCACTGTTAGTCCTTTCCTGATTTACTGCTGGACTAAACTCATTAACTACTGGCTCTGTAATAGTCCCCAGACCAAATTTTACAACTTCCATTTCTACTTCCATTCTTCAGCTCAGTGTGTGACCCACTGTCCTTGTTAAACCCTTACAGGAGTGCTGGCTTAATTTCAGGGGGAACGCTGGGCCTTTTGATCTGGGCGAGATGGGGTGAGTTTTGCAGTACTTTATGACCCTTACATCATCCACAAGCATTAAAGCAAAATCTTAGAAACAACAGATTGCTGGGAAAACAAGAGGAATCCTCTTCTGTCACATACCCAGCATTTAAATAGCCTGGTTTCTGACATTAGGCTAGTCTTATTCAAACACTGTAGCACCAGATTCCTTGGCAATCAGTCTCTCTTCCACCAACCAGTTTCTTTCATGCTTGCCTCCGCCTTTGCTGCCACACCAGTGCAAATTTTCATGACGATATTCTGTAAACTACATCTCAGAATGGCATTTGTAGCTTAGGAAATGGAAACCTAATGGGAAAATGTGTATGGTATACTTATACGAAAATGGTCTGCAAAATTAACTACAAGCAAAATCTTTGGATGTGGGTGACAGAATGATTTATACTCAATTTAATTTTCTTTGGTAAATGGATCCTTTGATATTTCCAACTAACTGAAAATATGTTATTTTGAAAGTTATGTGAAAGTTAGGAGCAGGTTTGCCTAACAAGTCCAGCTTTAGCACTAAAATGTAAAAATGCTTTGTTATTTGTATTTAAAATTTTGTTGTTAGTACTGAATAACAGGACTTTGATAATGGATTTGGCTTGTAGAAAATGATTGCAACTTTTGCTACAGAAACCGTGATACAAGATTACTTTGACCTGAATTATTGTCCAATTGTGGTTTCCTAATTAGGAAATAAAGACATGGTGTTTTATATCAAGTCGGCTATATACTAGAACTCCAAGGTAAAGACTTATATCTTAAAAATATCTTCACAGATTGTGACCAGAAGTGTCTTTTTTACTGGTAGAAGCATGGTACACAAAGGATAAACATAAGGGATGAGTAGAACACTCTTTTGTTTTATACATTATTATGTGTCAGTATTAGATGCTCATAGGTAGACCTAAGGAATATAGTTGAAAAATTACAAGAAAGAGAGCAAAAAGCAAAAACTATAGATGTAATCAATGTGTCTATCTGCATAAAGACAATTATTAACATTAAATAACCTTAAATATTTCTATTTCCATGCAGGAACAGCACAGGCTGACTCCCAGCCCCCCTGCACATGCACAGGGATGCTTTGTGTTAGAAAAACCTTTCCTCCCCTTGGGAACAGTCAGGGTCTAATTACAGTTTCATTATAGGATTGCAGGGTTTATGTCCTTTCAGTCCTAGGCCTAAGCATTTTGTGCAGCTGGTACCAAGTGAACTATTTGACTAGGAATTGTTACTGCTTTATGGATTTTTTTTCCCCCCACAAATGGATAAAACTGATTCCACGAAATTTACTAAATATTAAATAAGTAGTAAATAAGCTGGTCATTTGCAATGATGTTTATACAATACTTAATGATACCCAAATCTCTTCTAGCTAAGGTATTATAATTTCTAAGAAAAAAATGGGAACATTTATATATAAATAAAAACTTCTTACCAATCTCACCTTGACTATTCAGACAGAACTTTGAAGCAGAGTTCACTTTATTAACTTCAACATTTTGGGGACTTTTGTCACAGGTTGGTGAGGATAATAATCCTCAGCAATGTTTTTGGGTTTTTTTTTGCTTTTCAACAACAGCAAGGCCTCTGGGGATCTGTTATAGAAGTGAGGGTATTATACTGCATTTCAGTGTATATCCGTATCTGTGTCGTTAGCCTTGTTGTTCTTTAGTTTGTGACTCAACAGATTTAAACTTTTGAGAGCTCGAATTAGGGTTTTCTCTGGAAAAAGTTCTCACCAAAATATACAACTTGGCTCCTTTAGACCTTTGGTTGGTTTGGTAGAGATACAAGTAGAAGAAGAAGAGATCACCAAAGCTGAAAAATAGCCACCAGTCTTCTCAAAGCTCCTTCTTTAGAGAAGCAGGAAAAAGCTCTGAGAGTGGAAGATCAAATTGTTGTGTTTTTAGGTCTGTCTGCTCACTGGCAGTAGCTTAGGCCGCACAGAGTCCTGTAATACTTTCCAAACATCAATTTGTATGTCATCCACCCCACTCTTTGTCAAATAGTTGGTGGGGAAGTGGGTTCTACAGTCGATTTATATGATGGTCATTAAGAAACACATCTGTTAAATTATCATATTTTCAAGGAACCAAAGCATGTCTGTCCAAAAACATATGCAGACTATTTCATACAAAACCTGACCAAGAAAATATTATTCTTAAATTATGAATTGTAAAATGGAACAATGAACATTGTGTATGAAAAAAGATCATGTCCCAGGTAGAAAATGTTGTGGAGCTGGATATAGATATAATTTTTTGCTCCAGTTCTATACTGTCTCTATACCTACCACATCTCTCCTACCTATGTTTCAGTGGAATGCATTTATTTTATGTCCTAGACTTGGGTGGTTGTGTAACTCCCCCCTCCCCCATGATTCCTTGAGAAATTTACACTCCAAATGAAGCCACCATAGGACACGAAAAAAACAAATCGGAGGGTAGGAAATTAAGTACAGGAGGTAAAGTAAATAAAAATATAGAGCCAGAACTCCAGCTGCTAGAAATTAGCGTAGTCCTATAGAAGCCTATGCAATTACACTAACTGAGCAATTGCTTCATTATTTTTTACTCATTTTACCCTTTGTTCCCTCCCTTCGTTTGAGCTTTGAGTCAACTGAGCTGAATTAACATCAGCTGAGTGTGCACCCCCCTATCGGTCTGTGGGGAGAGGGAAGGGGCAGGGTAGGGAGCTTCTGAGGAAGCCTTTCAGGGAGAAGAGGCAGTGTGTACCAAGACTGTAGCTGTGCATGCTCTCAGGTTTGGTTTGTGTTTGTCTCCTTTTCACCTTTTCTCCTCTGCACAAGTTCTCTGAGAGGGAAGACTCATTGCTGGTGTGAGTAAGAGGGCACCACATCTTCAGGGCAGGCAAGGAAACCATCAAATAAGGTATTGGAATGAGCGATAGGGTCATAGCCACACTCCATAAAAACACAAAAATCAAGTGGTTTCCCCTTCCCTGTGGGTTTCTCAACTCTGCCTGCAGTGAGCCTCAGAGCGGGACTTGAATGTGCATCACTGTGTAGGGTGGGTAGGGGGTGGACCAGATCTGAACTGTGCCATCAGGACATCACCAAGAGGAAAAGGGAGATGAACCCAGAGGGAATGCATGTTGAGGGGTGGCAGCTGTGTAAATTATCAAAATAGTGGGGAAATAATGTCTGCAAAGTTACAGTTTGTAATAAATGGAGGTTTTGACTGAGTTGGTTAGAATGGGTTTAAGGTAATGGTGAGGTTTTTGGGTTTTTTTTTTAATAATGACTTTTCTAATTTTAACTTGAAAAGCAAAATTTATCCTTTTCATTGGAGCTCCATGAATAAATTGATGACTGTTTTGAAATTAATTTCCAGTACAAATGACATTCCTCATCCAGATTGTATTTCCTGTAGTTGTTACACAGTAAATCTCTCCTGAGTCAGACTTGATCCATTGCTCATTCAATGCTTAAATATATATAGGTTTGTACATCATTGCTCATAAATACATTAAAAGTACATTAATCTGTGAAGTTCTATGAAGCAAGGAGTGTTAACACTAAGTGGATTCGCAGTTCTAATTCATCTGCCTTTTGCATTAAGGCACAGTCTTTAATTATGTGTTCACACGTACTCCAGACAGTTTCCTACTTTCGTCTTTCTTTTCATTATTCACTGCAGAGTCCTTTCTGTCTTTAAGGCTGGAATTAAATGTGGAATTGTACATTTACTTTTAGCCTCATTTAGGACATCCATCAATGTACCAGCAAAGTACCTGGAGAATATTAAGGCATTTATCTCGTCTTGACATACAGGCCTGCTATTTCCATCTTACAGAGGGAGAACTTTAGGAGAGAAAGGAGAGGTGTTTCATGATATCAAGGTGGATTTAACAAATTAAAAAAAAAATAAAAAAAGAAAAAAAGAGAGGGAGAGAAGACGCTTAGAGGACAGAACAGCATCTATTTAGAGATGTGTGGTTTTGAGTAAAAAAAAAAAAAAAGCAACTCAGGCTAGACAAAATGCCGTTATCTGCAAATGTAACAATGTCACTATAAAACCCTGTGAGGGATTTGTCTGCAAAGAATTTTTACAAAGATGTTAACCGACTGATCTGTAAAGCTGCCCTTTCTAAAGCTCTGTCCCAGGGGATGTGGCTGTTGCTGAGATTGGCCGTGAGACCAAGGAGCTCATTGCCCTCCTGCTGATGAACACTAGAAATTGTGGACTTCCTGACTCAGGTCACAGCCCCACGAGCTCAGGGCTTTTTTTCATACACAAATGAAATTTCACAGTGGAGGGGAAAGACACTTTTGTGACCTGTTGACTCTCTCCATGCCAAAAATTGAAAGGATTACAGCAAACAATGAAGGTGTTGAGCTTGAAATAATTCTGTATGACATAAAGTATAGGACAACCCTGATATTAAGGTGCATTTTAACTACTGAAACACTTTTTCACTAAGTATGTCTGAAGCTAAGCATAATGTAATAGCCTTTATTTGTTATCAGATGCCTAATTCAAAATGCATTTTGTTATCAGGACAAAACAAGCAAAATGAAGTTTAATAAAGAATTCTAGGAAGTAAAGCAAGATACTATCAATCACTAGATTTTCTATATGACCTAATGGTCCTTTTTGACTCTTCAGGTATTTAATTAGGTAGGTAATAAGCAGGTATTTATTTTAAGCACCAAACATCTAAATTTGAAGGGAAAACCTGGATAAGCTGTTATAGTAAAAGGTGCTACTTGGTGAGGTTTCTTTACATACTGAAATATGAATTGCAAACATCCCTCTTTAAACATATTGTCTCAAGGCTTTCTGTTCTTAATGGTCTTCTTGTGCTACTCAACCTGCCATGCTTCTGTGAAGAGATTGGCATTGAAAAATCATGTCACTGGTAGAGGGTTCAGATTTTTCATCATTCCTTCTCAGTTAGTTAGAATTACAGGTGGAATTATCGCCAGGTACTTTTATTGCCTCCATGAAAGCGGAGAGATTTTTAGTAAATATGGTTTTCCTGTGATGTACATCTCTTGCAGAGAAATCCACCAACTTGATTTCCTGTATGATAATTTAATAGAATATACAACAAATAGTAGCTATCATGTGTGATGATAATCAACACAACCTGCCAGGAGCTGAGGAAAGAAAAGAGTGCCTTAATTCATGAAATAGGTAAGCAAAACATTGAGCTGTATGTTACATATGGATCCCATTCACATTATTTTCCCATTCTGTTGGAAACCATGATTATATCTGATGTGTACTAATGAGAAAGAAATGCATAATCTTACTGGAAAGCAGGTGGAGACATGAGTTTTTTACATGTGTGGCATAAAGTAGAGAGGAAAGCAGTGCAGTGGTAAAAATCATAGAATGACAAAATTGTTAAGGTTGGAAAAGACCTCTGAGATCATTGAGTCCAACTATAAGTCTGAGGCTTTGGTGAGGAATGGAGTGAGAGAAAGAGAAAAAAGATGAGGGAAAGGGCCCAGGAGGGAACTCAGGAAGGGAAAGTGAAAGATGTTATCAGATTTTTATTGGTATAAGTGTCCCTTTACTTCAAAGCCCTTTTTGAAGCTGGCAGTGATATTTCATGGGCCAGTGACTGCCGTCAGTGACAGCCTCGCGCTTCTGCAGGTGATTTTCTTTCGTGTGACCAAACACCCGGTGGGAAAGTGGTCCTGGAGAGTCAGGTGTCAGCTACAACAGGGCTCTGCTTTCATCCCACGTGGAGATCTGCAGCTCCCACTCCTTGCAGCCAGTCCGTGGGCTGCCCTAATTGCTAACATGCTCCGGTAGCTGCTTGCGGCGTGCCAGGAGTGAAACCCTACCTGGGATCCCGGAGAGATAAAGTGCAAGTGAGCAGATGCATGAAGTAAAGCTTCAGGAATTCTAGTAAAACCAGGTGAAAACTAAGAAAAGATGAAATGAGAACTGAAGCGAAATTGTGCCTAAACCTGAAACGTTGAGGCACATGAAAATGTTTCTGCTCTCTCAAAAGCAGAGGTATGTAGAAGAGTACTCTGAGTCCCTCCTCCTATTAGCTTTGTTATTTTCCAATCAGAATTACATGTAAGTGGTAGTCTTCCTGATTCAGCCTGGGATTTGGGAGAGTTGAACTTTGGTTCTTTGTGTAGAGTTATTTTAAAATCCCTAGAGGAATATGCAGCAAATCTGATGAGTGGGATTCAAGGAGCAGCTGCAGAAAAGCACACTGCACGCCTGCTGGGCCTGGTGTCCCCAGCACACATAAAATGCAGAACTCATTTCACACTTGGATCAGCAGTGTGGGTACCTGGTGCATCAATCTGGCCCGGATCAAATCCTGCCCATTGGCTTGTATCACTTGGAAAAGAAATATGCTGTAAAAGTCAATATTAGTTCTCATGTGAGACTAAGAGTTCCTTAATTCCCTGATGTGGTACGGGTTGGATCATGTCCTGAAACTTCTGGTTTCTTTTACAGCCCTAGCCAAATTTGGTTTTTTTTCTAATTCATTATTAAGGTGACTCTTGCTGTCTTTTAACTCTCCAGTCTTTTCTGGAATGCTCTTCAATTCTTAGTTTTGATGCTATCTGGCTGCAAATAAAGACTGTTTGTGCACTGCCTTAAGAAGTGTTTACTTTTGTCTGTAAAGCTACATCATATGGGCAGTCTAATAAAGTTCTGTCTCCAAAACAGTTTGATTTGAAAAAACCCCATAGTTATTGGGTTTTTGGTTGATTTTGCTCTTTTACGATCTGTAGGAAAATAGCTAAGAAAAAAGTTATGGAAGCACATAGGGGAATTGCTTAGGAAATTCTATACTATGGATCGTATTTTTAATGTATCAACCTCAAAACACAGTAAAAAACCCAGATTTATTGGTAGGTGTTGATATTTGCATCTCTAATTCCAGTTTGTTTCTTTGCTTGCCTCCTTCTGGGGCTCATGGTGGCCCAGAACACCATTTGTGAACCCTGTAGCTTCCCTGGGAAGGAATTGGAAGAGCAGAAGTTTGATTACCTCACTCCAGCTTATTGGGGAAAATGTATTTAAAATTTTTGTGTTTCATCTCAGAGCAGTATGGAAAGAAAAATCAGCTTTCCTTGGCCCCTCCTCACCTTTTCTGCCAGCATAGTGAAACATTGAAGTTACTTAGGGTTAAAATAGTAGTTATGTGGGAAAGGGACATGGCCTTTGTACATAAAATAAAGTTCAAATTATTGAAATCTTGCTTCTTCTTGAAAAAAAAAGTGTATGAACTGTTGAATAGCCCTCATATATTTTAAAGAATTAAACCTCTTGTAATTGTCCTCCAGAACATTAAGCTAGAGAATTATTTTTATAATTAAGTGGCAAACCCCATTTTTAATATAATTTTTATTAACTTTTTTTAAGTTAAAGATCAGATAGTCCTAAGGGTACTTGCCTAGGTCACAGTTAGGTTAATGCAATTGATACATGTACATTACTTTTAAAGCATAAAATTAAAATTCTGTTTCATTTAATAACGATGAAGAATTGTATGGCTTTTTCCAACTGATGCAGCTGGAGAAAAATTATAGGGAAGAAAAGAAAGAAGAGCACACCTCCAGATATCTTACCTGTATTGTGTTCTGAATTCCCCTAAATGCTCAGTTGCCCGAGATAGCTTTGTAACGCAGGCAGCTTTCATATTCACTCATATGATTGTAATCATCATCACTTAATTGAGATAGCTGCAGGATGAGTTGAGTCCTGAGGGAAATTGTCTGTGTGACAGATATCAGGGTTGTTCCTGTGGTGCAGAGTTAGTTGGGTATTAAAATATAGCATGTCTCTCGAGAAAGGCTTCTGCTAGTGTAGCTGGTTGCACGATACAACAATTTCAGAGCTGTATTTTTGGTATTAATGACACTTGAAAACAGTACATGCTCCAGAAGATTTTATATAGGGTAAAGTTTGGCTGGTGAGTTCTGCCTTTCTGTCTGATGTAAGCATATTTATCCCATGGATTAATTATTTATGGTCTGGCCTTTCTATAAAACTACTGTTGTATTTATATTTACTGGGTTTAAAACACTGTCTATGTGGGTGGGCAAAGTGATACTGCAGTGCTTACCTCCTGTGCCAGCTGGCCACCTAAATGTCTGTCTGTGTGTGTGTTCAACTTTGCTCAGTTGTCACATGACATGAAGCAGGGCTGTGACCCCGCTGATACTCCTGCTTGTAAATGTAAGCTCAGCCATAAAAATTGCTGTGATTTCGTCAACAGTAGGTTCCTCTGTGATGTTTTCTGAGCTCCTCTGTTTGCTGAGACTAGTGGAAATAAAGCTTTTTGCATCTAGAAAAATACAATGTAATTGGAAGGGGACCAAAAGTTGCCATGGTTAGACCTGGATGTGAAAATTTTTATGTCTTGCTCATAGTCTGCCTAAAGGGATTACAGCTATTGTAGGTGTGACTGGAGGCAACAGCTCACCCCACTGATTTCAGGGGATTGAGTCAAGGTGTTCAAGAGTAATTTATGCCACCTGAGGTGGTGCTTGTTCCCAGTTGGTGCAACAAACAAAGGATGCAAGTCACATGGTATTTATACATAGAATTACTGATCCTGCTCATAAAATGTGGTTTTTCCTTACATCACTACAGAATTCCTATTCTTGTTATCAATGTGGTTTTGTTCCTAGACTCAGCAGAGGACATTCTGTACTGATTTCTAAGAAGTCAGGGATGTACAATGCCCTACACAATAGGTATTCATATTTATATGTAGATATTTTTACATCTATTACATACATACTTTTAAAATGTGGGAAATCATCAGTGGTGAAAAAATGTTTCTGGGGAAGCCTTGATATTGGGGTGCCACTCTAACTCCTCTCTCAATGTCTGAATCTTCTTGTTGCTGTATAAATAAGAACATTAACTGAGGCATCTGTGTACTGATTTCTTTGCGCACTTGCATACCAATTCTACCAAGGCATGTAAAAATGTGTACAATATTAGGAAAGAAATGAAATTCCCATATTGAGGAGGCCCATTACTGTTTCCTTTTTCCAGGAGTAACTGTAGAGAAAACTTCCTGTCTTTAAGTAGTAATCAGTGTCTCAGGGTCAAGTAGGAAACCTTTTGAAGTATACTCAGGGAGGTTTTCCTCTCTTTTCTGTATCTTCTGGTGTTTGCTTGATTTTATTTGTGTTTTCTGTTTCTCTTTTTAGGGAAGGCAACCAGACCCATCCTGCCTAGGCAAGATGACTCTTCATCCTTACTCTGTGCCCTCCATCTCTCTTCCCTGCCCTTCCCAGCTCTCCTTGCACCCCAGGACAGGTTGCCATGCTTTTTGCAGTTTGGTTTATGTCAGCCCTGTGTCAGATCTGGGCAATCAGCGTGTGACATTCCGGCGGCGCCAGGGGATCGATGGCGGCTGCCCGATGCCGTCCTGATGCGTTTCTCATCTGTCAGTCTGTTCAGAGCCTTCTTCAGAGCTCAGGTCCTGATCCCAATTAGTCTCAGCAATCCTAAACACTCGGGGCTGGCTGATGATTGCTGCAGTACCGGAATTAGGGGTGGTGCTGGGGTTTTGTGGTGCTGCTGTGCGTGTCTTTAAACTCCTGTGGGACATTAGACATGGAACAGTGGGTGACTGCAACACAGCCAAAAAAACCCTAAAGCTCTATCCAGCTTCAGTGGATTTAGAGTCTCTGCCATGACTTTTAAATGCTGCTTGGCATTAGATGATTCTATACCCTTTTGGATCCATAGCTCCTTTCCCTGCCTGAAGTCTGCCTGTATTCAGTTGCTGAGTTTGATGTGAATTAATCCCTATTACCTAACTATTGAGAAGATTACTTTAGCTGCATTATTTCCAGTGTTGTCACTGGGTTGTTATTCCATTTTGATTTCTGAAACGCAAAGAGGCAACTGCCCAATCAGACTGCTGAGGAAATAAAAATATTCTAATTGAACATAGATTTCAGGAAAGCTTCTACTTGTATTTCTTGATGTGAGACCTTCCTCAGTGCTTAGCTTTACTGCACTCTGCTGCTGAGCAGTGATCAATCTTTTGTGGCTTTTAAAATGAATCTTTCCTATATGAGGCTTGAAAACAGCTTTGAAAGCTTTTGAGAGAAAAAAGCAGCAAGTAAGCAGGAATATATTCAGGCATTGGAAATTAACATAAAGGGGAGTTTAACCATGTGTTCACAAGAATAAAATGGGTAAATTAGAAAGTACTAAAGATTAATATAGCAGAAATGATAACAAAAGAAAAAAGAATATTTAGGGTCTTCTTAGATTATTAATGTGGCACTTGGTGTGAGCTGAAGGAGGTATGTTCTTAAAGAGATTATGGGAAATATACGTCCCACCAGAGATTGCGGAGAATTCAGCATTTCATTCTGGACCTCACAAGTTTCGTAAAATTACAGATTTAATAAACAAACCATTTTATGTCTCTGTAAGGAACTTAGAGGGGATTTGGAAAGTCAAACAGTGAAGACCCTTGCTTTGACTGTGGTGGTAAAAGTAACATCTGCCTCAGATATTTTAACAGCAGACTGTTCAGATCATTTTTTTCAGCTATGGTAGGAGACTTGACAGACATAAGCCATCCTACCCCTCTTTTCTGCACTTCTATCTCTCAGCTAAACTAAACATTACATCAAAGCACTCCTACCAAGGACATTCAGATTTAATTTTACCTTTCTCTTTCAGATGTCCAGTTCATTACAATAACTTTTGTGGTGTCCTAATTAAAACAATAACACAGAAATAAAAGGAAAACCATCATTCTTTTTGGTGGCATCTCTGGGATGCCACACAATCTTTTTGTTCTCCAAATCTGAGACAAAAGCCCTGTCAGAAATTCATGCCACAGTCATGCACATTTACCAGTACTGACCCAGGACCCTGTGAGATGTGGCTCTGAGTGGTACCCACAAGCAAATTATCCCAGTGATTCTGGTGTGTGTGTGCTGCCTCTTCTTGTGAAGACCCTCCAAATCATCAAGTAAAAAGTATTTACCCCCAGGATGGGTAGTCAACACGAGGCCATAGAAAAGTCTTTTTCTTTTAAAAATATGGGATTATATGTCCGTGATGACATAAGCCTGGGGTAAATGCAAACAAAGAGAGAAAGAACCAAGAATCTTCACTACTGCTTCAGCCAGTGAGGTTCCTTCTATTTCTTTGTCTCCTCTTGGGCATACAGCTCTGCCAGGTGTTAAACCAACAGCAGAGACCTGCCAATTCTTCCAGGTTTGCTGATGCCCTTGGTGCCAGGCATGTTTGTAGGATTCTTATGATTCCCAAAATGTTACAGGAGCATTAGCTTCTTGTCATCTTTCAGTTTAAAATTTTGTTAAAGGTTTCAAGTTCACAGTTGCAAGAGTTTTGTGAAAGCTCTACTCTACAAGATTTCCTGAGGAAAGTTAATAGGCAAGTCTCAGACAAGGCACTCAAAAAACAAAGCCAAACAAGGAAAAGACAGGAACAGCTTGAGGAGCATTGAAAACTGTGTTTTAGTATGAAGAGATAATAAACAATAGCTTTCAGGGTCTTATCATGATGTATTGTCTCTATTTCAACACATGGTCTTTGTAAAGTGGACAAAACTGGGTTTATTAAAACATCAGTGACAACAAGTAATGCATTTCCTCAAATCATCTCTTCCCTTTGTCAGAATTCATTGTGCCTAGCAGGTGTAGCCCATTTACTGCAACAAAAGGTGAAAGGCTACATGTTGTGATTGCAGAATCTTAGGGAGACAGCACTCAGCTGAGCACTCTTACTCTGTGAAAGTCTAAGAAAGTTTTCCTTGCAATCTGCTTCCCAGATTTTGCATCCACAGCTTTATTTAGCATTATGGTGGCTCATGACCCTGTTTCATGTGGAAAATATCTACTCCACCACAAAGAGGTGAAGTAAAGAGTTTCTTTACTGTGGGGTCCCTTGAAGTTCCAACCATGAGTGTATTTGTTTAGTAACTTTTAAACTTCGTGTTTGATCCAGAGATGCAGATGCCTATGCTGTGTCCATTTTAGTTTATTAGAGAGACAGGCATATACTCTGAAAAGGTCTCTAATCTTTGATGTAGTTGATGAAATATTTATCTTTGTACCCAAAGTTGTTAGTGATACTATTTCCAAGTTCCAGGGCATATATTTAGTGAAGCATCAAGAATTTGCTCCAAGAATATGATTAATTATGGTCCTAAAGTAGTGCATAAAAGCCACCATAGGAGTTAACTTTAACTGGGTTCACAAAAGCCCTTCTAGTGATCAGCAAGAGATTGCCTACAGAAAAAAGCGATTAGTAAGAATATTAAGAGGGTCATACTCTTAATATGATTCCACTCTGGAACTTAGGTTCCCTAAATTAGATCCCAAAAACATCTTCTGATATTAAACTTCTCTTTAAAACCTCAGCAGCTTATACACTCTTCCTGCTTAAGGCCATGAACTGGGTGATGCTGAGCTGGATGACCAGCAAATTGTTAGTGCATCCACCAGTCCTGGGCTGCTGAATTGAGCCTCATGGAAGGGCTTCACAGCTCCCTACCTCCCTGACCCAGTGGCACTGGGACAGCGGTGCTTTCCCTGTCCTTCTCTTCTTCTTCCCATCTCAGGCAGAATTTCAAGTACAGGTGGCTGCAGTATTTTATTTCTATTCCTCCACACTAGTTCAGCTCCCATAATTGTCATCATTTGTATTGTCTCCCCAGTTCTTGGAACGTTATGTTGTGCAGCCATCCATACTCAGGACATTGGAACTGATTCCCTTGTCTTCTCACCAGGCTCATGTCCAGCCTGATAAAAGAAAGGCAGGTGATCTGTGTGCCAGTTATTCAGGCTCCCAACACCTCCTGAGGTCCAGAGTGGAGTGAAAAGCATTCCTACAGTGATTCATAAAGTTTCCTTTTCCTCAGAATCACTGACTCTGGGGAAAACTAGGTATTATTTCAGACATCAACCAGGTCATTTTCTCCAAGTGATGCAAAGCCACAAAGAAAAGATTTTTTAGTGACTCAAGGAGGTTTGATGGTGACATAAGCCTGCTTTTGTTTTACAGCTGGCCATCCTGACAGTGGTTTCACTTGATACCACAGTTCTTCACATATATTCTTAGTGCTGGAGCGGGGGTCAGGACCAAATGACTCACACAGCAGAGAGGGGAGTTCAGCCTCAGAAAGGGTAAGGGGCTTTCTCTGCTGATGTGGCATTTTAAGCTTCATCCTATGCTTTTAGTTCTTTATTTCATGCTTTCACACTCTTTTGTTTCTGGCATATCCAGTGATCTTGGGACAATATTTTCTTTATGCAAATTTCCTTCTGTACGGAATATTAATCTCTGCCATTGGCACTGATGGACAAGAGTTAAAGTTTCATTTTAAACATAAAGCTCTGGCAGAGCACACTTAATTCTCTGCTGTGTTTATAAGATAGTTTTACTTAATGGCATTTAGCTGTAAAAGTTGCAAACTCTAGGCATGCTGGTCTCTTCCATGGTGTTGGCCTAAGAACAACCATGTAGGAATAGTAACCTTTCTTCCCAAAATACTTTAGTAGCAGATATTTTGCTGCAAAGTTGTTTTACCTTATTGGATTTCAACTTAAAAGTAGAGTCTGTTATTATCTCAGAAGAAAGCAGTTATTTGTTACCATAACCAAAATGAATCTCCTACAAACAGTAGCTGCCAGCTGGTACAGGGTTTTAAAACTCTTATAAATTGAGATTTCTAATTATTTTGGCAAAAGCCCAGGAGAGTCTTATTTTTTTATAGGCTACTCTGCCTGTGGGAATTCACAGGAACGCATTCCACCCCCAGTAGAATTTTACATTAGGTCACAGGTGTACAGCAGACACAAACAATTAAAAACAAATAAAAATCAAAGCGTCACAGCTTTCAGGCATTGTCCATTTCTCGTGGCTTTCAGTGCTGGCAGGGAGGGTGTGTTTTAGACCAGCATTGGGCAAGATGTCCCGTTCACTTTCAGAGGAAGAAGTGATCAGTTTTAGCTGATAAGCACAGATTATCTCTTCTCCAATTGCCTTGGAGGGAGGTGCTGCATCACTGCACAGGTTAAAAGGGCAGTGGGAGTCAACCCAACAGGCTCATCTCCAGCACCATCCAGCCAAGTCCCACGGAGAAATAAATCTCTGCACAAGAAGCAGATACAGGCTTGGCATTTCCTAAGATGCTGAGGCTGTGATTCCAGCTTGCCTTACCCCAGGAGAGGTCTGAGAACAATTTCTGCTAAAGGTTATGGCTATCTGAATGCTTCCTAGCTCCAGAGTTGAGATAGTGAAAAGGGCTCTCCACTCCCACTTTACTGTCTTGAGAGGAAGGGTGTTACCTTTGTGAATTTTTACTTTCTGCACTGCTCTTTCCTCCTCTCAGTTTCCACACCGAATACGGAAAGAGGGGCAGGCATTAGCTTTCGACAGCTTTATAAAAACAGGGCAGCATATATTATTTATAAATTGTTCAGTGAGAAGCTGTAAATTAGCCAGAATTTTAAAAAAGGAGATTGACAGGGTACCTAGATTTAGTGTTTGACTAAGTGCACAAAATTGGAATTAAAATTGCCCGTGAGTAGAAAAGAACCAACATTCACTTGACTGCCAGCTATTCAATGTTTGCTTTTTCCAAATTTCTTGTTTTCTTTAGGTTTCCACTAATTGCTTCGTTAATGTGAGCCACTTCCAAGGAAATAATTGGTCAAGAATGTCCCAACAAGGGCTTTCCAGGTTTTTGCAGGGTTTTGGGTTTTAACATGATTCATACTGTTTAGCAAATCACAGGAGAGAGAAGCATGGCTGCTTTCTCCCAGGAAATGCCACACCAGTAAATTAAGCAGGGCTCTAAAAGGAGCTGTGTTCTGTAAAAGAGTATTTCCATTACCCTTCATGGAAACCCCAGGCCTCAGCACCAGAGAGGCACAGTCTGTGAGTCATGGGGAGCTGCAAGGAGATTTTCATGCTGAAAATGCTCTCTCTCTCTAAGAAAAGTGTCCCTCCATCTCAGCAGGGTGGAGCCTGGGAACTGATAAGAGTAGCAAGGGAAAAAACAGCCTCCAGAATCTGGGGAGGAAAAGGGAAAGGAGGGGCAGGATTGGTAACTTTCACCTTTTGAAAAACAGCATGTCAAGATTGCATTGGACCTCTCTTTCTTTTCCCTCCTGTTGCAAATCCACACACAAAAGATTTTTTTCCCTTCTCTGAAGTTTACCCTCCTTCATTAGCATGATGAGGTGATCATTGTTCAATCTGTCAGGGACACAGAGCCAGATCTAAAACATTTGATAGTGGTCATCTTGTAAAATATGTGATTTATCAGCAGCTGTAGTGCTTCTACAACAAACATGTTAGCGTATCAGAGGCCTGTGACACAAGTTTTTTTAAACAAATTCAATAAAGTTATCATAGGAAACTGATGAAAGGGGGTCACCATTTTCTGGATAATAGTTACAATCCATAGGTAAGAGGACTGGGAAAGAAGAACCCTCTTTCATCCATGGCTTATCACATGGTTAACGTAGAAAGAAGAATTGTTGCAGGAGAAACTCTGATGTGATACACTAGTTTCGTCATTCAGACTGTGTGCTAAGACATGCATAGTGGTGTGGAATTTGGGACAAACACATGATGTTTAAGATTCTGATGGAAAGAAGCAAGGAGAATGATAAATGTATGTAACATGCATTCCAAAGGAAGAAGGGAACTTGTGAATAAAGAGCTTTGTGCTCTCAGACCTAAGATTATTTGATGTAGCTCCTCTGGCTCAAATGTGCAGAAGCATCAGGCAATTGAATTCAAGGTCTGAAACAAAGACAGCCCTGATGGCTCTGGACTGTGAAATGCTGTACTTTACTGTGCACACAAGTGGTGTAGATACCTTCAGCAGAAAAAAAGTCAATTTTGAGGAGAAGTAGTTCCGGTGCCAAATGTTAATTTAAAAAAGATACAGCACTGATGCCAACAGCAATAGAGACTGACATTAACTGTGGTGATTTTCTCCTCCTTTTCATATGTGCAGCCTTGTGCAGAAGTGTCGGGCCACGAGCGAGCAGCATACACACCCCATTATGCACCACATAGAATCTGGGAAGCCTAGGAACAATTTTAATGAAATTACAATAGTGTCTAAGCTACTAAAAGTACAAATTTTTGCTTCCCTAATGGAAGTGAGCTATAGGCTGGGACGTAGATGGCTCCGATTTTTTTCCGGGCTTCCGGTTCCTTCCATGTTTCCATGGCAAGATGGCACAAACTGTGCACATACCTTATTTTTGATTAGCAAAGTAAACAGGCACAGTTACTGCTCAGCCTCAGTGGGTATGTCTTACAAAGACAATCTCAGATGTGTCTAATTTAATGATAGCAAAGGTTAATTAGGGGATAGAAAAGCCCTGCTGGAATTTGATCTACCTATTATTCTGAGTTTAAATAATGCAAATTTAGTCAGCTGGAGTTAGGGAGATGGTATAATGAGCAGTGCCCCATGGTGACAGTAGAGGGGTTTGGACTGCAAATACATTTTTTTTGGTCTCCAGGCCTAGGGAAACTAGTGGTGGCCTCTCTGAAAATGACGGTGTCATTTTTAAGGAATACACAGAGAAAAAGTAGGACACAAACCTCATGTAGATTTCATCTTTGTTAACCCTTGTCTGCTGTATATTTTCATGAGTCTCCACATGGTTTTGATTTCAGACATTCAAAACATATTTTGAGTTCTTCCCCTGGCCTCCTTTGCAAGACTTTGTTATGCAAAACAGAAGATGTTTCCTGAGTTTAAGTCTTTGTCAGTAGCTTGAAGTGAGGAAGGTCCTTTTCAAAAAGCTCGGCACTCATAGGAAGAACAGTTCATTTCTGATTGTTTTCCATGACAGGGGGTCTCTTCTCTCTGCTTGGGGCTCAGAAAGTCTTACACTTCTGTCTGTGTTAATTGTTTTCCTTCTTTGCTCTGTTTCTTTGTTTAAACCCTTAACCAATGCTCAAGTTGCATCCATTAATAGAGGCCTTGTGTAGCCCATGCCAAAAGGCTTTGTGCAGAGCTGGGTTAGCGCTGTCACACACCTCAGGGATGAGGAGGACCTGCTCCCAAGCCTTCTTCTGGTCACTGGAAACCTGGCCACAAAGCAGAGCAGAAAAAAAATTTCCTGACTGAGGAAAATTGTCATTAAAGTGTCATAAAACTGATTTTATTTCTCTCGGCCTTCTCAGCCCTTGCGTGGCGGAGCAGGGAATGTGGTGGGAAACCAGAAATCTCCCAGGGCTTCTCCGTACGAGCTGTTCTTGGCTGTCAGAGCTGTCCCTGAGGCTGCCCTTGGTCAAGCTGAGGCATAAAGTAGTTCTTGAGTCACCCGGGGTTTGAGAAACAGCAAAGTTTGTGTAAAGCCCACCATTTCCCCTCTGTTCCACACTGAAAGTGGAATGGACCAGGAATATGTGCCAGGTTGGTTTTTTGGTGTGTCTCCATCAGATCTCCAAGCAAGCTATTGCAAAGTCAGACACCCAAAATTTATTGCTTTAGCACTCCTACACGACAACACACTTGGGGTAACTTTGCAGCCCCGTTTCAGTGTTGAAGAAAACCTGGAGGAGGCTGCAGTAATCTGAAAACTGCCCACGGGTGCGCTGCAGGGAGGAGAGGGGAAGCTAAGGTTTGGAAGAGAAAAAAAAAATGATGAAAGCAAACATGAGCCAAGACATAAAGTCTCATTTTGCTCCCATGTGCTAGTGCTTGAGCAGACTATTGTTCTGGACTCAGAGATTGGTTCTTAATTATGTTGAGCAGTGAATGGTTTAAATTACAGGCGCATAGTTTGGTGAGCACAGAGCTGTTAAGAATTTTGGCTGGAGAGCAGCTGCAGGGCTGCTCTGAGATCTCAGGAGGTGGCTGTAGCTGGAGGTGTTCTCCAGAGTTAGGAGGTCTGCACGCTGCCACCTGAAGTCCCATGCTTGAATGCTTTATCTAAATCTGCCCTTGTCTTTATTCTGCTATTTCAATCTAAAATAAAACATCTTGTATTTATTGTATCATCACATTTAGACACTACCATTTTGGAATCTCCTGTGGACATCATCAGATCCAGATGTTTGCAAATGTCATCATCCATACACTAAAATGATTACAAATGGAGATATATTTCTGTAAGCTGTTGCTGCTCAGTGAAGATTGCCAGTTTCCACTGGCTTGGAGGAGACTTTTCTTTTTAATGGGGTAAGGATGGCCCCAAGTTCAATATTGCAGATTTTTAAATTACACATATTGTTGCATGAAGCACAAGTGGTTGCAGTCTCTGTTCACTCATAAATTTGGACTGATTTCCTAAGAGGTTACTAATTTTAACATGTGGAGGATGATTTTAATATTGGGATTACAAAATCTGATTACCTGTCTTTATCTGTAAAGAGTGTGATGTGAGTTCATTATGCCCTCTGATCAAAGTATTAAAAATAAAATTAATTTCCAGAGAAGAACTGCTTTTCCTTCAACACCCTCCCTTTGCCCAAATTGTCTGACAACTGCACTCGTATTTATATGTACTGTACACAGCTCTGTCTGGCTTGTGAATGAATACTACTGCCCTCTACTGCAATGAATACACTCTCCAGTCTAAATGTACACTAAGAATGAGGAAATTATTTGTATGGAAGCCCAGACACAAGCAGAGACACACCCAACACCTCAGAAGGGGCAAGGGTTTGTGCTGACCTCTTGGTTATTGCTCTGGGTGTTAGGGCAAGATTGAAGTTTCTACAGGAGGGAAAATAAATCGTGTGCCATAACTTGCTCTTATTGTGCCCTAATTAGTAAAGTCAGGCTACATTTTAGATTTTCCTATCCTTTTACTTATTTAGGAACAACAGTAACAAGTCAGAGATTTAAAATTCATAGCTTTGGCCATGAGATTGATATCACAGAGCTAAAATTTTTGGTACTCTCTTTTGAAAATGGCAACTCTGTGTTAGGTAGCACAGCTTTCAGACACAATTAATAAAGTTAATTATGCACTCAAGAGTGAGATCTTAATCCAGGATTCTGTGGGGAAAGATTTCCTGGTTGGACTCTTGGGAACACAAACGAAATGGTGTTTCAAAACAACAGGAGAGCTCTGTCTTTCATAAAGCTTTGTGCTATGTGCAAATTGAATTGTGGGAAAACCCTTATATTTGCTAGGGAATTATAGTCCTGTAGTTTCCCTGGGAGGAATATAACTTGCTCTTGCTCCATTAAAAAAAAAAAAAAAAAAAAAAAAAAAAAAAAAAAAAAAAGATATAAAAGAAAAGAAAAAGTAAGTTTTTTTCAGGAAATAGAATGAGAAATGGTAATGTACATTAGACTTTGTTTTGGAATTTGAAGAAGTGGTGCTTCAATTCTATTGAGTGGAATGGAAGTTTGATTTGTGTTCTGGCTGATGTTAATAGTTTCAATACCTCAACATATGAATTTTTTTCAATGGCTGAAAACTGAAAGTCAAAATAGATCCAGATAAAGTTAATATGTAGTTCGATTTTTTTTTTTTTTTTACTAGCACATATTATGTACTATTTCCAGGGTATTTTCTTGTGGCTCTTGTGATGAATCTATGGCAAACTTGTGCAACTTCAGCAACTAAAAATCTCAGGGATATGAGGAGCTGCCAGATTCCAAAATCAACTGAGCCTTCTAAATTGGAAGAAATTGGAAATGGGGTGTAATTGTTATCACAATTATATGTGCCATAAAGATATTGTTTTCATGAGTAGTTACTGCCAGGTTGGCCAAACTACGCTCAATAAACCCTGGGCCCAGGGGACTCATGAAATTGTTCTTCATGAGTGGTCTTGGTGTTGTTATTGGACAAGGTATTAAAGCTCTTGGGGAGGAATGGCTGTTGACACTGAGGAAAAGATTTCTTTCAGCGTCATATGTATGCATCAAACAGTGCTGTGAGAAAAGAGTTTGTGTCAATATATTATTGAAGTAATACTGTGGATATATTGGAAATCATATTCAAGGTTAATTGCAATTAGGATGTTAAGAAACATCCCTTGCTGAATTAGACCTGAAGTAAGAGAAACAGAGGTTTTCTCTGGAATAATTGATTAAGTCATTTTTTGGGGAATATTCATCATGTGACAAAATGAAACTACCTGTCATGTCTTTGCTGGAGATTAGATTTCTTTCAGTTGGTCTTGCGTAGCAATGAATAACAAAAAAAAAAAAAAAAAAAAAAAGTTTGCTGAATCTCTTTGTAAACTCTCAAGCTTAAAGACTCAAGCTAAAACCTGACTTGGGTTTTCTGTTAATCCAGCACATGATTTATTTACTATAAACAATCCTGAAGCATGGGAAATGATTTCCAGAGAACAGAACACGAGTTTTCTGGACAACTTGAAAAATCTTTTTGTAATGAAACCTGTGGATTGAAATTGTTAAAGGATATTTTGTTTCCAATTTAGGTATCTGGCTTGACGGGATCAGTCGGTCCTCTCAATCCAGTCCAAAAACACGAACCACTGAGCAGACATACATTAATCAAAGCTTATGTGTTTAGTAGCTCATAAGGCTGTAAAAGGAACATTTCTTTCCTTTTTGGACACTGAAGCACAAGAAGTAGGCGAACTGTGGTTTCCTCTCACCATCCATGAGCTTCCTGTGTTCCAGCCATAGCGACGGTGAATTGGGTATTGCAAAATTCAGCAGCATCATTCTGGCTATACAGGTCAGGCAAGCTGTAGAATTTGGTAGGTGATTAAGGAAAAGAAAATTCAAATGCCTTTGATTCCCCTGCTTCCTTAGAAAAATGTCATCTGAACAAAGGGCATGAAGAATGCTCTAAAAAAGACTAGGATAACTTTCTTTTATAGTTACGCATTCAAGTTTTAACTGGGGAAGTAATTAATTTAACCAGCAGGCTTGATGACTAACAAAGAAATGGACATGGATATTTGGAAAATGATCATCTCAGTGACAATTAGATGGAGACATCACTTCCTGTGGCATTGAAAATTGTAGTAAAAGCCTTATTCTGCAAGCCACACTGGGATTGCACTCCTGGAGATGGTACAGTAGATTGTTAACATTGCTTTCAAGAATTAAACACTCAGTCTATGCTGATCAAAGTAAGATAAACAATGTAAAGTTTAATCATTTCTTTTTAGTGAAAATATCTTAATTGAACAACACTTTTTTAAGATCTAGAGCTCGGCTAGACAGTCTAAATAACCATCATAGCAAGGCAGTCTCAGTGGTTTCTGAATCAAATGATAACATTTTTAACATCTCTTCTGTTGAAACAATAGTATTGTTTCTCTGCTGTAGTATTATAACTGAAATTTTGCCAGATATGAATCAATGGTTTATTTTCATTATTAGGCAATGTAGAATTTTCAGTCTTCTCTCCTTTCTCTCTCCTTCAAGTGCTGCTCTCCCAGTTGTTTTGGACCATTTCTTGCACATAAATGCATGATTAGAAAAAGCATTCAAGAGTGTGTACTTGTCATAATCTGTTCAGTAGAATCATAATCCTCTTCTTTCCATTCTTGACCTGTCTTGCTTCATTTCTTTCTGGAAGTTCATTGCCTAGCTCTGAAGAGAGTAGTTAGAAATGTAGATGTAAAGTGAGTTTGATGCTTGGTGGACCTTTCTCTTTAAGCAACTACTCCCTTAGAATTTTGAAAAGATTTCAGCTTATCTGGCTAATGAATGTGTGAAACTGAGCTGGGAACACAGCACCAAAATTCACCAGTGATGTACTCACCTGTGTGAGTCAGTAAATGTGACACGCACGAAACAGAACATTGTGTATGACCTGCAAGGCATTTGGTACCTCAGGTGGCTTTTAGACAGCTCTAGGAAAAATGTGTGAACTTTGCACAGGTACATGTATGTGACTCTAAATAATTACCCAGACCTAAACTAGGTAGAAGAACTTGAGCTGTTCTGACAGTGGCATGGAGCAGAGAAGTCCTGGAAGTCCCACCACTTTGCACCTGCCCAAGGCAGTTGATGCTCACGGAGGATCAGTTCTGATTCAGCTCCTTTTGTGATGCCAACTGATGCACAAACGCTAAAACCCCCACGTAAGCATAGGGCATAAAAGTGATAGATTCAGTTTTGAATTAAGGCTGTAGGGAGATTTCAGCTTAATATTTAAGATGAAGTCAAGTATTTGTACAGGAAGCTGGCCATTTACCTTCCTATGTTTATCCCTCGTTACTGCCTGGTTGTGTGCAGCACACATGGAGTTGGCAAACTGAAGTTTTTCAGAATTTTTAAGTGAACTTACTTTGGCACTAAAATGCTATATTGCTTCATTTTGCATGCTTGAGTTGTACAATTCCTGGCGGTAAAAATTGCACTTTGGGTTTTTTTTTTTTTGTATTCATTCTACTTAAGAAACTGAAATCATAAGTGGTTATGTCTCGCCTGGAAAACTGTAAGCCAAGTGCCTGATTTTCTCTCTTTCATACACCACCAGAAGGTCTCCACTGACCTCCAATTTATAGGATTCTGTTGATGTAAAAGTGGTGCAAGAACGGATTGAATCTCAAATGTATTTGTGAGTTTCATTGAGATTCATCAGACTTGGGTCTAATGAACAAAAATAATTATGTGTACGTTTGGCACCATTTGTCTCCTGATTAATATTTTTATGTTGAGATGTTAGATTACTTACAGATGCTTTCTTTTTTGCTTGTTTAGCAGATTTCCATTTTTAAGTGATTTTGTGTAATTTTGCAAATATTTACTGAACATTACAGTACTGTGATTTTACAAGTGGGATAAAACTAAAATGGCTCACTTAAGTTAAAATCTTACTGCACTGTAAAGTGCATTCCTTCTCGTTGTTTTTAATTAGCATAATGTCCTTCAATTTAATGCAATTATGGATTTTCTTGCAGATAAATTGCACAAAAAAAGCACTGCTAAGTTCTTTGCTTCCATTAAAGTTTACAAGATTATTCCTAGTGCCGTAGGGTAAATATTTCAACTTTGTGTTCAGAAAAAATGAAATTGTAATCATCAGTAAATCTTATACAAATATTTGGATTTGTCCATTGTAATACCCTACGAAGTTTTACTAATGTCAGTGTATAAATGCAGGTTGTTAATTTATTAAGAACTGTGGCAGCCTGGTTGCTTAGCCGGTGGTTTTGTTAAAACATATTCTGTGTTTTTGAGTGATTAAACCAGCACTAAAATCACATCTCTCTCTATCAAGACTTTCAGGTTGAGAGCATTTGGGATTCATTCCCAACTCCACTGTGGTTTTTTCACTTGAGCTTTAACATGTCAGATAGGAAGAAAATAATTCACAGCCGTCTTGGGGCATGATTCACCCATCCCTGACATCAAATTTATGCCAGCGTAACTCCATTGAAAACCATGATATTACTCTGGTGCTACACTGGTTTAATAGAGTCACAAATCGGGCCTTAGGGGGGTTTCTTGGTTACTTCTAATTTTCTGATTAAAGCAGAGTTATTGAAACTCATAAAATCCATGGAACATTGTTGCTCCACTGTGGGCTATCTGCATCAGAAACCTCACTTCATTCCGGGCCTTAAGCAAATTCCCAGCTGGCCTCAGCTCAGTGAAGGTACATTCAGTCAAACGTTTCAGTAGGATTTTTATTTTTCAATTTGCATATTATTTCAACCACATTCCAGATCCTTGCAACCACAGAGGTTCAAAATATTCCATAGATTTTGGATTCTTAGGCAGATGTGAGGCACCATCTCCAAATTCATGCTTCTCTTCCCTACCTCATCATTCCTCTTCATATATTCCTCTTCGTTCTACAAACGAAACTGCAGATTGCTACCCAAAATATGTTCAGGATCAACCCTTTGGGCAGGAGAATTTCTTATTCATTCAGTGTCTGTGGTCTGTAGGGCTCAGCTTTCCAGCACAGCAAGAAGAGAAAGGAATGGAGAGAAACAGAAGTGGAGGAACGACGAGGGGAATGATCGCATGGTGTCATTTCACATTTCAAAGAAGGTGCAGTCTGGTCTGGTCTGACTGCCATGGTTTGCAGCCCTGTCTGAGCCATTTGGCAGAGGAAAGGGGTCTGAGGGCTCTGTTCTGCTTGCAGGCAGTTTGAAAGATGCTGATGGCCCCGAGTTTTGTAGATTAGTGTGGTGGCAGGACCCAAGGAAACGGCAGGAAGCTGAGTCAGGGGAGCTTTAGGTTCGATATCAAAAAAAGATTTTCACGCAGACGGTGGCTGGGCATTGGAAGAGGCTCCTCAGGGAAGTGGTCCCAGCACCAAGCCTGACAGAACTCAAGAAGTGTTTAGACAACGTTCTCGGGCACAGGGTGGTGCTGTGTAGGGCCAGGAGTTGGACTCAGTGGGTTGCTTCCCACTCAGGATATTCCGTTGCAACAGAAATGGTGAGAACTGCTACCTTTGCTGCAGGGGTGTAGACGTTGTCTGCTTCAGGAAAGTCAGTCTAAAAGAACCCTTGAATTGGGCAGTGTTTCAGGAATAATATCATGCATAACTAAAATGGGGTTTTTTTTGATTATGCTTTACTCAATACATACCATCCAAATGGCAATCAGAGAGGTCTTTTATTTCCTAAGAGGTTAAAATTTAGCAGTGCAGACACCAAGGAAATACAGAAAAAAGCCCCTCCAAACAAAACATTTAGGGGAGGAAAAAAAAAAAGAAGAAAGAAAAAAGCTTATTTAATTTCAGAATAGTTCTTGGTATTCTTAAAGCCCTGAATGAAGATTTATGTTGGTCTTTCTTGATCCAAACGGGTTACCTCTCTTTAATAACAAAGATTTCTTTGAGAATGTTTAATGCTTATTGCTGCTGCCAGATACAACCTCCTACTTTTTCAAGGTTTTGAAATATACTGGGCAGTTCCTAAGCTTTCTTTGGCATGTGAAGATAATTCATGTGCTGGACTACAAACCAACTGCTCACCCAAAAGCACAGGAGGCCCAGATGATGTAGATTAGGAATAAACAAAAGGAACTGGAAAATTCTGTAGAGGTAACATTTTAACAACTGTGCTTCCACATTATATGGTGGAAAATACCTTGTGAACATGAATGGTCTGCAGAGGATCCTCTGCCTTTAGCTATAAAACGTTTTGCTCTCTTGTCCCCTTACATGTGTACTCAACAGATAACACAGAAAATGCTCATCCCAGTTGTAGGCTGGTGAGAAGGGAAGAAAAGGAGCGAGACTAAAGTAATAAATCTGGATCACACACTCAAAGAGCGTTGGCACAGTGATGGCAGCAGATGCCCAGGAGAGAGGGTGTTCAATCTGTATTGTATCACACAGAAAATAGCACACATGGTGGGTTTTTCCAGAACTTAGCATTCCTTCTGGAGTGCCAGGGGCTGCAGTGTCCCAGAAATACCCTTTAAAAGCCCCAGGCATAATTGCTGCCCTCGAAACGCCGTGCCAGTGCTGATGTGAATGGAGGAGATTTCCATTGATACTCCATTTCCATGGAGTAGGTCAAAGAACAATGGAGCAGAAGACAGAATTTGGATGAAGCTACCCCCCTCAAGAAAGCTTTGGTTTCATTTGAAAACTGAGACAAAGTGTACATAAATGGATAACCTGAAATGGCTGTAAATAGCCTATGAAGACATTCTACAATAAAATAGCTTAGGACTCTTCTTCATAATCCCACTTCACATTCGAGGGGATGACTGGAAAAGAAGATCTTCTATTTTTTTAAGGAATCCACAGGCCTTAGAGCAAATGAGTGTGTTTTCCAGTTCAAATATTATGAGTATTCTTTAATGTTTGCACAGGCTTGGGATTTCTGAGCCCATGTAATAATCTGTAAAAAAGTCCCACATTTTTTGCTCTGCTGAGACTCCCACATGGCACGGAGTGGAAAACACTTTGCTGTGGCATGTTTAATAGGTTGCAGAGTAGGCAGTATGTGGTTCCTTGGAGCAACTGGGATGAGAGAAGATAAAATATGTCCTGCTTTCCCAAAGCAGATTGTATGGCTCTGTGGCTACCTGAAAGGAAAGACCACTTTCAGTTTAGCCACACAGACGTAATCCGTGTGTATTCTTAGATTTATGAGTGGCTGCATTACCCTGCAATTAGTCTGGATTACTGAAATGTGGGATAAGAAGGGGGAAAAAAGGTTTGCTTCTCATTATTTTTTCCTCTGAGCATTCATCTGCTTTACTCAGAGTTTCCTATACCTGATTCTTCGGTGTCTGTGGCCACCAACAGAGTTTCCCCCAGTCCTAGCAGTCTGGTTTAAATGTGTGTGCTGTACATTCTCCTTGTCCTGAGGGCTCTGCTAAAGGCATTTATCTGTTGAATGACGTGCAGACTGCCAGATTCAACAGATGACAGCTTAAGCACAGCACTAGTGACCACCAATGGTGTGGTTTTTATTTTGTGATCCTGCTTGTTCTTAAAAAAAATAAATGTTGCCATTACTGACTTTTTTTAAAATTCTTTTTTTTTCAAGCCGTTTCTTGTGTTTTGATGTATTCTTCTGCTCTGTCCCATATTAAGGACTGATCTTGATTTCATGTGCCCTAATTTTGTGCTGCCCCTCCTCTCGCCTTCAGCAGTTGCTTGTGGTTTGTGCAGGAGTTTGGGAACAGATGTGACCAAACAGGCACAGACACAAATGGATGATGCCAACTCCCTCCCTCCCTCCCTCTTTCTCACCTGTTGGCCATTTGCTGTCCTCTGATAAATTTAAGACATAAGGCAGTTTAGAAAAGACAC
Organism: Motacilla alba alba; assembly: GCF_015832195.1. Taxonomy (NCBI): domain Eukaryota; kingdom Metazoa; phylum Chordata; class Aves; order Passeriformes; family Motacillidae; genus Motacilla; species Motacilla alba. Next base: position 65,541,381 of record NC_052019.1, read on the forward strand.
AGATCATGACTTTTTTTTGTTTTTCTTGCCCTTTTTTTTCAAGTGGAGGTCTGTACAAAGGCAAGACAGGGGTGGCACAGGGGCATAAAACAGGCAGATGGAAAGCACAGTCCCTAGTACTCTAGCCTTGGTTAACTTTGCTATCAGCAGCAACCTCATCATCTGGGTCCTGCTCATGGGTGCACTGATCTGGGGCCTGCTTGTCAGCATTGTTTTGGGATGAATACTGTCCTGTATTGACGAAATGGAATAAAATGGAATAATAAAAGGTAATCTCTTCAGGGGTGTCACGCCATTCCTCTAGGAAGGGTTTAGAGACCCAGGAGATTAAAAAGTCAGATTGATCCCAATGGGTAGAGGGTAAATGCATCCTAATGCAATTCTGCATATCACTACAACAGTCCTTAACTGTGGGGATTTTCTTAGGAAACAACATATGCAAAGATAATAACCTCCCTGCTGGTACTGGCAGATATCTGCCTTTCTGGCGGACTCAGATCCATTCATATGCACAACGGGGGGGAAAGGATTATTTTAGCCTACTTATTTTCTTTCCTAGTTCACATCATTCCCTGAGTATGTACAAATAGGAAGGATGTCAATTTGTTTACAAGAAGATCAGCAATGATTTGAGCCAAAACTATCAGTCCAAGTGCCCTCAAACTGTAGGGATTTTCTGATGTGGCTATGACTCCAAAAGCTGTGACTCAGCTCCATCTCTGCACTGGAGTGAATGTCAAAATGAATATCTAAGCAAAAGCCCCATTCTAAGCTGTACTGAGAGCTCCCACTGAGTGCCAGACATGAGAAATCACCCTGACTCTGTCAGCATAAAACTTCCAAGACACAGGTAATGTACATCATAAATTTGAGCTGAGAAATTCTCTTTTAAGTGTTTTTCCTTTGAAAATCTTACCGAGCTCCTATCTCCTTCCCCTTCCAGACCACCCGCAGATACCACCCACAGACCAGTCACCCCACGGTCTTTAGAGGTCATCTGTCATTCTCACTATCTTAATCCTGAGAGCATAGGTGCTCAATCAGAAAAATAACTTTAAACAGGTGCTTAATGTCAAAAACACAGTTCATGTCATCAGAGTATTATTAGAATGAATATTGACATCTAAGTGTTTACTTCCTGCTAAGTGTTTGGATGTTAAATATGTGTGTAATAACAAAGGAATGACTCCAGAGAGGTATCAAGATTGGACATTTGAGAGGAGGAGTTCTTGCTGTAAAGAAATCAACAGGAGGTACAGCATCAGCTCTGAAACACCAGCGTGGTACCAGGAATGTTTATATAAAGCAGTCAGACCAGTATCATACTCCGAAATGATGCTGTGAATCAGGGTATATTGTAACAATATTTTCATTTCTTCTTGTTTTCTTTTTTTTTTTTTTAATCTTCCCTTCTGATATTATATTTGTCGTGGTTTGAGAATATTCTATTATATGTTGATTGAAACTGCAAAGTAGATGAGTGGCAAGGAAGAATTTTCCAATCAATCAAAATGAAAGAAAAGATTTTGACAATTTCTTGTTATATTCATCCTCAGTCTTACACTGCTGTATTTGCTTTGAAGCGCTCTCGGGTGTAATACCTCTGTGCTGAAAGAGCTGAGATGTTCACCTATGCTCTCATTGTCTCTGGCTTCTCTAATGCTCGTTCAGATACAGATGCCATAGGTGACCCTCCTTCCTCATCGCTGTGGTTAAGGCCACCTCCCCACTGCATCCACACATTGGATCATCGTTTGCAGCACTAGGGCAGCTTGCTGCTTGTCCTGTTTCAAAAGACAAATTCAAATTTACTTCTTCTTGATTGTTTGGTCATCTCTCACGCAATCGCTCTTTATTTTCATAACACCTTTGCTATGGAGCTGCTAAAATTTGGAGTTGTTATTTCTGTATTTTGTAGTGAGCATGATCTTTGAAGGGTTATTTTTCAACAGCCTTTCTAAAAACCTGCTTTCTCCTCATTTGACTCCATCTTTATGACTTAGCCCCTGTGCCTCTAGGTACCCAACTCTAAGAAGTGAAAATGATTTTTGATTCAGAATACATTGTATTTAATTTTTAAAATTTGAAATACAATGCAATGATGGTCACGATACACACGTGTCTGAGGTTGACTACACGACATTATTGCTGTTTATTGCTCCTGTCATCTTTGATTTCCTCTTCTGTTGCAGTTTTCACTTCTTGAAGCTTGTCTTAATTTCAGACCTGGATGCCACAAGTTACACATCTGCTTACCTTTAGTCATCTGCCTATTCCAATTGATTCCGCCGAGAATACACATGCACTTTAAATTAGGCACATGTGCAAGATTTTTGGAATTAAATCATGGGAAATGTAGTCTACTTGTTGTTATTTTTCCCAATTTCAACAGCTAGTGGCTTCTGCAGGTGGCCAGACCTGCAGAGATTTAAACACCATTGTTAGTAAAGAAAAGGCAGTAGGCCAGAAACTGTAAGATTTGAGAGAAGGTCTTGGTGATATTAAGAAGAGAATTTTTGTTTTTTCAGCAATAATAGTGGTGTGAGCTTTCATAGCAAGGGTTGCTCCATGACAGTAGAGCTGGGAAAGACCCAACATTTTATTCTTATTTCTTGAGGTGATGCTCAGATCAGAGACAGTTTTCATCAGACACAATTTTCCTCCTTTCCTTAAGTAAATCAATTTTCCTCCTTTCCTTAAATAAATCAGTGTCATCACATCATGGGGCAAGAGGGACAGGGGAAGTGGTAATTTGTAATTTTTATTGGGGAAACACCCCCAGTATAACTGATGTTGTGTTGTTTGGCAGTTGGGAATGACAGCAAAAAAAACAAACAAAAAAACCAAACCAAAACAAAAAAAAAAAAAAAAACAAAAAACCAAACACCAGAAGGACTACAGAAGTTTCTGGGAAAAAATAAGGAGTAAAACCAGACTGAAAGGCAATCTGTACTGTTAAGATTGACTACACTCTTACAATTTGGTTTTCTTATTTTGTTTATTTTCTTCATATTTAAACTATTGCAACAAGAGCTGAAAATAACTCATATTTCGGTCTGCATTAAGTAGTACTGAAAATGCAATTTCATTAAAAACAAGATAGAAAAGCTGTGGTGTTCTAAATCACGTGCCGTATGATATCTGAAATTATTAGAATGAATTTAAACCATTAAAATAATTCCATTTGTTTGAAAAAACATAAATTTTTACTTTTTCTCCCATTGATGATACAGACTAGTTGTGGCAGAGTAAAAATGAGAGAAAATGAAAACTGTAGGAAGACAATAAAACAACAGCTTAATTTTCATTTAACAATTCATTCCTCTAGAAATGCAACTTTCAAAACACTATTGAAGACCTATAGAAGCTCAATATGATCGTTTAACTCCAGCACACCTTAAACACAAGTCTAAAAATAGCATCATTCCCAAAAAGCAGAAATTCTGAGCTGCCACCATCTCTGCAGCTCTGTTGCCAATATCTGCATTGTTTATTTATCCTGGGAAGCCTCTGTGAAAGAGCAGGATCTCAGGGCAGCTCAGATGGAGCCAGATGGGAGGAGGTGGGAGGTCAAGCTTTGGCTCCAGCTCATCCCTCCTGGCTTTCCCAAGGAGGTTTCTCTCGTGATGGAAAGCCCCTGCAGCTCTGGATCCCTGCTGGGAATAGGAACCCAAAAGACAGAGAAAAAGTGAGATAAAGAGAAAAGCAGGCAGAGCAAAGAGCGTAACCTAGTGCTTCCTGGCATTGCCTCCTGAAAAGAGCCCTTCAGTCTCAATCTTCTGCTGCACAGGAGGGCATGAGGTGATCTCAGCTTTAGAAATCAAATAAATTAGATAAGCTAATTCATTTTTCTGCTGATTTAGAATAACTTTTGCTTATGTTTGATTTGCCAGTTTTATTCCTATAATCTATTGGTAACTTGATACCTTTATGTCTTAGGGAAAAAAAAATTCATCCCTTTCTACATTTCAGCTGTTAAATAAAAAAAAGCAGCAATTCATAAGGAGCACAAAATCCTACAGGGGTGAATGCACTGGAGATCCAGAGCAAAATTTTTTCACAGTCAAATTTTTGCCCTCTTCCTTGCTATCTTGCAGGCAGAGAAAAAGTGATTAGGATGATCTGTTCTTTCTTCAGAGTATATTTATGTTTCCTCTACAACAATACACATATTTTCATTATTCTTTGGATACAAAACTATCTGCAAACCAAGATTGTTCTCCCTGATGTGTGCTAAATATTGACAAAGAAACAAAGAAAATATGTGTGTTGAAGCAAGCTGACCTCGGGTACAAGCAGAGCAAACAAGTGAATGCTCTGGGATGTGTCTTTTATTATTGCTAATTTTTTTTTTTTTTAAACCACAAATCTCCTCTCAGTTTGGGAGACAAAGACCCCTACAGTGCTGCATTAGACTGGGGGCAGAATCAATAGCCATGTGCTTGTCCAGACTGATAAATCCATAAAGGGATGAGTCAGGCTAGCTGTGTTGATAGCAGCTCAGGTTTTACTGCAGCTGATGGCTTTGGAAGGGTTTTCATCTACCCTGCATCACTCACCCATATCATGTGTCAGGGAGGGATGGCTATGTACTCAGATATTAGGTAGTACCTGAAAGTATTCAGCTGGTTTGGATGATGTGCGCAACCTGCCTCTTCATAAAACTCATCTTCAACAAGGCCAAAGAATCCTCCTATGTAGTTTATCCAGAAACTGTCCATGAGCCAAGAAGTTCAGAACAGCCTACATCATGAAAATGCAATTAAAAGTCTGCATGGATGCTGTACAGGAGGAGGAATTGTGAGGCTTGACAGGAAAAAAATCATCTTGCCCCAAGTTAAGGGTATTTGGGAGGTTTGTTTGATCTTCATCCTATTTGCACAGAATTCCATGTTATTAGTTACAATGCCATTGAATCAAAATGTGAATTTGCCATGGCAACCCCGGATTCAAATGGGGCCTCTGTTGCTTCCCCAAATTGCAACACCTCCTCAAAAAGGAGTAAAGAAGATGCACTGAGTAATCCGAACTCTTGCAAAATCCTATAAGCAAAAGATGGCTTTAATAAACAAGACATCTTCTCCAATTCTTAGAGTGCGTTTTATAAGAAAAGATTGCAAGCCCAAAAAAAACCAAAAATTAAAAATATGTATCTATAAAATGAGCTATTTCAGCCTAATCAATTTTTCAGGAAAATATTAACACTGGGGATGTACTGGCAACAGTAAGACCAATGTGGGCCATTGACATGATGTATGTGAGGATTTCTGTGTCACTGCCTTGTTTTTAAACTGTAAGGAAAACAAAACAGTGACAAGCCATATGTTCATTCATGCATTTTACTCTTTCCATTTATTCAGCCCTTTTGCCAGAAAAATAATGAAGCATCCAGCAGATTACATAGTTGTACGTAAATAAATATTTATTCAAATCCCCTGCTTGCAGTCACTACCCACTAACAAAATACCAGAGTCAGCTGGACTTCTGGAAAGCAGAATGCATTCAGAGATTTTGCTTAAGTTATGCAAAATAATGCTTGTTCACTGCAATTTTGAGTCTCATGTGGTTGTAAATATTTGTGTGTGAGTAGCTGTGTATGTGTTGATGTTATGTGACAATCTTGGTGTATATATATATATATATATATATATATTTATATGTTCAAAATATATATTATATGTATTGTAGATAATATATATTATGTATTTTATATAATCATATAATATATAATTATATTATATATTAATTATAATTACATATCATAGTATATCTACATTATACGACTATACGACATATAGTGTATGTAATTATTTTTAATATGCATATAAAATATGATATCTTGGACTTTTCACATCCATTTCACTTTACTTCCTGTTATTTTCAGGTACATATTACTGACAAGATTTGCCCTAAGTACACCTGAGGTTTTCTGTTGTAGATATCAGTTTTATAGGACTGATGCACATCCTTTTTTTTTTTTTACCTAATCAGAGTTTGAAGAGGTTCAGCTGCATGTGTCTGGCCTGAGATAAAGACTGTATTTGTAGGGACAATCTTCTTACCTTCTTTACAAATTATTTCCTATGATTCAAGTGACAATCAAAATAAGGAAAAAACCAGCTTGTTGTTACTATTTGTTAAAGCAAGTCCAAAATCCAAGCCCTGTAGCTAACAAGGAGTACAACAGGTGACACAATTCATGTCTCTCTACACATTTCTACAGATATTTAGGAGTTTGTTTTCCTTAGGAGAAAAATGGGAGCTTGCTCTGCACCTAAAAGAAACAGCAGCCCCGAATCTCAATTTATTATTTTTTTTACATTTCTATACTACTTTCACAGCATAGGCACCATTAACTTATGGTGAACTCACCAGCCCTGCTGGATATCCACAGAGACTTTGGCTGATCCAAATCATTTGCTTTCAAGATTTTTGTTCCTTGTGGAGAGACTCCTGGAAATCTGCACACAGTATTCTTGCAGATAATTCCTATCTTTTCCACTTTATTGCTAGTTGTCTCTTTCAGGACCTTTCAGCCTTGAATATCAGCTTTCCATTTGCAATTCATGATACTAGCTGGAAATTTCCCAGGACAAAAGGAGATCCTATGGATTGGCTTAGTTCCACTATCCTTATTTTAGATTCTTGTGAATTAAGGAAAACCACAGCAGGTTTGAATTTTGTTTTGCTTTTTAATCTAAAGATACTGTTTGTTTTGGCTTAAAGGGAATTGTGAGAAATACCAATATATTTAAAGGGAACACATTTAAGTGCTTTCTGAGGACAGCAAGTGAACCTTAGCAGTGAAATCCTGCTGTATGTGAGGTTCTGAAATTGCAATGTGCAAATGCTTTACTGGGATGTAAGAGTGTCCAAATGTGTGTAGTCCAGGACGGTATCCAGTCAAAAATAGGTAATGCTTAAGCAAAAAGTTATTCTCAAAATTTAAAGGAATCAGTTTATACTCACATCCAAAATTTCTAGTGACCTCGCACACCACGAAACAATGAAATCTAGTAAAGCTGTTCACTTCAACTGAAGTTTTAAAATATATTTAGAAAGACTTCACCTCTGCTGCCTGATTTCAGCCTTGAAATCTTAAATCTGACAGTTGACCACTTCTCTTTTACTTCTTTTTCTACCACAGACCAGCATCTTGGTTTTGCCTTCCCAGCCTGCATCAGCCCTACCAGCACTCTGAAATGCTCCATATAGAGCATCCTCTGTATTCACTGGGAAATACTAGAAGTCTTGATGTAATTTCTCAATAAAATAATGAAATTAGATCCTAGTGAGCCAGGGACACTGGACATTTGATTTCAGAGCTCCACACCGCCTGGCTGCAGGCAGTATAATTTCATAGTTCTCGGAATATGTGTAACTCAGGAGTTACTCAGAAACATAAACTGCAATTCCTGGAGGTAATGTGAAATATCCATTAGTTGCATATATCCAGATTTGTCTACTCCAAAAGAATATACATTACAGACAGATACCCCTGATACCTGACATATGGTTTTCTTTTGGGGAATCAGTGCTGTGTAAGTATTAAAAAAACTGTTCCATTCTCAGCTTTATGCAAAGGCTGAGTCTGTTATTTGCCTTGGTCTTCACAGAGAAAATTCATTAGTTTGAATTGTGTTTTTATTAATGCTAAAAGTCAGGGAAAAGATAAAAAAAACAAGCTAGGGCTAAACTCCATGATGCCTTGTTGTACCACTTGGAAAAATTTGCTTGTCTGTACTTTAGGCTCCCTGTGACAAAGTCTGTCTTTCCAGTGGTTTCAGACTGTGTACAAGACAATAGAAACAATGTGGGAATATAACAAATTCTTAGCGATATTAACAGTGCCAGGGGATGCAGTTCCAGTCCATGGAATTGAAAAGTGTGTCCAGATGCTGCAAGGATGCATATCTTGTAAATGCTTATAATGATAAACAGATAATAAAGATTGAATTAAACAAGTCAATGGTTTTGGCCTTGCTGACTGCAAGTTCTGGAGTGCACATGAAATAAACCATCTCCACAATAAGCACTGGTTGACTCTCTACCAGCTCCAAGGACATTCAGGATACTGACTCTCCCTCCTGGGAATGGTGCCTCTGGGGCTGCTTTCCGAAGGACTGACAGGTTGGAGCAAGTTTAGTGCCCAAACCTTCTATGATTTGATAATTTCATCTTTAGTGGGTGGCAGCTCAGTCCTTTTTTATTTGAAATGTAGAGGAGAGAAGGGTTTGTTTGAATGGTATTGTCAGAAAATAATTGCAGAAGGATGGCCAGTTCCAACACAAACCCCAGGGGCAGCTCCCCTAGGTACCTAACAGGAGATATAGACCATCCTCCTAATCTATAATCAATGTGTTTACTTATTTCATGGTGTCCCACATCTCAGGCACTGCACAGACCAGCCTCTAAGACATCAACCCTGGAGAAAGTTTTTAAACCTTATTAAATTACAATTCATTTATAAAAGCCAGTTTAGCTGTAAGGAAAGGAATGCAAGGTAACTGCATGGTAGGAATTATCTTGGCTGTGCCAAAGGGTTTCCTGTCTGTTTCTAGACTCTCCATATTTCAAGTTTCTTCTGTAAGAAAATTTGTCTGTTGCTCTGAAACTATAGAGGACAGGGTTTCCTCTGAGGTGTATCACTACCTACATAATGTTAAAGATGACCATCAGTGTTTTGTGAGCATGTAATATACTTGATCATAAACGTTATTGGTGTTCCTAATGAGGTCCAAAGATCCTGTGATGGAAGGTGTGATGACATTTCAAGGTTTTAGTGATAATCACTTGGCAGTATTCCCAGTTTTCCTGGCATCTTTGAATTCCAACAAATGAAGGTCTATTTGAAATTAAATTCTGATATGGAAATGTGTCTTCCTAAGGCTGGGCATTGATGGGTGGGAATCTGTTACCATAAAGGGAGCTAGAAGGCAGCCGAATGAAACCTTAGACAAAAAGGAAGGGGTTTTTTTTGTGCTAAATGACTAAAACTAAGGCACTTTGCCAAGGCATGCATGCATCATAACCCACTACTTATTTGGATGAAGAAATGCCCCAGCATTTCCACTTCCAGCACACTGACAGCTCAGCCCTGAGCCATCATTTATCTACAGCAATGTGCCCAGGACTGGTGTTGCCACATGCACAGTAAAGCCCGCTGCCCACAGAGGCCCAGTTTTGGATCTGGATGCTGCTTTCTCCCAGAATTATGTATTTGGATGTGTGTAGCACAACAAACTGCATGGCAATGACTGCACGGTTCATAAATTGGCACCGATGCCTGCTCTTTTTCCAGAGTCAAGTGTAAAGTCTTAGGGCCCTATTGATGAAAAATCCATCTGATCTGGCTGGATCACAGAAAAATGAGGGCCCCAAATTATGAGCAGGATCTGTTCTAAAAGCCATGTGCTCATGTAAAAATGTGATGGAATATGGGCACGGAAAGTTCCGTGTGGATTTCGCTAGATGCACAGGGATTCCTGGTATGCACATAAATTTATATGTTGTATTCAGAGACATGATGCAAAGGGCCAGGAGGCTGTAAATATGCTTCCTTGCTGCATAAAGTAGGGTGATAAACAGTGACATGTCAAAAGCCCTGGAAAAAAAAAAAAAAGGCCAGGGTCAAGCATGATATCTAACAAGTCTCACTTTTCTTTACCCTGCCTACATGTTTTTATTTCTATAGCATGAAACCAGTAACTCATGTTTGACATAGCAACCATGTTCCCTGAACGACCTGGGAAAACTGTTAATGGCTCTACCTATCTGAGTATTTGACATAAGCTGCAAGAGTAGTCAGCACCTGTAATTTGTAGAAAAGACACTGAAACAGTCCTAAAATACAGGACTATAAAAGCATACTAGGAGTATGTTATAGTTCTCAGAAAAAAATAGTTGTTTTCAAATTATTGCATTGAGTTGAAATACCCACTTTTATTTCTTTTTACTGTTGTAATCAAAGTGTTCAGGAAAAGTTAAAACTAAAGAATTTTCCATCAGAAAATATCTCTGTATTATTACTATCTCCATCCTTAGCCAATTTATGCAAAGCAGACTCTATTCCTTTTTGCAATTTGTTTAATTTCCCATAGACTTGGATTAAAATAGTGATTTTTTTAAGTTTTGTGGGGTTTTGTTGTATTTTTTTTATGCAGGCTGCATTCATGCTGCTCACTTTCTGCAAGTTGTACTTGCAGTTTGACTGCCTTAGCTCCCTTTCTCTCACAGCTGCTTGTGTGCAAAGACTTTGCTCACCATTAATCCCAAGCGTGATGGGCTTTGTAAAAGTGGCTATGCAGAAGCCTTGAGAGGACTCTCTGGGAAGATTTGGCTTTTGTAAGGCTGCCTTCAGGCCAGTTCTCTCTCCTTAGGAAGTTCATCATCCTGTCAGGAAAGGCACGGAGAGGAGTGAGGCCAGCTCCTTTGGCAATTCTGGATTAAAGCTTTAATCTTTGGACTACTTGAATGTGCCCTAATTTATGCCATAACAAAGCTCCTAAATTATGTCTAAAGTAGCTCTATCCTCTTAGGTTCTCTTTGGTTTTAATGTTTCTCATTAAAAATGATGAAACACGAACCACTGTTACTGAACACTCATCTTTCTCACCAACAGAAAACCTCAACTCTTCTGGACATGAAACACTCAATGTGATGGCAGGTTTGGGCTTTTTCCAGCGTGAGCAGGGCATGGCTGATTCAAGCAAGGACATCCAGGATCTACACACATCTCCATCATTGCTCATGCTGCTTAGATTTTACAGGTGAGTATGAGGACAAATTTCAGAGGCAGAGCTTCACATTATGTCATGGCAACTCTGCAGCCAAATGCTGCTGGTAAAAATCAGTTTAACGTTATGGAATTACTTGTGTCCAAATATTTTCCTTCAACAAAGGAAAATGGTAAAAAAAGCGCCTTTGCTCAGATTTTGCTTCCATATTCCATATTCTTTCAACAGCATGTCTGAAGGAAAAATCTTGGGAGCTGAGAAATGTTGGGCAATATAAACAGTTGTCATAGTAATTCTCTTCCATATATATAGAGTTCATTAAGTGGCCCATTAATTGCTGGTGCTAGTATAACAGAAGCAAGAGAGTGAAAAACTGTCAGTCTGTCTGAAAGGGCAATCAAAGAGAAGGAAAATAAATACCTCCAAAGCATCACAAAATGCTCAGAAAAAGTAAGTTTCCAGGGGAGGAGAAGGTTTCAATAAAATTATGACTTTAGCTCTGGAAAATAATTCAGTTAGAGCACAAGTGGTTGTCATAAAAATTGTGTATATTAGGAAAAAGCACTGTTGTCTGTTTCAAAATAGGAATAATACCTTCTAAGCATCTCAAATGTCAGGTTTGATTTAATAAACTTGGGTAAGAAATACACTGTATAACCACATGATGTTTGTGGAATGTTACTATACATGTAAAAAATGCTGTAAACATAAGGGGCTTTGTGTGTGTGTTTCTCTGTGAGAAACCCACTCCATCCTCTGAGAAAGCTTATCATTGAAAAGACAAGATAGGTTACAACAGAATGACATAAATTCCAGTTCTGCAAGATGTCACAGAGCATTCTATCTTGCTGTCACAAGGACTGCAAATTCCCTGAAAGAGTCACTTAAGCACTTTGCAGGAGATAAGTGTTCCCCACATCCTTCACGTTTTTAGAAAAGAGAAATGAGCATGTATTTCCATGGACAAATGGCTCAGACAAAATAGCTAATGGTGTTTGGGGTTTGTGTGGGACAGCAGGATAGATGAGTTCCCTTCACAGAAAAGCTAGGAAAAATGTAAAATCAGTGAAGGGATCATCTTGAATAGGAGGTGCATAGGAGATAAGAGTGAGCAATTGATGACATCTGGGTTTTCTACTAAATGCAACTGCAGGCAGGCTGGAAAACTGCAGCTTTTTCATGTGCATTGAAGAACACACATATGCACATTTTTGTCTCAGTTACCAGGTAGGTGTTAACAAAACAGCTGAACCATGTACAGAATTGGTTTTGGTCTATTTTTAGTTCTGCCGTGCACAAGGTCTGCACATTCTGTTCTGCGCGCTGCCGATGTTTCAGCCACGGCTCTCGGTACAACTCACGCTTCTCTTCTGAAAGCTGCTCCAGTATTGTGCCATTGTTGCCAGAAGGTCCTAAATAGGAAACAAAACAAAACCAAACCAATGAATCAACTGTGATAAAACAACAACAACAACAACAACAACAACAACAACAAAACAAGCAAGAGCGCTCTGCTCTCTCCATCTTGCAAAACAAAATCCTTCAGGCATAATTTATTAGTAAAGCCAACTATGGACAGTTAATAATGTACATCTGGATATAATGAACAAATGACACAGCCAAAATATCCTCCTGTTTTGTTTGTTTTTTGGGTTTTTTTCCAGGGTTTAAGTGAAGTAATTCATCTGTACTTTAATAAAAGCTTTTATTTCCACATGAAGAGGTGGGCAGCCATTCAATCAGACATGACTGAGGTTGTTTCAGTCAGTTCAATTGTCCAATATTTTCACATTACCTTGAAAAAAAAAAATAGAGAAGGACATATGTGTGCTATTTGGACCTAAGAAAGTGCAAGTCTCTACTTACAAGATGTCTAATATCTATAAATTTATGGACAAATATTTATGATTCTACTATACACAGAGACAGTAATTCCTTTGCATTAACATGAAACATCACAATTAATTAGTATCAAAAATAATAGAAAGTGCATGTGAAACAAAAATTCTTGGAAATTCTTTACTCATCTCTGTAGCCTTCTGGGCAGAAAAATTCATTTTGAAAGCAGATGCCCCTGTCTACTGTAACAGAATTGAAGTTTTGCAGTGGGTGTTCACTGCTTTCAGCTGGCAGTGAGGGTTTTTAGCAATGCCTCCAATCCTGAAATGCCCAGATTGTGATCCATGAGCAAGTGTAGAAATGGGTGGACACATCCTTGAGGAAAAAGCTCAGTAAGACTTTCTCTCAAGCATGTGTACAACATTTCAGTACCCCTAAGTAATGCAGGCCAATAGAACTACTGGCACGTTTAAGAAAAACAGAACATGTGTGTGATTGCCTGGAGAACTGGAGTCCATGATTTTAATTCTGTTTAACAGTGGTTTAACTCTTAGTGTCATGCAGCTATCAGGCTGCTTTTCTTTTACTCCCGTTTTCTTATATTGGAAGCAGGTCTTGATCCTTTTAAAGGAGCTTTTGATTTAGTTTAACATCACTGCTAAGCAGCAGAGCAGAAAATCAAACACGGTTGTGGAGTTTTTCCAATTAATTTGGGATTTGCAGTTAAATACAGGTGTCACAACTTTACATATGAATAAATCATAAACCATCAAACAGCAATATTTCAGTGCAGGGGTTTCTTAAAAAAATAAGAAAAAGAGTCAAACATATGCCAAACATTAACAGGAATGTTAGCAGCAAGTGGCTGAAGGAAAGTTGAAAAACTGGAAATAAAGCAACTTAGCTGATGGGTTGTTTAAATTCTCAAATAGCAGCTGATGACGTCTTCCTATGCAGGGAGAGTTTACTGATGTAGTTACAGCTTCACAGTAATTTTTGTTTCTGAAAATCCCTTCCAACAGGCAAGCAATTATCTCTGAAGGAGATGGACTGAATCAGTAATTTTTTCTTGCTTTGGAACTTAAACTGACATACTTTTCCATGCAAGAAAGTCTGTTAGAGCTTGCAACTGTAGGGGGAAAATAAGACATATTTGTGTTGGTAATTGGCGTGACTCTTCTTGCATGTTATTAATTTTCTATAAAGTATAAATCTTTAGGTTAAGAAAAGCTAGTTAAAAGTCCTTTCATCATTTTAGTTAGCTTCCACACGTTGTGAAGTGACCAGATATGGCAACAATTGAAATTTAGAGAAGTGGCAACATAATGAAATATTTGTGTCCATCTGCATAAAAAGATAAATGGGTTAAATACTGACTTCACTGTCTTTATTCCTTCTACATTTTCCCCAGAGGTGACACACAAGACCAAGAATGATTCAGTGATCTGATAAGGGGAATTCTGCATGCCTCCAGCCAGTCTTCCTTTGTGAGCCAATAACTAAAATGGATTGCATTTGGGCACTATATTTAGTTTTGCCCATAATTTATTATCTGATCCTGGCTGGCACCCAAAATTTATTTTTTTTTGTTAACACACATTTTTTATGGTATATTGAAAAAGCCTGCAACCAAGCTTTCCCTGCCACCCAAAATGAAACTCAGCCTATGAGGAGTGTTTCAGAGGAGCTACTACCACTCAGATAACTCTGGCTGGAGAAGCCTTCCTTATTCCCAGACTGACATTGTCCAGGATTTCCTTAGGTTACATTTTACTTCCTTTATCATATAGCTCAGTAGCTGAGATGTGAATATCTCAGGTATATGAAATATCAGATCCACATCTTATTTGAAGCACATGAAGGTCCTCAAATGCTGTAATAGGTAGGATGTGGTAACTGCTTCTAGCCACTGCTCAGGCATCTGGTGATCATGAAATCATCCAGTGCTCTCATGGAAGTTCATTTATAATGAATGCCCTAAATTTTGTAACATACAATAGCTATACTTTATATTACTCTTTATTTAATAACCAGAAAGAAAAATATCAATGATTTTATAGATAAATGGACACTTTTTTATCTTTTTTTCTTAAAAAAAAAAAAAAAAAAGAATCTTTTACATCATTTTCAGTTTTGATTTCTTGGAGGGCTAAATTAAGCATGGCAGGTATTTTAGTGGGGGCTCAGCTAATGGTATATCTGGAGATGTAATGAAGCACTGAAGTATTCTTTCCCCTGGGAGGTGAGAGTTCTGGCTGTTACAATACCTCACTTCTCTCATGCTTGACAGTTGAATGCCTATTTTAAATAATGGCAGGAAGTCCAGAGCTTTTCTACATTCTCCTTTCCTTTCAGTGTGCCGGATGCCCTGGCACCAGAGAGCCTTTGAAACCTTCTCCTGTTTCTTCCACACCTGATGGTGATTGTTAGACTGGAGATTTATAGCTGGCCTGAAACTCAAGGCTTCCAAAGAGCCGAAGTTACAGAAGCTTGCAGTGGTGCTGGATTCCCTGGAGAGGTGGTGCTATCGTCATCTGATGGCTGCTGAGCAGTAAAATGAGATGGTAATTTCTGCATTCCAGTGGTTGAGAGCTTCTACCACCAAAACCACCAACAGGACTCAAAGAAAAAGCTGTTTAGAGATCTTATCTTCTGGACATGTTTTGCGTGTGCTTGGGCTCTAACCACATCAGTGGCATTGCTGGCATCAATGGAATATCTCCTCTGATAGTTTATCACAGGCATAAGAACTTCCAGGGTGGAGATTCAGTTACTTATTTCTGTGGGGAAGCCACCAAGAAACCATGATCAGGCAGGAAAAGCAAGTGACTTGCACACCTGCTCCCATCCCATCAACACTGAGAAGAACTAATAAGGCCGATAGGTTCATGGGGGCATTTCTAAAACATGTTTGTGGCCTGAGTAGTGTTTCCTTCCAAAGAATGTTAGAATCACAGAGTAGCTGAGGTTGTCTAGTCCGGTCTCTTGCTCAAGCAGAGCCAGCTAGAGCAGATTGCTGAGGACCTTGTCCACCTGGGTTTTGAATATCTCCAAGGATGGAGACCCTACCAACTCACTGGAAAATCTGTGCCACTGTTTGATCACCCTCACAGCAGGACAGATTTTTTTATGTTCAGAAGAAACCTTCTGTGTTTCAGTTTGCACCCGTTGCCTCTTGGCCTGTCACTGGGCACCAGAGAGAAGATCCTGGGTCTGTCTTCTTTGTTCCATTAGGTATTGATAAGGTCTCATGAGCCTTCTCTCCTCCAGGCTGATCAGTTCCAGCTCTCTCAGTCTCTCATGGGAAAGATGCTCCAGCCCCTTCATCATCTCTGTCCTTTGGAGGCTGTGGTTGCTCCTGCACTATGAAGGTCTTAAATCATACATAAAACTCTAATTTTCTGCCCCCTTGTTGCCTCCTCATCCACCCTTCTTAAGAAACGAGCAGTATGCGAGAGCCAAGAAAAAAATTGCAAGTTCTTTATAGGAATGCCTTCATATCCAACACTCAGAAATCGAAGGTTTTGTTCCTGCTTGCTCCTTCAGGACCACGACACAACATTTAAAGCGACACTGCAAAATTACAAAACAAGTGTTCCTGCCAATGTAAGTAAAAGGGGAGATAAAGTTGGAGATGATTGATGGCTGTGGGAAGGAGAAGCTACTAGAGATACCTGAAAGGAGAGCCATCAAGCTTTATTAACCAAGACATAAAAATATCTCGTCAGGGATAAAGCTCCCTGATGTAATAACAGTGAAAAAGAAAAATTTATTCCAGAGATGAAATTTGCTCAACATCTGAACAATATTTTCAAACTGTGGAATACTCCCTCAGCAGTGATTCTTCCCCTCATTAGCCTTTTGCTCGTTATTCTTTCTATTACTATCATCATCAGTGTCCCTGTTCAGAGGTAAACCTGTACCGATAGTAATTCTCAGACAAGTAAGAAAAGGATTTATGTGGAAAAGGGAGGAATTAGGAAAATCCTTTGGCAGCAAATGGCTTTTTTTTTTCTTAAAAAGGGAAGAAAAGGAGAACAGTGGAATTCCACTGTCAAACAACCAGCCCAAATCTGAGCAAAGATGGAGTATAATTTATTTTGTGAAAGGCTAATAAGTAATAAGCTGGGGGAAAAAGAGATTAGGAATGTCTTTGACAATATAAAATTTCATTATTAGGTATTATATGATGTCCTTGAAATTGTTAGGAACAGTACATATGCACAATAGCTTCTGGGTGCCTTACATCCTGGAAAAATAGAATGTTCTAGCATAGCTCTATACATAAAAGTTTTCTTGTTTGGTTTTTTTTTCACTAAGACACCCAACCCAAACCTTACAAATTATTTTCACTTTAAAGCATTTTTCAGTTTAGCAGATTGTACTGAAAGGAATTTTTTTACTGCTATTTTATGAGTCCCTAGAAGAGTTTTAGAAGACAATTTTGAACTAAAGCATCTTCAATAAAGTATAAAATAATGACTGTGCAGGATCAAAACTCTATAAATAATGGCTACTTCTACAATGGCTGTGAAAAAGCTTAATGTATCAATTGTGAACATAGACAGGCCAGTCAGTAAAAGAGGGAGCATTTTACTTTTTCATGCTCAAAAACTGTAAATGTTGATTTTTCATAGCTTTTGACTCTTGATTTCTCTCTTCACTCCTGTTTTAGGGGATAGAAGCTGCTTTATTAATTGCTCTTAGAAGAACAGAGCAGGGCTGTCATAATGACTCACTCAAAGATCTATTGAAACAATAATTTGTGACTAATAGATGCAATTATTTGCTCAGCTATAGGCAAGACAGTTCCAACCTCTTGTGTTGCCTAAAATTTATGACTTTAATAGCGCTACAGATTAAATTTAAATATTCATTTTAATACCAAGTCTATCTATTCTAGCAAAAAATGTCATTAGATCATAGCAGTAGAGAATTAAAAAGCAGATATATTTGCAAGAAAGTCCTATATATTTGCTTAAAATATTTTAAAAAATTAAAAAAATATATAAAAATATTTTAAAAATTAACCAAACAACAAATTACTTCTTTTATCTTCTTTTGGTGACCTTCATATAGAATGTAATAAGTTGCTGAATGTCTATGGTAAAATTCTGAAGAATGATTCAAAAAAAGTCACAGAAAAAAAAAAAAATCCACCATTATTACTATTTGCACATTTTGCAAGGATATCTATGAAACTCCAAAGACTTTTTCTCCATTACATTCTATAGAAACTTCTTGATAATGGATATTTGATTTGATACATATATCTGCATTTATTTATAGGTGTTTGTTCATACACATATTTGTGTGTTTATGTGTATTTATGCATTGTCTTGTGGATTTACACTGGAATGTGTTTGTTTTAAGAGATTAAATACTTATACAGTAGTCATGAAAGCCTTATCATGGACTCACTCACCATCTGTTCAGTGCAACTAACTTCCAAGAGAAAGCAGAGGGTAGCACAGGAAAGGTTTATTGCAAAGAAATATTGCATTTCATTAATCATATGAGCAGTATTCCTTTGTTTAGAGCTTTAGTGTAATACACAATATAAAGGATTAGTTGAGTAGAGAAGCTATTACTGAGCTACAAGATAAAATAGCTGGTTTTCTCACTTTGCTCTCTGTAGACAATTGCACTTTTTCATATTATTTGCTCAAAGAGGTACATTTTCCTCTGGCGTCCTGACATTATAGAAACTTCCTTCAAGCATGTGGAGCATTGTTTCCCCATTTCATCTCTCTGCTCCGTGAAAAAAGAGTATTTTTTCATTCCAAGGAGAATTTTTCCTTGGAGAAGGAAGTTTTCTGTCTGCTCATCTGAGCAGATAGAAAACTCACGATGCGAGAGATTTGTACGATAAACAGTATTCGGAATGAAAAATTTAATGAGCACAGATATTATCAGAGTTGTTCTTTAGCCCCAAGTGAAGATTAATGACATGTGTTTTGCATTTCACGATACACTTTTCGAGAACTCCTAATTAATGGAAAATACTTCCATTCTCAGAAATACGCAGTCCTTGCTATTGAGTAAGGTTTTGTGTAAAACTAAAGAGATTTGAATAATTATTTCTTGGCTGTCACTTTGCAGTTATTTAGATGACCTCAGCTGGTTACTTCATGCATTCAGTACTTATTTTTTCAAAGCTTTTCCTCTCTTCAGGCAGCCTTCCTTATCTAAGGACATCTTAAAAACAAGGTGAAAAGCAAGAAACATAAACAAACAGCAGTGCTTTGCTGTCAGTATCTAATAACCCTACTTTTATTGGATGTTGAGTTTAAAACAGCCTGTAATACTCTATTTGCTAAGTAAGCCCAAGATCATCAAATGGTCCTCTCAGTCATGCATTCCTTTAGGAACAGTTTGCTTTTGTTCACTGTTGGGTTGTTTTCCCCTTACAACCAGAGTCATGTTTTCATAGATCATATCTATTTTCTGAATAAGCACAACATTACCAAATGCTTCTCTTTATTATGGGTTCTCAGAACGTGTAGATTACAATAACAAAAAAAAGAGGGTTTTTAAACACAGCAACAGAGAGCGATGAAGGGATGGGATGAGTTGGAACAAATCTGTGCCACTGACAGCACAAATAAGGATGTGGGAGCTGAATTCAGGCAGACACTAAGAGCATGAGAGAACAAAGCTGTTATAAAGGCCCTCTCCTAATCAATGGATCACTTTGCTTTTGAATAAAATCTGCAAAAGAAATGGGAAAAAAAGCCCACAAACTACCACCTAGAAACATATTTTATGCCAAAACAACAGGATAAGATTCCATATTTTTTTCATGCTTGAAGAATGTGATTTTTCCTTAGTTACTTTCAACAGAGATCTTAAAATTGGTACTTTCATTTTAAATAAGATAGCTTCTATTGCTTTAATGTGACAAATCCATCTAGGATTAATCATAGTGATGCAGTTCATGGCATTAAATTAGGGTGTATCTGTTTCCCTGGTTATGCAGTACAACATTGTGAAGATCCACAAGCTTCTCCTTGTCTTGACTGGTGTTTTAGTTCATTCAACAAGCTCCACTAAAAAAGCTCATCTAACTCACTTCCTGAAGTCCCTCTTACTTGCCATCGGTGGTGAGGAAGTTCAGAAAAGTTACTCTAAAACATTCTTGCCTATTTCTAGGTTTTTCAAACTAATTTGGCAAAACATAACCGGAAGATATTGAGGCCAAGGTGACTCACATTAAACAGACCTTATTTCACAGTGGCTGACTCATTTTGAAAAGTCCTTCCACCACAAGGAACTCCAGGGAAGGGAAGTGCTTTGTCACAAATTATGTCTGCTTAAGATAGCTGCACCCCTGACTTTTGATAACAGGGGCATATCATCAGTCACTACCTGGATACCAGATAATTGGAGTTGTCCACAAATCCAAGGACAGCAAATTCAATTGGTGTGTGCGTGCACATGTGAACACACAAAAATGGGCAATAGTTCACCTCAAACAGTTTAAAAATTTTCTCCCTGGTTTACTTTCCATGCAAAATATGCTCCCATGTAAAAATCTCTCAGTTAAATTACCTATCTGTGGCTCCTGTATTTGGGCGAGTCACACTGCGCAAGCTGCCCAAAGAAAATAAGAAAATGCTAAGCATGTACAACATATTCCTTTATTTATTTTGTACAATATTATTTTATAGATGCATCAAACCCAGGCTTCAGTGAGAAAAGATGGTGTGAGTGAACACTACAGCTGTGGGGCATACAAAGTTTTCAGGCAGATTGTGTGGTGGCAGACTGTCATATCCCATAGTGGCCACAACTCCAAGTAAGTATGATAGACAAGTTGCCAATGTATATCTGCAGGAGAACCATGCTAAGTTTTATATTCTATTTCCAAGCAAATGCCTGAAAAATAGCAGCAGCGGCACAGAGAGCCATTGAACTACAGCAGTGTAACAAGAATTTCCTTCATGAACATGAAAGGGTGATGCTCTCTGTATCACTCATCAAGCAATAGCTTTCTGTAATCAATTATAATAGATACTCCCAGACTAGTAGAAGAAACAGAGGGTTGGAAAGCAAGATAGGATTGAAATGCCTTTATCCTCACATTTTCAGAAGGAAAATTTGGAGGTCTCTTAATACTCAAATGGAATTAAATTGATGCTTGAAAAACAGTGTTTCCTTGATACAGAAGTTCTTAGTTTCCTAACAATATACCTACTGGAAACTTAAGCTGGAAAAAAACCTCCTATATGTCAGCCTCCTCTTTGGTCCAAACAGAGAGGCAGCCAACCCGTGCCATGCATTGCCCCTTGGCATCCTGCTGGCTGGCTTTTCAGAGGCGCTTTTGGAAGAGACTGATTATTGCCTGGTGTCTGCCCTGGGGCTCTGCACTGCCTTAGGCTGCAGGTGGGGAATGAATCAGAGTTAAACAGGGTCTGGCAGGAGGCAGACCCCACCCGTGGAGCGGCTCTTGGCCACCAGTCACTGCAGTGTGACAGCGGGAGCAGAGGAAGCTTGGGAAGCTGTGAACGGCCCCTCTGAGACCCAAAACCACCTTAATAATAACCCTGGTTTTCTACCACCCCCCTGCTGTGCAGGCTAATGGAGGCTGCTCAAACAAACAGAAATATTTTTTATGGGCTGTGAAGTTAGACTTGTGCTACAAGGAGGAGAAAGGGGGGAATATTCGAGAAATTGGGAGGTTTCAAGAAGCTGCAGCTGATTATCTGTTCATTATCACATTTTCCAGCGGTTTCTCTCCATAAGTGTGAAAACGTCTGAAGTATTGAGGTTCTTCCAGCTCCTAGATACTGAAGCTCATGATAAACTGCGTGGCATCTCCCTCACTTTCCAAACTTTATTACCACATTTACACTAGCCAATTTGAGGGCCATTCCTTGTTTGCAGTAAAGACACTAAAGCTCCAGGTTATGTTTATGGAGTGCCGCCAGGAATGGAGAGGAAGGAAAGACAACAACATTCATGCCTGGGAGGGAGTTTTTGCTTTAAAAGTCTTGCACAGGCACATAAATTAAAGTATTGATAGATTTTCATTTTTTTTAAACATGCTGTAACCATACCAATGGCATTTTATCATCAAAACACAAAGATGTATGTTTCAGCAGTGGTAGAAAAATGCTGACATATGTAGAAGAAATGTAAGAAATCCGTTACTGTTTGAACCAATCCAAAAGTCAAAACTTTTTAAGTTGCTATGTGTTAATATTTAGAGTAGTTGAAATTCAACAGGTTCAGATACACCAGTGAAAATGCTGGGTGACTTCTCTTATACAATTTTAAAACTGATTATTGGAATATATATATATAACTAAGCTTCAAAGTATAGAATGTCTGAGCAGTTGGAGTACATAACACAGGGTATGTATATAAAATCTTTGGCTATATCATGACACCTTTTTGCAGTCTGAGATGACAGAAGGAAAAGATTCTGTAAAGCAACCACTGATGCAAAGTCTAAATTACCATTACTTGAAACACACACAAAAAATGAAGTTTTAAAAGTGATATGGAGGAGACGTTAACGGATATTTTTTTTCCCTAAACACAACTCTGAGGAATATCTTTGCTAATCAAAATTCCTTCTCACTCCTCTCACCCACAAAATTCCACTCCTGTAATCCTTAATTTGGGCCAGATTTGCATTAGATGAATGCAGAATTATCTCTTGAATTTTCTCAGAGACAGCAGAATTTGCTGATGGATTAAATCATCACGCAGTCTCACACCTCTGCACAGCAGATACTGCTGCAAGCTAGGAAATGTCCCTCAGGGTGTCCCTTGTGCAAGATGCTGTGCTAAAGGAGCTAAGGAATTAGCGCAGTGTGTGTTAGGCACTATATAGTTTGTGTAGCACACATTTTTCAAACTCTCAGTACTTTTCCCTGTAAGCCTCGTGCCACATTACCTGAGTGCTCCTGCTGAGACAGACAGGCTGTGGGATTTTTCCCTCCTCCACCCCCTACCTGTCAAGATATTCTTCGCTGAGTTTTGTGTCATGTGGCATTAGGAAAGCTTTGTTCTCAGAGCTTAATTCTCTTTCTCCAAGTCTGTAGCGGGGTGACATTTACAAACTAATGCACTTGCCCTTTAGGTAGCCCCTAACAGACATCTCGTGTCCAACAGGAATTACAGATCATTTTGCTCTGAGAAGGAGTTTCAGCTGTGCTCAAGGAAATTTAGCAATAAACATGCACCACAAGACTTAGTCCCTTTTTCAGGGACAGCTGAAATAAGGGACAGCTTAGTCTGTTTTTCAGCAACAGCTTTCTCCATGTATGCAACAGTTCACCTCTTCCTACTAATGTGTATGTTCAACACAGAATTTATGGCTTTTTTCAGTCTTCTAATTACAGATTGTGTTTAAAAATTTTTATCATAAAATTGATAATATACTTCTGTGTGTCAAGGCCAACATCAGCCTCATCCAACCAAGCTTCTTTAAAAAATATTTTAATTTATCTACTAACAACTATTCACTTTCCCCACCTGAGTTCTTTTGTACTTCTCTGAACAACATGGTTATGACATGCTACTGGTATTTATTTTCTTTGCCCTGGTATAACTTCCTATTTAAAACAAGAGCCTTTAAATAGCAGTAATTAATGAAAAAATTTCTCACACAAACTTTCAGTTGTGTATTCTGACCATATTACTTACATGTATGACATAATGCTTTGTGTCATTAGAAATTAAGAAATGAAAGGGTGAAGCATGTGCAATGCCATAGCCAGAGAGAAATTCTTAACACTGTTCCCTTCCACATTACGTCATTCCCATAACTAGAAAAACAAAAGAGAAAGAAGTGGGTTTTTTTTATTTTTAAATATACAGAAATAGGATAGAGGAGTGAATCATTGTACAAACAAATAGAAATGCTTCTTGGGAAATTAAACACTCTGGCTGCATTTGAAACCTGATTGTTTGAAAGAAGAAGCAAACTGTGTTTAACAAATGTTTATCCACAAATCCATGGTGAGTCTCCTCAAACATGATATTAAATAGCAGGACAGCGATTAGAGATTGATAAATTGTTGTAAGTACATTTTTTTCATTTGAGAGTTTGGATTTATTCCTCCTTGTAAATGTCTCCTAGAGAGCTCACTGTAGAATAAGTAGTTTATATCTGATTCTTATAACCCACAATGCAGAATGACGACTTGTGATTTTACTTACAAGTAACCTCCATATGGAAATCTTCCTTTTTCAGATTTCCACTGATCTTCAGTTTTCCACTGATTTTTTGCTGAAAAAGCAATTGGAAATTTTTTTTCCTCTTTTCTGCTGTTACAGTAGAAACTTGACAATAGGTAACTACTGAGATTTTTTCCTACTGTGCAAAAGGCACAACTTCAAAAGAAAATAACAGAGGTCTCATAAAAGTGGTCTGTTCAAATAAATCACTAGATCAATGCCCCCATAGCATTTCTAGGTCATTTGTGAATAGCAATGTTAATCAAGCAAAAAAGAAAAAAAAAAAAAAAGAAAAAAGAAAAAATTATTCAACTTAAAGTGAGCTTCCCCAAAGCCATCACCAGACTTGGAAACACTGGCCAGCAGAAAAGACCTGCTACTTCCAGAGTTGGTATGACATTAGAATCCCCTTCCATGATTTGTTGTAGCCACCTATGAGTTAAACTGCTGAGCCCTCTCCCGTGACAGATCACCAGTCTAAAGAGGCTCTCTGGCCATGCAATGATGGATGGCAGCTCACAGCCAGTCTCAGGTTTCATGAGCTGAAATGGGCAGCTCACAGCCAGTCTCAGGTTTCATGAGCTGAAATGGACAGCTCAGACGGAGGCACAGCTACCGTGGGAGGAGGACAGGGCTCAGCTGAGCTGCTGGCTAGGATTTAAACACCTAAAAGTTAGACCAGCACGTGTTTCAGGCGCCACATCAGCCTGAGTCTCCCTGAGGTTGGACTTGCTATTGCCATGCCTGGGAATGTTACTCTCGTTTGCTGAGACCAGCTCCTATGAGCAGAGAGGGAAGCAGTGAAGTGGGGATCCAGGACTGCTCAGTTTGGTTTATTTTTGTTGGTACCCCGACCTTCCTGAAGTTCTCCTTGCATCTGTTGTTGCTGCTGCATTTATAAGTTTGTCTAATGTTGCAGACTCAGTCAGGAGTGGGCTGCCCAGGGAAATGCTGAAATTGCCATCCCTGGAAGTGTTCAAAGGTCCTGTGGATGTGGCACTTCGAGACAGGGTTAGCAGTGAGCACACTGGTGATGGGTAAATGATTGCAGTCAATGATCATGGAGGTCTTTTCCAACCTTTGCAATTCAATGATTCTATATTTGTGCTTGCTTGGTTTTATAGAGGTGCATTTTTCAATGAAGGTAAGAACTTCTGGTGATGACACAGAGAGTTGTAAAAGTAGCATTAAAGATCTGCTCAGTGTTTACCTCCCAGTTCTGTCGCCTCCACTAAACTTGTAAATCTTTTTCTTCACTGCTGTGTCCAAATCTTTTTCTGGTGCACTCCTGGTGACTCCAATGGGAAAGACAACAGGGACAAAGTGAGAAAACCTTGTACCCTGACTCAGTTATTCTGATTCATGCTCTGTGAAAATGAGTAAGGGATGCAGAACCCTCAAAGGGTGTCATGATGCTTTTGGTGTGACTTTTGGAGAAAGAGGAGACGTAAGCCACAGTACTGACGTGAGTGCTATTTAATGTTGCAAGTATTAATTTTTGATCAGTTTTATTTATTTCTGTAAAGAAAAAAAACCCCAGTAACTTCTTAATAATTAGCATTCACTAATTATTTCCTCCATATAAATATACTGTCCTTCAGAAAGTCTCTGCTCCCACGCTTCAGATGAAGACTATTTTCCGCTCTGATAACGCTGCTTCCATTCTCTCATTCATTCATATGCACATGCCATTTGGTATCAGTTTTCCGTTTGATGGCACAATAAAAGTCACCTAATTAGGTAACAACAACTTAATGTATTAACTACATCCTTGTAAAACCACGAGAAATTTGTGGGACAGGTTTACTGCTGATGTTTTACTACTGTTTGCTCCCATTTCCTTCAGTTGTGTTTTGACCCTGAGCAGTATTAAAGGTGATATTCTGAACCTGAAATGAATTTAAGAGCCTTGGGATTTCTCATCCAGATCTCCACACGGCCATAACAGGAGTAGTTCTCATGAGAAAGCCTGGCTAAACCAGCCCTCCGTGGGCAGTAATATTTTACACACAGGATGTGTGGATACACTCCTCTTTTAAACAAATTTGGAAGAACAATAGCAGCCTAACTCAAGTACTTGGAATATGGGAAATGCCAGAAAGGAGATTCTCCATATAACTTCATTTCAGCCCCCTTGTGTGCTTTGGTAGTCAAACCTGTTGGTTCCTGGGATATTTTTGTTTTCCCTCAGACCTCAATGAATCACAGGAACTCTGACAGAATGGCAAGTCGTTCAGTATATCACTGTGTGGACTCCAATGTCCCTCCCATCTCTAATGCTATTTAAACACAGTTGAGAGAACTATTTATTTCCTCAGATATTATATCATGGCACTAGTCATTTTTTCAGTGTATTTATTCTCACACATTATTCTCATTTGCTCTCAGAAGCTAGACATGCAGAATTAAGAATGTCAGGGGTGATAATTTAAGGTGTAGGCTCTGAAATATCAAGACCCAAATATATTCCAAAATATCAAAGACCTGTTTTTTAGTGTTCAACACCACATGGCAAAAAAACCCAACAAAACAAAAACACCCAACCCAAACACAACCAAAACCAAAACAATACCCCCCCAAAAAAACCCCAAACAAACCAAAACAAAAAAAAAAACAAACCACCAACTCTCAATTAACAGGTTTAGTGACTTCTGAAGTGAATAGGGTCCCTGATAGTGTACATTATATAGCTGAGCTTAGTTGAAATAATTAATATCATACTAGAAGACAGTTAGTTAAAGTAGGATAGAGTTCAGCAGCTTCTGTGTTATTCTTAGTAAATTTTACAATCTGTCTTCTGAGTGAAGTGGCAGAAATGTAAGTTTTGTGCAAGCAGATCTGTAGAACCAGACACCTTGTAAATATGTCCTTAGAGAGACAGTAATTCTTTAAGAATGAAGCATCAGTATTAGAGAAAAACCCTCTCAAGAGTTCTCAGTAATTCTTGTGACTCATTATGTCTTCTTGTGGGAATGTTTTGACTCTCTAGAGTGCCTCTCTAGCAATTAGAATGTGTTTCCCTTACCCATGCATTTGTCAAGATGTTCCGCTTGATGAATATCAAACATGGCATTGGCTGGATGTGTGATGGATCTCTAAATGTTGGCAGTTCCTCCTCCAGCACACTGGGATGTGGAGATGGCAACAAAAGTGTTCCATTTGCCTTGGGAGAGGTCAGAGAGGTCAGCCAGGATGCTGATGGGGAAGGACAGTTCTGTGTGAGCTCAGTGTCCTGAGGATGCTCAGGCTTAAATATGCCTTTTGTGAAGATCCAAGAGCACTTCAGACACCTGCAATGGATACTCTAAGGTCCTAATGTAGGACCACAAGAAGAGATGGATTTGCTAAGGGGTATTGTCTATAAATATCTCTGATATTTCACATATAATGATTTATTTAACATTTAAATGTAAAGTTGTGGGATTTTTTTTTATTTTCTATAAACATTTCAGTGAAGTTTGAGAATGAAAGATCTACAGCAAGAACCGAAAATAAAACAAAGTGAACTTTACTAAAGTACTTTCCTGAGTACTAAAGCCAAGTGAATTACAGAGAATAAACATGTCATAAGTAGCATGAAGTAAATTAGATTATAATAGGATTACTGATATCATTTATGAACAAGAAAAGTTTTTGGGTTTTTTTAATGTTTACCAGAAATACAAGGGAAAGGAATGCAAGAATGAAGACCAAAACCCCGGTCACTGTACAAATACAGTTTAACATGCATTTAACTCCCACACAACTGGATGGTCCCTTGGTTTGCCATTTGGGTTCAGATCTTCAGCACATCTGAATGCTATTTAGTTGAATGCTGTTTAAGGGTGGGAAGGAGGAGGATTTCAAGGCACTTATAATGATCTTCATGTTAAATGAGTTCACTTAAGGGTAGATTGAGTGGGAACCTGAGTCGATTCCCACAGAAATGTCAGCCTACATCCCTCTGACATCAGTAGGAGCAGAGTGACCTGATAGCCATCCTGCAGAAGTCAAATACACGTACACCTTGGATCCTGTTCATCATAATCTCTTTTTGTTTTTGGTTACCAGCTCTCCATTTCCTCAGATCTGACATTCTCAGCAAGAAAGATGGCATCATAAGGCCTGAAGAGGCTGAAGACAGTAACCTTCCTCTAGCACAGATGCCTTCAACATGTTACTCCTTCAATTCACTGATAAATTCCGACTGAGTTTTCCCTGAACCTTGAATGTAGTCTGGCCACTCATTTCAGGCATCTGGGTAAAATAAATCTTAAATTGAAAGCTGACCTCATCAGCAAATGTCATTTATTTACATTGGATCCCATCCGTTCGAGTGGCCTCTCTGTACGTATTAGAGGATGAACAATTAAAGCCTTTGGTTCAGAGAAAGGAAGGGCATTGGAGGTCGCCAGCACTATGTATCAGATTTTAGCCAAGAAAACTTCTTTAAGCATGTTATTAAATCACAAAAATTACAGATTAATGCTCCACTAAGCAGGCAAAAACAAAAAATGCTGAGCTTGCTTCTGGACTGTTCTCTGATGCAGGGGAAGTGAGGCTGGAGACTGGAGACAATTAATCTTGGGACTGAAATTTAAGGGAAAATATTTATGTGAAGGACCCTTAAGACACATTTCTCTAGGTCTTTTTTTAACTTCTCCAGAAGTTCTTGCAATACTCAGAAAAGTCATTTAAATCATATTTCTTGTCTCATGCAGCTGTAAAATTATTTTGTTCCTCTTGGACTTCATAGAGGAAAAGTGTCTTCAGCATCAACAAGAATTTGACTACAGGGCTATTACATAAAATAGCCCTTCCCAAACTTTTTTTCCACTCAGTGAATTTTCTAATCATTGGGGAGAAAATAATGCAGATAATCTTACAAGGTACTTTTTCTGCTCAGTGGATGAGCTGCAGGATTGGAGTGGTGAATGACCAATGCATTCGACAAGACACTGAACATTTTTTCAAACTGTCATGAGTGAAGTTCCAAAAACCTTGGACAAGCCTTGGAACCATTAGGAACTGGCTCCCAACTAAGCCTACAGGTACTCAAACCACTGGATGGGAATAAATGTGTGCTTGCAGCATTTGGATTTTTATTTGCTGCTGACCACCGCTGAGGAGGCCACCTGTGGAGCTCCTGGAACACGCTGCTGTGGGAAGAAAATGTTAACTGAGCGTGGTGATGAGCATGGTTTCACAGTTCACTAGCATTCTGCATTATGAAAATGAAAGAAATTAACATCATACCAGTTAGAAGTCAAACTTCACAGGGAACAAGTGGGCATGCTGCCTCAGGACACGAGAGACTCTGCCATAAGACATATGTGATGTCTCTTGAGGACTGGAAAATGACCTTTACACATCAATGAGTTGTGCAAAGAAGACATGTCCTAAGGATAGGCTCGTTAGCAGAACAAGGAATTGAACCCAAGTCTGATTTGTCTCGCTCTTTGATGAGTTGCTACCCACAGAAAGCCAACAGAAAAACGAAGCTGGACAATTTAGCTGATTTTCAACCACAAAGATTATTCTTCAGCACTGTAATCATGGTAAATTTGGCCTCATGTGAATAGATTAAAACAGCTAAGTACTCACCTCTGAGCTGCCATAAGCTGTTTTGCTTTTGAGCCTCTTCCTCTCTGTCATATATAAGTCAGAGAGGTTGTTAAACTGCAGCAACTGGTAGCCTACAGGTAAAATAGATATATTTGGATAATCCTATCAAATAATATTGATAACACTATTTTTCCTCAAGGCCCTTCTGGTACTGGCATACTTTTGAAAGGCAATATAGTAATTTATTGTGTAGCTCTGTTAGTCCTTTTAGACACTGTGGCAGCAAACCAGCTTACTTTCAAACTTGAAAAAGTATGTTAAAAAAATGTTATACTCAGTAAAAATCAGATCACTCAGAACCTGAGTGCAGAGGCTGTGCCCTCAGTTTATGTAAGTCAGCAGCTGCTAAACCATTCTCTTCCCTGCCCAGATGTGTAAGGTCTTCAATAAATAATAACAACTTGCTCTTTGTTCTTCTTAGACTGCTAAAAAAGTTAAAAAAAAATCTTCCAGTCTTTATAAAATAGACAGGATGCTGGCAGAAATCCTGACTGTTTCTTATACTGAAGTCTGCTTCAGGAACTGAACTTAAAATGATAAAAAAATAGGAGGAAAAAAGGATTTAAAGTTTACTTTTTATCAACTCAAAACAAACAAACAAATCCTCATAACTGACTTCTAGACGAATATGTAAAGGACTCCTGTGCATGTGAACTAGATACAAAACTGCTGTCAGCACTAGAAAATCTCCTGGACTTTATACATGATGATGTAGATGTACATGAAAGCCACTTGAAAATCAAAAGAGTTTGAGAACTGTACAGTTTGTCCATATAAATGTAGCTGATGTGAAGCTAAAGCTGAGAATGTTCTCTTGGACTGAATCTGTGTTCAAGCTTTCGAAGGAAGCAAAAAAAGCAGCAAAGAGCTTCAGAGAATTATTGTAGCTGTTCAAGGCTTGAAGCCAACTAACTCATCTTTAAAGTAGCCTAAAACTTCTTCTGTCTCTCATGAGATCAGAGTTTTCAGAACTCTTCTGTGGCTTTGAGATAACACAAAGTCAACTTTTTTAACAGTGAAAGGAATTACAAGGAAGGTGTGCACATGCATTGTGCTGATTATGTCTCTAATTAGGACACAGCACATGCAGGTAACACACAGGATCTCTCTGTCCCAGCACAACCAATTGCATGCACTTAACTGAGCCCCAGTGTGTACCAAACCAAAGAGGAATACAGAATTTAGTGGCTGCAGATTTATCTGTCCACAACGTTTATATAATAGCCAGAATTAAGCAGCAAGTAACTACGGCATTATGTGCATTAAAGCTGCCACAGGCAGATCCTATTTCAGTTTAAGCACTGCTCACATCTCACATGAGCAGGTCTGAGTGTTCTGTGGAAAACTGAAGGTGTGGAGTCCTGGCCCCACAGACACACTGGGAAATTTGCCATTGCTTTAGTGGAGCCTTTATCTCACCCCCAGATCTTGAAAGCATTTGCTAGACGCTGCATTTCCCAATGTGTTCTTTGGGGCCAGGCAGCACACAAAACATTCCACAGCTTTAGCAGGAATAGCTCTTGTGGGGTAGCTGCTCCTTCAGACTCACTGGAACAGCCTGAAACTCCACCAGAATGGAGCTACAAATTGCTGCTCTGGTAATGGGCAAGATCCATTTTCTGGTGATAAAGATCCATTTTTACCAGGCAGAGGAATAGCCATACTTGTCATGTTTTTGCTGCTGTGAAGAGAACATGCATGATGATGCAGCTACATGGATGTAGCTTAAAGGAGGAATGAGTGAGGAATGCTACTTTCTCTTTCACAGAATCACAGGATGGTTTGGGTCAGAGGGACCTCAAAGATCATGCAGTTCCAAGCCCCCTGCCATGGGCAGGAACACCTGATACGTCTCTACTGGGATGTAGGAGAGCATTAACTTGGTTTTTCCCCTTTTACACCAAAGGTAGCAATTTATAAATCACAGTTCTTAGCTGAATAACTTATTTTCCTGAATTCTCATAAATAACATATAAATTGATATGAACAGATAAGTAAATAAAAAGGAGAGCACAAACCCTTACTTCCTCCTTGGCAATTTAGATTTTAAAGGTATTTTTAGTTAACTCTGTGAAGTTCCCTATTTTAACATTGACTGGCGTATCTCATTCATTATCAGAATTTTATTACAAACAACACAGGTGTCCCTGGATACCTGTGAAAACTTGTAATCTGTTTGTCCCTTCAGTTCTCCAGCATGAGCAAAAGTATACCAAACTCCTCCTATGCTCATGGTCGTGAGTCTTAGAGCAGCTGTTAAACAGCACTTAGTTAAAATAAAATACTAACTCTACTCATCCCCCAGCCCTCCATGCCCCTTTTCCCCCTTAGGAAAATTCAGTTAACAGGACAATCAGACACATGGCAAAACAGCCATGCAAAAGCAACTGCAGCTGCAGAAGGGAATTTAAGTGTGTCTTGCCTGTCAGTCCTGCAGTCTCAGACTCAATTTATGCACTGACCCTCTGAGAATTATCCAGAGAATCCTACTTTTTTTGGGCATCCAGCCTTGATTTCACTTGATTGACAGAATATAGATTTCCAAGATATTCCTGGATCCATGGAGGATCTGTGGCTGCAGCATATGCAGAGGGAGGGGAAGGTATGAGGTAATTAGAGACAGGGAAAGCCACTTTCTCCTTTCTCATGCGTGTGATGGGATCAGTGAGCACAGCAACGAGATGTTTCTTGTTTCTCCCTAAGCTTCAATTTCTCCCTCTGTGCACGGGTGTGCACCAGGATTTATGGGTGTCCATGGAGCTCTGCTCCTCTAGAGGAACATGAATTCCCTATTTTTTCTGTCTGCTCAATGTGCACATTTGGGAAGCTTGAGTTTTCTGAGCTGGTGGCTGAGAATGGAAGCACAGACCAAGGAAATAATGTTAGGAATTGGGCGTGGATTTAAGAAAGCACAGTCTTGATCTGCTGTGCTCCCATGTACCAGCAGTGAGAGAGAAATGTGAGAATTATTTGTTGAAAGGAGAAGAGCACTTCTTAAGTATAATTTCTTCATTTAAGTCTTATAGTTTTCTGGGTCGAGACACGTATCTTGAGGAAAGCAGGCAAGTTCACACATCTCATGGAACAATCTTCCAAAGTGCTGGACAATTCACTCCTGGGGGTTTCTGCAAGATAAACGTGGGGAAGTTACCAAATCCCTACCTGGAGACATTTTGAGCCAGAGCATCTCAAGACAAACCCATCATTCTTAAGGCGCGCACATGCTACCAGTGAATTCACTGCTGGAGAAAAGGTATTAACCCAAGGCTTTGTCCAACACTTACTCAGGATAACAAATGATTCCTTTGGAAAGGGAAATGCTTATCACAGAATGAAACTCACAGTGTTGTATGCCAGATTTACTGATCAGTCCTTCTACTCCCTCAGGTACAGAGGGAAAAGTGTGTGTATAAGTCTGTTTATAGCCAAACTTGGGAAAGGCAAGAGATACCGCAAGGAAAGTGCTTGATAATGAGATTCAATCTGATAATGAGGTTGTAAATTCAATATATATTTTCTTAATTCACACTTCATTCCAAAGGAGTCAACTGACCATTCAGAGTTAAAACAACAAACTAGGAAAAAAAAAATCCCATGATTTTTCATTCTGCATGGCTTAAGACTATTTGAGTTAAAATTTGTGATTTGGGCTGGGTTTTCGTTTCTTAATTTCCAACAGGAATCTGAAAACAACCTCACCCCAATATTGTTACTTTGGCTATGTAACAAACAAGGGATTTGAATTGCTCCACCTTGGTGCTAAAAAAATGGGTGTAGGCTCTGATGTTACCACAGGCACCATTTTCAATACTTGCAAAGAAAATAGATCTGGATTTTAGTTGAAACTTGGGTCAATCTGACAAAAGACAGGTAATCTTTGTGGCTTTAATGCATACCTTTGGCCTACATTTCAAACAAATATGAGGCAGCTCAAGGTTTGGATTTAAGTGGTTTCATATGTCTTTCCAGGGCAGGTCATTTTCCTTAAATTTCAGTTGAGAGTCTGAGTTTTCTCAATTCTAAAAGTCAAAGTTAAATTTAGGGGTGTGAACCCATCTGGACTAAAACTGAAGGAAATATTGGCACAAACCTCAGCAAAATGAAACTGCCAAAACTTGAAACATCTCTGATATATGTATATATATCTACTCAGAAAGAGTTTAAAAAAATTAAGTGGTGTGTCAGAATAATAATCAATTTAAACAGGTTTATTCAAATTTTGAGGCAAGGGAAGTAAATATAAGTTGCCTGTGGCTTTAGGAATACTTCAACAAATTTAAGGAAAGCAGAAATTTAAAAATTTAAATTTTTGCTAAGGTTTCCTACATGCTAATCAGCCTCAGATGAGGTCAGGAAAAATTAAGATGCATTTGCTCAGGGAATAGGAAGCAGAGAGAAGAGAGGAGAGGAAAGGAAAGGACAAAAGAGAGAGGAAAGAAGACAAGAAGCCTAACATTAAACAGACTTTAAAATCCGTTAAAATACAGGTCATGAATGTCTGAACTGGAAGAATTTTGAAGGGCATTGTTAAGTTTGAAGGAATTTTATGGCTTGCATAGGTTAATTTCTTTGTCATTTGAACTGTGAGCTCAACCCATAGAAAACATGAGATTGAACTGGGTTAATAATGTCAGGAATTCTTTCTATTTCGAATTTATTTGTAAGGGTTAGGGAGCGTTACCCATATTATAATAATGCATAAAGTAATACTATTTATCAACCACACAGTGGTTGATAAAATGCTCTAAATAACTGTTTAAAATAAAGTGGATTGCAGAGACTGAATAGAGTGTCTGATAAAGCAGTGTAGGTAACAAACAGCTCTAACTGAGCTTTTTTATAGAAAAAAAACCAAAACCCACCACCCTCCTTGCAGAAATGTCTGTGTTATAATGTGATCATTGTTTCTCTGGCTAATTACTGCTGTCTATGCCAGTGGGAAGCCTTGCTGTAAAGCAGCAGGAGCGTGCACCTCCCATCTGCACGGCCTTTTTAGAGATTGCAGAAGACAAAAAAAAAAAAAAAAGAGCAGGGGAAAAAAAAAACACCAAACCAACAAATGAAAACAGAGGTCTAAGTTTATTTTTCTAGGAGCAAAATCAGTGGAGTACATAAGACACTCTGTGTGTCTGTTGAGTTGCAGTGACACACGAGTCACCAATCACGGGCAGCAGTGCCCCTGTGATAATCAATGTGCCTGGTGCCACTCCAAACAGCCCCTCTGAACCTTGGACCATTTTCAGACTGGTCAAACACAAACATGTTTTAAGTCAGGCCATTTTCATTTTATGCTTTAAAAGCTTTGTTCCATTTCAGTGCTGAGCCAGTCTTATGGCCAGAAGTCTACAGATAGGTAGGGGAGAAAGTGAGCAAAACCTGAATGAAGTACAAAGAAAAAAATACATGTGGGGAAAAATTAAATTCACATCACTGGAAACAGGAATTTTTTAGAGATTTAAATGTGTTTGTTAGAACTTGGAAAGATATATCCACATAGTAACAGAAAGATCACACACTTCTTGTTCTTCAAGCAGCAGCAGAGCTTTCCAATTTTACCTTTGGTATATTTATGGTGTTTGCTCTCTACTGTAGCTCTACAATAGCACTGGCAAAATGGCAAAAATAACTCCTCAGAATGAGCATTTCCCTGAATAGGCTTCATTGCAGTTGGAATTTGAGAGAAACTTTCCATGGAAAAATAGGGGGTGAGACTGAATCCTTTTAAAATGTAAACCCCACAGAAGTGAAATAAAACAAGCTTTAAAGGCTTTAAAATGAAAATGACAGAAAAGCCTGATCATTGAAATATAAACCCTGTTTTTATGTTACTTGTATTCATTAAATTATGTATGAAATATAATTTTGAGGGAAAAACCAAGAAGTTAATAATATTACAAGACCATAGATTTTAAAAGCTGCCAATTAAGGGAGACACAAATCATCAGCTTTACCAATTTGTTTTGATCCCTTCCTGCTGACATCAACATAAATGTTGACATAAACTCTGCTGGGAAAAGGAATAGGACACACACAGAAGTACAGAAGTTTAGCAAAATTCCTGAAGACCACAGAACATATTTGTTTTAGAACTTAGCACATTTTTCTTGAGCATGCATTAAAAACATATTTTATACTTCATTATTAATTCAATCAGCTCACTATTTATTTTTGCAATGGAATCTTCTGCAGTGTTCTTTGTCATAAACTCCACAATTTTGCTGCTTTTTGATCCACAAGGAAAATGGTACTTTTGAAAAAGTACTGCAAGTTAATAACAACGGAAAAGTCTCTTCAAAGTTTCAAATAGCCGCTTCTAACCTGCTACAACTTTAAGCAAATCAAGTTTAGCAACCTAGATGATGTTGATAAGAGAAGATACAATGAGGGGGTGGTGGATTTGATTCTCAGAGGACCATCTTTGAAATCTCACTGTAGGTAAACTTAGAAAAAATTACCCCTTTTTTTTTTCATTACAATCCTCTAGCTAAAAGCTTAACATAAATTTTAATGAAATAATTTGAAGAGGCAGAGATAAAGATTAAATTTGTCCAATATACTCAGTAATTTGGGCCTTGGTATATTTTTTTTCTCCAAAAGTAAGCTGTCCTGATTTTATCCCAAGCAGTAAGAAGGAATAACCCTCACACACTATTTTTTTATGATTATCACAGCTGTGAAGAATTGTCATGAATATATTTCCTCTGATAAAAAGTTCACTTTACCAGAAGATTAGCAGCATTTTTTGAATTTAATGCCTGGTCACTCTGCACTAGCAGCATTTTTCAAGGCCAAAATATTTGTCCAGCAATAAAGGATAGTGTGCATGAGCCATACAAGAGGACATGTTCCCTGAATATAAATTCCCTGTTTGAGGCATGAATAAGAATGCAATCAATAAATCAGTTTCCTGAGTAGCTTGGTGAGGTTGGATTAACAAAAGAGAATTTTGAAAAGGTAATGGAAAGAACTGTAGTCCAATATTCTGTGCAGGAAGGAGTTTCTAAAACATAGCAGAATAAAAATGAGAATAAGAAGGATGGAGAGGAGATGAAATACATATTTATAGCAAAGTGACAAAGGAGATATGAGATAATTACCAAACAAGAGAAGAACTTGAGAGCCTTGAGAGGCAAGAGCAACAACAGGAAACCTGGAAAACT
Organism: Motacilla alba alba; assembly: GCF_015832195.1. Lineage (NCBI taxonomy): Eukaryota > Metazoa > Chordata > Aves > Passeriformes > Motacillidae > Motacilla > Motacilla alba. The sequence goes on from NC_052019.1 coordinate 65,577,910, forward strand.
GTAGGAAAGAAAGAAGAAACTGAAATAATCAGAGTTGGGCTTTTTTTCACTGAAATGTAGAGTGAAAATTGCAGTCCACCTGAAGAGTCCTAAATGTAGCAATAATTCTGATAACAATGAATAAATACCACAGCCACAAGTGTAATTGTCTTTCAGACTCCTGCTGTTGTGCTTAGCCTAGGTTAGATGTCTCAGAAAACTCTTTAAAACCATGTGACAGTCTATTTGCAGTTAATATACTGATATAGATGTATGTTTATTTTTAACTGACCAAAAATGCCCTTAAAAATAAAAGTATCTTTTTAACCTCAGTGCCTGGTTGGCGATGGCAGTGTTACAGCTCATGGTGATGTCTGCCGGTTACTTTTTCTCCAGCACCAGCAGAAATTGTTTGAGAAGGAAAGGCTCTGATAGAGATCATGCAGTTCACAGCCTTTCTCCTCTGGCATAGCCCAGAATAATCTAAAGGCTCTAATCCAAACAGCCTGACCACAAAGCAAGTGTGCATTTCAGATCACACTCAAGGAATAGCAGAAATCTACCCATTCACTTCAGGAGGCTTTCAAACACTTTGGGCTGTCCCCCCGGCGATTCTGTAAATAAGCCTTTGAGCTGTGTTTTACGCGGAGAATATTATGGAGACTTCATTTTCACAAAAAAGAAAAGAAGCTGGACTCTATGGGGTCCTGTGGCAGTTGAATTTTACTGAAACACACACATGAATGAAGGTATGAAATCTAATAACCTTAAAACCTACTTTTTTCTTCCTCGGTATTTTACTTTCTGCATGTCTTCACAATGGGCAGAAATTATCACATCCCTAAAACTCTTGTTTGTTTGTGTACAAAAATATTTTAGGCCTATTCCAATAGTGTCTCAGCATATAAAACTGCAAATAAAATAATGTATGCCATTTAAATTTGATCAAAAGTAGGAACAGTGTGCTTGACGATGTGCTGAAAACATAAATCCACATATCCCTTCAGCTTTGCCATATTTCTTCTCATTTTTTTAACCATTCTGCCCATTTTCCATTTATGATTTTATAAACCATTATCTCAGATATATGATCAATTATGGAATTAATCCCAAATCCACTGATGTGCTCAGCAAAATTGTGCTGATTTGAATTAATTTTAAGTGATATTGGAACTCAGTAAGGGTGTAACTAATATTTGTGTCAATTTCTTTGGCTCCTGGTAATGTAAATCTTGTCATGTTTGTTAGTAGATTATGCTGTTGTATACACAAAAGGAATGGAAAATACAAATTTTCCTCAAGAAACACAAGTAAATCTCCTTATTTTTGTGTTTTGTCTTTCAAGGTGTTTCTTTAGATGGAAAACCAGTTCATGTTCTCAAACCACAATAAGAAAACTGAGGGGAAAATACATAAGTAAATAGGAATAAATTATTTTTAAGCAAGGTATCAAGTGTTTATGGCTGACATTCATACATCAAGACAAAAAAACCCTGCAATAACAACAAAATCAACCCAGACCAGTGGCAGATCTCAAATAAGCATTATGTATGAAGATTATAATGTATTTCTAGGTAAATTATCTTGCTTCACTGTGTTTTGTCCCATGTCCTCTAATCATTCAGGGAATCTAATACAAAGTTTTTTAGCCATCATATTGTTGACATAATCAGATGAAATTATGCTCAAAAATATTAGAGACCATTCCTTCTTTGATACAAAGAAGATGCTTTTAACAGTTGCCTAGGAAGGTGGAATAGCTGACTAATAATTGCTGAGAAATGAAATTGAAGAAATACAGAGTTTACAAATCTCCTGCTGAGCTCTCTCTGGGCATCCCTGGGCAGCCACTATAGTCACCCTTTAAACCATACTATTTAATGATATGCAGGAATTTTGGCTGATTTAACCAAGGTAGCTTATTCCATTTTATTTTCTTCTCTAATGTTGCTTTGTTATCCCACATGCAATGCGTATTTTTCTTCTCCTCCAGCATTTGATATTCCAGTTAAATTAAAAAGGAATTAATTCCCACTGTGCCTAATTTTCAAAATGAAACTGAAGAAAAGTGCTCCCATTCCACACCCCCATCACACTAATGGTGACTTTGGGGAATCACCGCAGGAAAAGTTGGGAAGTTTGTGTGGAAAACAACAAATCCCTTGCCAAGTGCGTGGGGTATGCAAAGAATGCTTGCTAGTGAGAAGAGCTGAGCAGAGATAACTACTAATTTTCTTTCTATTGCTGCTCCTTCACCAGGAGAGGATGATCAGCTTAGGTATGGGAAAGCAGCGAGTGGAAAAATACCTTCATGTAGCATTCAAACCTAGACATTTCCTCTTCTTCTCCATCTGTTCTTTTCCACAAGAGGATTTCATTCTCAATTATGAAAACCAGCAGAAACTCATCATCTCAATAGAACTCATTAATGCACAGATTTCTATCGGACACCCTGCTTTGTTTCCTCTTTCTCAGCAGAATTCCATTTCCACTGTTTCCTCTGAATTTCATTTATTTTGGTTAGAACCAAGTTACCTTACAAGACTTCCTTTTGTGGAAGACATTTTTGGGTTTGGTCATAGCTGTTATCTTCTTTAGGCCTTCTTGGCTTTAGTAGAGCATTTTTGACATAGGATTCCAGAGCCTGAAGTTTTAAACCTCAAATTAATTTTCTTAAATTAATTCATTTTAATTAATTAATTAATTAAAATTAATTTTCTTAAATTTAAATTTTCTTCCTATTTTGTTTTTTTTTTTCCTTTTCATAATTTAAAAAAATAATTATTTCCTCACATTTTCCTGTCAGAGAAAAAGTATAAAGGATATCTTTGAGCATCTGAGAACCTCTAGAAATTCAGCTTTTTATAGCAAGGTGACCTCCAAAAAAGCTTTACCCCTTCTATGTCTTCTTCCCTCATTTTTGTATTTACTGGTTTCAATGGATCAATTCTTTCTGCTACCACAACCAGGGAAAAATTTAGACATAAAGTGCCTTGTTTGGTTAAAATAGTTCTTCAGGTGTATCTGTTTTTCTGGAGACTGAGCCAAGTCACATGAAGCTAGCAGATTTTCTTCCTGACTTGTAGGATAATTCCATTTTAAGGAAGTTATGCAGGAAAATTCAGTTCATGTCTACTTTATCAATACAACAAAAGAGTTTCAGCTACAGCACTTGCTGGTTTCCTCCTTATCAGGATTAATTAAAGAAGGAGCTTTCCAAGTAGTTTCATTAGTTCCTCTATCAAGATACATCTGAAAAGAGACAGAAAAAAAGCATTAATTTTTCCCACGTTTTAAACTGATGATTTTTACTGCTGTGACTCTTAGCCACTGATCTGACAGCTGCTGATGACCAGCCTGTCAATAAACCATGCAAAAATTCAAGTTGATTCTGATCTAAATCACAAAATCACAGAAGGGATCAGGCTGGAAAGGAGCCCAGGATGCCACTGACCTTCCTGGCCACCAGGGCACTGCTGGCTCAAATCTGTTGGCTTCTGCCACACACCTAAAAATGATTGACTAAACCACATAGATGTTGAAAAGCAGCAACTTTTATATAGAAATAGAAATAATTTTTCTATAAGTAGAAAAATTAGAAAGGAAGTAATATGTAGTTTATTGCATTTTTTGGGTGGATTGGAATTTGGAATCCGGATCAGGGTAAAATTCAATCTGAGTTTCATTAGAGAAAAAGTTTCAAGAGCAAGAGACAGGATAAACATCTTATGGTTTTTGCTCATCCCTATGTAGTGAAAGATAAACAAAAAAACCAAAACAAAACAAAACAAAACAAACCCCCAAAAAACCCAAAAAAACAAAAAACCAAGACAGAAACAAACACAACAAGACAACAAGACAGAACCTCCAGGTCCCACTTTCAGTTGTCAGATTACCCATTCCACAGTTGCTGGCCCTGTCTGAATTGGTCCAGTTGCTTTTTAATGCATCATATTCAAAAGAAAGGAGAGAAAAATGCATCTCCCTGCCTTGATAAAGTCTCAAAGTCAGAGGCCATTTGTATGCTGAAAACTACTGAAGTGTATCTCATCAGGTTTAAATTCTTTTATTTTAATCCCCCCAGCTCAGCTTCACAAATTAATCTCTGCTTCTTTTATTCTAAACAAGGAATGAAGAAAAAATTAAGAATGAGGGGAAAAACAAGCTCAACAACAAAGAATCTCAACAATTCATCCCATATGGCTGTTTGTCAAAGCTTCTGTGTGCTGTAAGCTTATGTAAGAATGGTACACAGTTATCAATTCATGCTCCAGAAGAATAAAAAATTAAAAAAAAAAACCAAAAACCTTGGGAAGCTTTGGAAAAAGACATAATAAACTTAGGAAGCAGAGGGAAAAAACCCAACTCATGCTATATTAAGGGAATTAAAAATCTTTTACTTGATATGATAACTAAATCATGTTATAATTACTATCAGTTAAAGCCTCACATGACATTTTATCCTCCATGGAGAAAAGTATTCTTTTTAATTTTATGCTCTTCTTTTTTTTTTTTTTTCCTCTTATTTTAATCTCCAAACCATGATCAAAAGCTGTGTATCTGTCAACTTCAAACCATATCTATGAATTAGAGTAAGAGAATAGAAGTCATCACCCCTGGGAGTTTTTCAATGAGAAAGAGCAGATCAGAGAAGTAAGATGGGAATACATACACATACTTTCCAGGATCTCTGGCTTTAAATCTGCATGATAATTTGAATTATTAAATGCACAGAGAGTATTAAATCATGGTGGTTTACTTAGGAGTGTTTTTAACTTTGAATTCATGGGAATACAGGGCTTGATACCTTCGTTTATCTGCAGATGCTGATAATTCTCAAGATGTGCAAGTAAAATGGAAAATGGTTTGATTTTAAATGAATCTTTAGCAGTCCATCCTAGTAAATCAATTCTATGCAGTGAGAGGAAAAGAACAGCACTTGAATTTACTTCCCAAATATTCCATTCCAGTTTGGTATCTCAGAAGGGAGGATATTTCAGTGTGGCTTTGCAGATGTAAGTTACTCACATTTTTGATGTATACTTTGTTTGTGGTTAGAAACTTCCTTTCCTAGGAATGGCTAGAAAATGCCATAAAGAGTTTTCACTGGAAGTTAGATTTCCCTAATGTAGGTCTGTGGCTGTAAAGAGAACAGAACATTTTTCTTCACAAGTTGCCATGTAGATGAAAAGATTTTATGGCAGGTTTTGTTCTTTGGAAAGGTGTGACTGATTTTCAACCTTCCCTTAGGAGGTTCAGCACTGAGATTCAACACCCCCAGTTGATTCCCTGGGCAGATTAATTCTTCAGAGGGAAAAACTGCCTCTAGAAATGTTTTCTTCTTCTTTAAAACCAAATCCCAATTACACCTCAATTCTATCTTCCTGTTTATTGTAAGTTAAATTTACAAGATAAAGAAAATGACAGGGAATTTATCCTTTTTTTCTTTCAATTTACCCCTAATAAAAGCTAAAACCTCCTGAATTTTCACATCTTCTGAAGGAGCTTGAGTCAACAGACAGACTGCTATAAAATTATTTGAAACCAGTAATTCCTCCAAGTAACAGAGGATGTAACAGTAACAAAATAATTCAAAGCGATCTTTGAATTATTTTGGGTGGAAAGTTTGAGGCTTGACCATAGACACAGGCTGGTGGATGTTTTTTTCATGAAATGATAAAAAGTGAGATGCATAAGTATCAAAATGCTCCAACATCAGGTAACACTGGCATTATTTTGAAGAAACACAAAGAGGGTTAACAAGCATGTGGCCAAGATATGCATATTTTTAGAAAAATTTTTATAAAGAAATCTGGATAAAATACTCCAATTAATTTATTTATTTTTAATTTTTTTAATTAAAACAATGAATCTTTACAGACAACTGAATCAAACCATACCTTCCCAATGTAAAATATAAAATATAAATTCATGTTTCAGCAAATTCATCTCTACACTTGCATGTATTTTCTGTAGCAGATGTTGCCCATGTGACTAACCATGCTTTTGGGATTTGGCTGGAGTGAACATTCACAAAAGTGTCTTTGTGCCACGTCAGAAATGCCATACATGCACAGAGAGTTGCACATTTTGGGCTACTCAGAGTAGACAATCAGGGTAGAAGGCAGGAAAAAACCCTGCCCAGTAGTGACTGGGAGAGAAACATGGGGAATTAAAATGTGGTTATCACTGCAGAGGCTTCCAAATCAAGCATCTCAAATATGATCAGATGATGGCTTAGAATTTGCATTGGGTTCATGTTTGCCACCTTCCTTAGGTTGGTAGCTCATTCAGATCCCTGCCTCTTACAATGAATGCATAACTCCTTTTAAAATGATGCCTCATTTAGTGACAACAGGCTGTGGGCTCAGTAAAAGGCCAAGTGATAACAAGAGTCTCCTCAAAGCAGTGTCAGGGCAGAACCAAACTCTGGGTGATATCTGGACCAAATATCACTGACTTTGTAAAATAAAATGGCAGACAAGAAACCAAGTGTGTTGTTCTGAAGCGATGCAGTTGCCTGTAAAATAGTTACAAGCTTTCCATTATCACGCAGTCATCATCAAAATATGTGCCTTGGCTTGGAAAAGCAGCCCACCAGCAAAATAAATTTCAAAAAAAGGGGAAGGGGAGAAAAAAACCCCTCTCCATTCCTCAAATTCAGTGTCTTTGTGGTTGTGTCCCTGGCTGTCAACACTTTCCTTCCCTATTGAAAGGCTATTAGGAAAACAGTGCTCTGCCAGTGCCAGTGGCCTCAAGAGCCTCATTATATCATAAGGATCACCCCAGGGTGAGGAGAAAACCTAAACACAGAGTGGCCATTGAGTCCTTCGTAGCCAGGATATGCAGGATAGCCAGGATATGCACACATGCTCCAGCCAGGCTTACCAGCAGATGAAGCTTATGTAGCAGCACACAGGCAGAATTAAAAGAATAAGAAATTTGGCAGCTTTAATCAGTTTCTCCAGGAAAACAAAGCCGAGCGCAGGCAGCAGAAAGGATCCGGACTCAAATTCACTCCTTGTATTCCCTTTTTCCTCTGGAAGGGGGGAATTGAGACCCATGAGAGGTGAAAAAAGGGGATGAGGATGGACTCACTGGAAGCTTTCCTCATGAGATAATGAAAGGTCTTGTGGTCATATCTTAACCCCGTCCCTTTGGAGAAAAAAGCTTAGAATGCTTTTATGGTTTTTTGCTCTTGGACTAAAAGCCTACAGCTGTTTTGAAGCTTGACATAGTTCTAGCATATAATTAATACCATTTCCATTTAACTCACCAGCTAAATCTTAAACAGAATGCACAAGCTGTGACATATTACTGAAAAGAAGCAATGCACATTGGACAATTGACTTGGTGGTGGCCTTTAATGCTGTGCCCCGTTGGTGGGGTGTCTGTGGTTATCATTTTTCATTGGAGAAATGTCAAACAGTTCATAGGCCTGGCAAACATAACTATCACAGGCAGTCCTGCTTCTGCTGGCTTTCATCTTGTGAAGCAGTTGCATTTCCTGGCAGAGTATCCATGGATTTATAGGCATACATGCAACTTACACTCTGCATACATCCGTGTATATTTTTATAGAAATATACATTAGGATATAGATCAGATCTGGGATATCACAGAATCATGGAATGGTTGGCGTTGGAAGGGACCTTAAAGGGTCCATTCCAACTCCTCTGCCATAGGCAGGGACAGCTTCCCCTAGACCAGGCTGCTCAGAGCCCCATCCAACATCGGATGCTTCCAGGGATTTGTAGTTTATCTCTACTAGACAGCCAAGAAAGAGGTAAATTAGTGTGCTCCAAAACCAGTCAGTTTCACCTGCCTTGGCCACCTGCATTACTGGAAGTCACTCCTGTCGCTGCAGTGTTGCCTCACTCTACAAGTGACAGATTCATTGTGAGCACTGGTTCACAAATGTGCAACTTATGTCTTACATGAATCCATCTTTATTTGGCAAAATTGTTTCTGTGATCACTTCTATCTCTCTGGTTTTTTTTTTCTTTTGTGTGTGTATTAATGGCAGTCATGGAAAGAAAAACAAGCATAAGCAAAATGTTGAGTAAATAGTGCAACTTTTTGGGTTTGTTGTTTCCACAACTCTAGACAACCAAATTTACTGTATATTGCCCTACGTATTTGAATCAAAGTTAGGGTTTCTCCAGTGAAAGCTGCTCCTTGCAAAATTCCTGGTTGGTGCAGGTTAGAAATAACATTTAATGTCATTAATCAGTTCGCACTAACATTGAGCAAACAGCTGGCACAGCCTATGTCACTGGTAGGCAAATTTGTAACTCCTTTGCTGAAAGCAGCAGCAAACCAGAACCTCCCAGGCAAAACAGGAGGGATGAAAAATACATCAGCAATACCCTCCACCACAGGGAGGCTTTAAGAAACGTACTGAGGAAAGTTTGTTGATTCCCACTGTTTCTTTTGGCACTTTTTATTGTGAGTGTACTGTTTGAGAGAACTTTTCCTCTCTCCAAACCTTTGATGGGGATATGTCAGCGATTGGGTCTTGCCCAGAATGGAATCAGTGTGCAAGTACTGCTCTGAGCTATTGTAACCACATTATGCTCCCCTTATGTTCTTTCCATCAGCCTGCTATAATGTGGCTGCTTGGCTTTCAATTGGGATTATTAGTTTTGAAAGCCTTGAAGGTGTTGGGCCTGGCTGGGTTTTAGGCACAGGGTAACACAATACCTGCTCTTTCAAGAATCTGCTATCACTTCTGAAATTGGCAGGTGATGGTATTTATATCTGCGGGGGGCACTACAATCCCCCTAAAAACTGATTTTACTTATTCCCTTCTAACTTTTTAAAACCTACCTCTACATCTTTTCTTTAATTTCCAAAGGTGTTCTCAGATTGACTACTGTTGGCTCTATATTATTATTCCCCTCTCCAGTATTTTATTATTTTTCTTACTGGATCTCTTACACGGTTATTCATGTTTCTGTCTGGAGAACCTGGCATTATATTTTCCTTTTACTGTTTATAAATTTATACAATTTTTGCTCTGTTGCACAGTATCACGAAGGCTGAGCAAATGTGGTATGCTGAAAATAATGTTGGGATTGGGTAATTAGGGACTTTCCAATATTACCTTCTCTGTTGGGTTCCAGTATAAATCTATGTATTATTTCAAACATGAATTATTGAACTTATCCAGACACGAATCCATGCGTAGGGCTTGAGAATTGTCCCTCTTTACCTCTATGCTGCCACAGTCAGAAAATGCCTCCCTGAGCAACCCAGCCCACATAACTGCATTATTTTAAATGTTTATTGGTCTTTAGTGTGAGGCCAATACTGAAACAATGACAAATGTCCTTCAAACTGTTTATGCATGCCTGTTGCACACAATAGAGCTGGCACTGCTGGCTTCGTTTTTTTAAGTGGTCTAACTCCTGAACTCCAAATGGATGTTTTTGGTTGGTTCTGGGTGCAAGCTGGAGTAGGATTTGAAACAAATGGTTTCCCACAAAGAAATTAATTGAGAAAGGCAGTGTTTGTCAAGGAAGCCCCAACATCTGGGAAAATACACACTGGTTAGCTAGTTTTACTTGAAACGGGGAATACGTAGCTTTTGGGGCTTTTTTTTTCCCTTTGGCAGAAGGCCCAATCACAATTTTTGTGTTGAGAAGTTTCTTGTTACATGATAAAAATTTTCAAATTCAGCACAAAATTAATGAATTATAGAAATATTGCTCGGAAGGGACTTCTGGCCACCATCTACTCCAGCCTTCTCTCCTAAACAGGATTAAAACCAAACTTAAACTGAGTCAGTGGCGGCTTTGTCCAGAAAAGCCTTGTAAACCTCAGAGGAGAGGGTGTGTGTGAGCAGCCACAAGTGGGGACAGTAGGTATCACCCACAAAAAAAAAACCCCAAAAAACCAAAACCCAACTCAAAACCACCCAACAACTTATGGAACACTATCAGAAAATCAGCCCTTTGCTACAACCTTGTTCTCTCCACCCCCTCAGCCTCTGGGAAACGCTTTTTCTACTGAAAACCACAGATTTTTTCTTCTGGTGTGCCACCATTTTGCCGCCAAGAAAAGAATGCAGCAGCAGCACAAAGTGGCTACTACTGTTTTATTAAATAGAGGTCTTCATAAATTCCAGCTGCTGGCCATGTGTTCCATCTTTTTGTGCCCAAACTCACACTCATTTTAAGAAATTCTGAGCACTCATGTGAGTAAATGCTCTTGCAAGGCCCCAGGCTTTATATCTGCATTGCACATAAACCCTCAACGTGTGGCTTTAGCCTCAAAGATCTGTTTAGATCTGTTGAACATGCCCCTTCCACTTCATAATTGTTTTATCTTTTTTTTTTTTTTTCTCTGAAGAGGAATCTGACTTCAGAAACTGATCAGATGATCATTAGACTATTTTACTCGAGCTTTATCTAGCATAGATTATCTGTGGAGATAAAATGAGGAGCTAGAGATTTCAGCCAGTAATCATAGCAATTTGGAGGAGAAGGGATTTTGCCCTGACATCTGTGGCACTGCAGGATTGGAACTCAGAGGGAATGGTGGAGGGAAAGTAGGGCTTTGTTAAGAAAAGCCATCAAGCTTTTCACAGGGCTTGTGGAGTGATGGTGAAAACCCAGCAGGCACGGCATTAAACCTAATATCTAGCTAGTATTGCTTGTGAATGCTAACAACTGTTATCCCTCAGGAGGCACACAGGAATTTTTTTCCTAGTTAACTTCAGTGGAATTTGGAGGAGATATTTTGTAAGGGGATTTGATCCATTTATTAGTTTAACATTTCTAAATCCACCTAAAGTCACAAAATCCCATATTTGGATATTGCCTCCCCAATGAGATCAGGGAGAGAACTTTGGAAGTTGTGTTGTTTTGACTTCTGTATTAATATTAGGCTGTAGACAACTGTGATATCTTAAAGGCAACCTGGAGGAAGTGGCAGTGAATGACTGAGATATGAGACCCTCTGTCTGAGGAGCTGGACTGCAACTCACCAGAGCATCAGCCACAATGAGAGAAACTGTTCATTCAATTCCTCCACCTATTGCTTGGAAAGGAGAGCCTATTTCAATCTTATCCTTACACTCACTCAGTGAGGTCATGTGTGTTAGAGCACATCAAAGAAAGAAGGGAGACACTAAGATAGGGAATCATCTGCAGGCCTCCATGGCTGGAGCAAACACAGCCACAAGCAGCTCCAATGCCAAAATAAACTGCTGCTTTTAGTATCCCAAAGAATATAGAGGGAATATGAATGCGTATAAGGAAGGGAAAACACACGTTGCAGCACAAGTGTAATCCATTAAATTATTGCCTGCCAGCTTTCTAATTCAGTATCAAACAACCCATATGATCAGAACATGATTAAACCAGACACTCAGTACTAGCAGGGCTTCTAAAAGAAGGGACATAAAATTAGACTTCTCCTAGGAATAGACAAAAAATTTAGAAAGCAGGCTACATTCATATAAGTGACAACCTGACAGAGAGAATTTGCTGTTTGTCTCATTAAAATTATTTAAAAGTAAGGGCAGTATTCGTCTTGAAAGTTGCAATACTGGCATTGAGAAGTGTTGGTTAGTAAAATGCAGCAAATTTCTTTAGAAAGCTAATTAGAGATCTGTTCCTGTACTACTGATACCTTGTTTATATCCCAAAGAGCGAGGCATGGTGGTTAAATTGACCTCTGTGAAAGATATATTGAAATACTTCAGACTGCATAATTTTCAACAGGATTTATTTAGGATAAAGTGGAGTGTTGGTTCTTACAAGGAAAATATATTTCAAGAAGAAAAAAAGAGGGAGAGACACCCCTCTGATTAATACTAGTAGAACTGAAGCTAGGCCAAAGTTCTGTCATTCTGTGATAGTAGCAGGGTTAGAGAGGATTGAAATACAGTCTTTTCTGAGGAGAAAAACAAAACATTTATACAAAAGGCTCGTTTTGCTTTTCAGTCTTAGAGTGGGGTTTCAAGCAAGGGCACTGTCATCCTTTGCAGGATGATCCCGTTGGTTGCTGGACCACCAAGGGACAATGACAGTGCTGTGGAACCCAGTATATTTCTCATTTCTTGTGGAAAGATGTATCCACCAGCCCTTTTTTGACTCCTAACTGTGGTGGGACAAGGTCACAAGCACACAGGGAGTAGGAAAGCTGCATAAAATCCTGAAGGGAGTGGCTTAGGGCACATCCCAGCCACTCCATGGAGACCAGCTACACTGGGGATTCACCAGTCCTGCTCACTGTAGCCCAAAGTTCTAAGCAAACTTTGGTCTTAACACCTTTGAAGTATAAATATTTTAATAAAAATTTGAAGGAGTTATATATTCCTTCAATAATTAATTACTGTTTGAAGGAATAGGTAAGATCCCACATACTGACCAGTTTGGTGAGGTCAGCTTTGGATAAGAGGTAACAAAGTCCAGCCATTTAAAGCAGCTCCTTCTGCTCCATCGTGAATTATTGCTCTGTTCTGGAAAGGGAGGTGACTTTCTGGCTCTTCACAGTGGTGAGGTCAGAAGTACACAGAGAAGAAACCATATCTAACTGCAGTGTAAACTTTTGGCATGTAAACCAGAACTGAAATAATTTAGCGCGGATGCGATGCGAGGACTTTTCTTCTTCTCATTATTTGCCAGAGAGATTTGTAAAATCCGTGACTCTTTGTCTGCCAAAACCATGTGCATCTGTGACAGAAATCACATTATGTTGTGTCTTTCTTTTCACATGAACTCACAAATATAACCTTCCTCACTGCTTTTTCTATAACAAAAAAAAATTAAGTTGGTCGGTATTTTTTAAAAACCAGAGGCAGCACCATATCTGTTTTCATATTAAAAAAAAAATTGCAGACAGATGTTTTTTTTTTACAAATGTATTTTTTTTCTTCTCAATTATGTGTGATTTCACTAATTAGCTCTTATTTCTAAGAGAAGTGCAAAGGAAACCTGAATAACTTCTACACCTTTGCTGACTTTTAAGCGTGGTTATTTCTGTCCTTTAACTTATAAGAGGAGGTAAATATTTTTGTTTAAAAAGAAGAGAATCTTAGACAATTTCTAAAATTTTAAGTGTCAATTTCCTAGAGAAATCTAGGTCTGAAAAACATGTAACTCAACCAAATAATTATGTGGGTTTAAAAAAAAAAACAAACAACCAAACAAAGAAACAAAACTAATTTGGGGAGATTCCCTTTTCCATATTTTCTCCTTTCAAATATGGTTGGACAACAACATATTACTGTCCTACTTGGCTCATGTTAAACCAAATCAAGAGTTCAGGCTTGTTATCTGTTTGCTTTTATTTCTCTTAAAAACATGAAAGATTTCCACAACTTGCTTTGGAGACTGAGATGTCTTTTGCCTTAATTTTTCAATCTTGAAGCATTGTAAGCATGAGAACCACTGGTATTTGTTTGTCAGACTGAGCTCCCCTTGTACATTTGTGCAAACTTGTTTAGCCTTGAGATGGGACTGAGGAGTGCTAATTCTTTCTGCTTCCCTGATGTGTCCTGAAGAAGAGCCTGATTCATGAATCATTCCTTAGGTTTTCTGGAAGGGAAATCCCTCTAAAACAGATCATATCAGAAAACACAGCAAGAACTGCTGTTAACCCCCAGCAAATTCCCTGAGACTTGGCTGACATCCTCACATTCCAAAAATCTTTAAGAAATTTGCTCTCTCTTCCCCTGCAGAGTAGTAACTTGTTTAGGAGACCCCTCATATGAACCAGAAAAATAAAAACAATAGACAGATCTTTATTTACTGGAAAAACTGAAAAACACAGGAAAAGAGGTGCCAATATAAAAGAAAGCTTAGAAAATATGAAAAAAAAAAATGGAAAGAAATGTGCATCCTGTTAACCCTCCGTTGTTCTAGAATAACGTGATTTCCCTTTGCAGGAATTGTGCTGAAAAAGAAAAGGTCGATACAGCACAACTGGGCACTGCATATGGATGTGAAGGCTCAGGACACAGGATTTTTTTTAGCTGAACTTAGCACATGTAATTTCGAAACAGTGATCAATAAATAATATCAATAAAAACATAGCTTGCATGTGTGTGTTGTAACCAAGGCAGCTTCTAAAATTTTGGGGTTGTCACATATTCTGATTACTGAAGTAAACCCATCGAGTCCATAGATCTTTTTGTAAGAAATGACATCTCTGTACAGGTCTTGTTTTTCATCAAAGCTGCACTTTTGTTCTAATGGTAGAATTGACTTGAGAATTTCAGGAGACCTTGAAGTGAGGGTTCCTATCTTGCCTCAAAATGCAAATCTCACTCCAGTTACTGTGGTTTGGATTAAGGTTTTGATAAGAACAGCTGGACACCCAAAAGATGCAACAAAATGTGGCTTGACAAGAAAGAGGAAAAGTGTATAAAAACACACATGTGTAATTTATACTGGGAGAGGAAATATTCCTGTAGTGCACATAAGATATCTGATTGCATCTTTCAAACTTATTGCACCATCTTAATTTCCAAGATTCTAGCTTGGAGAAACTGGGAGAGGTATCATCATCCTTTTTATTTATTACTTCTTTAATTGGAAATCACTTCTCTGTTCCTTCTTTATAAGTGATTTAGTGCTAAAACGACAGCAGAGGCTAAGCGCAGTCTTGAAGAGAAAAGTACTGACAATCAGTTGTTGTTGGCATCATTCTTCCTGCTGTACAGGAGTTTAACTAATGAATCCAGTTCTCCTGCTCTTGGAATAACAAATTCAACATGAGAAATTGCTGGGGGAACTTACGAGCCAGAGTTACAACATACAAGGCAAAAGACTAAGAGGAATCTAAATGAAGATGGTAATCATTAAATGATCCCTTCTTTGAGGGTTTACATTGGAAAGCCTTAACTGACTCAGATATTTGAGCCAAGCTCCTTCAGCATTAAACTCTCTGGTGGCTGTGAGGAAGCTGCTGTTTTACCCTGGAGTCCCTTGAGAGAAAGTAGAATGTAAAGCAAAGTGTTTTTTGGGGTTTTTTTTTCAAATGTTCCTGAAGTAAGTTTCATAACAGACCTGAAGAGGTAGCAAAGTTATTGTTCCCATTTGGCAGATTTGGAACCTAAACCACTAAGCAATGAGATCATTTTTGTGAGATCAGGCTGCAAGTAATAGCCCTTGCCATCTTACCGTGGAGCCCTAGCAAACAACTTCAACCCCACAATTATTCTTCAAGGCAAGATGATATCATCTCCCACTTTATAGGTGGAGAACCCATGCCCAAAAGACTTAGCAGCTTGTTGGAGATAGTACAAAAGCTTTTTGACAGGTTTGGAAACTGAAACCAGATCTGCCAAGCCTCAGTCTGATACCTTAAACACCTGCCCATCCTGGTTCCTGTCCCTTTGTCTGTTACTTGGGCCAATTTTGCCTGATTTGACTTTAAAATATTGACATGCAGAACACAGTCTGCTCCTTGCATTCATATTAAGGTAAGGAGCAGTAATGTGGCTGGCTGGATAGCAGCAGCAAAGGCTGTGACAGTCCAGGGCACAGTCATGCAGGAAGAAGCAGAATTTTGGAAGAGGCGTGTCCTGTACCATCAAATTCCACCAGAGCTGCACACCAAAGGGTGTGCTATGTACAGCTTCTCCGATCAGACCGGCCTGATTGCTGCTGCAAAAGCGACAAGGACATTTCATGTCAAAGAAAATCTCTGTAACACACCTTGTAGATCTCATCCTGCAAGCAAACAAACAGCAAAATCCAACAAACCAACAAAAAGCCAGAAAGGGGATCTTGGGTTTGGTGTGTGTCCATCACAGTGAAACCAACATGCTGGAGGAAACAATCTCTTTTTCTCCCTCTGTCCACCCTGTCCTCACCCCAGCATCTCAAAGGTTTTCTGGGAACTTGCCTTCATAGCTCAGTAAACAAATGTAGAAAATCATAAAGATGTCTTAATTGAAAAAAAAATGAATTACTCACAGCCAGTCTGGGCCATCTCAGTCCAAGCAGCAAAGCAGTACAGTTTATTTAGGAAAGACAGATTAGTGGAGAAAATTGTTATCAAACTAGAAGATGACAAACTAGGGACATCCCTGCTAAGAGATTTACTTTCCTAACACAATGGCCCGCATTGTTTGTTCTGGTCTTTATGCTCACAGAGCAGTGTGAGAGAGGGTGTGCAAAGTTAGGGTAAGGCACTTAAATTCCTTTATAATTCTGGTGCCAGTCAAGTCATCCTTTGTGTATTGCCAGGGAGCTCTCTGCATATTCCCTGAGCCACTGCAGCACCCGGGCTGACTGGGGAGTCGGAATTCTCTGGGCACACTACCTCCTTTCCTGGTCACATTCTTGGTACTGTAGCAGTGATGAAAAACATCTGCTGAGGTTGTTTCCCTACGACCAGAAAAGACCCACTGAACCATGGCTGAGCTGGATGAATATACCCTGTTTGTGCAATTGTTTTATAAACTTTCAAAATCAGTGAAGGAATTTGTTTTGTTGTCTTGCTTTAAAATTGGCAAAACCTAAAGAAAACAAAACAAAAGGAACAAGAAGTGGGTACAAGTGGATGTAATCAGAAATCCCTCTGACTTTTTGGTGTGCACCTTCTCTTGCTTTCTGAGATCAATGAAAGGCTATTCTTCTGGAAAAAAAGAATACAGTCCCTGGAGGGATGGCTTTGGAACTCACTTTATTCTTTTACGGTTTCACATCTGGAATTTGGTGGCCAGCATTTCTTACCAATAAATGAAATGCAACTAATCTTATGAAATGCTGTGGAATTATCATTTTTATTTACTGAACAGTCTCAGTAAAATACTATGAATAACAAAATAAAATCTGGGGAAAATTATGTCATTTGAATAGAGCCTATATTGTAATCTGTGGTAAATTCACATCAAGCCTTAATCTAACTTGCAGATTCATTACCAGTTCATCATGCAAACATACCCCCAAACTCTGCAAAGATATGCTGTCCTTTTACTGCACTTCACAAAATGTGTGATGAAAAGCACAGGGTAAAAATATGTTTACGAAACTGCTCCACTTAATCCACATGAGCAACTAATACAAGTATCCATAAAAATGAAGGTCAGAAGAGAATTGTTTCCCAGAGTAATTTGTCTGGAATGAACTGACCCAGGACAACAGATGACTATTCAGTGTGCTGCTTCATGTAAAATTCAACTATTTCCCAAAACATAGGAGGAAAAAAAATAAATAAAAACAATATGAGGAAGCAATTGATATTATCATTCCCCCATTGTTCTCTACCCTGCAAACCAAAATAACTCCAAGGACAGTATGAAATCCCCTGATAAAATATCTAGAAGACACAAGCCTCCAAGAAGCATTTTGCTACAAAAAGATAAAAACTAGAAAACATCCAGAGTACCACTCAGTTTATTTTCCCAGAGATAAATCTGGCACTTAGGAGAATGTCTTGGGTGGCAAGTTCATACACTGGCCATATCAAAAACACACAGGCTAGAAGGAATTTCACTAAGCCCAGCTGGGCTCTGAACTTACATCAGGATGAGATTTGCCCACAAATATTTCTTCTTTGCCTGTGCCTTGCTTTCCCTGGGAAGGAAACCCAGGCATGCAGGAGGGAGGTGTGGAGCTGGGGTTAGACCTCCAGCATCAGGCAAGACCTCAGGACACCAAGGGACAGGTACCCAGCACGTGCTCCGAGTTTGGCACCAGCCTCTCAAAAACATTCACAGTTGATGAAAACAGAGGATTAGACTGTCTTGCTGTAGCACCTCCTTTGGCCCCCAGTTTACCCCTGGAAAAATGAACTTTTTGGTCTCTAAAGGGAAAATTAAACAGGTTCCAGGGCAGCTGGGGGAGAGCCAAACCTGAACCTTAAATAGGCACGTGTGATGCCCTCGATACAGCGAAGGGCGCGGATGCGCTATGGCCAAAACCACAGGGCTTGCATCCTGCCAGGGCAAGCAGGATTTCTGACAAGATTTATCATTTCTCTTGCTATGATCTAGTCCTGGAGGCATTTCATTTTAATACAAAGTAAGCACTTGTGATGATTAAGGGAAACGTAGAGTTGGATCGCTTTGTTGTTCGGTGGCCAGTCATAACACAAAATCTGCTGCTCACTGCAGAAATTCGGTGTTCCAGGCTATGTGTGGTTACTGTCTGCTCCAGCATCTGGGCTGATGCAGGGAGCTCTTTGACACAGACCAACAGAGCTGCTCTCTGCCTTCACCAGCTCCCTCCTTGCTGCTGCCACCAGCTCTGCACGTTTCTCTCACAGAAGGGGTTTATGTGCTTGAAGGAAACACAGGAGTTAATCGAGAAAGTTCACATGGGCCACTCCTGCCTGTTCAAGGCACAAGCCCCTTCAGATGCTGCAGGGGGATTTCACACCTGAGCTCTCTCCAATCTGACCCTAAAAAATCCTTGCTCCTGCCCTTTGGAGGCTGGTATCCATACGAGAAGGACTCTGTGCTGCTTGTTTACCCTTCCCCCTAGAGCCGAGGCAAGCTGCAGGACCTACAGTACCGACATCTGATTTAAATAAGTGTCCAGAAAGGAGGCTGGAAAACTGGCACAGCCATGCACACAACAGCGAGCTCCTCCTAGGCAGGAGACAGGCAATGTCAGTGGGTTTCAGCCTGTGCTGCCTAATCAAAACCAGGGAACGGGGAATGTGAGCAAGCGCTGCTCTGCTCTCTGTCCTCTGCACACCCTCTCTGCTCCTTTCTGAGCTGGTTCCAATGGCATGCCCTAACCCACTTAACCATTAACGCTGCCCTAAGCAGTGACATCGCAGTGACTTTTTTCGAGAACAAGGCACTTGGCCGACTTGTTTCACAACCTCATAATGACACATCAATGGCTCCTCTGGCTGTTTCCATTTGTGATGCAGCTGGCAAGAAAAGCCCAGCACAGCACTTGAACAGGGGAAGGGGACGATGCAAGGAAACATTTCCCCTTAGCCGGGTAATTAATACCTAATTGTATTCAGGGCTATCATTTCCCTTTGTATAGATGCAAACAAACAAACAAACAAACAAACAAACTTGGGAGCATGTAGATAGACAGAGGGGGAAAAAGAAAGATTTGAGAGGCTCTTAAAAAGTAACTTTTAACACTTCTGAGAATTCAAGCTGAAAAAACAATAGGAGGGATTCCTACAGCTCGCAGTTGACAAATGGATTTTTTTAGACTGAATTAATGCTCTGCTTTTCCATTCACTGTGTCCTCAGCCTCCAGGAAAAATACAAAAAGGACAGAACTCCAAATTCTGCTATGATAACCCAAACATGATTCTTCTGCTTTTCCCCTGCTTTCCCTTTTATATTTTTTTAAGTGCTTTTTCATTGTTATTGCTCTGATCTTCCTGCTCTTGGTTTGGATCCCACTCCGCAGTTCTTCCTCTTATTTCCCTTCCTGGCATTTTCAATGAAAACACGCTCGTCTCTCTGCTGCCACTTTAAAATCAGGAGAGCTGGATTGGGTAAGCCTGAAATACAGGTGCTCCTGGAAATACAGAATAAATTCCCCCTGAGATGTTTCAGTCCTTAATTTTGCTCCTACCTCCTGCTATCTTCTTCTAACAAGTATTCCTGGGAATGACAAAAAAACTCCTACAATACCTGGTAGTGGTGTAATGCAAAAAGACAATCCATTCCTCGGCTGCCCTGTGGCTGGGTGAAGGTGTTAGGTGCTATCCATGTGTAATAAATGTGAAGTAGTTTGGATAGATCAAATGTACACCATCTGATTTTCCTCTCTGTGGCTGGTAAAGTGATTTAAGCCTTATGTAACACCTTGTTTCATTGAAACAGGAGCTAACACTTTGAGATGGTGATAGATGATAACCTTATACATGGAAATGTACACTTAAAAATAAAACCCCAAACTGTGTGTTTTTATACCATTTCCCCCATGGGAAGAGTTTTCTCTCAGTAAAAGCTTTTCTGATTGAAAAAAAAAAATAAAATAGGTATTTGGAAAGCATTGGTAAGTACTCATTTTTACTTTAGAAATACCTGGCCAGTTTTGGTGTTGATGATGCCCAGGAGTTAAGAAGTATGTGTTAATATCACTGAACTTGCAAGATCCTGCAAGTTACTTTTGTGAGTAGGAGAGGAGTTCAGATTTAGGAAGCAGACAGCTCTGTGTGGACAGCACCTTGCAGAGATTCATGATGGCATGGCAGCACCAAGGAGCTCCCCTTTTCCCTTCCTAAGTGTGTCCAAATAAGCTGTTGGGCTTTGGTTCTCATCTGGCACTGTTAGGGATAGATTTATCCTTTCTTCTCATTCTTGAAAGCCAAGCTAACACAGACAGGCTGAAGAGATTTCCAGGTTCACTAATGACCTCACAGGAATTGAATAATGAAATCATATCTGCCTCTTTACTGAAGAGAGACAGCCCAAGCTTACACAGATCTAATTATTGTATTTCTTGAAGATAAATTGCAGCCTTGAAGGCGTCTTGCAATCAGTTATCAGGCAGAGCTCCATGGGCACCAACTTTCATTTTTCTCCAGTACAGTGATGTACTGCCAGTATTTAACAAGGGGCTCCCACCAAAATTTCCCTATTAATCTGTTCTATACCCTTGTGTCCCTGAGGCACACATTCTTGCAGGGAAAGAAAATAGTAACGAAGAAAATCTATTCATTTATTTTTACATTACTGTTTAAACATTTTCTGAGAGTCACAGCCAAGGAGGAAAATAAAACCACTTGGCAAACAAGCCTCTATTATATGTACTTTTGCAGGAAATGTTTATACTTCGCTTCATTCCTGTTAAAGGGAAAAAAAAAAAAAAGGAAAACAGGAAAAAAAAAAAGCTGGAGCACTTATAAAGTGGAGTTTGACTTGTGATATCAGAGTTGGTAGCAGCAAAGATATGGAGTTACCTTTCTGTGAAAAATTCGAGAACTCAGGAAAAGCACCCTTTTAAAAAGTCTGGAAAACAGCAAAACTGGTATTCTCAAGTGTGGCAAGAACAGCAATTGGCAGGGTGGAGGGGAAGAGGTTCTTCAGGCAACAAAGGGATCACCACCTGACTGTCCTGAGCAATTCCATCCATTCCAGTGGATACATACAACTAAGAAACAATAAAAGACTCTGGACCAGTCTGTATTTTTAAATGGAAATAATTCTGCTCTTGATTTTGTACAGGGGCTGGTCACTAGATAATATAGTTACGAGAGGATGAAAAGAAATAAACTGATTTAACAAGCACCTAAGGGGTGCCACAGCTGGAGTAGCGCTAGAAAACTGCCCCAACATTCCTTTCAGTTTGGCTGCAAAACCTTAACAAGGCTCTCAAGAAACACCGGGGATTTTCTCCGATGATGTTCACTTTTCTCCTGTTTTTGAACCAAATCTCACTGTGTTTTCAAATTGGCTAATCTTTTACTTGTATTTGCCTTAACAAGTGACTAGAGATATGTTTTTAGGTTTTAATAGATTGATTCCAAATGTGAAACAATTGCTATTTTATTGTTGGTGTAGCTGGTAGAAGTGTTAATGTCCTTATACAGATTATACAGGAAAAAGAAATTTTGATTCTTTTGTGATTAAAAAAGGGGTTTTTTCTTACTGTGAAGTGAAAAAATACTTGTTTCACTTGGAAGTTCAGAGCTTGCATGAACTTTCTTGTTTTTGTTCATGTCTTACTTGACTTTTTCAAAGAACTGATGTGAAAAATATTGGGATGACGTGACTACTCATCCCAATAATGAGCCCAGCTTCCCCACCCCAATAATTAACAAGTAGCCACCCGTTATTAAGCAGACCAAATATTTCAATAAAAGGTCCTGCTGAGTTGTGTCTGTTCTGAAACAGATTTCACTTGAAAATTGAAATAATGAGGTTCCCCATAACTGATAAGCAGCCCAATCAAGCCCACTGCTCTGCGTTCAGAAATCTTAAGCAGAATTTAATTACGAGCGGAGTTTTCCTGACAGAGCCAATAATGGGGCCTTTTCCTCTCGCCTGCTGACTAGTTGTGGTTCCCATGATTCTAGTAAATCTCTGTAGACCTGCCTGCAAGGAAAACAGTTTGAAATTCAGACATCACTTGAAAGGGAATTTGAGGGAGCTGCAAAAACAATGCCCTGATGATGATGGCTGTTGAACACTGGGGACAGACAGCTGAAGACAAAACACCCAAGCCAGTAATTAGCAAGACCAAATCGCTTCCAATTAGGCATCTCAACACCAATTTTATGTGGTCTCAGAGGGCCATTCCCTTTGGAAGAAGATCACCTCTAAAAATGTACCCTTCCCCTTCCCCAGAGGAAAATTTGAGCAAGTGGAAGGGTGGAGGAAGAGCAGACTGTGATAAGGTCTTTTCCAACCTAAACCATTCTATGATTCTGTGTTCTCCTCACCCCATCTGGGGATACTAAGAGCAAGATTTAGTATGTGAGAGAAAAAGTCATGCTGAAATAAATGGGATTAGCTAGTATTTCTTCTCAGCAAAATCATAACTCTGACTGAGTTGGCACTTCTGTATGACTGCTCAAACACAGCAGTGAATTGGCTTCAAAATTTTTGGACTAGAGAGACTGGTAACTGAAGCACTTTGTGGATCAGAAAAAAAGCCAGAAATCTAGAAATTCAAGTCAGACAACCACTCAATGGTGAGGTCTTTGCCTCTGTCTTCTCTGTTAAGTAGGAAATAATGTTGGATGTTGCTAAAATAAAGGTGTCTAACTGAAAAATCCTAGACATGCTATCACAGCCGAATCATTAAGTTGTCCCCATCTCTTCAAAGGGGAAAAAAACCCAAAAAGACAGGTTCTTCTAAAAGAATTCAGACCAAACAAACCCTTTAAATACACTTTACAGTGAGATACAGGAAAGGTTTTGCTCTTTTCTGTACTATCACCATGGTTTTAGAGCTACCAGAGTCTGGAAAACAAAGCTCAATGAAAGCAGTAGAAATACAGCTAAAGATATCTGAAGACTTTTGTACGTTTTACTGTGTATTAGGTTGAAGACTTAAAATTAATATGTGCCTCTTACAAAAACCAAATATGGCACATTCCATTTTAGCAGCCAGTGTATTAGATTTTAGCTGATTTATTGTTGTGCTGCATGGATTTGAGGGAAATCACTGTGCTGTGGTGTTACACAGATCAGGCAGGGCACAAGCCAAAATATTTGTTATGAAAGCAACCGTTTGCTAAATTTGCAAATCTTTATAGGCCCTTTGGTGGCAAAAAGCACATTCAGCCCTGCTGGAAACATTCCTGCTGTACACAGAGGGGCTGGAACACAAAGGTACACACTCTAAACGATGAGTCTTGAACCACAGACCTTCAGCACTCAAAGCTGGTCCATGTCTGACACATACCAAACTCATTTTGGGAACTCATGTTTTACTGGGTGGGATTCCAGTGAGCTCAAATGAGCCGTGAAAAAAAAAAAAAAAAGCAAATATTATGGAAAAGCTTCCAGTTTCATGAGGAATGTAAATTGTTTACATCTTCCCTTTCAGATCTCCTGACTACCTATTTGTTTAATAACCAAGCCTCCAATCCCAGCCTCTGTTTGTAGTCTCATAAGAATATGAGTCTCTTTCTTCGTGAAAGTGTTAGGACTCTTGTCAATAATTTGAGTATGAATAAGAACAGTGAGGATGCTGGGAAGAACTTCATGTCATGTGTGCGCTGCTGAGTCTCCACTTTGTGAGTTTTACAAAGCATTTTAGTTTCATTTTAATTTCCAAAAGCCATTTCCAGGTTTTTGCTGAATATGAGGAAAAAAGTTATTTTGTGTGTCCATTTCAGACTTTAAAAAGGTCCCTCCAATACTCACCAAGGTGTGCTATGTGCTTGTGCAACCTTCCTACCTTTCATTTTCATTTTAAGAGCAATTCCTAGACATGACCTCCCTGCCCCCGCCAGAGAAAAAAATCTCTTCAAGATATTTTGTATGGAATAAACATGAAATATGGAAGACAGGGTTTGTCTTTAATGGCTCTTGACAGTTGGCTAAAGGGGAGGCATATGTTTAATCCATCTACTCATACACCTTTCATCTCTAATGAGCCAAACAGAATTTTTACTAGCAACACCAAACCTTATTAGGATTTTTCCAAACCTTTTGTTGATGACACAATTAAAAAAAAAATTCATTGGAATTTACTGAATGTCCTCTCAGCAGTGGAAAAATCCTGATGTCTGTGATTTTTGTTGTGGCTGTGGATCTGCAAGGATATCTTTGTGCTTCCTGAAGACTAAATCTGCCTTTGGTTTGACGACTGTACTCAAGCCTGAAGCTCTCTGACTTTTGGTGAAAGATGAACATGTAAAGAAGTGGAACAGAGCATGAAGGACCCAGCTGTTGAAAAGAGGGTAAAAAAGGGTTGTGTTGGGCATGTTAAGAGAACATCCACAGTAAAACTCTGCCAACTTCATATTTAAATCCTCCCTTACGCACAGGAATGAAAGCATTGACCAATCTACCTTGTGCGATGTTTAACATAAAAATGAACTGCAGAAAAGGATCCAAACTCACTGGTGATTGCCATCTTAGACCACAGGCCAGAACATGAAGCAGCAGGGTCATATTCCAGCACTCCAGAATGGCATCTCTGGCTTTGCCTTCCCCAGAAACAGGCCACCAAGCTGCCCTCAGTCACACTCTCTGACAAGGCCGGTGTTTGCACACACACGCACTGCTGCCCCTCTGAGCGTAATGACAGAAGACAGGCGTAGCTGCTTAATGCCAGCAGATAACTTAGCTGTGCTCATTATTCTGATGTAGTGCTCCAAGTTGTGAAAAGCTCATGACCATCAAGAAGAAATCTCACTACATCAGGAAGAAATTTATGAAGTGAAATTAATTTCAGCACCTGAGCCAAGAAACCAAAATATTAAAACTCTGCACTAAGCAAAACTTTTTTTGTTTTCCCCTAAACAAAAGTATTTTTAGTGTAGCTGTAGATATTGCAAAAATAACTGAAAAGAACATTAAATAAATCTGGTATGTCATTTTCCAGTTCCTTTTAGTTTTGACTGCACAATCAAAAAAAATTCCTCTGTCACTTGCCCCATTACATTTTCATGATATCAGAGCCACCTTAAATCATACCTAACGCCTGAATTTCCCATAAAGTATAACACTTATATATGCAAAGGATTTCCTCATCTTTACTTAATTCTGGCCAGCTAGCCATGTTTTCTTCCAGGATGAAAATGTTTAATCTGTCACAGAGTCATCCAGTTGAATTATAAATGTTTTCTTAAATGGCAGTTCTGTCTTTTTCTTGCTGCTTTGCAAACCACAAATATTTGCAATATGATTCAGAAGCTTTATTTTTTAGTCAGCTTCTGCTACAGTATTCAACTTTGCTGTTTGCTTTTCAAAAACATTGTGCCATTATCAGCAGGTATTGGTATGTAAAGCCTCACTGCCATCCTGGCATAATGGAGAATAAAGAATAGACAATCTGATTAATCCAGGCTAAATTCTGTGCAGATTGCAGAAAGCAGTGGTGCAGTAGCTGGCATAAGTGGACATCAGTCTCAGAGGAGAATCTCCCCAAGTTGTGGTGCATCACTTAACAGGAGGGAACCTGAGACTCATTTGGCAGGAGAAAGCTTATCCCAACACTTTCCTACCCCTGAGCAGATGAAGGAAGACCTTGAGATGTTCACAGCACTGCTTGAGTTCACCTTATAAAGCAAACTCCTCAGGAACTGAGTCTGGAAATCGACACCCTC
Source organism: Motacilla alba alba (assembly GCF_015832195.1). Taxonomy (NCBI): domain Eukaryota; kingdom Metazoa; phylum Chordata; class Aves; order Passeriformes; family Motacillidae; genus Motacilla; species Motacilla alba. The sequence goes on from NC_052019.1 coordinate 65,603,560, forward strand.
CTTCACAGGAGCTTTCCCAGAGCACAGAAAAGTGGTAATAAATTAAAGATGTAGCATTGTGTTAAAAGAGAGAGGGAGTTGTAGCTGACAAAGCACAGCATTTTGACCCTACAGCTTTGCCTACAGTCACTTGGCACACCGTTTGAGTGGGGCAGCACAGCGCTTAATTAAAAAAAAAAAAAAGAAAGAAAAAAAGCAAGGAGAGAGAGCCACAACCACAATTCTCCGTGCCTGGATGATAAAAATTATTTATATATTCTTCTGTGGAACCTGACATCCTCAGCCTGCAAAGAGAACACTTAACTGACTTGATTTGTTGAAACAGTGTAGTGTTAGTAGAGCATTACATAAATATGCAGTAAGTAGCTCCCCTAAACTTAGTGTATCTTGAAAGAGAGTATTAAACTGAGGATTGCCAATTCCCAGCTGAACTGCTAACCATTTCTCACTTCAGCTGAAGAAGTTCAGTTCCATTCCTTACTGTTTCAACCCAGCAGGAAAGAAATGTAATTTCAGACAATAGGGACAAATTCACTGTTGAGGAAAGCAAGTATGCAGCATCATGGATGTTCTGCTCTGCCTTTCTAAGTATCCACTAAGATTTGTAGTACCAAATACAGTGGAACAAATAAAGAGCCCTTCTTGCTTTCTGCCTTCTGAACAGTGGAAGGTCTGGCTTCCACATGTTCCTGTACCACACTCAACAGGGTAAAGTTGTAGGTTATTTTGTTTGTGGGTTGGGTTTTTGGTTTGTTTGGTTGGTTTTTTTGGTGGGACAAAAACTGTACTCCAAAAAGTCTGTTTTAGAAAGAGTTGACATCTCTCTCTGTTACAAAAAGGTCCAAAAGATGAAATAAAACTTCCATGAGGTGAGCAAGAATACCTTTTTATTACTGTTCTTGGCAAATTTGCTCTTCCAACCCAACTTGCTGTTTCAAGCATGGGTACTGCAGGCCCTTCCTGAGCTGTGAGCCTTCCCAGTGAGTGTGCTCCCTGCAGCTCTCTGGAAAGGAGGAGTCCACATAACTGAGAGGAAAAGGCTGTGCATGCCCAGCCTGCCATTTCACAGCACGTTTACTGAGCATGTTGGAAGCAGCCCCACAGAGGGAATCCCATTCCCATTGAGCAGGTGTAATCCTTCTCATTTCCCCCCCTCCTCTGATTATCCCTTTACTGCCCTGTATGCCTTCTCCAACCCCAAGCCCGTCTTCATTATTAAAACCACTCCTCTGATCCTCAGCAAGCTCTGTCATTACCAAGTCAGTCTTCCTAATCCAAAATAGTTGTCCCAAGCTCATTTTGTGTACCCATAGAATGCTTCCTGATCTCTGCAAAAAGCTGATTTAAAGAACACAGACAGAACAGAGGCATTTTTTAATGAGAAAATTTAGTCCATACTTCAAAACCTAAGAAGTTTGTTGCCTGACCTTAACCAAGGCTCCTTCCATTACTCACACAGGTGAGTTTGGTTTAACAATTCCCATGACTTTCTCAGTCAAAAGTATTTGATTTTGCCACAGCTGATCCTAAGGAGACCTTTGGTCTTTAATATCATAGCCTTTGGACTTTTCTAGGCCATCTCAGTGTTTTTTAGCAATTCTGAAGAAATCTGTCATCTGACCATACCTTTTTAGACAGCAATTTTATTTGCAGTGTTTCTTAATTTGCTTTATTTGCACCTCTGGTAACTTTATTTCAACTTCTGGACAATGATTTGTGTAACTTATTTGAGCATTAGAACTCACCCCTAAATAAAATAAAAATAGAAACATTGCAGGAAAGTAGTGCTGTACATGCTGTCTCCATATTAAAAAAAATAGTAGTATTAATTTTTAATTAAGTATTAATGATGAAGTATTAATTCTTCAAATAGATTTTGGAAGTCTTAAGAGCATTTAAGAAGTGCAGGGTTCTTAACTGCAGGAAGAATAATTTCAGTTTTATCTCTCCATTCTTTCTAAAGAAAATTAAGTTGCTATTTAATTTTAAAGCCTGGGATGCTGCCAAGCATTGGTACCCATTCATTTTGCTGAACTTCCTTTTATGCAGTGTATTCTTTCATTGGAGACTGTGTCAACAGATTTCTGTTGTCCTTATTTTATCCTGCAGAACAGGAAATACTTTTTTTTCTCCCTTTTGTATTATATTCTGAAGGTTTCAGCATTTTAAGCACAGCTTCAATATTGAATGTGCTGAACCAGTAACAAAGGAGAGATGTTAACATTTTAAATACTGCAGATTGGGTACAGGAAGATAAAGAGGCTATCAGAGTTTGCAGTGCCTGGTGGACTAAGAGTAATGACTACAACTACAAAAGATAAATTGGGTTCTGTCATAAGTGGCCTTGAAATCTGGGGCTGTACACAACTGGTCAAAAGTAATTTCAGGGGGTTGGTGGTTTAAATACATTAGCAGAATATTCAGTGCTGGTTATTTTCTTTATAATATTTACTGTTCAGTACAGCTAATGCAAAACACTGCTAGAGTCACAGTGGGGGGATTTGGCAGCCAGAGAAACTTGGATAGTCTAGCAATTACAGCTTAGGAATGTGCCATGCACACAAAAAGAAAAAATGCTGTCATGTATACACATACAGGAGCATGAACCCAATCAAGAATTACTATTTCATCACCCCCATCTGCTCTGAGCCAGTGTGTTGGTTTTCTAGAGGCAGCAGCACTTACTGGATAAATTGAATAGTCTGATAATATTTCCAGCTGATAACCAATATGAAACTGAACTCTATTCCCTAAATTTCCCAGGTGAATTTACTTTCCATACACCCACCTCTGCCATTCACACAAGACCTCATTTCCCATGTCAGTTGGAGACCATCCACGTGCGGAATTTGCTTCAGTATCAGTACAGGTAATATTTCAGCAGGAATTTCCAAGCTAAGTCATGCTTGGCTAGCAAGGCTTGGGCACAAGATACTTCTGATATTTAGCATCTTCATAAGAAGTGAATGAAAGAAGGTGAAAAATGAGAAAAATCCCACATATTTTACCCATCATTTCATGGATATAAAATCTGAATGTCTTTCACAGTTTCTTGAGATCACAGTTTCTTTCAGGAACAGATACTTCACGAGGTGAATAACAACATAAATAAAATTCAAAAAGTCATTTTCCCAGCGGGGAGCGGAAGAACACAATCCAGGAAAGATATTGGCTGTTGAATGATGGCAATGACAGTGATGGTGAAAGCCCTGGATATTGGTACCTGCCCAGAAAAGCATGTGGCACTCATAGCACATTTTAAAAAGAAAACAAAAAAGAAATAAATCCAGATAGCAGTGCTGTGAAGGCATGGCCATTTGAAAGATTACCTGTTTGCTAATAACTTCACAATCTCAGTGAAACTCACAGATACATTTTGGGAGTAGGCTCTGCTGCCTTGTCCCACATTTCATCACATCAGTGATGAGCATTTGTTCACTGGCAGTTCTGTGGTAACACCAAAAAAGACATGAGCAATTCAGGATGGCCAAGGACAGTGGTAACAGTTGGGTTGGTGAGACCTGCAGAGGTCATGACTCCCAAAGGTCCTGAGCTTTAACCTCTAACCATTTTTAAATTTTATACATCTATTCCTTCAAGTTGGATGCAAGCACAGCTAGGAACTGCACAGACATTTTTTGAGGAATTTTATATACAGAAGTGGAGAAGCCAAAAAGAGGGAAAAGAGCCTAAAAGGCATTTTAACATTTACCAGTCTCAAACTTTTAAAAGAAAATGTCTGAGTCAATAAAATACATAGATAACCCATGGAAGGCAAATAGTTTCCCTGTGGAAGGGGACTTCATTGGCAAGACCATTCATCTGTGAAAATGCAGTAAGAAAAAATAAACTAAGATACAAAATCTCAACTGGATTACATTAGATGAGAGCATAATTTGCAGTTTGCCAGCTGGTAACTGCATGTATGATTTGAAGGTTGGTTTCTTATTTGGGAAGTCAAGGCTGCAGAGAATCCATATATTTATTTAATGCAGAGCCCGTCCCTTTACCTGAGCTGCAAGACGTGAGACTGCTTGAAGCCAGTGCCCTTCCACAAAAAAACCAAAAACAAAAAACAAACAAAAAACCAACCAAACAAAAACAAACAAACAAACAAACAAAAAACCCACCAAAAGCTTCTATGAAGTGACTCTGAGAACCCAGTTTCTTTTGGATATCATATACCATTCATGTTTCCTGAGCTTTACACTTGGAAATGCTCTCATACAAAAACCACTCACCCTTTAGTGACTGCATGGTCCTGTATGGGGGGGGGGGGGGGGGGGGGGGGGGCTACTCTAAACCCTGTTCTGTCACAGACAAAGCCCACACAGATAAGGGAAAGAGTGCTAATATGTGGAACACTTTGTCTAAGTAGCCTGAGAAGTTCCTTTTCCCCTTTCTCATGCACAGCTTTGTCCCCAGTGCATAAGTGCTGATGATTCAATGGATTCTGCATAGTAACTTTGCCACACAGAGTTGTAAGCAGTGGTAAGAAACACAGGATCAATTTTAATTCTTCACACATTCATTGATTGAAGGATCATAAAGTCTTACAAGGAAAAAAAAAAAAACCCAGAAGCAGACTTCTGCTGGGTTTTGCTGTTTTTTTTAAACTTGTGTTTAGAAAGCCATCCTTTATTTTAAGTTTCAGCTGTATCTTGAGTATTTTGGCCAAGATTTGTGCCACTTTAACATACCTTTACCTCCAGGAGGGAAGGTCTGTTGTATAATGGTGCATGAGCCAGTTCTTGCTGTTCATAAAGTAAGCACAAGACACTGATCTATCTGTGAACAGCTGATTTGGCTGAGAAGGACAGAGAGGATCAAGTAATGTTTTAGATCACGCTTTCAGGCACTTTGAAAAGGTAACAGGAGGGTTTATTCACTCAGAGAAATCTGTGGTTATTCAAGCAACTGAAAGCATTTAAGGCAGGAATGCCACACAAAAGAGGAACATTAATTAGGCCGATCATAGCACTGTAGATCTATTTTTACAAAGCCCAAACACATTTATACATAGCTGCTCCTTTGAAGCATTTGAAGGCACCATTCCTTTCTTCCTTATCAGTGTAATTGACGTCTTCATTCAACCTCAGCCAGCTGTTGTGCGAATTTTTAATTATTTGATTTCTTTCGGGGAAAGGCTTAGTCTTTTGAACTCTAGGAATAATTATTATTGCAAAGCAGTTTTCCCTTTCCAAAGGGACTGCTTTGGGGTCACCACTGCTTCCAGGCTCTCTGGGCAGGAGAACAATGAGGCTTTGTTGGTGCTGGAACGCTGTCCCTTCCAAGGGGACTGGCGCTCTTTCTCTCTGCGCTCGCCTCCGCATGTTGAAGTGAATTGTGCCAAATCAAAAGGCTCTAAATTAGCACTTCACTGCTGGCAAGTGCCTGGAAGTTAATGCTAAATCCTAGGGGGCTAAGAACCTTTTCTATACCCTTATGCCCAGGTATACCTTCAGAGTGTAAGGTGGCTTAGGGACCTGGACAACACACTTTTGGTTATTTTCTATCCTCATTAAACAAAATTTTTAAAAAGAATAGTTTGCAACTTTTGGCTAATCACCATAAAAGAATATGTATTATTGCACTTAGTGAGAGAAGAACAGCTATTTTCTATGCTGAAAAAGGCTAATTTCCAGGGACAGGACCAAGGATTATTATGGAAGAGGGATGGAAGCTGCAGAAAAACAAGGGAAGCACTGCTGCCTGTAGTAACCTTGCCAGTAAATGATCCTACTGACTATCAGACATGCACTTAGCAAACCCAAACAATTCTATAAGCCTGACAATTAGCATAAAAAGATTTTTAACTTTGCATCTTCATTGCAGGTTCAAAAACATGGCATGTAATCTTGAGCCGTACAGAATCTCTCTTTATCCAATCTCTTAATAGAAATAATAATTAATTAAAACTTAGAGTTTAAAATACTCTTCTTGACTCAGTAAATAAGGAAATGTTGTTCTAAAAGTTAGAGGAATCTTATCTTCATGATTTAACTTCACAAGAACATGTGCTTTTACATGACACTTTTATACAAAGCCAGACAGAATTGTGCTTGCAAGAGACCAGAGTTGACACCTGCTTTGCTGTGCCCTTTTCTGCTGTACATTGGAGAACAAATTCAGATTAGTGCAGCCTTGAGGCTCACTCCTAATTTCTACCCTAGCTCTGATGACCAGAATTGGCTCATCCAGTGACTGCAGCAGGGCATTTCAGAGCAACTTCCAGGATGAGTGACATCCTCTGATATGCCAATGCGCAGGTCAAAACCTGTCTCATAAGGGTCTGAGTGAGGAGTGAGTGCTGCTCACATCTCTGAAGATCAGCAGAGGTTTCCACACCATGGCCAGCTTAGGTAATTGGGAGTGGGGCTGCGGCCCAGCCTAATCCCTAAGGAGATACAGCTGTGAGCAGCAGGTGAGCAGCATTGACAGCAGTGAGCCATGGAGTGCCCAGGTGCACTGACCAACCACCAAAGGGAGCAGAGGGCACACAGGTGCAGTGCATCAACATGAAGGGTATAAAAGGTTGGCTGAAGGCAAAGAGGAGCAGATGTTTGCAGCCTTCTGAAGTGGTGTGGTGTTACACTGTGTGGGTTGAAGCCTTCTGCAATTGTATGGGGATGCTCAGTGTATCATGGCTGTCTATACTGTGACATGTGCTGTGACAGCACCAGCTAAGTCTCAGTCAGCAACACTGGAAAGGAGCCTTGTGGTTTTCTTACTGGTACAGAAGACCTTGTGAAACACATAAATCATGTTTGCATCCCAAGCTGTGCCTTTAAAGGATATGAATAATGCACGTGATAACACGATGGGCTGGAAGGAATGGCTGAGAGGCAGCATCAGAGAAAACACTGCAAGGAGCAACAAAAGGTCACGGAAACCACATGATTCCTTGTGCTCCACAGCTGTACAGAGAACATATAAGTAGGCTCCTAAAAACTAATTAAATTCAGAAGTGTAGTTTGAAGAACATGGTGTCAGGCCAGGAACAGAGACACTGCTCTCATTCATTAGCACCCAGCACAGCCCAGTAAACGTGACTTCCAGTGGGTTTATGGGCCAGGGGAACTCTGCCATGTCCAGCCACAGATGTCTCTATTTTCCCCTTGGTCTGTTTACCTGACAATCACAGCTGGTGAAAGGAAGCCCAGTCAGATGCTAATTCCAGTCAGGCCCTAGGGAATACGAAGTTGGTGGGATTGCTGGATTGTTGGCTTCTCCACTCTTTCCTGCGTAGAGGGCAGTTACCATTCTCGAGATTCCTCTTCTGTGTTGTAGCACTTTTTTTGTTGTTTGTTTGTTGTTTTTTTTTCTGAAAAGCCTGACCCAGTCTTGTCCTCAACAGCTTCTTGGAGAATGTTATAAACCCCCAGTTACACATCTCCTCTGCATAGGAATGATAATAACTGCTGTTAAATTTTGCAACCCCACTGCACAAAACACACCAGCCCTGATGAACTGCAGACATAAAACTAACTCTCACACTCCCAGAGCTGGACATAAGCAAAAGAACAAAATGGGGTTTCAAAGGGTGCAAGCACTCCCTTGCCTCAGGCTGTGGATTTTCGGAAGGTAGAAAAGGCAAAGCTAAGCAGCAGGAGATGCCCTGAGGTGCCTCAGCTGTGGGAGCACAATGTGTTCCTACTTGTGTGCCTGATCAAGATTTTTGTAGCCAGACTTCTAATTCATTAGATATTCCTAATTAAAGCTACATATAAATTGCCTAAACATGATTTGATTCAAATAAGTATTTTCCAATGTCTATTTTACCAAGACAACAGGGTTAGGCCTAAAATACAAGGTAAATTCAGTTCAAAATATTTTGTAATTTTAAGAGTATTCAAGCCAAAGTTTAAGGTTAGAATTAATATCTTCTTCAATTTTTTTTCTGACAAGAATAAAGGGGGAAAATTGGGCTTTGAGCACTTTGGTCAAGTGGAGGGTGTACCTGCACATGACAGGAGAGTTAGAAAGAGATAATCTTTAAAGTTCCTTCCGATTTAAACCATTCCATGATTCTATGATAACAAAGTTTAGACTATGAGTGAGACCTACTCTAAAGAACAACCCAAAACATCTTCTATGTAAAAACAGCAGCATATGGAGGAATCTGGATTTCTCTGCACGCAGGTTGAAAAGGTTATATTAAATATTAGTTAATTTGAGTCAAATAAGGTCCAGGACATACCTAACATGACACTAGTATATTTTTATCTCTTAGGGAAGTCTCCCTGACTGATCTCTCTGTACTGACAAGTCTTTCTGGCTTCCAGACGGTTTCTAGGTATCTTCACAGTAGGAGGTTGGAATGGGAGCATCCAATTTTTCTTACCCATTCAGCAATGATTGATGCTCAAAATAGCTGTAGGTGCATGGCACAGTGTCGTGGTATTTGGTTGGTTTTGGGATGGTTTGAATCCTAGTGCAGGAGTCACTTGCCTCTCAACTAGGTTCTCAGTCTCCACCCTTGAAAGTGGGTACAGCCTGTACAATCCAAATTTTTGAGAAGAGTCCTAATTTTAAGTCGGTAGGTGAAAAGTGGAAAGGAAATGCTAAATGTCAATGAAATCCAATACCCTGCAAACTATCTAGAGTAGCACTGATGTATATGTGACATGATCTGAGGAAAAAAACAATTAAAGGAGAGCAAAGAGGGTCACCCACTACGGCTCATTTTTATAACCATTGTATAAGATTTCTGTTTGAGACTGAAAGTACATTAAACAGTCATGGTCTGTCAGTGACCTTATATTTAAGAGCAGAGAGGTAATATGGGATTATTGGTAACACATTATTTTACAGGGCATCAATAACCATGTGTAAGAAATTACCATAGAATTACAATGTTATTACATGGTTATTTGTGGCTTTGCCAAATGCAATGTTACTTGATCATCCTTGGATTAATGGGGTGTTGATCGGGTTTGGCCATTTACCTCCATCCTGGGTCATAAACCTGATGTTAGCTGAACTAAGCTCCCAGTCCAGCAGTCATAGCATTTAACATTTCTTTCCCTCTGCAAAAAAAAAAAAAAAAAGTTGCCGTTGGGAGGTCAAATCACAAAAGACTCTGGTTCTTAAATGCAGAGGCTTTCAAAAAGACTTCATCAAGGCCTTTCATTAAATACATGTTATTTTATATTCCCCACAGTCTGTTAACAGATTCTCAAAGTTTGAAGATTCGTATTTTCCCAAACTATTTGGATTTTCCCATCAAGAAAACACTGTTTGCCACCAACTTTCTCTGCATTGTAAATAGCCCACAGACTCAGAGAATAGAATTGGAGAGGTTTGAAACAACTCTGAAGATCATTGAGTCAAACTAACCCAGCACTGCCAAACCCATGACTAAAGCATGTCCCCAGCATGATGAACACTTCCAGGCATGGCCACTCCATCATTTCTCTGTTCCATTGCCTGACCACCCTTTCACTGAAGAATTTTTTTCCTAACATCCAATCTAAACCTCTCCAGCACAACTTGTAGCTGTTTCCTCTCATCCTGTGCCTTGTTACCTGGGAGCCCCACCTGGCTGCGCCCTCCTTGCAGGTGGATGCAGAGTGTGAGAACATCCCCCTGAGACTCCTCTTCTCCAGGCTAAACACCCCCAGATCCCTCAGCTGCTCTTCACCAGACTTGTGCTCCAGGCCCTCCATTTGCTGATGGATGCTATAAGAAATCGTGGGTGATCCAGAAATTTAGACCAATGCATTGCCTTTGTCTGTTTAGAGATGGTAAAAATAAACAACAATCTGTGGATGTGAGCTTTTGGCAGAGAGATTGTCTATAACCTCTGCACTTTAAGCACTGACAGCAACAGGCTTTTCCCTTGCTGCATTTCTGTTTTCCTAGTCTTCCTCCTAAGGTAAAGGCACATTGACCTGACACCAGCTATTTTCTTTTCTTCATATGGAGAGATTAGCTGCAGAGCCCTTTGCTGACCAAGCCTGAGAAAAGCCTAATAGTGCCCTACAACAGTCTAGAAAGTTCACCACGGTGTGGGCTTTCTGTTGTGAGTGAGAGTTTCAAGGAAATTTAAATATTTTAGGGTAGAGGCAGAGCTGAAATTCCTATGTGCTTAGACTGGCTTTATTGGTATCTCTCACAGCAGCAATAAAAAATAAAACAATTTCTTAAAAAGTGACTGCAATTCTAAAAGCCTGACCTTGTCTTCCTCCTCTTTGAGTAATAAGAGAACATATTGTGGTCACAGTGCCTTATGCTCAGTTTGTACTCACTGTACAAAGTTGTAAATTGAATATATTGCACAGGCATGGTCATTCATAACCCTTGTCTGCTGGCCAGCAAGGGTCACCCCATACCTCACATTACCCTTACTGCAGTCTGGCATGTGAGAAAGTATTTTTTTTTAATCAGAGACGTGCTGTGAAAGACTAAGAAAGGATAAGCAGCAAGGGTTCAGCAACACGGGCACAGTCCTCACGGCTCTGCCACTGATTCCCCCTGCCATCTTGAACAAACTAACTCCTAGGTATCTCAATCTTCCCCAAATCCCAAATGCAATAATAGTGCTTCCTGTCTCCATAAGCAATAGAGGGAATTTTTTAATATCTTCAAGCCACTTCAGCCTCTCAGCTGAAAAGTGCTATTCACACTCAGATTATTATATTTGGAGCTGGGGATAATGGGGATTTTCAGCTGTCTATAACTCAGGTGCCTTTTTATTCCTTGAAATGTAGAGCTCTGAGCTGACTGAACACCTTCCATCAAAGTGACTGTCACTTCTCATATTGATGCAGCTGTAATTCATAATTTCTTTTCCATAATCCTACGAGGAGGATTCCAGAGCGGGTGGAGGAATACCTACAGCCTTTTTCCCTGCTTGCTGCTGTCTCCTCAGCCAGGAGGCTGCTGTGGAGGGCAGGAGCTCTGGTAGGACTGGCAGTGAAAGCTCTCATCACCAGCTTTTAATCAAACCCACCAACTCTCCTGTAAGGGGACTGTCTGTCAGCAGCTCTGGCAATTCAGTGCCGAAAGTGCTCCTTGCTCTGTAGCCTAATTCAGGAAACAGCTCTTCTTTAGGAGTGTTAACATTGGCATCCACTACCTCATTCCAGCTTAGACTTTAGCAAATAATTTCTCTTTCCTTTCACCAAATTCATCCTCAGTGGAAATTAGAAATATATATTGCCATACGCTTGAAAATTCCTGAATAAATCAAGGGCTGGGTGATTTGAATTTATAACAGCACTATCCATCACTCCTTGAGCTGCACAACACTTATATATAAATGCTCTGTCTTCCTTCCATCTGGAAGTAACCTTGGGGATTGAGTACTACTGGGTATAAAATCACCTAACCTTTCTTAGCAAAAGAATTCACAACATGACAATTACACCTGCATAAATTTGTCATTCCAGATGCAGAATATTTCTGCCCATTATTTGCATTGTACAGATTTTGAGACTGTAACACAAAAGAACATATGCAGTTTCCACAACCTCTCACTCCTCCCAGAATTCCCTGTTTAAAGATTTTGGTTTTGAAATTGCAAACCTCAAAGTGTTAAGGCACTGATTACTGGAGTCACCTGAGTAGAAGGCACGGGGATTGGAATGTGGCCCGAGAAGATTTAAACCTCAAATGCAGAAAGTGTTTGATTTTGTATCCCAAATACAAAAAAGAAAAAAGAATTAAAGAAAGGAAAGAAAAATTTAGTAGTAGAATTCTAGCTTGATAATTAACCATCAAATACAGGAATTAAAACAGAAAGATGCAAAACAAGAAAAAAAAAGACTAAAAATGGGGGGTTTTTTGAGATCAAGTTAAATAAAAATTTTAAAAAGTTAAACCGTAAGTTGTTAGAGCTTAACAAAGCTCCTCTAAAAATAAGTGTGTCCATAAACAACTTAAAAACCTGTTATTGTCCCAAATCCCCCATGAGGGAAGGACCACCTGCTTGTGCTCTTTGCCATGGTGTAAACTCTAAAATGGCCTCAAAATGGCTCAGCAGACCCTAATTTATATTTTTTAATAGCCATGTATTGAGTGCAAAATTCACCAATATTAATGTCAGTAAAACTATAGCCAGAATTATATGCAGAATTAGGGCTCCCACCTGGATGAAGTCTCATGTAGTCTCTGCTTACGTTATTTTCTTTTCTGGGGCAAAATCTTCGTCTGGAAAAGGAGTTAAAAACTGCATGTCTTGTAATGTAAAAATGGAATAAACATCAGAAAACATGAGGAAATGAAGCAAGAGAAATGCACAGAACTTTGAGTACAGTTTTTCATGGAATTTTCCCTGTAACTTCATATAACAATAATTATACTTCATAATTTTGTAAAGCAATAAATAAATATTTCCCCAGAAGAAGCAAATATTATTATTTCTTGAACTCTATGCAATAGAAAGAGGGAAATATTCAAAATGAAAGCCAGACATATTTTATGTTGATTGCAGTAATAAAATCTCAACCTCTGCAACCATCAGAATCAATGTTACTGTAGGGGTCTGACCCAGAATTCACTGGAGTCTAGGGAGAGATTTGTCCTGACTTCAATGGGCTTTGGATTAGGTTCTGCAAGAACAGCCAAACCCTGCAAAAAATTTGTCCTGCCAAGTTCAAAACCAGATCTTTGAATACAAATAAAACTGAACCTCAATATCATCTCTTCTTGCAATAAATTCTTCTAAGTTCATTGGGTAGAAGGAGCTGAGATTTCACAATACCTAAAAGCTCAGTTTCCCACATTCCAGCAGAAATAAAGAAACCTGATGGGGCTTTACTGGTTCTATCTTTTCTGTTCTCCAAGGAATATTGAAGACAAGGCTCGTCACTCGTTGGTGGAACTCGCTCTCCGTTCCCACGTGAAAGTGGGTAGGAACCTCTACCACAATTGCAGTTCTCAGGGTGGGAGAGGGATGAAAAATGCATCCTTCTCTTATTTGGTTTCCTCAGAGATTATGGATATAAATCCCATGCCCAGATGGAAGGGATGCCTTTCCTTTTTTTCTTTTTACCCTCTCCACAGCTTCTTGGCTCCCCTCTCTGACTTGGAAGTCAGTTTTATTTATTTGGGGGAAGGTGTAGGCTGGACAGTTGCAGTCATATTTCATGACTTTAATTGCTCTGGTTTTTTTCCACTTATCATTTCCCTACTGCATCCACTCCTCACTGCAAAGCCAATAAATCCTAAAATTAATCCCTTGGCTCTGTAGCATACTGAATGCACTTAAGAGTCCTCCAGGAGAGGACTGGCCAGCCATCACACCTCCCTGACTGCTTGCTGTCTGCTTCATTCCCATCTGGCATTTTCAACCCTAGTGCTGCACTGATGATGCCTTGTGGAGGCTGACTTAGAACAGAGGTTGAGATGGAGTTAAAGAATAAAGTAGGGATTTATTAAAGGCCTCAATAGATTCACCTTGGGCAGCACAAGAGCCCAGCCAGGGCTACACCCAAGATGAACCAACATGGTCACAAAATGGATGACCGGTCACAGGGCCTCACACTTTTACAAGTTCTGGTCCATTTGCATATTGGAATTAATTGTCCAATTATAGCTTTAGCTTATGAAGTCCCATCCTTCTTGTTTTTCACTCTTCAGACCACAGTGTTTATGCTCTTGGGCCTGAGATTTGGATTATTTGTCCTTGGTGCCCAGCTAGAGAAGGAATTGTTTTGTCCACCTACTCTCACCATCCCTTAATATGAAGCTCAGACCCACACACTAAAGCTGCACAGAATCTGAAAAATAAAAGCTAAAACCTGAGGCATCACTGACACAGCCACAGAGATGGTGGTGTGGCTGGCAAGTCTTCAATTGCAGGTTTATTTAAATATTAAAGCCCTGATTAATAATGTGGGCCAAGGGATTCTGTGGGGATTGCTGGTCTCTCTGTTGCTGCTGGTATGAGGTTTAGGACTGGGTTGGAAAAGGAGTTATCTTCAGCTTTTAATGGCTTTTTCATTAGTTGAAGAGTAATATTCATCATTGCAACAGGCAGCTTCTTCTAAACAGCTCTTCCTGTGGTATTCTTCCACCAATAATACTTTAAATTAAATGAAATCATGAGAACTCAGACACCTTGCTCACCATGATATGCAAACAGTTTAATTTAACCGAAACATGGACTTCTTCTTCTGTTCCATGTGCCACAGTTAAGTCTGAGCATCATCTGTCCTCTTATTACATATGAAAACCTTGCAAAGCAGCAAACTGCAAGGAAACCTGCAACAAATCTTTCTGCTTTCAGGAGAACCCAATACTGACTTTTCTTCACCTATATATAACAAGAAAAAGATTTGATTTTCTCTAAAAATTTAAATAAGTGAAGAAATTATGGAAAAGCAACACTTGATTTTTTTCCTCCTCCTCTTCATTCATTAGCCATAAGTAAAACTCAAAGCTCACATTCATTCAGAGTAAATTATTTTTTGGGGAAAAAAATGTGTGAGCAGGAGAAGATCCGGATAAGGTTTGTGTGTCATTTGGTAACAGAAATACGTCAGGAGCATGACAAGTCAGTTTTTGTGGAAAAACCCACTGTCAGGACTATTATTTTAGTTGACTTCAGAACCATGTATAAAAAAAAAATCCCACACAGGCGCTCTTAAATGTATGTATTACTGCAGGTCCATAAGCCAACATAATACCTGGATTTAGCAGTCATAATCCCATGTTTTTCCTATATAATATATCCATGTAAATACACACACACACACAGTTTTGCTGTTCTAAACACAGGCCATATTTAAGCTTCCTTTCTGTGTGTCAGGACAGATGGATTTAAGACACAGCAACACTAAATATAACGTCTCTGTCTGGTTAACATGAACAAATATCTCTGCATGCAACGTTCATGAGTCGACTCCAATACACTCAGCAGAACAGCTCAACAATTTTACCAGCTCTGATGTAGCACAAATTTAAAATATACGGCCACTTGCTAAAGAGCTCCAGAACAGATGACTCTCCCCAGCTAATGTATTCACTGTCAGCTTCCTCCAGTTTAGCTGCCAGCTCATTTCTCCTATCCATCAAAGATGTTTTCATTAAAAATGATTAGCTGCTGAAAACAGAGTGAAAGGGGACACCAATGATTTTTATTCTAAAATTAGCTGGGTTTTTTTTTATTTCCACTTATGTGTCATGTGTGTGATTTCACTCACAACTCCTTACTTCCATTTCAAAAGCAGAACCCAACTATTACGTATAAGCCAAAAAAGGTGGAAATAGTGGGAGAAGAATTCTGATTATGGGCATAGCTCCTTGCTTTCCCAATACATCTGTAGTAAATTTCTGTTGCTTCCAAATTATAATTAAGAACTTTTTCACCCAAGACCTACACATCTGTATTACCAAGCATTAAAAAGCACTGGAGACTTTTTTTTCTTTTTTTTTTTTTTTTTCCTGGACAAATCTTACTGAGGAGAATATATAACCACCAATTTGAAGGCACTTTTCAGACAGTGCTCAGGAGAACACTGAGGTACCCAGGGATGCTCCTTGCATCCTGATGCTGCCAATGTTCACAGCCTGAACCCTTGTTATTCCCTCATTTACTTGCAGACAATTCCTGCAATAGAAAGATCATCATTTCTACAGGAAAACCATTTATTTGGTTAAATTATGCTGTTTGGGGGTGAGTAAGAGAGAGGGAAGTATTGCACTTATCAGAAGCTAAAAATTTTTTGTGCAAACATCCAGAGAAGAGAATCCTCTTGACAGTGGCTTGCTGCTTCCCTGGCTGCATCAGGCAGGTGCAGTACTGGTGTATCCTGGCTGCAGCTGCTGCTCAGCACTGGCTCTGACACATGGAAGTAGCTCCATGCAGTAATTTGCTCAGAATTAGAAAGGGGAAACTCAAAAAGACACAGCAGACAGAGATGATGTCCAAATGTTTGGAGCAAGAGAGCTTCTTGTGGGGATTGAACTTTGTGTAACTTGGTTTGCTGTGAAGATTGCTGATTCACTGACTTTTATTATTTTAATATGTCTCTGTAAAACTAACAGTTTATTAGGAGCCAAATCTGCAGCTGGAATAAATTGTCTGATTTATCAGCCTACCTTCACGACACCCTTTTTGCTCTGGCCTTTAGTGTTAAATCCCACTTCAGCCTCACCAGTAAAAGCCTTTCCCAAGTTTAAGTGCTGGAGGTACAGAGAGGAAAAGGGTTTTCCTGTTGTTGCTGATACTGCTCAGAGGCTTAGCATGGATTTTTCAGGCTAAGGATTTAATTGCAATGTCTAATCTGGGTTGTCTTTAAGTCTTGGATGCTGTTCATTAGACAGATATTTTCTTCTTCTTTTTTTCCAAAACTTAAGCATCACAAAAACAAGACTGTATAAGGCTGGAGCCTCGAAAACCCACTCTGGGCAGCTCAGGGGGACACAGCTGTTCCTAGAGGGGACCTTTAAAACCTGAAAATAGGATTGCCAAAGCACTTTGGGACTTCTCCAATTGTGACAAACAGGAGGATGTGACCGCAAGAGATTAAGAAACAAAAGGTTGAGGATATGAGACGCTTTTACCCCAAAAAGCCTGACCAATTAGCAAAGTATAAAACAGTTAAAACTGGTTAAAACAGTTTTGTCACTGTTTAATTCCTTTTAAAACTTCAAATGCTTATAAAAAATGGGACCATTATTTAATGCACATGAAAGAATGTTGCCTGACACATAAGTGGGCAACTGCATTTTTCTGTGTTAGGGCGTATTCAGAATTTCGTCTATTTATTTTGATCATGATTTTATGTAACAAAATGTAATAAAACATCTGTTTATTTTTAATTCTATTTGTAATAATGAGCAAAAATTAACTTGATCAACCTATTTCTCTGTCTGGACTGGGAAACTGCATATATTCAAGAACTATTTGGCAGCCACTAAAATCACTAGCAGAAAATCATTTATTTTTCTAGTTTGCTTCAAAAATCTGATATCAAGTTCTTTCCATAGTTGCTTTATGCAGTGGAACACATCACTAATTCCAGATAAGTCTCACAGGTATTTGGGGTGTACTGAGTGCACTTTTAATCAATGGGTATGTACTGAAGTATTTGACATTTCAAATCATCCAGCACACAGGCTTTATTTCTTAACTTTTTTCCAACATAAAGCCCTTTACATCTCTTTTTTGGTGCCCTTTCCCTGACATTTTTTCCTCCCACAGTTTCCTAGTTTTTTAAAGATGGTGTGCCTCTCTGCATTTGAGAGGAAAATCACAATTCCTGTGGATTTACTGTGATATAAATGGTGGGTATATCAGGTTTAGAACATTACCATCTCTTGTCAAGCTACTGTCCTTCATCCTCCCTAATACTTTGGAAATTACACTATTTTCTGTGGTTAAGTCTTATCCATGTTCCCATTTGAGGCAGAAACAAACAAACACCAGATATCTCTGGTGAAACCTCACAAATTACAACCTTCCAGCCCAAAATGATAACTTAATCTTGCAGGAAACAGCACAGACAGACAGTATTTGAGCTTTGGGGGAATAGTAGCTCACTGTGGCATGTGAAGCCAGAGCTTCATCCCTTCACATGTACTGGTCCAAAAGATATGGCCAGGGATGCAAGGGCTGAATAATTTTGCTTCTGATTTTCACGCCTGATTGGCATAGAGGGGTCTTAATGCATCTGGCCTCAGATTTTCAGTCTTGAAGATCTCTCTGACATAAAGGTGGGGTTATTTTTCCACTTCCAGTGCAATAAGGATGTTGGATTATATCACTGGTGAAGCAGGTGTTGGTACCAGCTCGAAGAGGCTGCAGCGGGGATCTGTTTGTCCCGAAACTCAGCAGCTGTTCCTACGCTGTGCAGGAGCAGCTTTCTGTTCCTGTTACTCTGGCTGTTTAAAAACAATGCATCCCAGAACTGAGGGGGGGGAATTGCAGGCATTCAGCCAGCCCTTCCTGGTGCACAATGGCAGGAAGGCACTGCTATGGTTTCTCTGGGGCCTGCATGACCTGATATAATTCTGCCAAAGAAATACAGTGAGCGCGCGAGGAGAATCCACGTTCAATACGTGAGCTCTGTGTTGAAGGACACAATGCTGGAGACATTAGCAGCTGTGCCATGAAAATGTCTCATCTCCTGGTACTAAATGCTGATTAATCCTCACCATCTTCATGCATGAAAACCTTTAGCAAATGACCATTAGTCTTAGGTATTCATGGTTTATTCTTCCATCATGTGTCATCATACTGAACAACTCTGCCTGCTTCTGAAAGAACACACACCATGGCTGAGAGAGCTGGGGGTGGTAATCCTGGAGAGGAGAGGGCTCCAGGGAAACTTTAGAGTCCCTTCCAGTACCTGAAAGGGTGACAGGAGTGTTGGAGAGGGACTTTTTGCAAGGGCCTGGAGTAGCAGGAAAGGGGAATGGCTTTAACCTGACAGACAGCAGGCTTAGATTGGATATTAAGAACAAATTCTTCACTGTGAGGATGGTGAGGCCCTGGCACAGGTTGCCCAGAGAAGATGCCCCATCCCTGGGAATATTCAAGGGCAGGTTGGATGGGGCGCTGAGCAACCTGGTCTAGTGGAAGGTGCCCTTGCCTATGGCAGGGGGTTGGAACTAAACAATCCCTAATGTCCCTCCCAGCCCAAATCATCCCATGATTCTTGCTGTCCGTTTGAGAGCTCATAATGCTTCAGATAACAGATGCAATTGATTTTGGGGGAGGTCAAAAAACATCACTGAAACACCCAGAACAAGACAAATTATTCCAAATCCTTTCAAGTCTCAGCCCCTGCTCTTTCTGACACTCAGTGACAAATAGTATGTGGTCCTGTAATTAAA
This sequence comes from Motacilla alba alba, assembly GCF_015832195.1. NCBI lineage: Eukaryota > Metazoa > Chordata > Aves > Passeriformes > Motacillidae > Motacilla > Motacilla alba. The sequence continues at coordinate 65,622,346 of NC_052019.1, forward strand.
ATTACTACAGAAACAAAGCAAACAAAGCCCGGAGCAGATTAGAAACATCTAATCATGACAGAAAAATTGCACCACAGAAGTATGCTAAACAAAACACTTATTATGAATACCTTAAAAACAATGACAAATGCAAGATTGCAAAGATCAACAATAAAAATTAAATGTAAAAATCCCTCAAAACAAATGTCTCCTAAATTAATGACAATATTTATGGAACAGATCTAAGCACAGACCTAATATTTAGCTTTATTTAAAATTTGGCTCCCAAGAGAATTAAAAAAACAGCTGGTATTGTTGATCTAATAGCGCCATGTTGTCCCAAGCAGACGGTGGAAGGACTGTGTGAGGTTCAATGTCAACAAGCCATAGACTCAGAAAGATTGAGTTTACTATTTTATTTTATGTTAAAATGTTGTGCTGCAATGCGAGTGGAATTAGATGAAATTCTAGAGCAAATATACAGTTTGAACCCTAATTCATTTAGTCAGTTTAAGAAAAGGGAGAAATAAATATCAGCCCACTCAGTACGGCAAGCTGAACTGCACAGTTCAACATTCACAGACAGCATCAGCTGGCTGGGGAACCTTGTCCTTTGGAGTCCACTTTGGTTTTCAGAAGGGATCTGCAAAACTAAATTAATAGCAAGACAGCAATCCTGAGTCAGTTCTTTGTTAGTCACCTAGAGAGATGAAGCAGTTTATCGTTTGATTTTTGAAAACCTGACAAAAATCGGGCTGTCTAGGTGTTTGTTTGTGGATTGTAATGTCTAACGTGTGGCAATGGAAATATCACTTAGGATCCTTTCTCTTCTAAATAAACATAATTCAAAGCATCAACAAAAAACAAACTCAGGAAGGCATTTTGACCTGCTGCTGTGGGCCAAAATGATGATTATCTCCAGGGTGACTGTGTGTTCTATGAAACAGGCTGCTCAGTCACAGCTTTCCACTATCTTTGCTGTACATTTATTCAGTGGTCCTGAGGAACTATCTGGGGCTTGTTCAGCATGAAAAGACCTGTGTAAAAGCAATCTGGTCTAGCTGGAGATGTCCCTGTTCATTCCAGTGAGGTTGGACTAGATGACCTCCAATGGTTCCTTCCAACCCAAACCATTCTGTGGTCAGTGAGAACAAACGAGGACTCGGCAATTGCCTGAGGCAGCTTCATAAACTGCCAATATACCCTTATATTTCTAAATTTACACACATGCATGTATTGATATGATGCTGCTGACAAACTAAAACCAATTTGTTACTGCCCAAGGTGATTCCATACTGCACGTACAGAGTTATACAAACCACTCACACGTCCAGGGCTCGTGGAATGTATAGGAAGGCAGGAGAGCAGCCAGCTCCCACACCCAGCCCAGCACACGTGCAAAAAACACCCAAGGGACTCTTTGATTTGCACATTACCCTGGCAACAAATACTGAATTAGGGTGACAAACGGGATGAGTGAGTCTGAGCTGTCCCCCCTCCTTCTCATGTTAAGGGAACTGAGCAAAGCACAGGGAGGGCAGCCTCTGCAACGCCCCAAATGCCTCCTGCCTGGAAGGATGTTTCTTCCCTCCAGCTTCTCCAGCCTGGCCTTTTTCCATCTCATGTGGAACAAATGTCAGGATAATCCTGACATGGAAATCTCTTAACCATACTCTAAAATCTGTCTGCACATGGAGGGGAAAAAACAACTATCTGATACATGCATCAATATGGGTGTTCCCTAATTGACAGAAATTTGTGGATCAATGCTCTTCCCTGCCAGGAGTGCCTGCCCAGGTACATGCCCAACCCTTTGGTACTGATGTGACACTCTGCCTGCCATCAAAATCTACCTAACATGCCCCTTTTTCCTCTTTATATTTATTCATACTCAGAGCCCATAATCTTTCACTAAGAAGAATTTTTGTAAGAAATAACAGAAAAGTGCTTCCTAAGCCCATTTTATAGGGAAACTTACTTTTTTGTTTCCAATCATTGCATATCTTTATCCCCTCTGGAATGATTTCTCGGTGATATATGGTGCTAGATGCTCTTTACCATCAGTTTCTTGGCATAGAACTGCACTCAGTTTAGTTCCTGACACATCCGGTTGAACAATAAAGTTTTTGGAAAAATTTGAGCCTGACACACAGGAGCTGTACATAAATTTCCCTTAAAGTTCCTAATGGTATCTTTTGCATTCAGGAGACCATACAATATCAATAGACGTCTTCTTTTTTTTTTTTTTTTTTTTTTTTTTTTTTTTTTTTTTTTTTTTTTGTAAACTCTTCTGCCTTCTCCTTTTTTGGACCAGGTCGGCAATAGGAGGAGGAACCATGGAAAATCTCTGGGTTACATTTCCTATAATACCCTTGCAAAATAAAAACTTTTTTTTTTTTTGTTATCTGAATAGGGAAATGGCCTCTAAAATAGCTTAGAAACCTGGGTTTAGCCTTCATTTTTCAGCTTAAATGTCATGGATTTAGTGCTATTTTAGGAACATTTGCTGATTCATATGACCTTGGGAATGACCTGAAATTTCACTCAAAGTCTTTTTTTTTCAGGTCTGATAATAATCTAATAATTTCAGTGTACCTCGATCTAGAACCTGACATATTTGCTGAAATGTGACAGAGAAATTAAAATTAGGGTAACCCTAATTCAGCCCAAGCACTTCACCTTACAGCACAGGTCAAGCCTCAGAGCCAGATCCAGCTCCCACCTGGAATCATGGAAGATGTTCCCACCTGGCATTTTGCTCTTCTCTGGACAGCTGGCACCATGCCTGTCCCCTGCACACTGAATATTTTTAATACCAAAGGTCTCCTCCTCCTTGTGAGGTGTTGAACCACGCAAAAGCCTACATTGGCTACGCACACTTCTAATGCATAATTTAAAAAGGATAAGCTAGCATGTTGCCCCTGAGCTGTAATTAAATCAGTAATTCCTTGTGGAGTTCTCATTAACTAGTAACAGTAGGAGCAGTCATAGCCTAAGGTAGTCCTTCCTGCCTGCAGTTTTATTTTGTTTTTCTGCACATCTGCTTCCTATTGTGCTTTTTAGTACTAACACCTTGAGCATGAATGGTTCCCCTAGGCTTTCTGGCTGGCCACCTTGCAATTGTTTTTCTCTTTAAAAAAATAATAGTGAAAAAAAAAATCCCCTGACCTAAATGATTCAGTTCTCCACAGAGCACTACTGTCTTCACTGAATGTCTTTGATAGGTCATATTTACATAGCTAATCCTTAATGATGGACTTCAGTGTTTTACGTTGGGGTATTGCTGCACATCACACAAGAAATACAACCCAAGATTTTACTTTTTTAATGTATAAACTATAAATTTTCTTGTCTGAGATCCTCAGTGTGTGTAAAGGCAGGAAGGCCCAGCCATATAAGCTGATTTCCAGAGATCCAGGCTCAGTTCTCTTCCCCAACACAGATTTCACAGGAAGGCAGAATGGCAGAATTTGCATTTTTCTTATGTTTAGATCTGAATTCCCTGGAAAGGGCTAACCTGAATTTTGACACTGGTGACTCAGCAAAGAGAAGATGAAGAGTTTGGTACTTCCCTGGGCATGCACAGGACCCAGCCCTCGGGGCTGGCCAAGAAGGAGCTGATGAGCAAGGACATCTGAGCAACTTCCTCCAACACTGGTGTCTGGACTGGACTGGACTTCAGGGAGGTGTTCCATGTGTTAAATCAGTTTCTATCAGAGATTCCCAACCTACTTGACCACCCATTATCTTCAGCAGTGATAGTTCTGAATGCAGGTGGGTACATGTCAAGGCAAAGCCCTCAGCAATTGCCCAGCATGTAGAAGATCCTCTGGCTGATGCTGTCCAAGCTCATATCAGATGTCCAAATGTTTTTGCTAGGACCAAGAAATTGCTATTTAGCAGTTTTTCATCATAAGACAGGTTTGTACCCAGAAAAGAGAGTAAGACTTAATAGGGCCTCAAAGCACACTCACTAGAGAGACCAGAGTCATGAACAGTAGTTGTTACCCTAAGAAGTGTTTACATTTTAACTGAGAATTTAATGGAAAAATACAGTGACCTTGTTTAAGTGCTTCTGCATCCATGTGCTGGGAAAAAGAATGGCAACTTTGTATGTCCTTCTGCAGGCATTTATGGTTTCCTTGTTAAGAAAGAAAAATTAAAATTATCTCAGGTCCCTCCTTACATTTTTAACTTTGGCAGAGTCTGCACTACAGACAGAGAAATTTCAGAATCTGCATATAGCATTTCATATCATCAACCAAAGCCAAAAATGCCTTGGACTGTTTAGAAACTATTTCTGTTTTACAGATATGGTTTTCACACACTTACTACTTAATTGCATTATAAAAGGATTCCTCTTCTGTCAGGACTGGTTGAAAAGCAGGCAGCACCCAGATGTTCTGCTCTCTGCCAGACTGTGATGCTTGTGTGAGTGAAGCAGAGAAGCACTTCACTTCCAGACAGGCACAAATTGCATCTGTCTTGTCTTTGTTTTTATGAGGTCTGCTATATCAAACAGGATATGTCGGAGGCCCCAATTCAAGTACACAACTCACTTTATGCAAATGTTTATGAGCATGACTGAATAGGAATGGCTTTGCTATATTAGGAGCTAGGAAAAGGGAATAGTTCGAAAAGTATATGTCCAAAATAATGAAGATTTAATTGCAGATGGCTCAGCAAAACTCTTGAAAGGAAAACAAAAGTCCAGATAGGAGCAACGTTGTTTATCGATAAAGTTCATGAACTCATTTGTCCCTTAAAGGGAGGCAAAAAAAAAAAAAAAAAAAAAAGAAGGGTCAAAATATATTCATAGTAGTAGAAAGGGGAAAGTCTTTTACTTTAAGACCACAGTTGTCAGATTATGTTTATTAAACTATGCTCACACAAAAATGTTTTTCGTAAAAGGATGGAATCTTTCTAACAAAGTGTCTCCTGTAGTAGCTTGGCTTTTTTTCTGTCATAAACTCCTGGTAAATTTAAGCAGGCAAGACCTTTTAGATGGTGTGGCTGCCCAATACCAAGGCTTTCAAAATGATGCCAAACTTGCACAGCTTTCAAGGCTCCCTTTCCCCTTTGTTTGCCGCTTCCTGCACCACTGTCCTCTTCCATCTCCACGAGGTGCCAGAGCTTTGTGCATTCCGTGCCAGCAATGCTGTGAGGAGATGGATAAAGCACAGACCCATGAAAGCAGCTCTCAGCTGCTTAATAACTTTTTTTGGGAAACATTACTTGGTCAAGAAAGAACCTTTCCTTGGCTAAACAGAGAAGGAAGAGTGGCTGTAAAACAGAATTCAAAATACACCTCACTTTCTTAAAGAATATCTTCTGCTGGTCCCTCCCTCTGTCCAAGTAACAGACAAAGTGCCAAGACTATGAAACCTTTGTTCAGAACACCTTGAGTCTGGCTGGTTTCCATCTGCAAATCACAATAACAGAAACCTTGCAAAAAAGAAAGGGCCAACAAGCTGAAAATTAGAGCTGGAACCTGCCAGGCAGGGAATTCTGGTCCCAGTGGTTTGTGAGCACTCTTCCTTTTTTTCCTACCCCATTCCCAATTGATTACTGCTTCCTCTCATCTGTTTAGCTTTGAAAACTAAAGATCACCCATCATCTCTGCCAATTTAGCCCTCAACACTTTCTACCTAACATGCCATTCCTCAAATTCTCCATGCTTTTGCAAGTTCTCCAAAGTTCTTTATCTGACTATTTCAGATTCTTACAAAATATCTTCCAAGAGATATTTGGCCTCCTAGATGCTGCCAACTCTTGTTTATCTGAAGCTATTTTATTTAGTTTGATTTCCAATGCACTTTTTGAAAGCTTTTAGTTACAGAAACTTCAGAGCTTTTCCCACTATGTTTGGTATTTGAGCCCCCAGGCCTGCAAGTAAAACAATACATGAAGACATATTCAGATGTTTGCAGACTTAAATTCTTGTACAATTTCCTTCAGTTTAGAGCAAAAAATTATTTTAAATAGTTTTCTTCACTAATTTCTTGTATCAACAGCCTGGCTACTCTCTATTTCCCAGCAGTCTAGTTTGCTTCAACACTTAAACTTGGTGAGTTACTCATATAATTCTCTGTGAAATTAAGTAAAAGAAACCTAGTCTGTAAATATGGCCCATAATGTGTACCTTGTTCTTCAGGAATCTCACAAACATTAATTATTCTGTATCGACCATACCACACTGGAGAAATAAAAACATTGTTCCAAGACTTTATTCCCAAGGCTTTCTGATTTTTTTTTGGCATCCACAAATCATGTGACAGCTCTGAAGTCCTTCAAAGTCTCTCAAGAAGACATGTCAAAAGAACTGTAAAAAGTGAGGCTTCAGAAAACATCTCATTCGATGTCTTTTCACTCCTTATTCTTCAACTGGCCATGACATCTTTAAAGGATAAAAACTGAAGATCAACCCCTTTTTCTTCCTCAGACTCTTTTCCAAAAACAGTGTTGTAGTGTAAGCAATTTGGGGATGTTGCACATGCTTTCCTTAAACTTTCTGCCAGAAAATAAATTTAGAAGTTATAAATAGCACAAATGTATATGGAAAGGAGTTTACCCTATAGGCTTAATGTTATGTACAATTTCAGTTGTTTTCTGTGTTTTGTGTGTGGTAGAAAGCGAGTTCCACACAGCTTATGGTTGATATTCTCAGTTCTGATAATGCATGAGGAAACAGCACTAAATCATTTTTATTTGCTGAAATACCAAAAGGGCCCTAGCTGACATAACATCAGGGAAGAAAGGCTGTGACTCTCAGCGAGCTGAAAGGTACCATTTTCGTGGAAGGATGGCAGAGATGAGAAACTCTTTGCCTCCCTCACACTGCTTTCATTTCCCTCAGCTGCCTGACAAGGCGCTTTTTTTCAGCTGGATGTGGACGGGGAAAACTTGCAGGCTTGCAAGCTTTCAGTAGGGATCAAGCAGCAGCGAGTGCTCAGCAGCACACACGACTGGATGCTGACCTCAATCAAACTGCCTCTTCACAGGCAGCCCCCAGAATTTGGCAAGCCCTGCTTCCAGGCGCTAATTAAAAAGGAGCCGAGCCAAATGTGTTTGCACAAGTGTCACGGTCACACTTCTGTCTTCATGCTCGTTATGTGATCAGCATCAGAGCTGCTCATTAGAAAGGCTTCTCGAAATGCTCCAGGAACCAGCCCAGTTCTGGCAGTTTGGGTGACAGCTACTTCAGCTGCGTGCGCAATTAGGGGATGCACAGATGAGTAGGCGGCTGATTAATTTTCTCCATGCCTGTGAAAGCAACGTTAGCCATGCACATGATGGATGCTGAAGAAAAGCGACACTCTTTGTTTATGTATTTCTGTCAGGATGACAGATAACACTTCACAACTGCCACGACAGCTCTTGTCTTGAAAATCAGTCCTTAATTATGTTCATGATACGACAAACAGCCTCAGATTGAGGCAGAGTCAATGTGCTGTACAAGAAGAGATCCTCAAAGAAGTGTTGCTCCAATACCTACCCCATGAAGACTTTACAGGGATAAAGGCCCAGCAGGAGGGGTCTTGGCTATGCTAGATACATGCACCAGTAAGAGAAAATGCCTCTGCATCTAGTTTGGTAGCAGAAGAGTGGAGGTTCAGGTTGTAAGAAAGGTTTCTTAGATCCCCCTGCCTGCCCCAGGTAATTTCACCTGACAGATGCATCATGAAACAAATGCCTAAATTATGAAGGGCATTATAAAATGTCACATCATTCTTATTTTCAGAATGATTATGACTGGACTTGAATTTTAGTCACAGATATAATGAATTTTGCTTACATTTATTTACTAGTGTCTGCAACTGCTGCCTCTGTGCAGGGCATGTTGGGCAATTCCATTTAAAAAACAAGGTATTTCTGTGAATTACGAAAATCAAACTTTCATCTTTGTGACAGGCTTGTAAAAAGCTGACACCATGCTGTCTGAGGAGGCTTGAAAGAAGCTCACTTCTTGCCACTGAAAAATGTGGAAAGGTGGATGGGTCACTGGTCGTCCAGTCCCATCTGACACCTCTTACATTAAAGGATATTGCAAAAGTCTTTGGTACCGAGATTTAAAAGCTGAAGGTCAATGTGTTGTACTTTAATCTGTGGGACATCAGGTCCAAGTTACACTCAAGCTTTAGAGGAAGCTTGATACACAACCCAAAACTGGAAGAAATACTCATATATGTTAGTACTAAAAAAAAAAAAAAAAAAAAAAAAAAAAAAAAAAAAAAAAAAAAAAAAAGAGAGAGAGAGAGAGAGAGAGAAAACGACATGATAAATGCTTATTTTTGCTACACTAACAGTGCAGACAGTTTCCTGATGGTCCTTTCAGAAGGGAAAAATCAACTTCTACAACTAATCAATTCTAATTAAGAAACAATTAGGACACTGACCACCAGACAGCTTCAGGAAGAACAAACACACTTTCCTTCCTTCCATCCATCCATCCATCCATCCTTGCCTTTAGAACTGTTAAGTATTACACTGTCGGAGATGGATAACTCTGTCAATTGGAAATAATGGGAAAGAGTATAAGGATATGAGTGATTAAAAGACAAAATAGCTCAAGGTTTTGAATTCCTTGCAGTGAATTTTGTGATTCTGTGGATCTCCTGGGCAAAAAAATTACTGTGATCTTCACCTGAACTCCATACTTTTCAATAGCCAGATTTTTGAAAAGCTTTCCAGTGAGAGTTTCTGTTGTCTCAAAAATACCTCAGAATGGATACTTTATGCACCATGGAATGGGAGAACAGCTTAAAAATACTTTTTTGGTAGAATATGTGAAGTTACCCTGAAGAGTAGACATCCACAAGAAGTTTGTACAAACTGGCTAAAACAACTGCCAGTAAAATTGAAAGCAAATGAGATCACTCTGCCTTCTGTATATGGCACTTATTTTATAGAACCCTTATTTTGGATGTTCCTTAGGGACTCAAAATACATTTTATAGGCTCCTGCTCTCCATCCTTCTTTTGTGAAGTCCTGCACCACAAAACCATATGAACAGACTTCAGGAAAACACGCAGAGCTGACGTGAACGAGCGTCCTTTCCAAGAAGTACTTAGTAATTAGGAGTGCACGGACCGTTGGAACAATGACTGAGATTGCAAAGGACGATCATGGAAAGACCTAAACTGTGTGGATGGGAACCAGGTCAGGATGTAACACATTCCTAGCACTGAAAGCAATGGCTTGTTGGATCTGAAACCAGTAATAAACCCAGCGCCAACTGTTGCAGCAGACTCCAATCTGGAGCAATACATTTATCTTAAATAAATACCTTGTGTGGGAGGGGGCAATTCATGTGTTTTGGTTATTTTTCCAAGGCAGCTGTTGTTAGACTGAGATACTCAGTGCCCTGTGAAGTATCCTGGTGCAAAAATATTTTGTAGGTGAAGAGGTCAAAAGTGGGGTGCCCTTTAACAGAGGAGGGCTCAGTTTATCAAGTGACCCTGCAATTTGTCAAAGTGACATCGTTACCCCACTACAACCATTTTAAACCCTGTCATACTGCATATAACACATCTAAATGCAGTGATTTTTCCCCCCAGTATTTTGTACTGTATGTGCGTGTTTATAAACTTACAGACAGACTCACAAGGAGGACTCTGCTCTTTTCCTGTTTCATTCTCCAGAATCACTTACATCAAGCACACAACAGGCACCGGCAATGTTTGTGTATATATCCAGGTGGAACATCAAGAAATTAAGTAAATTGATTGTTTTTTCACAGTATTCTTAGATTGCCTGCGGCCATGCATGTTTCTCCCGGTTTGTATTAAAGCATCTGTGCCCACAAGCATAACTGGAACCTAGATTCTCCTTTTGGCTCTTAGTCTCAGGCTTCCAAGACTGAAAAGCCAGTTTTCTCCATAAAATATCTCAGATCATCACAGAATCACAGAGTGCCCTGGGTTGAAAGGGACCTTAAAGATCACCTAGTTCCAACCCCCTGCCATGGGCAGGGACACCTTCTGCTGGACCAGGTTGCTCAGAGATCCATCCAGTTTGGCCTTAAACACTTTGAGGGATGGGTAGTTGAGGATTGATATTACCAGCTTACCCCAGGACATTCCAAGAGATGGAATTTTGAAAGGAAAATGGGTGCTCCTTTTTCAGCTCTCAATCATTATGCCGACTTGCTGAATGTGCTTTTCTTTTACAAAGCAATTGGACAATAATGATAAGAAATTACTAGATGCCACCAAGTCACATAAAACCCACTAACCCAAAGAAACATTGGAAAACATTATTTTCGTTCCATCTGATTACAGGGTGAACTTTAAAATGTGATCTGCACAGAGAAAAGTCGTCACTGCCCAGACGATCACGGACAAATGAGAATGTTTGCTTCAGAAAGTTGAACCAAGCAGAGCTCTCTGAGAGGACATTTTGGCCTTTAAATAAATGTAATTTGTGGGTTGATGATAACTAGGCACAGTACTGACATGAGCTCCCAGACACTGCTAGACAATAGGAAAGTACAGGAAATCCATAAGTTGGATCTTTCTCCTTGGGGGATACGCTTTGTCTGACCTGGAAACCACACACTCAGCCCTGTCCAAAAAGGAAAATATTAGTCACTGGTAGGTGGGCTCTGAACCCTACCTTGCAGGAGCCTGATGACAGCCTGTCAAGGATGGCTCCTTGTCTAGAGAGACTTGGCTTCAAAACAAAATATTACAGTGGGAACATTACCATTTGATCTCTCTCACACTTTCTGTCTGAAAGCAAGACCACATACTCAGGCAGGATGCAGAACTGGCATCAGTGGAAGCAACATTCCCCCCTTTAACCATTAGTATGTGACTGCGAATTGGATGGTCCTCTTAGCAATCTATATCTCATCACGTTCTCATTAACATTGAACCTAAGAAATCAGGAAATAATAACCGGCCATGAAATTACTGTGAACTCCTAAGTGCTTTGCATTTGTAGTGTCTACTTTGTCTCTTCCAAGTTTCCTGTTAATGTAGAAGAAAATCCATCAATACATTAACTGGATTAGCACAGTGCCCAGATTTTTTCACTTTGACTGTGTTTGGGTAACAACATTTGGAGTTAATAAAAATAGTTTTTCTCTGAATTTCTGGTTATCTCTGTATCCTGGGTACATACCAGTGGCCTCAAAAACTTCCAGTATCATTTCATAAAACTTCAGCTTCATTGTGTGAGGGAAGCACTCAAACTATTTTTAAGTGGTTTTGGTTTTGTTTTTTTTTCACTACACAGGGCTTCTCTGCTCCTCACCTATATTTCTCAGCTATTTCCTCTGCTCATACACATTCTCCATCCCACAGCAGAGTAGTCCCAACTCTGCATAGCCAAGCAAAAAGGCAATTTGGGTCAGAATAATTTGCAAGAGAATTGAATGTACTGCAGAGACAGCAGTGAAAGCTCCAGCACAAGCTCCACAAGCAGTGCTGTCTCCTGTGACACCCCTCATTCTGAGGTCACTCACCCATGACCCAGTGCCACCTGTGTGGCATCCAAAGGCACGGAGTGTTAATAAAATTAATTACCAGCCCATGTCCCAGTACAAGTGGCTCCTTATCCAAAATTCTCTCATCAAGCAGGGTTAAGACAACTACTGAGACTTACACACCTTAAAATGGCAACTTGGGTTTCTCCTCTGAGATGTTCATGGATTTTATAGCAGTTTTCAGCCACCACTTCTCCTTTACTGGAGCTTTCCTGTTTCTCACTGCTGGCTTTCACACTTTCTCCTGTGCTTCGGCCCATGAGCTCTTTTAAAGGGACTGAGTAATGTTTCCCACATGACAAATTGGCAGCACTGGATCATTATTATTCTTTAGGTTAAACAAACAGTTTGGGTAGGGAACAGGTCTAGGTTAACTGAGGTAACAAGAGGAAGGAACAGAGCTGCTGCTGAGCCCAGACACTTGGTGGGTGGCATTTGCTTGATTCACTGTTGCTGCTCCGAATTGCACGGAATTGGCAACCCAAGTGTTTTGCAATCAGGAATCAGGACCAAAATTCTGTGCAGCTTTGGCACTGAGGCCACAAGTTAGAGTTTGGATTGGTTGCCTTGTTTTGTTTTTTGTTTTTTTTTTTAATTGCTTTTCTCCTTAGATAGGACATCTAGCAATTTATTGTTGCTTTTTACTTTTCTTTCTTAAGCGGATCTGCTTTTCCCACAAACATTTGTCTTTGCAAGTCAAGGCTTGGATAGAAACACCCAGTGCAGAGGACCTGTGATGCCACCAAATGTCTCAATCCACTCTGAAGGGGACTTTCCACTTGCACCTTGGATAGATCTCCATGGAAAGATGAGGCATTGGCTTGTTTTCAGGACTGCTCTGATCTCACCATCTGCTTATCTGGGGGAATCTCACAGGATTTATCCCAGTTATTGCTTTGCACAGGGACAAGCTGATAAAAGGTACAGCTTTCATATTGAGCAAATCTTGGTGTGTGGTATAAGACCTGCTGCAGTGTCTGGACCAGAAGGCAAAATTTCACCTTAGTCAGGCTTTTCCAAGGGACAGGTAAGTCCCTTGGTAACTGCAAGGAGGAATGGTTGAATTTCATTGTTTGTACAGAAGCCCATACCCACACTTTTAAAGTAAACCAACCTAGATTCCCCACAGGGTCTCTCAGACTGTTTACTTTTACTTTTAAACTCCTGGAAAATTTGGGGTGGTAGTTTAATTGACTTGTTACCTTACTCGCCTGGCAGCTCCTCCAGTACCTTTGCTCACTATAGTGCTGCAAAAAGGAAAACAGGAAAGAAAAGGGAAAAAAAAAAAAAGAAAAATTAAATCCCATAAAGATAACACAGTAAATGTTGCATCAGCAGTTTTCTGAAAGGATTGTGTTGTTAGCAAAACGGGCAGACATTAAACAGACAGTCTCAGAATAATTGATATGGGCAAGGGGGTGAGCATTTAGTCTCCCGGTAGGCCAGCCACCTGTGCAAACAGCACTTCCAACTTCTATTTTGGCTGCTGGCTCCTGAACAGTCAATTATTTAGGGCTTTCCAGAGATTTCAGTGGTAGAGAAAAAAAATATCCAGGCCTGTGTTTGAAAGGTAGCTTTATCAGCATAGCTCAGTGGTGCAATTACAGCCTGCCTTTGTTCCTCTGTAGGTGACCGCAGGTTCCAGCCAGACCACTCTCTTTTGTTTAACTTTTGGGGAGTAGTGATAGCACCATTTGTAATGTTCCCATGTTCCTCCTGCCCTGCACAGGCCTTTCTACCTGCAAGAGAACAGGATGGATTCAGTAAGACACAGAACATTTTATCCCTTCCTTTCCTCCCAAGAAGAGATAAAACATTCCTGAATAACTTATGGGAGATTTCAGTAATGACTAAATACCATGGAAAATAAACTACTTGGAAAGACCTTTTCCTGTAGCTGAAGCTTTCCTGAGCCATCCTTCAACAATGCACCATTAAAGAGTGAAAAAAGATGAACAGGTTTATCTCACTCATCTGGCTTAGACACTGGTGTACATGATAAATATTTTTAAGTAAGGCAAATAATAAAAAAATAAGAAGAAAAAAAACAGACTAAAAGGAGCTATATTCTCTCCTGTTTTGGGGAGAAGTGGAACCACCAACTGCTAAATTATACATTAGTTAACCTGGTTGATGATTTCCTAAGTGTCTGTTGTAACGTTTCTTGTACACATGGTAAAGGAGCATATTTGATTTCAGAAACCTTTGATGATCTACATCAAGCCTTGTTCTGCACTCCCATGGGTTTTCAGAAGAAACTGTGCTACTTTTATTTAATGAAATGAACCCTTTTACACAAACATAAAATAACTCATGTGGGAAAACCCATTCCTAGAGTGATGTATAAAATGTTTGGCTCTGATCTGCTCATTAACACCCAGGAACAAGGTTTAACAGTCAGTGCTGACAGCTCAGTTTTCAGTAGCGGTCAGGAGATGAAACATCAAATCATCGAATATGCTCATGCAGGCAAATGTTTTCCCTGTGTATTCTTATCCTTCAAGGATTGTTTACAAGTCATGTATTTGTAATTCTACCTTCACTTTTTTATTTAGTGTCTATTTATTCTGAGCAGCTCAGAATGAGCTGCTCCAAATTCTTCAAGCTGTTTAAACACTGATGCCCGGGACCCACCAGTATTTGTTTCCTTCCCATTTTATTTGCCCAGTAAGGTACATGCACAGCCCCTTTATGTCCTACAAAGTTAATATTTTCTTGCCAAGTTTTTGACTGCAATCCTAAGGTTACCTTAATGAGTATTTTGGGATCAAAATTGTTGCCAGCCAGTTTTGACCAGCCAGCATTCTATTACCTTTCCACTATATTCCATAGCAGATTATTCACAGCTCACTTAACAAAATAGATTTATCATTTTGTCTTTCTGTTAGGCCCCATATCCTATTTCTTATTTCAGCCTGCTATTCCCAGTAACATTTCTGTCAAAGGGCTATGTGCCATGTTCTTCTGGCAATATGGCATTTACAAGTTTGGTCTTAAAGCCTCTCCTGTTATCACCAATGAAAGAGATTGCTCTGCATTATGCAAGCAAAGTTTAAACAATAATGCAAAGTTTAAACATCTTTTAGCCACCTGAAATTTGCTTGGTTTTTTTCATTGAAGTATTTTCCCCTTGAAGCACTGGATCCCTCCCAACCTAGGGATGTTTCTGCACCCACAGCACCCTGGATGCGTTTCCCAGTCTCCAGGGGTGTTACCCAAAGTTCTGCTGGGATGTCCTCCTCACTCCTGGAGATCTCACAGATTCCTTCTGCTCCAGCTACATAAACAGTGCACACAAAAGCTGTGTGGTTCTCCAGCTTTCCAAACTGTTCCCCCTCTGCAGGGGTCTCCGGAGGTCTGTGTTTCCACTGTGGCTGCTCTTCCAGGGGCCATCAGACCCAAGTCAAGTGCTGACGGACACACAGACATGGCTGCGGCCAAAGAGCTGTGAAACACCACCAGGGACATCAGCTCTGCCTTTCTGCTTAAACTCAGCACAGTTGTTTCCAATAAGCGAGGAAAGCATCAGCTGAAATATCTGTTTTCTGCTAAGAGAGTAAACTAAGATAAAACCTTTCCAGCAAAACTAACCATTATCCACAAAAGTAAAGTGAGGTCAAAGTGTATTGCTTTTGTTTGCTTCATATGTCTTTTTTTTTTTTTTTGGGGGGGGGGGGGGGGGGTTGAAACCTCAGGCAAATGCTAAAATATTCATGCCCAGTGTACATAGACATTTGGCATCCATCCTGCATCAGCTGGACTTGTAATCACCAAAGAGATTTACATGGGCCAATCTGCCTTGCTTTGGTCATCGTCAGTCTTAGTACAGGGTGCTGGTTTCTACAAAGTGTCACTCATCTTGTGAAGTACACGGTTCCAGGGCAGATATGCTAGGAAAAATCACAGTAAGATGAAGATTGGAAATGCTAATTTAACAAAAAATCACCACAGCAATGAGATTCAGGCTCACTTAGATTCTTCATCTCGTCACTGCTATTGCACCTCATAAAATGACAGATATTTTAATCACTTTATTGCTAACATTTCTGTGGTGCTTTTGGTTTGTCTGGTGGGTAAACAGGTACTCCCTTATTCACTCCTTGATGTTTTTGTAAGATACTTTTTATGCATTGATGTATGTTGCAAACTTAACACAGCCTGGACCATTCTAAACTGTATAGTGAAAATGCCGTGGGCTCATTTCAGAGGCTACTGAATGGAAACTACAGATTTACAACAGATTTTATCTTACACCCTATCTTTTTTTTTTTACTCCCTCTTAAAATTTTATTTTAATTTCTAGCCTTTATGTCCCTTTATTGATTTTTGAAGACATGGTGTGTCTGCACCTCCCTCTTACTCAAAACCCACTTTCATGAAGATCCAAAATAATGTTTGCCATTGTACAATTTTGTTTTCTTTCTACCAGCAAAACAATTACAAAAAAAGTTAAAGCCTGATGAACCAGCTTTGCATCTGCTTTGTCAATGGCAAAACTGGGAAATTCACATCAGTGATTCATACAGTTTTCCAATTACTAGAAAATAAAATGGTCAAAAGCATGGGAAAGAAGGTTCACATGTGGAAGGATTAATTTCTACAGGTACCAAAGTGTTTGATTACACAAAATTGCAGATATGCTACTCCATATAATGCTGGCAGATGATAAAAGCTTTGTGTTTGATGTAGTCAATGGGACCCTTCCTCTCAGGTGTACAAGGCTTCCAGCCCTTTCTCCAAAAAATGGAATGGAGGACCTTAAAAGACCTTTCAGGATATTTGCTCTCAAGCTTTTCATATCTTATGTGAATGCTGACTGGGAACTAATGTTCCCAATTCAATCAAAAAGTCCTCCTCAGAGGACTCCAAGTGCATATGCAGAAGCCTTTGTGTCTCCAATAATTATACAGAGAGACCAGGCATTTAAATCAGACTCTGAGAATTAGACTTCATGGAAATCCTTAGCTCCCAGATAAATATCACAAAAGAAACAGATTTCTAGCCACCTCCCCCCACACCCCAGCTGCAAAATTTGTTAATTCATCTTCCATTTGTGAGGCAGGATTCACTCTTCCAGCCTTCCACACACATTCCTCTGCCACATCAGGAGAAAAAGACATTAGAAGCACCGTTCTGGCATGATTTCCTGTGAAAGATATTTTAATTGGATTTTATTGTCACAGTGTATGTGCTGTGTCCCCACTCTGAAATGGGGGGCTTAGCCCCTCCCCCAGGTAGCTAGAGTTAATAAAATAAGCAATCCTTTTCTGCATCCTTATCTGCCATCTGGGCATTGCTAGGGTCAGTAATTCCCTGTACCAGTGGAAGCACAGATGGATTTGGGGAATTAGGGCTTCACACAGATTGTGATGTAGATTCCCTCGAAATGGGAGCTTTTGTTTTTAAACAAATTAAGTACGTCCCCCTCTGCTTGGTTACAAAGGCCCTTTTCCAATATCCAATCACATATCCCTGTAATCCTTTTGTTATTGCAGCCTCAGTAACTACCTCACAGGGAGAAATTAAAGCCAACCTCTGTCTAGAAATGGTGGGCAGCCTCACCAGCTCACCCTGACACAGGCTGGTGCAGTGCAGTGTCTTTGTGCAGTGTCTGACTTGACATACGACTCCCTAAAGGACCACAGATGCAGTATTTGCACTATTTTTGCCTTTCTCCCATTATTTCCTTATCATTAGCCCCACTTTGCCTCCTTCCCTGAGTCTCTGGAAAGTGCTTGAACCTGGGAAGGCATTTTGGAGCAAGATAACCCAGACAAAAGAATGAATATTTTGCCAATCTTTCGCCAATCTTTCAGCTGGCAGCTGTTTGCCATCAGTCCTGCTTGGACACCAAACTACTTCCAATGGGCTTTTCCTCCATGTCTCTTTACCACGGAGCTCCTGCATCCAGGGAATGTCACAGGGCACGTTGTGTTTTTAAGGAGCTGACTTCAGCCAGTGTGTGATGTTTGCATGGTTTCCAGAAAACACATGGAACAGAAAATTAGCCATATTTATCCTGATGATTTAGAGTTGCTATTAAACTCTACTTCCATTGCTAATGAATGCTGAAAAAAATCAGTTGTTTTTTTTTTTTTTCTAATTGTTATTTATGACATCCCTGGAACAGAAAGTAAGCCCACTAGACCAGAAACAATCTCATAGTCTTCATTCAAGCTACAAGTTTAATAGCCAAAATGTATTAAAGCCATTAGAAAGCTCAGCAAACTGTTTTTACAGTAAGCTAAAAAAGGTTACAGTCCCCAAAGTTTGCCTTGTTTAAACTACATTCATCACCAGTTTGGAGACAAACATGCATTTAGACACTTTGTCTGGCTGCAGAAGTATTTTCCAGCATCTATTATTTTCTGTCAGCTGACAGCACTGAATCTTCCAAGTATTGAATTTAATGCTGAAAGTAGAAACACTATTCCTGCTTTGCTTTTGCTGTCCCAGGGCACCCTCCAGGCTCCAGCCTTGCTGCTAATCCTGGGCTGGGATTCCAGCTGGTGTCATGGGCAGTGCTGGGGCCCCAGGGAAGGGAAGGTGGCCATCTCAAATGATTCCCTCCACCCTTGCTTTTCTAAATAACATTGGTCTCCTGCCCCAGCTGGTTCCTCCATTGGTATAAAAGTAAATTTAATTTTCACCAGGCCCCAGTGAGGCAAGGAAGTGAGCAAAGAGGTCATCTGTGATGTTCTGGCTCTGCTGGCATTCAGAGATGGGTGAACATTATTATGGTGATCCAATTGCAACTGATGAAGTTAAAGGCTGCAGATTATTTAACCCTACTCTTTGATCTATTCCTAGAAATCTTATTCAGTATTCTGGGAAGCAGCTCTTTCTTTTCCTTTTTTATGCTTTTCCATTACCTGCTGAGTAAGAAAAGGATTACAGTAATGTCAAATTCCTCACATTCTTTCTGTTGCAGAAGGCTGAGAAAGAAAACTCACCAGAGGTTTTTAAGAAAAAAAATCCTGAAAAATACCTGTAAAGCATAACTCCAAGCTTCAGCAATGGGAGAAGAAAATTTTTTTGTCGTTGCTGCTATATTCGAAATGTTTTTGTATAACTGAAAGCCCTTGATTGAGAATGCTAGGCTGAAATGCTGAAATTCAGATTATCCTGATAGACATCTCCTTTAAGAGGTGGGGAAGCATACCTATGCAGGCATTCCCAAAGAGGGGTGTTTAAGGTGGTGGTAAACTGGAAATTTCAAGGATGGTTCCTCTGTTTGTGCAACAACTGTAAGTTAATCTTGTTCATGAGAGCTCCCTACTGAGGCTGAGAATTATTTTTGCTTGAGGAATCAGCCTGCTTTGTCCTTCCTTCCCCAGCATCAGCAGCAGCAGGAGACGAGGTGCTGGGCTCAGGGGACAGGGTGCCCTGCCGTCACAGAGAAATCCCCTGGCTCCACTGAATATTCAGCGCCGCTTTCTCAGGACCCCACCTATTTGGGTGTGGCATTCACATTCTCTGAACAGAGACATAATTCTCTCTCACGGGATTTTTCCTGGAGAAGCTCAGAGAGAAGAGAAAACAATTCTTATCTCTACTTGCTGCTCCTGTTGTTTTTGCAAATGTAGAATGTGTTAGGAAGATTGGTTACCTGAAGTAATTTGGCAATTGGGTTCTACTAAGGATTGTTTTATTTCCTTAGCCAATTGGGTCAAAGCTGTGTCCTGACTATCTGGAGGCAGTGATGGTTTTTTCTTTAGTATTTATCTTTTGTATAGTATAGTATAGTATTAATGTAATATAATGTAGTTTTAATAAAGCATTTGTTCAGCATTCTGAATCAATAACGTCCGATACCAATCATTCCCCGCGTCAGGGGCTCCCTGCATATTATATTTGGGGACAGAAGAAACTTTCCCACCAGACATGGGGAAAGATTTCTGGCTTTCAGTTTTCTCTACAGCATGAGAGTGGAAGAAAACCCTGCAGAGGATCCCTGTTGCCATCCAGTCGTGCTCCCTGCGGGGTCTTTGCCTGAGGAGTCATGTTTTACACTTTGGGCACTAACACACAGGCTGACTGAAGTCTGTGCTCTTGACACAGAATATTTGACAGATGCATAATGGTGTGTTTTACAAGCCTGTGCAAGGTGATCTTTTGATCTCTCCTTAGCCTAAGGAACAAATATTTAGATATGAAAACCCACTGACTCCTCAACCATACCTCCTCCAGCGACCTACATGCTGTGAGCAGAAATACCCCAGGCACTTACTCTTTATGAGCCTTGGAGCAATTTGAAAACATCACCTACACAGTTTTTCCAATCTTTACAAAGAGTTTGAACCCAAAAAAGAGGCGAGGGGATCGTTACTAAAAAATAGAACAGGCAGTGCTTTATGCAACCGCAAGGTAAACGGCACCTCTGCTCTTCTGCTGCAGGGTAATTGCTGACTGCTCAGGCTCGGGAAAAAAGTTTAAAGCCAACTTCCATGAACATCTCATGTTTTTAGAAGGTATACATGCAGTACTTTCATTTGCTCCCCAGCAACATGGGTGTTTTAGCATGATCTCCTCTGCTCCAGTGGCAACCTCAGTGGTGAAACACTGCAGGCTTAAAAACAGTCTTCAATGTGGAAGGCAGATTCACATGGAATCCATGTCAAACACTGAAATAGGATGACCTTTACACTTATTTGTGTGTAAGGAGTTTTGATTTTAAGGGCTTAGGGTGCAGCAAATATATTAATCAACTCAACCATTTGATTGGGCTCCTCACATGATCACCAAGTGTGCTTTCTATATGAATAATAAGAGAAAAAACACTTTTGAAGTGAGCAGTGTATCTGGCTTAGACCTCAGGACTTGAAGTCTGCTTCCCCAGTTTTAGTGTGCAATGAATTTCCCTTTTCTCTTTGGATTTCTTTAATTATTTGTCTTCCCCACCCACCCCCACAAATCGACTTGGTTTGAAGATTCCTAATATCCTCTCCTTTTTCACAAAGATGCCCATGAAATTACAGGAGTTATTTCCACCTACTCAGTGCCCTCCAATGGTTTCTGTCTGATTCCTGTGGGCAGTTTCATCTACAAGCTGTAGAGTGTAAATGCCGTGTCAGTCAGAGCAGAGGGAAAGCAGTGCAAGTAGAAAGGGTGTGTGAGGACTGTATGATCTTCTCTACTACCTAAGGAGAACATAGAAACAAGAACTGCAATATTTTGATGCCCATCAATTATTCAAATGCTCCAGTATTTTATTTCAGACCAGGTTCACTACACGCTGATGCAGTCTAACAATGAACTGGAAAAGGAAGGCTTACTAATGCTTATTCTGCCTTGTTTCAGCTTAAAAACTACTTGATTTAATATGAACAACCTACAGAGGCCCATGCTTTCAGAAACAGCATCTAATTTTAGAATTACACAGGTGTAATTTAACAGATTTTAACCAGGGATTGTAGCATGCAAATGCAGAGTCACAATTCAGTTACCCACTCTATGCCCACAAACGCTCTTTGTCTGCTACAAACACTTGATTTTTGTCTTAAGTGTACAGGCAAGATGGTGTTTGGAAGGTGAACTGATAATTTTTTCAGTCTTTTCACCCAGCTGACATGGGTGACATTTCAAGATGATACAGATGACCTCTTCAGTGAACTGCAGGAAGTTTTTCTCAGGTTAGGTTTCAGATACTGCATGAAATGCTGGTCTGGAGCCATTTTCTGTATCTGACACGGCTCAAGCCCATGCAGAAAGGTCAAGTAACTTGCCCTAAAGTGACAGAGTGACTGAGTGGCTCCTAGACCTCTGCTCCCAGCTCCTAGACCTCCCATGCTCCTCAGCCACGTCACAAAGGAATTGAACAGCCTCCACCTAAAGTGTTACTGCCTCAAGTCATGTCTTGCTGAAACTGTGTCTGGAGAGGGAAGTCAGTATCTAAAGGTGTAGAAAAGCATGACTTTTGCCCTCATCAACAAGCCTGCAAATGCCTGTTTTCCCCCTCTTTTCCCGCTGTGCCACCTGGTCCAACATCCATCAGTGCATCTCCCCTCGTTGGCAGCCTGCCTCGGCATCAGCACCTTTCCAACGAGGGCAGATTGCAAACACACTTCTGCTGAGGGGCTTATTTATTTCTTCTCAGTCATAACCTCCTGGCTCATTTAATAGACTAAGTATCTGGGATGGAGCCCAAATCTTTGTAGCTGGATTCTGTTTTCTGTCCCTTAGGGCAATTCAGTCCTCCAAGCAGTGTGAGCTTGAGATCCCTCTATAGTGTTCCCTGCTTGATCCAGGCAAGGGAAATGCTGAAAATGAAAGAAAAAACCCAGTCTGTCTAACCCAGCTTGTGTTCCCAGCAAAATATTGCTGCTTTGTTTTTAAAAATGCTCTTAAAAGACCTGCACATATAAAATAAAGCAGTCAGCCATCCAGCCCCAGACTTGAAGTGTGTTAGACAGACAGGTTGGCCACAGGGCTCCCATTGACCTTAATGGGAGTTTTGATATAAGATCTATTTGCAGGGTATTGGTAATCTGTCCATTCACTGCCACTAGAGAAAGTTTTAGAGAAGTAAAATGTCTTGGGGCGGGGGGGGAGGGGGTTCAAGCTAATGGAAAAACTCTGTGATGTCATGACAGCACTGCTCAGATCTTATTTTACTCTTGAGTGTCTGAGTGGATTGGTGATGCCACGATTCCAGAGCTCTGGTATGAGGTTTTACATGCTGTCTTATTTCCACATGTCTGAAGAGTCCTGAAGTTTCCCCCTGCAGTATATCACAAGTCTTTGTAAAGATGAGGATACAAGAGAAAAAATTCTTTCTTCTTTCTGAAGGTAAAAAGCTATACTACTTTTTAAATTAAAGCTTTCTTTGAGAGGATTTTAACTTTTAATACTGGTTTTCCACATATAGATAGAGGCTGTTATTTTTCTAACCCCTCTGAATATTTAGCATTCCACCAGAGGTATTTTTTTTTATTGGCTTGTGCCATAAATCTCAGTGTCATGGGTCTTTTGTGCATACTAAAAACTTAAAGAGGTTCACCAACTCAGCAAAACCACGCATAACTGCAAAGCTACAAAAACAGATTGTTTCTGAGATTTTAGGAAGAAAAATTAATGCCCAGAATTATGGCTTGATGGGATAAATCTGCAAGGAAACAACTGCATTAGCAGTGAATATTTATAAGTGATTAGGTATGCCTGTTAGAATGATCCTTTGGAAGCCAAACATTGCAGTCCATCTCTTTTTCTCTCAAAGGATTTCTATCTTAATTTTGGACAAGACACTTCGGTGTGTGAGTGGACCAGCTGAAAGAACACATCACTTTTCTCACTGAGAACATTTTAGCAGCACCACTGCTCTTCCTAGTGCCCTCACTGCCTCTGATTTTGGGGATACCACAAAAGCAGTAAGTTTTTTCTGCCAGTGCCCTTAAAAGAGAGAGGAACCAGTAAATGAATTGAATTTAGAAATCATTTCAAGCAGTCTGTCACCCTCAGATGATCATGAAGAGGTTGCTGTACAAGGAAGGCAGGCAGATATACCATGTCAGTCTAGATTGCATAAGAGACAACAGGGGTAGCTGAAATCTGATAGAGAGTGAAAAAAGAGCTGGTAGATTTATTCAAAATGTGGAGCAAAGTGGCTACACAAAATTAGGGAGAATAATTTTCACAGATGGTTCTTCAGGAAGGCTCAGGAAAGAGAAGGTCACAGATACCAGAGTGGGAGATGCCCAGGAGATAAATAGATTAAATGGAAAGAGAATATGAATTTTACTGCTCTGTAGAAAAAGCAGTGACAAAATATTCTATGTCATGCAGGAGGGGTGAAGAAAAAGAAGCAGATGTCAAATGGGATCAGCTGGGGAGAGTGGAGTCCGTTCTAAACACCTGAGAGAAAATAAAAAAGAAAAAAAAAAGGTTTATATGTCTGTGTCTAAACTGATATAAGGAGCAGACTTCTCCAAGATTCTGTTCACTGATTATCTGGACAGGAGACCTGGCCAAAATGTACTGCGCTGAGGCTCCTTTTGGCCAGTATTTCTGCACTTAGTTCCATGGAAACTATGGAACAGACAGGTAGGAGGAAAAGACCTCAAGTGCACATCCAGATCCCATCCCAGCACAGATCTGGGATGTGGCCAGATCTGCACTTGGAGCCAGAAGCTGGGAAGCACTGCCAAATCCCCCAATATTCGCATCGCCTTAGCAGAGCGCAGGAGGATCGTGGAACCATCAGTGTGATGCAGCTGTGAAAGAGGAAAATGCTCCCCTGGGATGGAGCAGGGGAGGGATTTCCAGTGGAGATAAGGAAGCATTAATGCCTTAGAAGGCCCTTGTCTGGCACAGTGTACTTAGTGTCCTCCACTTTGGAGGAAAACTGACTTGTGCAGGAAGATGTGGAGCCAGGAGCTGCCTGGGGAAAGGAGAGACTTACACTGAATAAATCAGTGAAAGACAGAACTGGGTGGTTCAGTTTCCCCATAAAGGAGAAATAATCACGATATTTTGGCACTTGGGGACATAAATGGCAGCTAATTCCCATCCACTTACTCCTCAGAGCTTTCCAGCATGGCCTGCTTTGCCCATCTGGAGGGTGACAGCATCACCCTCAGTGACAGCTGTGGCTTGCTGCTGCTCTCCCCTCCATGCCACAGCTGCTGCTAAGGTGGAGGAGAACTTTAAGTTTTCCCCAGGTGGAAGCATTGCTGTTTGTCCAAAAGAGCTGTGCTGTTCAGGCCCATATTGCTTGCTCTCTCCATAAATTCAGCTACTTGACCGTGGTTTTGGTTTTAATTTTTTTTCTGGCATATGGCATTTGGTCCCACAACACACCCAGTGGCTCAGGCCAAGAATGACACTTAATTTTCGAGCAGCCTTATTGATGGTATTATAGCTAATATAAATTATACTGAAATATTTAAAATAGCAGCAAGCTCATTCTTTTGCCCAAAAATAGTATATGAAGGACTCTGTGTTTTCTTTTAATCAATTTCGTTCAATAGATAAACACTTTGCAAGCAATTGTTTCTAATGCAAAGCCAAGCCAGGTATTAGATAGCAGGGGTTGTTAAATACTTGAGTTTGGGAGCACTGAAACACTAAGAAATGCTATGTTTTTACTCAAAAAAAAAACAAAAAAAAAAAAAAAAAACCAAAGAGGCAAACTAGCTAAAACCACCTCTCTCTAATGAGCCTGATGAGAGGTAGACACTTTTGGGAAGGAGGCACATCTGGGGCAAGATCATCAACTTGGGCACCCAGCCCAGACTCACTCAGGGGCCACCTAATTTGCCCATCTGTGCATACGCTCGGTGAAGCATTTGCCCTGCACAGAGAGCCTTCAGCACAGAAACCACCATCCAAATTCCACTTAAATCCTCAAAACACAACCCAAAAACAGACTTAAGTGACACAGATCCATGTGCAAGCCCTTTGTGGAGGAGTAAACTGGGTCATTTTTCAAGCGTTGACACCTGCGTGCACAGCTGATGGATTTTCACACCTGGCTAAACAGATGATTGGACTTGCACCTGGAAAATCCATTTTAGAAATGATTTTTGCATGTATAAACTGCATGATGTTACAGCCTCAATAGGAGTTTATGCTTGGAAAAGACCATGTGCAAGGCTGGTAATTTGAGGTAAAAGTTGCCTCTCAATGCAGTGAACAAAAGAGAAGAAAAAGGGGATAAGAAGGAGAATTATTATCCTGTGCTCCTCAACTGTTATTAAAAAAAATCCTGGAAGCATGTTTTCCCTCCTTAATTCCATCAATACTTGAAAACCACTTAAGGCTACAGCCTAGCACAGGAATGTATTAACCTCTCTGTCTTTTCCAGGCTTTGCCAAACTTTTTAAAGTCTTTGCACCCTACAGTTTTGTATCTCAGGTTTCTCAGTCTGAGTGGAGCAGACAAAATTACAAGCACTCTGGTCCCTTGCATCCTTCCTCTGACAGAGCAGCTCCAATTCTCCCCCCCCAGATCAATGAGCAAAAGTCAAATGGAGGGCTAGGCAGCAACCCTGAGGCCTGCCTTCCCTGCTGCTGCTGGCAGCAGAGAGCTCTGATGGGATACACAGGCGCATCCCCAAAGTGGCTGAGCTGCTGGGATGGAAAATTAATCTCACAAACACCAATCCCAAAGATCCTAACTTCATAATTATTATGTGTGTGCTGTGCCCATGGGCCCCTGGTGAGGAGCCATGCCTACTCCAAGCTTGGATCAGAGCAGGCAGAAAATCCTCCTCTTACTTTGGAGCCATTCTTTTCCTCACCTTCAATGTAAATTGAATTTATATTTTCATCTGTCAACAATACAGTGCAGATAATAGCAGAGGCCTCAAGGATTTGCACTGAGTAACTTTGATCATGAAAACACTACCCAAAACATGCTGCTGGCAGCAATGCCTCAAAACAGCCCATGCAGGAGGTCCAAATAAAGCTGGTGACATGTCAGAAGGAAGAATTGATGTGTTTCTGCCATCGCTGTTGCTGTAAGAACAGCAGGAATTAAACAGACATTAAACTGAGCAGTCAGAGGATATGGCAGACAAGGAGCACCGGGATTGCCTGGAAAGGCAGCGAGAAGCGCCTCCAAGAATAATTGGTGACTGAGACTATGCCACACTGGAGAGCCATCAGCATCCAGGACCTTGCTGAGAGAGCTAGGAAATGCCTGGGTGCAGGCATCAGTTTGGAAATGCCGATGGAATTTTGCTCAAGCAAGACAAAACAGGACTGACCCGTTAGGTGTGAGAATTGGCAGCGCGGCCGCACGGAAAATGTGGAGCTGGTGGAGGCCGCGGATAAAACAGAAGTTCCTCTGCTGCGCCAATCAATCATTTCACACCTTTGTCACTTTGTGCTGCCCACAGAACTTTGGTGGGATAGTCAAGCTAAATATACATTTACAGGAAAATGTGATGCCACGTTCAGTGATGGCTCACTCAGGTCTGAATAGGTCCCTCATTTCTAAGCTCTTCCATCCAGTTACTTCCCAAAATAACTGTGATCATGACAAAGGATGAAATAGCAGAGAAGCTGGAAGAAGTGAAAGAACACAGAAGAAGAAAAAGAAACATCCTTTGTCATTCCTCTGTCCAGGAAAATGGACAGAGCTCTACCTGCGAGCTTCATACCCAGATTCTTAGAGGCAGCAAGAAGTACAGTGAAAGATTGCAAGAAAGAGATGGAAAAAAGTTTGATTCCTTTCATTTCACTGCATTAAATGATTGTACAGATCTGTGGTTTGAGGGAAAGCAGGAAAACAAAAGGACCACCATATCCAGGTCTGATACCAAAACAAAATATGTATTACTCTGAAAAGTGACTGCAAATGGAGTGCCTTGCAAGTAAGTATTGCACTCAAAACTGTTCCTATCTGCCATTCACTAGTGTGTCAAAATTGCTGATTTCTGGAGCAGTGCTTCCTGTCAGTCCTGAGATGCATCCAGAAATCTCAAAGTAAAGCTGAGTTTATTTTCTCTAGTGAGTGCAGCAGACTAAATTAAGTCTCCAGTGGATTTGCCGAAGACTAGCTTACTCAACATCTGTAAGTGGCTTTGTTGGTATTCAGAAGAATTAGAATCATCTCCTCTGCTTTTCAGCAAAATCCACAAGGCTATAGGGGAATAAATGTCACACCTCCCTCCCCCAAAAGCCAGCAGCTGATTTTGAGCAAAACCCAGGAACAAATCTGCTGACGAAAATCTCAATAAAGCTCAGGATGTTTACATTTGTAACCAGATTTTTGTCTGCAAACAGTAGTAACACTTCAGTGAGGTGCACTCTCCGTGTCCTGCCTCATGGACACAGCCTTCCACATGAGATCTGCACCGCATCTGCATCAACTCAGCCCTTGACTCCTCTCTGTGGCAGAGGAGATCATCAGAGTCTTGTCCAAACAGCCCATCAAGCCTGAGTCCTCTGCAGCTCCGCAGCACTCCAGCCAGAGGGTTTTCATGACTCCATAGCTTCAGTGTTTGCTTTATCTAAAGAGGGGAAGAGCACTGGCTTTGCCAATGACACCAGGCCGGAGGCTGGGATTACTTTTCTCCCACACCTTTTTTACCCTTCCCCAGCACCTCACTGGGTTTTGGCATCAGGGAATCAAACTGCATCAGCTTATTACACCTGACCCCTTGATTTTTAAAAGTTCACAAACACAGAGGGCTGCTGAAGTTTTTCCAGCTTAGCATCTGTGCCCATCAGCTCCTGTGTTTCTTTGTCATAAAGTTATTAAACTGTGTGTTTTTGTTCTGTGGATTTATTACTTGGGTGCTTTTCAAAGCCTTAATCTTGGGGTTTTTTGAGACCTTAAAATGTTAGAGAGTTTGGGTTAATCGTTTTGCTTTTTATATTCTCATCATTTTGGTGCACTAAAAACAAAGTATAAATAACTGGCTTTACTCCTATCTGCTCTGCCTGAAGTTTTGATAACTTAAATGCAGGGAAATTCTTCTTTGAAGCCAATTAAACTAAAGACTTTTGTAAAGAACAGGACGTGAAGTGGAAAAAAACAGATATCATATATAAAATAAAGTAGGATTCCATTCCTTTTACCACAATAATACCCTTGAAGGGTTTGCTTTCACAAATAAGTCAAATCCAGTGAAAGTGATATAAGTCAGCTGAAATCAGAGGAACAGCCCTGAACTTTGATTCACTGTTTTGCTCAAGTAGTTTAAACTTTCAGCAACGTATGATTTAATAAAGACAAAATGGAGCTGGCTACCCTAGCTGCTACCAAGTAATTTAATACACCCTCTTCTCAGCTGTAGATAAACAGAAAATACCATGACAGGGCTACATCAGCTATGGAAATATTCACTTGAGAAAGAGACTGTTCTTGGAAGCCCTTCTAAAATAAAGTGAGTGCTGTTGCTCCCATGAGCTCATCCTCAGCAGCTGCAGGGCCAGGAGGAGGTGTAGGAACAGCAGTGGGGACCTGGGGGGACTGCCAGGACACAGGGCTGTGTGGCAGAGGTGACATGCCAGCTTGGAGTGTGCCATTACTTCCATTGGAAGGGTCTATGACTTAAGCATGCAGCTCAAAACATAGGAGGAGAATAAATAAAACAGTACAAGAACTGAAGGAGCTGAAATATTAATATTTAGATATTTCCAAATTATTGATATGAGGTTTATCCCTCTGTGTTTATTTGAAGCTCAGCAGGCTACTAAAGAGCAAACTGACATGCCTTATTCCCAGGTTTTATACCCAAGGCTGTTGGGAAGACTCTCAGTCCTTCTGCTCAGTCAGTTCCAGGCTGGTGCAGAAAAACCTGGAATAAATACAATTTTTCCTTCTTCAGTGCTGATATGGTTTTCAAAGGTGAACAACAGTTATTTCTGTGCCTTTTCCATGCCTGCCACTTCAGGGAGTAACTGATGCAAGCAAAGGGCTGGTTATAAGTTTATATTTGATATTCTAGGTATAAAACACTGCCTTCTTGCATGCCCACTGTTAGAAATCAGACCTTAGGTGTTAATAATGAAAGAACCAACACCCTGGGGCAAAGCAGACATTAACAGGAATAACACATGAACTTTCTAGGAATTTTCAAATTGAAAATGCCAGCAGTAACAGAGGGACTATTAAACACACCACACTTTCTCCCTTGCTGCTGCTTTTACTCAAAGAGAAATTCTAGAGGAATTTGGAGAAATAAAATTTATTT
The DNA here is from genome assembly GCF_015832195.1 of Motacilla alba alba. NCBI lineage: Eukaryota > Metazoa > Chordata > Aves > Passeriformes > Motacillidae > Motacilla > Motacilla alba. The sequence goes on from NC_052019.1 coordinate 65,651,454, forward strand.
TTAGGTTTTGAATATTAAATTTGCATGCTAGTTATAAAAATGTGCATACACAGGCATTTTGGTCAGCAGCTCCAATAATCAGTCATTTTATATTTCATTCAAAAGCATACCTTTCATATCAGAAATATTAAAAGCAAGAAATAAATTATTCTTTTTATTCTGGACTCAGTGAAATTAATTGATTGATTTTGATGGACTTATGGTTTGTACAGGAAACATCAGAATCAACCCTTTTTTTTTTTTTTCAGAATATACCTTTATTGAACAGAACAGAATTTACCTTTATTGGCAAAACTACATATCTATAGTCATTTATTAAAAAAAATGTCAGAACTCATGAGGCAATTCCTAGGAAATGGCACAGGAGAGAAAGGAGCTCTTCAAAGGGCAGCTAAAAATAACCAATAAGCAATTTCATCTGTGATAATAAAATTGTACAGAAGATTCTTCAAAGAACAGTGTTAATAAAGGTTTCTCCTAAATGACCAGAAGCAAGACCTGGCCATTAAGATTGTAGTTATTAGTACTGAGATAATTAGCTCCTAGAAAGTTTCTTGGAGTGTATGTAACTTCCTTTCTTCTAAGGAGAAATAACATTATTTCCTCTCAGAAATTAACTTCATTTGCCTTCTTTACATTAGGGCCAAAGTAAATATATAAGAAACCCTGTGGCCAAGTAATATTTTATATTTCAAAAGAATACAAAAGCAAAAAGGACCCCTAGACTTTAATGGGCTTTTTTTACATTTAAGACCATGCAATTCATCATGTTCTCCTCGTGGAGGAAGAGGTTCCAGCTAAGCAGAGAGGGTAGAAGTTGCAGAATCATATTTTCTTCTACTCTTCTAGAAGACATAGTCAAAGACATTCTTTAGCCCTGAAGTTAAATGAAAACCTCCCTTTCATTAAAGGTCTGAGTCAGCAAGAAAGAAAAGAAAAGAAGTTTTACTTAGATATTAGGACAGTACCTGGGATAGAAAAATTCCTCCTCGGCTTCAATCCCTTTTTTAAGTTCAGTTTGTCCCTTTTACCCACTAAATGTGGAAGATATGTAGGTACATATTTACACACCCACTCAGGCATGATAATTTAAGGAAAAGAGGTATCAAATACTTGCAAGGTGAAATCAGAACAGGAGCTTCTAAAACAAAACACATCTGGATTGCAGAGGTTTAAAGGACTGTTAAGCAGTCAAGTCTGCTTTTGGAAGGTTTGGCTACTAAGGCATGGTTTTATCTGGTTGCACACATCTCTCTACCTGGAAATGTTACTTCAGCACCTAAGTGTTAAGCTGGCACTCAAACCTTAAGAGAGACATTTTATTTCAGAGTCCTTTATTTAATTTTTCTTGTCCTTGTGTGAGGATATTTCTGCATTTCAATCCCTCTAGGGCTGGTTCACCCAGAGTTATTTGCTCTCCAAACTCTGCCTGGAGAAGGTTGTCCAAGTCCCTGTCTCTGGCACATCCCACCTCAACCACCTCCCAGCAGTGCAGGAGGCTGAAATCAAGGAGAAACCTTTCGCCTGGATGTCACCAGAGGACAAGAGAAAAATGATGTAGATGTCAAGGGGGAGGAAAGGCAAAAATACTGGGGGAAGAGGGGCTAAGTCAAACTGCAGGGAGGTGAGCGGGGCAATCAGCCTGGCCACTCTGCTTTTCCTATGGTGAGGCCCAGGTGGTGCTTGAGGCTCTTCAGAGCAAGAACAAGCCTCAGTTTGTCCTTAATTTTCATTTCTCACCTCTCGCATATCTTTTAAAATCAATATTTATAATGTTTTTGTAAAGGGTGAGAGCAAGGAACAGGCAATTAATTGATCATTAATCTCCCATCTTCGTGTCAGGAAGGAAAACAGTCTTTCAACAGAGTTAATTTAATTATTTTTATGGGAGATTTAAATATTATTAAGAGCATTATTTAGTAACAGGAAATCCCCAGGAGTGGAGGCACTGGAAGGCAAAACTAAGACTTTTTTCACATGAGCATTCCTGACCCTCTCTGAACAGGACTTGCACAGCCATTGCCACTTCACTTCCAGAAACAAAAACCACACCAGATGAAGGAAAAGAGAATGGAAAAGTGCTTGGAAACGAAGCAGCAGAAAGTGGATGGAATTTACCAGCCATGTTACAAGTTTTTCTGCCTGAAATTAAGTTAATGTGCTTCAGCTGGATGAATCCATGGGCTCGTCTGTGTGTGTCTTCCAGGTGCTACAACTCAGGTGCCTGTTGAGGTCCACATATGTGCTGAAGACAACAAAGAATCTGCCAATTATGGGTTGCTGGGAGTTCTGAAAATGCAGAAGTGATGACATCCTCCAGTCAGCCAAGGGAGTCTTGACATGGACACCCATATCTACATCCTCTGAACATTTGCACTGTGAGGATGAAGAGTGTGGGGAAGGCACGAGGGCAGTGGGGAAGCACATCTGCATCCTGTGAGGATCTGCTGGCCAAGCACTGAAAGCAGAGACATAAAACAAGGAGTAATGTGCATGAACAAACCCTTCTGGAGGAACAAAGAAACCTCTGCCTGGAATCTGGCCCTTCTAACAAATCTTTAATCCATAATGCTTGCCTCAGCCCCGTTCCAGAGCTGGGTTTATTGACCTAAAATTCTAGGCACATGCGAGAGCGTTTAAGAGAGGCATGTGCTTCATGTCACACTTATCTTTCAGAACAGGAAAAGGAGGACAATTGGTTTTCCTCCATGTTTCAGTTTCAGCCAAAACCTGAAAGGAATAATAGGCTAGTATCGAGGTTTGCGCCTTTAGGCAGCTTTTATGCTAGATAAAATTCAAACCAGAAACTGTCCTACCATAAAAACAAATGCAGAAAGATAAAAACTTTGCAGCAGAAAGTGGAAAATGAGGGTAATGTACTGGATTTTCCTGTAGCTGTTAGAGTATCGGTAGGAAAGTCATGAAGAGAAAGAAGTTGAGCTGTAACATTTGGATCTGGATTGACTGCACTGAAAGTTTTGATTTGGGCCCTGAAATTCTGGGTTGTTAATAAAGGATATTTTGAGACTGAGAAAATCTCACACTGAAAGAATGCGAGATCAGGTCAGTGAGGGAACATTTCCTCACATGGCATGAAAGGTTGAATCTGGAGGCATTAACCAGTTCAAACAGAACTGAAGTGGGGCTGCAGTAACATCAAAGCCAAATGTGTCCTCTTCAAAACCAGTTGCCCTGCTGAAGCTTTCTGTTCCCTATTTTAATATGAAGAAACTGAGCTGAAATCCAGAGCTATGATGTTTGGTTTATCAATTTACTCTGCTTTGCTCAACCTCATATGTCAGGAATCTCAGAGCATCACCAGGAGTACAGATGTCAGCAGTTGGCAGCCAGTGATTTCTGGCTGCTCAGAGGTCATTTTTCTCTTGGATTCCCCCTGTGAAAGGTTTCAAATTCACCATTAAACAATATCACATTTCATGCCTGCTTGCTACTTCAGGTCCAGGAACTAAATTTCTTCTGAACAGCGTAACAGTGAAAGCCAGAGAGGCTGTTCTCTTTTTGATGTTGGATGTTTCTAGGTATGACTGCAGTGCCATAAACTGTTTGTACCTGCGATCACATCCCACACATCGTAAAAGAGCCAACACACACTTCTACCCACAAATGCATCAGAAAAAGGAAAAAAAAAAAAAGTAACAATCAAAATAGGAGAAAAAATGGAATCAAAATAGGAGAAAAATTAAAAATATTTACTGATTTTAGATTTCATTTCACCACAATGTTTTGTGGTGATTTTATTTTTGCTAGAAAACACAGGGTTGCTGGATATTCTCAACATAAGATTTTTCATCTTTGTATTACCACTTCATTACATTTATGTACTTGGAGCTTAGCTTGTTGGGCAGGATTGAACAGCAGTAATGGTACTTTCTGCTTCACATCTCAGCTATAAAGTTGGGACATTCTGGATTTGAAAGGAGTGAATCTGGCTTATGAGGAAAAAAAGGAAAGTTGGACCAAAAGAATAGTTATTTTGCTACACATTGAATAATTTGCATTTGAAAAAATGAGCAGTTCGTGCCACAGACACGGAAAGAGAAATCCCTCAAAAAGTTGAAAGGTCTTGCTTCTGCTGCTTTAAGGCAAGAACACACACAAAAATTGTTAAACTGTTTTACAAAGGAAAAGGTAAATCATGCTTTTAGCAGAAGATGCACTGCCTTTCCCTAAAGTGCTGCTACTGGAAAATCCAACCTTTTGAGAAGATCCCACTGCATGTCAGTACCACAAAGCCAAGAAATATAACAAATAAAAAGACATGCATTAAGATACACATTAAGTAGATGTGTGTGTCTAAATATCAGGAATGACCCTCAGCTCTTGATAGAAAGTTCTTTTCACTCTGAAAATTAACTCTGAAATTGTTAACTCTGCTAACAAACATGCATTGAGTGTACCAGAGGTCTGTGATGTCACCCAGACAGAAATGTAATGGACACTTTTCATCTGTTCTGGAGGCATGTTGTGAAAGAGTCCCGTGATAATTATTAATTTTTTTTACAAAAGGTGGGATAATCCACAGTCACTTTTCTGACATTTAACCAATGAGCTCATCAGACAGCTGAACTTAATAGTATGGGGCTGTGAGCTGATCATCTGAGTTATTATTGCTGATGAGCATATTTTACAATCAACAGTAATTAATCAGTTTCATTAAGAGAGTTAGTATACAGTTAGTTAGTATACAGTGGGTTTCACCTCCAATAAATCAAGCTGTATGAAAGCATAAACACACAAGAGAATGTTTACAGATGGAAACTCTGACCTAAGGCTTTAAACAGCCTCAGACCACCGGAGTTTTGTCCTCTTAGGGTTCACGTGCCCCATGCAAAGAGTTGCCTGCATGGCACTTGAGACTCCTCAGAGCAAATCCCAGGCAAAGTCCCCTGGGTCAGGAATCTGTAGCAGGGAGGATGACATCCCACGTGGCAATCATGTGCCTCATGTCAGCAAGGAGCAAAATTCTGGACTCCAAAGGGCAGTGCTGCTCAGAAGGTGCCAGGGAAAAGCGTTTGTGGGTGGTTATACAGACAAATGCCCACAATTCATTTCTCAGCAGCAGCACTCATTCCGGCAAATGTTTTTAACTGAAACAACGACACAAAAAGCAATGGAGCATTTTTCCTACAGCTATTTTTTGGGTATTAAGGATGAATAGAGGAATAAAACTAGGGTAAGGCCTGTAGCAATCAGCTAAACTGAGCTGCTGAAGTCAGAATAGACATTATTGCAGTGGGGAAAGAGCTTCCATCCAAGGGACAGGAAACTGGTTTTGCAATTTAAGTAATACAAAATGCATAAAAGAGCGACAAAATGTGATGATTTACACTACTATTTGTTTTCTCAACTTCCTTTGCAGGGGGAAAATTAATCCCCCTGAAGGAGATGACAAGCTCAGCACATCAGACCTTAAGCACAGCATTAATGGGAAGAGGGGGGGAAGGAGAGGTGGAGCAAAGCTGATGAGTCCATTTGCAACTTTACTTCAAAATACCACCAGTGCATTTTAAGAAGTTTGCATTTCTCACTGGAGAATGGCTTATGCAGCAAGTTTCAAGAGACATTTCCATCAAGACAAATCAAATATAAAAATATCCGTAAGATAAAATATTACGTAAAATAAAATAATAAATGAAATAAAAATAAAATATTAAAATAAATAAAATAAAAATAAAAATAAAATATATAAGTATATTTAAAATATTGTTAGAAAGAAAAGGAATGGAAATTCCACAGATAACAGGCTATCTCATTGCAAAGTGAAAGTATTTTATATTCATTCATTCATGATGCAATGAGTGATTTTATATGATCTTATGTTTTCTCAATGGGCCTTCTAAAATAATCTGTATTGTACAGGTTTTCCTGCAATAACCTCTATTATCATATACTCTAATGTATGAGCTTTCTAATAATAACCACCTGTATTATTAATTCCTTGTAGAATCATTCCATGATTCTATAATATGTTTTTTCAAAGGGCCTTTCAGCCTGTTAATACAAATTTTCACATCAAGTGTCTCACCGCGCTGCCAAGTTCACAAAAACAATTCTCACCAATTTTGGCTTAGGGTGGAAGCTGACCCAGGCTTGTCGGATGAGCAGCACTCCAGGAGAAGATGGTTGCATCCATGGGCTCTTGGAGCAGAGTGACACCAGCCATCATCTCCCTGCCGATGGCAGAGGCAGTGGCACAGACACCTGCCCACGCACACCTGGCTGCAGTTCCAGAGGCAGAACAAATCACCAGCTAATTTTTTTCCCCCTGGCCCATTTATAGAAACATAGATAGGTGATACAGGGCCAGTAAAAGCTGTTTGCATGGCTTTTATGACTTTGGTTTCTAATGGAAATGGTATATTCTGTCACTTCGGCCGAGAAAGCTCAAACATTTACTTTGGACAGAAATCATAAAGAGCCAGAGCTGCCACTGAAATGCAACAAAGATAAACATTATTTTATGGTAATTAATTGATAAGGCAGATTTTAAAAGTTTAAAACAAAACAAAAAACAAAAGTCTTGCAAGCCTGAGGTAATTTTTACTCATTTCTCTGCCATGAATTACCTCTTTATCCTTCACACAGAGAGAGAAAAAGTGGATTCTTTTTGGTCTCTGGCACAACACACATGTTATAAACACTGCTTTTTTATAGTCTCTTTAGCTCATTAAGGTATCAAAAGTCTCCCTCAGCTTCCTTCTGTGTAGGATGCCGGGCACTGTTGGACATGGGATGCTTGGCAGAGGCTTCAAGTGTTTTACTTGCCAAACCTCTAATGCCAAGTTTGCCTTTGAAGTCATTGCCTGCTTGCCCAAGGACTACTCTGTCCCGTGGTAATCCCATTTCCAACCAAAAAGTTGAACCATGAAAAGGTTCTTTGACCCATCTAATTCTTGGAGGCAGGGATTTTGTAGGGATATGTCATGGAAAAATAGTCCCCAACAAGTTTTGATTAATTTGATACCTGTGTCAGGGAATGGGTGGGTTGCTGCTCTTCCAGCAGCTGTGGAAAACAGCTCTAAATCAGCCACTGACATGAATTACTTTGTTCCTTCTGATCTGAAAAAGGAGAAAGTGAGAGAGCCAGGCTCAGAGCTACACCCCAGAAAAATCTACCAAGGCACCTTTCTGGACTCATGACAGAGCATTGAAATTAAGATCTTGGAATCATGCTCAATGGACAAATATGGATTAAAATTTGGAAATTTCTTTTTTATATTTTTCAAGAAAAAATCTTTTATGTTAACAATTAAGTTTCAAATATTTGTGGCCTAGAAATGAGCAGTGGTACTTCATACTTTGCCAAAAGCTGAGGGAAAGCAGCTGGTCTTTGCATGTACTGTGAAGATATCCAGGAAGACAGGGTTCTTGAAAAGGTTTGTGCATGAAACCCAACAGTGATCTGTATTAGGGACTAAAACTAAAACCCCTTTGGTGATCTGTACTAGGGACAAAAATCACCATAATGTTCGCCTGAACAAAATTCACATGCCAGGTCATTTCCAGGAAATTCATGTCAGGTGTGTCTAGTGACTTACCCATGTTAAGAATGGGTTGGTTTGTGCTGGAGATTTTGGCCACTGCTCGTGTCAGACCCAAGGAATTGCAGTCTAGGAAGAGTGGACTGCAGTTATCCATGGAAAAAGAAAGAAATTGCTATCCTGTGGGACCATTTGAAAGCCTTTAAAGAGCATAATTGAACTTTTAACTAAAAACTGTTGAATGGAATTTATGAACTGATTATTCCTTCTCTATACTGGTTGGCCTTCAGCAGAAATTTTACCTGTTCTCCTCTAATAATCTCTACTTTTTTTTTCTATTGAGCCCCTTTTAGTTCCTTATAAAGCCATTTCATCTTTTATTTTTCTTTTTTTTTTCTTTTTTTTTTTCCCAAAATGCTTTAGACCCCATTCTTTCTGCAATATACAAGCCTGGTTTGATTTACTGAATATGAATATCCACTTATTTTTATGCTTCTGGATAATCTCATGTTGAAGCTCCCTGAACAACCATCCTGTTGCTGTGTGAGATTATTGCACCTTTATTTATGATTTTTACTTTCACAGGATTTGAAGGCCCTAGCAAATAAATCACATTGGTAACAAAAAGGACTTATTCAGAATTACTGAACAATGGAGGGTAAAGGCTCCACTGTTTTAAATCAGGAGATTTCCCATGAATAAGCAAAAGATTTTGTGCACTGCACCTCGAGAGAGTTTGCCATGATATTTTTTCCCCCAGGTGTTGAGTATTGGGATATTTGATTTTTGAATAGACTCTGCATCTGAGGCCTCTAAAGAATTTCTTTTTTAAGGCTAAAACCTCTAAAGCTCCTGCTGTCCTGATCACTGTCTTTCAGAACAGAGCAAGCATTAGCAAGCTTCTCTTTAAAGTTTTATGTCAGTGAAACCTGAAGACATTGATTCAAATCGTATTCATGGGAAAGACGTATTGCAAATGGAATTTCACCAAATTAAAGACCAAACGTTAATAAAAGTCACATGAAACTGCATGAATTGAGAACATTTTGCACTCCCATTCATAGATGGGATAACAGAAATAAATTTTAAATGATAATGGAAAAATAAAAGTTAAAATACAAAAAGTCTAATGTTTTGTTTGCTCCCAAGTTTGTGCATAGATTGATGCACAACTTTATATGAAATCATGAATATATACATACTTATCTTTATAGAGTGTCCTTAAAAGCTATAGGAAAGCTGCACTATAATAATTATGTTTCTCATGTAGCAGTTAACCTTTCTCTGTTTCACAGACAGTTAAACATGCAGTTACTTCTCAGTCATCACATTAACATTACTGTTCCTTCAGAGCTTTTTCTCTGGCTCCCTACACTTCATGCTCTAGATACTGCAGCTCCCAGTACTTACAAATGATTTACACAGATTACACACTGCTTCATTTATGTATAAAAATTATACAAATGCACTGGAGTATGAATTGGCAAAACAGAGTCAGCTTTATGCAGTACATTTTCCAGGTTCCATAGTATTTTCCTAATTCTGTCAAGTTAATTCATGTACTGTGAGACACTTGACTTTAAAACAGACTCCGATTGTTGCTTCAAGAGCATTATAACGAATGTTATTTGTTCCCCTTCATTATTATGCATTTGTAAACTCCAATAGTCATATTCCACCACAGGAATATAGTTCCCTACCATAGGAGAAGCCTGGTTCTTCCCCTCAAATCTGCGTATTTTCCTTCATGAAGACAAGCCTCATAAAACTTAACCGTGAGATGGCACCACGACATACCATGGAATTTCTGACACTGATCTTGATGCTATTGCTGATACACATTTTTGTTCTCCAGTCATATCTTTTGTACCAATCCTTCCCTACTTTTCCATTTCACCTCCTACCAGACTGGGTTTTATATTGCTGCCAGATGGTATTTCAGTTTAAATCACTGAACTAGCCAAAGATTTGACCATCCAGGTCACGCTGAAAAATACTGGAGGCTGTGGTTCGCTGGGATAAATAATCACTGAGAGCTGCACCCCAGAATGCAAAGTAACAACCAGCAAAGGTTTTGGCAGCTGCCAGCCCTGCAAAGAAAAAAAAAAAAAATTGGAAGCCTATCCAACCTATTGTTAACAGAATCTGAATATTTTCCAGCTTTTCCTGAGCAATTATTATAAAACTGAATATTTTCCTGAGTGATTATTATAGAACTGACACATCCCTGGGTATTTCTACCCCCTCTTTCTCCTCTGGTACAGCCAGGAGCAGCAGGATGCTCACCTGGCCAGCAGAGCACCACACCTGAGCATCATCAGGACCAGAATATTACTATTTTCTCCAAAAGTTTGGCGTTTCCTGGCTGCTAAAGACCAGTGAAGCTCAGGGCTGGTGGTTTCACCACAGCTTTTGCCCCAGCTTGTCATTAGCTGCCCTCTCCATTGGTCATTAGTCCTTAATGATGTTCAGTGGTTCCATCTGTGAAAAGCACCCTGGGTGCATTTTAAAGCATTAAAGGAGTTTTTCAATGAAAATATTAACAATGAGCCTTTTTTTTTTCTCCCTCTCTAATGGGTGCTGTATGCTATTTGCACTTTTAGAGCAAAGGCTATTTCAACTTTTTTCCATTATATAATTCTCCCCCTGCCCCCCCTGCCAATGGTTTATAACTGTGCAATAAAAATTCACTCAGTTTGAATCTTGGCAAACAAGGTTTTAAGTTGGAAAAAATGTCACTAAAGCCAAGTTGGAGTTTAAAGAGTGTAAAATATGAAGGGGACTGCATTTTCTTAAATACATTTCTGTGCTTACACAAATGAAAAACAGATTAATTTTTTTAATATTTATTGACCTTTGATTGCCATACACAAAATAAGTTCACTGTTGAGGGTGTTTTTCTTGGTCCAAAAAAACAGGCATGTTAGGTACATTATTTCTTGTCAGACTATGAAAAGGAGAAAGGTGGTACCTAGGAAAGAAAAATAATCATACAAATAATTAACTTAAGCTTGAAATAAAGCTCATAATATGAGGTTTTCCCAAGATTGTCTACTAAAGTAATGAGGCAAAGCATTCATTTAAATGAAATGCAAACTATGTACCAGTCTCAAAACTTCTGGGGCCCTTTTTTAACCCACCATGGAGGATGTATCATATTTTTATCTGATTTTTATTCATTACTAGGATGCGTTGAAGGAATCTACTGGAAGAAGATGGTTTGATACATCTCTTGGTTGCATTAGAAAGACTTTTGAGAGTGGTGACACAGATTGAAAACACCCAAGAGCTCTGGATGAATGCAGCAGAACAGTCAGAACAGCACTGTAACTAAAAGGAAACCTGAAATACTAAATGCTGTTCACAAAACCTTCCATTGCAGTGACTAAACAAACCCCATATCGATGCCATGAGAGGCAGATTAATTATTTTCTCATTTTGGTCTCACTGAGGGAAGGTGCTGCTACCAGAAAAGCATGTCAGAGTGCCCAGAACTTTGTCATTCAGCTGTGTGAAACAGGTGAATGATGTTTTCAAAGCCAAGTAGATAAAAAAGAGTTTCAGTTTGAAAGCACATGAAAGGTGTCTCAGTTGGTGTCCTTACACAGTGTTCTATGGATTTTTCTTGTTTCAGCGCAAGGAGCTATGAGCTCTGGAATAATACCTGAAAGGATTTTAGCAGCAGTCATTGTAAAAAAGTGCCCAACCAAGGCTTCATTAGAGATGAAAAAATTATAAAGTGTTTAGATCTATTATTAACCTTCATATATAAAAATAAAAGTGCCTGGGAAAGAAGATGAGGAGAAACAGGAACAGAAAGCCAAGATCCAATGGTGACAGGTCCCATACTGAACTCCAGAAGTATTTCTCTTATGAAAGGTGCTCTGACCTCTCCTCTGAGTTCAACAAATTCTCTTCTGCCCAATAAAAAGCTGAAGACATAAAAGATTCCCCACCTATTACTTGCCTTTACCAACTAGTTATATACAGATGTGGTGATTATATGATTCTTTCAGTCAAAATACCTCAGACTTGGGAGGCTGAAAAATACTTCCTCAATGCAGTTTTATTATGTATTTCCTCCCCAAAACAGTGTCCTTGTAGAATTGAAAACGAGTGCTTAATGGTTAGAATAAAAGTCCAAGAGTCACAGTTTCTGATTTTTATTGCTAATGATTCCACACAGTTCTCTGGCTTTGGCAAGTCATTTACTTAGTTTTTTCTGATTGCTAACATTACATTGATGTAAGATGTATAATATATCTAATATATATTATGAAGCATTTATTTTACAATTTAATGGCATGAATAAACACACAAGGTAGACACTGTAAAAAACTCTGAAGACCTTCAGTAGAGGTGCATAAATGACATATTTAACAACGATAATTTCAATTTCTCATGCATGTATTTCAATGCACTGTGGGCCATGGAAAAGAGAGAATTAAAGGAGTACAGTAAAATTTCTCAAGAGTTGTAATCTCATCTAGAGATCTCCTAGGTTTGGTTTAGTGTTGCACCAAGAATAAGCTGGTGGAATATAGTCTGTGCTGCTCTTCAGATATTAATATTCATGAGAAACTAAGAAATGTATTCCATTTTGTGCTGTTTCCCACAACAGTCTGACACAAAATATATTAGGAGAACTTTGGCAAGCGTCTGATATAATAAAATACTCGGTTTACAAAGCAGAAAGTGTGCCCTGCGCTCTTCCATAAATCTACTATAATAGGCACTTGTGGCAAAAAATACATTTCTGAACACATAGAAAACACAGATTACAGCATAATCATGATGTAATTGGTTGAAAGCCACCACGACTGTTTTCTGCTGCGAGGCATTTAAAAGCTTTCTGACTATTTTAAGTTCAGGGCGGAATGAAGTGAGAGGAAGCCTCCGCAGATTTGACTTTGCTGGAAGTCACATGAGCAGATGAAATGAGATCAACTTGTAAAGCGGAGGCAAGCTGTGGCTGGAAAGATTTCCTCATGGCTGCTGTGTTTGTAAGCTCAGAGGAGAGCTAAAGCCATGTAGACCATTGCTGTGGAGTCAGTGAGCACAGCATCCTTGTTTTCTACCGTGCTGCACCCTTACATCAAGTTAATAAGGGATGGATGGGGCTCCTTCACTCACCAGCTCAGCAAAGGTAAGCCTGAAATGTCCAAAATGCCAATGCACGAGTTCCCAATGAGTCCTGCACATCTGGCTGTTTCTGTGAGCAAACCAGGGGATTTTTTTCCAGGAAGAAGTATTGGAAATCACTCACAAATGTGCTGCATTGATCCAAAACATTTATAATCGTTTGACTTTGGGTTTTGGGCACATGATTTACATTTGCACTTGCACACAGGCAGACAGATCCTCCCTGTCTCTCTCCCTCTCTCATGCTTTCCTATAAAAGCAGTTGCTATTTCCTAACTGGCTTCCTTCCAAATTTGTGAACTAATTTAATTTGGCACCTTTTAACTCATTCCATTATGCCCACCACAAACCTTGCCTAGAAAAAAAAAAAAAAAAAAAAAAAAAAAAAAAGAGAGAGAGAGAAGAAAAACCCCATGGGATCAAAGAAATGAGGTGGACAGAGAAGAAAATTGAATGACCAGGGAACCAAGAGTATCAGTGCTGGTGTATAAAACATAAGGGACCACCAAAATTTGGCATCCTCTGTGCCACATGCTTCTGCAGAGGCCCAAGGTGAGCTGGGAATGATGAACTCTGCATTTCCCAATCTGAGCCCAGTGCGGTCCCTATGTGACATTACTGATGTAGAGCCCCAAGTCAGCATCTGCACAAAACCTTCTTCAGAGCTGCCTCCCACCTCTCCAAGCAGGGCATTGTGGGTTGGATAAATCCCCCATCAGGACACTGCCCATGCCCTTACAAGATACTGCCACACTCCCGCGTGAATGGGTGGGAAATCCTGGGACTTTCTGGAGGTTCCCAGGTGCTGTGGGGAGGCAGAGGCACCCACAGCTCTCTGCCAGGTGACAGCATCCCCCTGAGAGCAGTGAGGAAACGACAAGCAAAGTGTGACTGTCACAGCTGGGCTCTGGCGCCGGTGTGGAGTCAGCACAGCTGTGTGCTCCCCCTCCGCACAGCCCAGCTGGGTGAGTGAAGTGTCCCAGCATCACCAGCATCAGGAAATGTGTGTGGCTGCACTGAACAGACACTGTGCTCCTTCCCCAGGAGCTCTCAGAGCAGTCCTTCAAAAGGTGTAAGACATTCGGTAACCGGTACGAACAGTACAATGTTTTTCTCCTGCTACCAGGAAGAAAATAACTCAGCTTCTAAGTCTGGGCTGTGTAAAAACACCTCAACAGAAAGATTCAGAATACCTGAATTAGATCAACCCAACTGCATCCTCTCCAGCTAGTGGAGGATCATGCAGCAGATGTACAGCTTTTGTGGCACATCCACACATCTATTAATCACCTCCAGAGTTGCTGACGCCAGCTCCTTCCCTGGGCAGCCTGTTCCAATGCTTGGCAACCCTTTCAATGAAGAGATTTTTCCTAATACCCAACCTCGACCTTCCTGGTGCAGTTGGAGGCTGTTTCCTCTTGTCCTGTCACTTGTTACTTGGAGGAAGAGACTGATCCTTCCTGCTCAGAGAAGTCTGGGACCCAATTAAAAGGACAGTATTTGGTTTCTCAGGGCTACCAGAGCTCTGCACTGAGTCAATGATTTTGGGGTCAGGAGTGGACCTGCTTAGCATGCCACATGACAAATTCAGGATTTGCAGCTGAAGTGGCAAAAGTAACTGATCCACCCAGCAGAAAGTGAGGCTCACATGAAATTAATAACCAGGATGAAGCTGGGAAGGTGTGCATGGCTACAGAGGGGATAACAAATGTTCTGGTGTCCTGCAACGAGATTATCTTGTATAAACACTCACTTGGGATTCATCTCTGCATGTTATCACCGTTAGTCCTGTCAGAAGCAGTGTCTGAACCACTACAGTGATGTTATACAGGACTTGCACATTTTCACAGCTCCAAAAATCCTCCTTTCCCACAAGGACAACTCCCAAAGGAACTGAGATTGTTGTCACAGTAAACCAGTAAGAAACCTAAACAAAACTCCCCAAAATGCTGCTGCCTTGTAACCAGAATTTCCCATTTCCCTATCAACATTGGAGATGGAAAAACATGAAAGCTTTTTTCTTCTCCATATGGTGCTAAAGAAAGCTGGGAATGGTCTTACCTCACCTGCTGAGCATACAGCTGTGCCACCTCCCATCTGCATCGGCCTGACAAGCATGCTTATCCTTCTTAAAATGAGGTTCTGTTTCTGTGAATTATTTTTATGAATTCAGACTAACAGAGGGGACAAGCAAAATGTCTCAGGAAAGACAATGCAGCCTATCTGAGAACATATTTTCCTACTTAGAACATTGAGAGAATTGGAGCACATTGGTGACAGTAGGAGCACAGGAAAATGGTTTTCCACTCACTCAGGGGAAAAAGAATGCAGCTGTCAGTCAAATACAATACTGACACCACTATAACTAAAACCAAAAGCTTTGCTAATTGTTGACTATATTTTTTCAAAACCTTGATTAAGCTTTATTTTCAGATCATCATCCACTGAATCCTAAGCCTGTGTAGTTTATCTAAGAAAGAAGGGAATTTCTTACCCACTTGCAGGAAAACAAAAACGAGTGGAAATCTCACGACATCTGGGCTGCCTTACGAACAAAGATGTACAAATAATTTTTTTTTTCATAGTCTATCTGAAAATTTTAAACTCACTTAAAAGAGATCCTCTTTAGGGAAGTCACCTGAAGCTTACAGAATTTTCTGATTTGCTTTCATCTGGAATACCAGTCTGAAAAACAGACTAAATAGAAGCTCAATAGAACCTCTAAATAATGTGTTGGTTAGAAAAACTTGTCGGATAACTTTGCTAATTAACCCCACTAACACTTTCGTCAGAAGAGTTATCTCTTTCTTACCTACACTGACATCCCTCTGCTTTAGCATCATTCTTAAACTTGGAAAAGAAACCCCAATTCTAAAATTTCTCTTCAATAAAACCCACACGTCTTAGGTATCTTTTCCAGCCATCAGCTCACAATTGTCTGAGTCCACTGTAACCAAATAATTCCATTAGCCCAGCAATCCTAGTTTAAATGTCATTATTAGGAAAATTTTGATTTTTGCCCTTAGAAGGCAAATTTTAGAAACTAAATAATTACAAAAAATATACTGTTAAAGTAATATGTTACTACAGCACTATCATCTAATAGTTTCAAATTGTATCTTGTACAACTGTGATACACAGAGGCATCTCCTGATAAATTTGTTAGAGGTTATTAGCAATCATAACTGAATGCCCATCTGTACATAAGTACACAAACCAGATAACCTCCTCCTTTCCCTCCATTTCCCAATGCCTTTTCAGTACCTTGTCTCCAAAGGAAGGCTTCTCTACACAGTATCTTCATATTGCTGTATGACTAATAAACCCTTTATGCCAATGTTCACATGTAAATAAATTCAAACTAGATTTCACACATGTATGTCTCTCTTTGAAACAAAGACTGAAATATATTCCTCTCCACTTTATGTTGAAACTGGCTTTTAAAAATTTTTTTTATTGTGTCTCGAAACAATTCTGCTTGAAACATTCAAAGCACAAGGCTGTTTTCAATAGATTGACAGAAGCTTTTGGGGGAATTCTCTGCCTTTACTGAAGCTTGGTAGAGCTAGCAAAAGAAATTAGGAGCAGCTGCAAAAACTACTAATGCAAAAAGAGGCAATCCATCCTAAAATATGAAGTCCAATACCCCCTCAACTTGTTGAAGTGGAGAAGAGGCAGGAATTTACCCTCACCTCCTCCAGACCAGCTCTGAGAAAGGTGTGAGGGCATCACAGTCACACGGACCCAAGAGAGATGGGCGACAGGAGGTTATAAAAGGGAAGCACAATCACTTTTCTCTCTAGTCTGAGTTCAGTCTCAAGGTGTTTGGTTACAGCAAAAAACGTGCCAAATCATCAGAGGGAGCAGACTATGATGAGAGCCATAAATCTATTTAGATTAACTGAAATTTTCACCATTTGGCTTCAAGTAGAAGAGCTAAATATTTTTTCTTGCAACTAATCTGTTTTGACTCTATGAAAAACATTTTCATTGCAATGAAGTTATTAAAGTCTTAGCACTTACTGTTTTGTAGTTAATGTAGGAACTTTTTTCTACCTGCCTGCTAGTTTCTCTGCAATAAATTTCTTTGCACAGGTCGGCTCTTCACTCTACTTCTCTTATTACTTCATTTAAGAGAATGATTTATTTTAAACCCCAAACCAAACACAGGATCGAAAAGCAGAGGTTAAGAAATGAAATAAAAAGAAAACAGACCTTCACCTTTCATTATGCTTGTCTTAAGTATCCGCTTTATTAAACTTACTCAGTGTTTAAGTCTGGTTTATTAAAAACCATCAATGTTTAGCTTATGCTATTTTTGAAGCAGTCTGCACTGTGTAGTGTTTAATAGCTGTCCAAAACCAGATTTTGCTGTTGTTGTTTAAAAAGCAAACACAGAATGCTCCAAGATGTCCATTTGTAAATGCAGTTAGCAGTCACAAAAGCTTGACCAATATCATATCATTAATTTTGTAAACCAAAACCTGAAGTGTTTATTACATCTTGTAGGGCTACTCATTAAAGATGTAATCTGGTTCCCTGTTGGAATTCTCAGCACAGACTGACACATCAGTGTTTAACCAGGCTTTTTACTCATATGAAAATCTCTTTACAGTCTCAAGAGCATGCAAAGAATCACTTGTCAGTAGGAACCTGATTTTGTGTTCCACCCCTAAAATCTCAGCTGATGCATCAAGAGTCACTTAGAATCAGCTCCACTTCACTATTTATAAAATATATAAAATATAATTTTGTGTATATTGTACCTGGTGCAATCAGTAGGAACTCTGTGAAGGATTTAGATGAGAGGAGGATTGATGTGCAGTGAATTTAGAAGCAGGATCCAGTTGCAAACACTACATTTAAAATGTTACCTCAAAGCCATTGCTCCCATGATGCCCACAGGGAATTCTGTCAAAATAAGGGACGAGATTTTGCTTATCAAATTTTATTAGCTCTGAAGCAGTGTAATTGTATCATCTGCATTGTATCATCATCAAAACGGGGAATTTGGTATGAATCATGTGCATCTCTTTTCTGGTATTTTTTCCCCCTATTTCTTTGTATGACGCAGTTTGGAAAGCTACAGCAAGAAACATCTTCATCCAGCTGGGAAAGTCCCATTTTCTCTGGTCCTTTTAAAATGAGAAGACTGCTTAAAACATGATTAGAGCAGCTTTATATGATACAAGCAGAGTCAGTCACAGCTGAAACCTGTATCCACGGAATCCAGAGAGCTCCTCCTGCCCTGGACACAAGTCCCTCTTCAGGCACAAGAGAGGGCCAACAGTGTCACCAAGGACAGCATGGTCCATGCAGAGGCAAGGCCATGCCCTGTCCTTTCCTGTAAGGAACAAAGCACAGCTCGCTGAAAGGCCGTTTCCAGCACCCTGTAAAAACATATCGGCGTTTTGCAAAAGCAAACAAAAAGCCCCAAACTTTGCTCCGTGTCAGAATGAAAAGTGGACATTTTTAAATTCCCAGTAGATAAGGCCGTGTTTGAGCAAACCCAAATTGCTGGACCTCACAAGTTGCCACACAGCAGAGCTGTTGTTGCCCTTCAGTCAGCTCTAATTTTGAATTAATTGAATGAGTTTTTGCCTCAGACATTTCTGCGAACAGCCTTGAACTACAGAGTCACAGCCAAACATCTTCATTTAAAAAGCTGCTCCTGCCTCTAAACTTAGACACATTGCACACCCCTTTGGAATGCCCTGGAAAGCAGGTAAATAACTCAAAATTTGTGTTAAGTCTCCAGCTTACCCCAAATCTAAAGTCTAGCACCTTACAGAAATAACAGTGAAGGGAAATAAATGCAAGAGAGAGAGAAGACATAAAAAAAAGCTCTAGGAGGTTCCCATGTAAGGTCACCAGAAGAGTTGAGGGGGTTGTTTTTCTTCTCCCAAAGAGAGGAGCCTAAATTAAATTTCTCTTCTCATTTTCTACTTTACTCTGCTCTTTTCCTCTCAATCGCCATCCTACTCCTCCTCCTTCTTCTCCTCCAGTCTGAAATTCCATTCCCAGCCATATGTTTCTCATTGTGATCCACCTTCCATTTTTGGTCATACAGCAGAATGTGGTTTGAAGATCCAAGAAAGTCAGAGTGTGTTGACACAAGGACGTTGGATTCTAGGTTTTGTCAACACTGAGCTGAAGAGCTTAGGGCCTTGAATCAATTTTAGCCTCCTTGACCAAGGAAACCCTGCAGAGAGTCAGACAAAGATCAACGAGAACAGATTTCCAAGTGAGCAGAGCCATATAAGTATATCTTGCATTACAGGGGAGTGGTTTTATTTTCCTTATGATCTGTCCTTGCTCAATATTAAATTCAAACACTACTCAATTTTGCTTGGCATGCAGCTTTTTGCAATGAGACCCTAAAGTTTTCTTGTAGGTGATATCCAGTAATGAGAGCCCTAGACAAACTTGAATTTCAAACATCAGACGGATTTCTTCTAGAAATTGAGATAAATAATAAACCCAAAACTACTCCAAGGTCTCACTGTGATCTATTCCAAAAGCAAGTGATGGAGAGTCACAGTCTTTTCCCAGATGACCTGGGGGATTTCCTGCTAAATTGCTGTGCTCCCAGACGTCTGGGCACGTGAAGTGGGTCCACCAGCTAAAAGTCCATTCCTGACCTTGGGCTTCAACTAAAAACATGTGTATAAGGCTGGGTAATGGAAGAGAGTGTAAGGGAAGGAGAATTAAACTGATGTTGACATTATTTGAAATGTTCTTTAATTCATGCTCTGCCAGATAGCTAAAGATTAATCTCAAACTGTTTATTTTAATGTATCGTATTTCTGACTTGCAGCTAGCTATCAGCTGGTGTAACATAAGCTTTAATTTTGGCACCAATGAGTTGTCATTGTGTTTACATTTTCACTCACACTTTCTTTGGTTATATCATAAGCAATTTCATGATTTAATGGCACTTACTTTCCTGAATGAGAACTGGTGTAGCGAATTTTTTGGTGAGGGAAGAGAGACTTTTTACAAACTACCTATTTTCTTTGTGTAGTTGCTTGTAACAACAAAATTGTGAAAGATCCCTTAGTTACACTGCCATTTCTGAGGGAAAATGAAACAGAGGAGAATCTGTTTTTAAATTCTGAATTGAGGATCAGGCTGATCTGGAAAATCGAAAAAGTTTTAGTCATTTTTCTAGCTAACACTCCAAGCTCCACGTTAAAAATATCACTCTTTCTTTGAGCTCAAACAGAGCTATATTATAATCCAGAAATAACTAGGAAAATGCTGTCAATATAAAATCATAGCAACCAGAAAAAACAACTAGGTATTTTGCTGAACAGAGTTACTCTAGCACAACCCAATCTGGGAAAGAGCTTGGATTAATTTATTTGATCCAAATATTTTTATCCACTTAGAAATGTTGCTTCTTTAAATTAATATAAAGTTGGACAGGCAGACACTTGCAGATCCTGATGGCCATGGACAGGAAGTGCTCACTGGATGTGCAGTCAAGAGCTGCATTCCCATCTTCCTTAGGACAGGACTGGATTCTTGCTCCTGCCAAAGGACAAGCACAGCTCCATACTAAATTTACAGCTGCTAGTCTGGTTTTAGGATCTGTGGCAGGTTTCCAAGATGACATAGTGGGGTGCTCAGATGCCTCCAATGAGCAGCAGTGACACGTCTGAGAGGAATTTTTATAAAACACATGGATGTAAAGCTCAGGGATCCATGTTTTACATGAGGCATCGCAGTCTGAAGAGTCAGCCTTTATAACCAAGTAATGCCGAAGAGTCCCAAGCTGTGCTCCAAGTATTACAACTTGCAAAACACTGCAGGACCTCACAAGTGAGGAGACACACAAGCAGGAGGCAAAATACATCATGACTTCTAGCCAGATTTCTTGGCTTGAGAAAATTTCCCAGCGACAGAAAGTTGCTCTGATTCTGGAGCGCGCTAGAGAAATTCAAACAGGAACCATACATCTCGAAGATACATAAAAAACTGTGAAAGCAAAGACAAGATTTTTGCACCTATATCTGCAGACTTTGTCCTCTTGGGACAGAATTTGCATATAGCCTCTCTAGGAGAAAATGAACTGTGGGGGGTAGCAAAATCAGAGAATGAGAAATTATGAAGAAGGCAATAAAAAGAAAAGAATAGGAGACGACTCCTAGACCTCACACAGCCTCTGTTAAACAATGGGGAGAAAATCTTCCAGGAATTCAGTAAGACCTGAGAAGAAATAGAGGGACTGCTGGAACAAATGGCTGCTGGCTCCAGTTCCACTGAATGACCTTGACTGTGCACATTAGAGCTAGTTGTTACATCAGGCACTGAAATAGAGAACAGACCATAAAAAACTCTGAACATTTCCTCCCATAAGATTCCTTTGTTATAGGACTCTTTTGTAGCATTTAGTAATAATTTCCTCTCTGACAAATGTTCTTGTGCAAATTATAATGCCATTATGTTCTGATGCGAGCTTTTCCCTCGTTTCTTAGTTAATTCATCTTTATGGAAGTTCTTCAGCTGCCAGCCAGTACTGGAAAGTTATTAATTCCAAGTGACTTTAATAATGCATGGGAGCTGAGGAAAAGTTTAGCAAACTCTCAAAATATTTCTTTACCAATATTTAACTGAGTATTCTATTTGCCCTCTAATTTCTTCACCTGGATCTCTGCCATGGCTCATGGTATTTTCAGCTCTGACAAGGTGTGTTGCCAGTAGGAAGCACAGGAAAGATGGGGAGCAAATAATCTCTCTATCCCCCATTTACATGGTAGGTTGATCATAAAGTTTCTGTAAAACCTCCCCTCTGTTCCTTTCTGCAGAAAATGTGAATTTCGTTACACACAGAGCAGAGCCAGGGAAGTCAGATGGAGCAAGTGAGAAACAGAGCTGCTCCGAATATTCCTTCCTGTGTGACTGGCCACAGCCAGCCATCAAGGCAAAGGTGTTTCAAGACAGCATGGACTTACTGCTCAACCATTAATGCTCTTCTGATTGTCCACATTTTCTTCCTCTACACTCAGATATGTTCAGAAGCTCTAACACACCCCCTAAGCTGCGCTTTAGTGGTGCCAAAACCTTCATAAATTATTATTTTCTCTGCTTCCCTAGCAAGTTAGCTTCACTAACTTGTGCTCAGTCTGATTAAAAACTTGGTAAAAGATGGAAAATGACTGATTCAGCAGAAATATTGACCCTGGGGATTCATCTAATGCTCACCCAAAAAGAGGCGGTACAAAGATGTTTGTAAAGTAATTTGCAGGAAACTCAGATTGCAGGAGGTACCACATTTTTTCTTCAGTGACATTCAGTACCTGGCAGCCACTGAACTGATCAAGAAGAAAGATACTCTCTTGTCCTGAACAACCTCAGAGGAACCTCACAAATGGGAGCTTACTCATCCTAAAGCATTTTTTCTGGGGAAGGAAATATTTCACCCTTTTGTAAGTTTCCAAAAGGATTCTTCTGACTGGCTGTGAAAATCAGCATGATCTCTCTTCTGTTTAGCTTTGTTCAAGTTTAACACAAACAGCTTAAATTCTGTGTGGTTACTGGAACAAAATAGACTGCCAAGGACTGAAATTATTAAATCTTTTCTTTTATCTGTTCCTCATGGATATCACATGCCCAGACTAAATTAGATTGTTCATAACAGTCTGAGCTTAATAATATTTTCCCCATTAAAAGGGAAATCCTTGTGACAACATATGCAAAGATGAACCTCTCCACAGTGATTTTATAGGGTTTTTTTTTTTCTCAACGAGGCTCATGAAACAGATTCATGAAGCTGAATACTTTCAGTGTTGCGAGACACAGGCATTTGCAGTAATGCTGTGTTTGGAGACTTGCTCAGGGTCTTCAAATCATAAAATGATGTATCTTCTTTCTAAGAAGCTAATTACACCATGGAACAGTTTTGGTAAAATTCAGATAAAAATACAGCATCTAAATAACTAGTTTTGATGAGGAAACCAGGAAGGGAGAGGAAGAAAACTGAAACGAGAAAGCTTAAAATAAAATAGGTGCAAGCCACTGAAAAACACTACAAGAAGTTCACATGGAATACCAAAAGCTCCAAGTTTGCCTCTCAGCTGAATTACAGTTCAGCCTGACTGACTAAAGACACCTTCTGCACACAATTACTTCTTGACTACTGTTTGTAAGACATTACCACATCTTGAAAACATAAAGGAAAAATAATTGTCTTTTCCATTTTCTCTATTAAACAAGCTAATTATTCCGATTCTTTTTAATACCCATCACCCCAGCCAACCAGCTTGTTTGTTTCTACAGTGTTATTTGTGCAGACATGAAAGCCATCATAGCCTCACAAAAAGCTATAGCCCTTGACCATGTCACACCACAGCTGAGTCATAGCCTGACACACTGAGCTCTTCTTTCCTTGCTCCAAACTGTGATAAGAAAGGAGCATCTTGCTGTTTCTCTTTTTGTCCCAGAAAAAAATCCTGCCATCTCACCTGCTCTCTGTCGGCTATCCAAGAGTGGGACAGACAGCTTCCCAGCAGGAGAGCTGTCTTTTTTAACAATGAATAATCAAAGTGTAAATCAGCAGTCAGCTCTGAATCCACAGCCAAACAGAAAGTCTGTTTATGGTATTTTCTGTGCTACATAAGAGAATTCAAGCAAACCTCAAATGTATTTGCAAGTACCCTGAAACCTTGTGTCACCCAAGGTTTGTCACAGCGGTTTCAGCTCTTGTGCTTGGATTCCTCTGAATTTCATCATGTCATTGCAGTGCCAGATAATCATTCCAGCATGCTGAGCTATCCCCCCATGAAGTCAGGGAAAAAAAAAAATAAAATAAAAATTGGGGTTTGGCCAGCAATTTTGGAGGGGGGGATGCAGCAAATCTGCTGATGAAGAAGAGACTAAACAGCCCCATCTTACCCCAAATCACACCAATATCTGGAGCCCTGCCAGTGACCCCTGTGCTAAACAGGACATATTTTGAAAACCTGAGCTCTGCCTTTCAATGGTGAAGCTGCTGACTTGGATCATTTTAGGCTGAGCTTTGGGATATCTGGAGCAGAGAGAATATCTGCTGCCCTTGTTTAATTTTGTAGCATTTGGGGTTTTTGTATTAAAGTTTTAACTTTATAGAGCTTAACATTTATAACTTGATATTTATAGGGTGTTTCTTTAACCTTTCTTAAAGACCACCTAGATTTGCTTGCATGAATTAGTATGAAATTCATTATCCTTTCTTAAAATGGTGAAAAAAATCAGAGTTTAATTGCATGAAATAACAATTAAGTTACTACCTATCCACAGAATTACACTTTCCTAAAGAAAAGTGTGTTTACCAGAGTAAACTCTAATGCCTTTTGAGAAAAACTAGCAAGAGCAACAAAAGAGAGTGATGTAAATAGTTCAATAGCAGCAGTATTGTTGCAGCTGTAACAGTCTAGAGGCACAGGAATCACTTGTAAGAAGATGCAATATATTTTACTAGACTGACTGACACAGCTGTAAAACACTGGAGAATAATGGACAAAGCTGAGAAGGAAAGGAAAACCCAGAAATAAAGTAAATCAAACATAGATGTCCCCATGCCTCATAAAGGAGATCTTCAGACAGAGCTCCACTGGGGCTTCCAACACCGTAAGGTTTCACTCCTGCTGGGGTTCAGACATTGCACAGAGCATGGGACAGCAGGGACCTAGCTAAATACAGCTGTACCTGGGCATGCTGATCAGCTGAAAAGAAACATATTGATATGTCTGTTAGAGGAG
Source organism: Motacilla alba alba (assembly GCF_015832195.1). NCBI lineage: Eukaryota > Metazoa > Chordata > Aves > Passeriformes > Motacillidae > Motacilla > Motacilla alba. The sequence continues at coordinate 65,675,839 of NC_052019.1, forward strand.
GTTATACATCACCAGAGGCAGGACAATGAACTCCAGGGAACAGGCTAAGAGATGTCACTCAATGTGATTTGTTCTCCCGGAATTTTATTTATGACTGCTGCACTTAAAAGCACATTGAAATGCTGGCCAAAGCAAGACTTAAATTTAAATTTGGATTAACCCTGACTAAAGTTTATCCTGAAGAGGATGAATTTGTATTTATATCCAAGGCTCAAGTAAACTGTTTTCTCTCTCATCCTATTACTGCACTTGAGCCACGTGGAAAAAAAATGAAGTTTACTCCTTTGCTAAGGAAGGAAAAAGATTTGCAATGATTTACAATCAGACAGTCCTGTTAACTTGTAATGAAATGTAGGTGCTTATTACTGACATAAAATTTAAAACCTGAAACTGAGATAAAAAACAGTTATGGGCCTATCAAACAGCTCAAGCAGTTTGTACATTAAATCAACTTGGCATGCTACAAAACAGTGGCCAAAGTCAGGATTCACTGTAGAAGAGAAATGTGATGAGGGATCCCTAGTCCATCAATTCTGTCTAACATTACAAAAAGCCTGTCTTTGAGTTCAATTGGCCTTTCCTTCCTATGCATGACTCCAGAAGAACTCAGCTTCCAGCTCCCAGGAGTTTTCCAGTCAGTTTCACATATGTAAACCTAAACACTTACAGGATCAAAATCAGATGAGTGTAAACATAGAAACCCCAACTTTCAGTCAGTCACATATTCAAAACAATTGGTTCATTTCACTGTCTCTACGTATAGACTCAAACCTCCTGCCCCATTTAACAAAATTTTACGGGCACAGATCCACTGGTGCTTCTATATTCCTGACTTTAATTCTGGCAAAGATGACAGAAGAAATAAAAGAAGATAATAGAGTATTCTCCTTTCAAAGAGCCAAATGAAACAAATGCCTCTGAATTCCAGGATTAATTTAACCCTAATTGTTTGAAATGCTCTTCCCAAGCACCACGTTGTCCCCAAAGAAACAAATGGAATTGGGATGCTGCCCTGAAGCACAATTGTTTTTCAGCTTACAAAACCAGAAGTTATTGAATGCCATTGAATGTGGAACTGGTCACCACAAAGACAATGGGAACCTAAAACCAGGCTAGAAATGGGGAGTTCAGCTGGGGAATTCACCAACCACCCATTTCCATACAAGAAGGGTGGCTTCAGAAAGGTTTTTGTTAAAATATAGGCTGGATTTGGCCTCAGTGTAAAGAATTATTTTAAAAACACATTCCTACACTTCTTGTTGAATCTGTGAAGACTGTGTTGAATAAGAGCAGTGCCCAGGAATTTACCACACCTCTAGGAATACCAGGTGCTAAAAGGTATTAAGATCAAGGCATCTTTTCAGACTATTTTACACCATAGGTGCTGAGAAATGGTAGAATATTAAGTTTCTGATTATTTTTATAGTTTTGGCTTTGTTTGTTTTTTGTTTTTTTTTTCCTGAGCTGAAGAGGGAGAATAGAAGAAAATATTGTTAGAGATGGAAATAAAACATTTCCCTCTGAATGAGAATATTCAAGCAGCAAATCTGACTGAAGCATTTAGATCCACACTATTTTTCTGTGTTGCAGTGGCCACTCTGTGGAAGAAAAATGAGTTTTGTGTTTTGTCAGACCATCACAAGTTTTGAAGTTTTTCCCAAAAAAGGAGTGTATCACAATAAGAAATTTTCTTCTTTTCTCTCCATTGTTTTAGAAAGTTTAAGTAAAACACAAATTTTCTTGTTTCATTATAGCCTCCTATGTCAGGGGAGGGAAACAACAGAGGATAAACAGAAAACATCTAAATTTTGTATACACAGGTGGGTTTATGTTTCAGCTGTAATATACATTAATATAGTTTCTGTGGAGCCACATATTAGCAGAACTTTTTTAACAGTCTTTTCTGTCAAATAGCTACAGCTGTAGCAACTTCAGGTTTTATTGTTCATGACTATGCAAAATATGACTGACCATCCGATAAATCTTCCTTTCTAAACTTCTGAGTTACAAAAGAAATGGCTTAACTCTGTTACCTTCCTCTTTCCTACTGAATGTGTTGTAAAATGCTTAGAAATGAATTGCTGTGTAAATTCTCAAGCTGAAGTTTTTATGTAAATAGTCCACACACAATTTATAGCATTCTTGTTTGTGTAGCATTCTAGCTTATTGGCATTTGTCCTATGAATATACTGTTTTGGAAATTAGGCACTAGGGTTATAAAACATTGTTTTCCCAATACACCATTTCAAGAAAAAAGGAATAATAAAAATCAGCCTTGAAAGACTTGTCTGGTAAAATATTTTAAATTTAAAGATCAGGGTGAATACGTACTTTCATGAAGTAAGGAAAGAGTAGCTCATTATTTGAATAATGACCTCTGCAATTGTTCGCGTGGCTTTGGGACAGGAATGGATATCATTTATAACACAGAGACCTTGGAAGGGCTGACCAGCTCATACTGACAGCAAGAATAGCCATGGCCTGAATAAACAGATTCCAAGGCAGAAAAAATGGGTGGTATTGAAGGAACCATCCTCAGGGTGCTCTCTGTGAAAACTACTTCATTCATATAATGACAATTTTTTTTTTTTGTTTAATCCCTCAATCATCCCTTCTTTGTATTCCATCAAGTGTATCCCAGGCCCCAGAAAGATGGAAAAATACCAGCAGACTGCCACACCTTCCCTCAGGAGGCGAAGGTTGAAAAGGAAAAAAAAAAAGGAGAAGCCCTCATACTAACTCAAACCTGGACAAAAAAGTGATTAAGAATGAAATAATTCCATATACACAGAATAACAGGGACCCCTTTTCGTTCTGTAAGGTTGAGATTTGGCCATAGACTCCAACTGGACTGACAAGAGGTAATGTTTTATCTTCCCAGTATATTAAAAACACATGTATCAGACTTAAAAGCCCACAAATCAACTCCAAAAAACCAAGCCAAATAATGGATGAAAAAGAAGTAAATGAGGGAGAACAGTAAAATAAAGCCTAAACTAAACTTTACAGTAATTATAAGGGTCATTGCTGTATAAAAATAATTTGTCAAAGTCATATGAATCTCATGATTATGAATACAAAGTTTTAAAATATCAATGATGTAGTATCTCTAATTTCCATTTGTTGGTTGTTTATTATCTTACATTTGACTTCTGCTTTAAGTGCTCAGCATGTTCTTGATCCTGCAACAACAGCAAAATAAGCAGAGAGACTTTCTCATTCTTTGCTGGTTCCCTCCCATCTCTGCACTCCAATGGAGATGGAAGATGACAATTTGGATAAGGTGTTTTCCCCCAGAAAATATAAATTCCACCACGACACTGGAGAACCCTACAAAACAACAAAACCATTGAAACATGTCCTTCTCCAGATCCTCACTAATGCCATGTAACTTAAACAACTCAGGCAGAATCTGACTGCTGCTACACGAGGTTTCCTAAACCCCTTTGGCTCCAGTGACACCCCACCACCATCTGCACGAGGCTGGGAGGGAGCAGGATTTAATTAGGAGCGCAGCAGACATAGAGCTGGCATTACAAAAGCATCCAGGCCCCAGGCTTCCTTCCATCACCTTTTCCCTCTCCAAATTGAAGCCTTATGTCTTGAACTTCCCAAGTACTGACACTGCATTTTCCATATCCCATGGCCTGCTGTTGGCTCTTCACACAATTGCTTACCTGAGGTTCATGAGGGAGAGCTGCCAACAGAATGTTACGTGAAAGAGAATTCCATGATCATGTAATGAATTAATAAATTATTATAGACAGGCATAGGAGGCAGGGTGGGGTTTAGATCATTACCCCAGAACAGTAATTTGTGTTTCCTCCCATGTTTCACGCTACAGTTGAGAAAGAAAACCTTGATAACACCAACAGACTACATGTAAACAAGTAAGACTTGGAAAATCAAGTAGACTTTCTTTTACAGAATAACAGCCTGCTTCTGATCCCAACAGTGAGGGGAAAATGTTACCCAATGTTATCTCATACCCCAAATCAGCATTTCTTTGGGATTAGGTCTGCAGTTTAGGTAAGAACCTTCAGTTTTGATCCCAGCCTAGCCTAGCCTGCTGCATCCATTTGCTGCATTCAAAATGGATCGTACTTGGTGCTCTTAAACATTTTCTCAAACTTCCCCAGTTTCTATTGATCAACCATTTATTGCATCACTACCGGCTGGGATTTCGTGTCCATCTGATATTTTGAGTGGGGAAACATTAACTCTGCCTCCTGAGCAAACCAGAGCCATCAGTGTCCCCAGCACTAAATTACTCTAGGAAGTCAATTTAAAGTGTCACCATCACACCCCTTTTTGCAGTCTGCCATATCCATAAATTCCCATTCATCCCTGGACCTCCTGGATTTTCTCCTGCACTGTGACCATCACCTGCCACCACTTTCAGTGTGGACCTGTGCCTGTAGTGTGGAGCAATTGGCTCTCAGCTCTGGAAAGGAGTTATCTCATGCTCTGAGGTAATCCTCACCTTGAGCTAAGCCTGACCTATTGTGGCCTGACTCTCTTGTGTCTCCCTTCACCTTCCTGAGTAAAACACGTTCTTCAGCTCTGCAATACTCTTTACAAATATCAAGAAACACATAACAGTTTGGGTTGGAAGGGACTTTAAAGGTCATCTCATTCCACACCCCTGCCATGGGCAGGGACACCTTCTGCTAGCCAGGGTCCTCAGGGCTCCATCCAGCCTGGCCTTGGATACTCCCAGCGCTGGGGCATCCACACCTTCTCTGGGCATTCTTTTAAATGTGAACTTGGTAGGACTGGCTTTACAAACCCCTCCCCAGCAGGATGAGGATGAGGCACAGGAGGAAGGCAGACAGACGGCAGCACACCAGGCATGGTACAGCACAGCACAGCTTTCTGGTCCCCTGCTCTGATCAGCAGCCATGTTACAGACATCTGCTCAAAGGCTCCTGCCTGAAAAGAGAGCCACAAACTGGGCTTTTCTCTCTTTCTAAGTCAGCTGTTCTTACTGAATGCAGACTTCATGGCCTTATGCTCTTTGTGAGTTTTCTGACTGATGTGATGAGGCAACGGGGTGCCTTCTCTGTTCACCTCTCAGAGCTTAACGTCTGAACAAGCAAACTGAAGAAGTCTTCATTGTTCCCAGACATCAGACAAAATGATATCACCTCCAGCCCATGTATAAACAGATTTCTTCCATCTTTTCAGAAATTAATCAGCATCAGCAAACACTTAATTTCCTTCCTCTAGGAAAGCCCTCTATCTCAGACTATGCTATTTTCAGTAGGAAAGGCAGCCAAACATTTTCTTGGGTTTAGTTTTTGTGCTATTTTGGCTGCCCAAAGGGTATCTGGATGGTTTGCTCTCTCCGAGCTCAGGAGCAGCAGCTCTGGCAAGCAGCACAGCCCTCAGCAGCAGATTAGACACAGCCAGTGCTCCTGCTACAGCAGCACTTTGCTGCCTCCCTGGCCTGATTCCCCAGACAGCCTTCAAGGTGATGGCTTTGAGGAGAGTGTCTGATGTGCTTGTAAGCCCCTGCCCCTGAGATTCAAGTGCAGAGCCTCATCAGCACCTCTGTTTGAGTTCATAAAGGCACACCAACCTTGATTAAAAACAAGCTTAGCTTAAGTCAGGCACCATGAAAGACTACATTTATGCTCCCCTTCAGATATCTGCTTGTCCAAGTTAAAATTCAGAAGCAAAAATCTTTTTATTTTAGGCTGCTATTAAAAAAAAAAAAAAAATCCAAACAAAAAACCCCAAAAGGAATTCTGGAAGAGAAGAAAGAAATGAGGAGAAAAAATGTTGGATTTCAAGAAAATTCCTAAAGTGGAGATAAGCAAAAAATACATAGAAGTATAGAAGAAATAATAATAATAATAATAATAATAGTGTAATAGTGATAATAACAATAGCATTAAAAAGGCCTCATTCTTTATAAAAGCTTAAGCATGGGTCTCTCCCTTCCAACGTCCTCCTGGCTCAGTTTCAAAATCTCCATGGAGGTGCAGCTTTTTGACACTTCTCAGAAGAGCCACTGTCCTTCATCACCCCTCCCCTCCCATGCTGATGGGCTGCAGGTGGCTCTTCTCCCTGCCACAGGCTCTTGTTGCAAGGGGAATTTGCCTGGGAAGCACTCATTTTTTAACCCTGCCCCTGCCAGATCCTTCTGTAAAGGAATTTGACCCACCACTTTCCTTAGAAGCCAAATACAGCACTTAAAGGGGAGGCAGAAACTGCAGTCAAGTACCTTTCAGTGTTTGTGCTGGGCTCCTCTGTAGCAAGGTAATGAGACGACAAAAATTACCAAAAAAATGGCTTTTAACTTAAATGGGGTGGGTTTAAATTAGATATTGGGAAGAAATTCTTTATTGTGAGGTGCTGGAACAGTTTGTCCAGAGAAGCTGGGGATGCCTCATCCCTGGAAGTGTTCAAGGCCAAGGCTGGACAGGGTTGGAGCAGCATGGTTTGCTCCCTTGGGACACTCAGGGATGGCAGGGTCCAGCTGGCTGGAGGTGTCAGCAGGAGTTATTTCTGTCCACCCCTAACCTTATGGAGTGGTTTTAAATTTAGCCATGCCATGTACCATCGCTTGGGCATATCTGACCAGGACTCAGAACCCTTTATTCATTAAGGTGCAAAGCTGCTTCTATCCTGTTACAATTCCTAGGTTTGGGCTGGCTCCTACAGGGGTGAATAAAGCCAAGGTATTTTTAATTTACAGAAATAAGGCAGCTGTGCCCACTTTCCCTTTCCTCAATTAACTGAGGAGCTCTCATCCAGCTTATGAAACACCTAGACAAATTTTTTCTTCTCCTTTCCTGATTCTGGAAACAGCCTTTCTGGTAACACCCAGCACTTCAAATCTGGCTCCTCGCAGTCAGCAGCAATGGTACAGTTGATGACAAAGAGTCAAGAGTCAGCTGAACATGTACATCACCAGGCATCTCAGTTCATGCATCCCAATATTCTTCCCATAAATTCAGCAGCAAAAGCTTATCTGACAGCAATGCTTTCACACTGAGCCTCTGGAAATCAGAACAGAACAAGGCCCTTCTGCTTTACATGAAATTAATTATACCACCAGAGGATGGAGGGTAGCTCCATGAGGCAGGAGGATAGTCAAGGCAATTCAATCCCTCAATCCAGGGATTTTTTTTTCATAGTATTCAAAATCCATAGGGAGAGCTATGCTGAAACAGCAGCTCCTGACTGGACGTAAGAGAAAATCAGTGTGTGTTCTTAGGACTGGAGTTGACTGGTCATGCCTGTGAGCATCATTTCAAATATATTTGGAATTTAGGCCTGGAGTCTTGGCTAAATACAAAGCAATGCAATTTACAGTCTCTGAAAAACAAATGAAATTTTCAAAACTTTGCTCAAGGTGGATTAAAAAGCCACAGTGATTTTTTTTTTAAAATAAAATAAGTGGTTGCTTTTACAGAACTGGGCTTTTGGCAATGGTATTTCTCTACAGGTTTGGCACGAGTTTGGTCTGAAGTAATTTGGGGGATCATGCAGCCCACAGCAAAGTCCCTGCCTCTTGTTTGCATCTTTGCTGTGCTTTACAAGTGCTCCAGGGCAAATGCAGAAGGAAGCTCATTCATGAAAATCAGTATTGCCTTGAGGGGTCTGCTTAGGCTGTGGCACTCCTTCCTAATAAAAACCCCAATGCCTTTGGAATTGCAGGGAATGGCCCCAAACTCTAGGAACTTTGGCTAGAGCTGATTCTTCATCTAGGTTCCTCCCACTCTCATTCAAATCAGGAGAGTGGAGAGTAGGAGAAACATCTGAAATATAAGCACAGAAATTTCCATATTGATTCAGAGTAGTGATCCACTTTATCCTTTCTCTCAGAAGAGAGATCGCAAAAGGAGAATAAAAGTGGGAAAAAGGTCCCCATGGATAACACTGTGAATAGTTGGTTTATCTCACAAAGCATGAAGATCTCTTACTCTTTTTCTCCTTTCATTCCCACAGTACAGTTTAATGCTGCATGTTACAGATGGGAATTTAAATAAATTTCTCAGTTCCTGTTAGATCCTTTATGTTGGGTAATGACTTCTGAGAATGACATTCACACATTTCTTACAACCTGCCAATACACATAAAGAGTGTGTTTGTGTGTGCATATTTTCTAAGTTTTTAAAGTGCTGTCATTGTGTTCTGTAGATTCTGTTAAATAAGCCAAGAGAAACAGAAATAGCAGCAACCAGCTATTTAAGGACAGAATAGGAAAAAACACCATTGATATATAAATCTGGAAAAAAGGGGGAAAGGATTTATAGTTTTATGCTGCTATTTACAGAGCCATACACCTTGGAGAGAATATAAATATTAATACCATCCTTTCAGCAGTAAAGTATCTCTCCCTTTACCATTCCTCTGGTGACTGATCAGCCACTTCTTCTCCCTGCACTCTTTTAAAACTTGGGTTCAGTGGACACAGCCAAAGCTACAGAAGATTACCTGCATTTATTTTTCACCTATCAAATTCTGAAGAAGAAAAGTGGGAATTTATGTGGATTCTTTCTCAACACCCAGGTCTCTATTTCTGAATAGATATCCCTGGCTGGAGAGAATTCCTGCCTGGTATTCCCAAGCAGTGGCTGAAACCTGGCACATCAGCATATTATCAGTTTTTAAAGTATTTCAAGGCCTACTTTCTCTAAAGCTTTTGGGGGATTGTAACAAAAAAATCCTTTGCCAGGTTAAATATTTGTGTTTGGCTTTGTGAGGCCAGAGACCCAATTTGCTAATGTTTTATACTGATCCAACTCCCATAATCAAACAGAGATTAGATTAGGACACTCTCACAGAAATATCACAAAAATTTTCTGGTGTTTTATTTTCTTCTGTTATCTTTGAGGATCACTTTTCCCATACAAATGAGAGCTACCAAAAAAAAAAAAAAAAAAGAAAACCCAAAAACCCCACTTGAATTTGCTGCTCTTGAATAATTCCTACAGAATGAGCATCCATCAGAGAGTTCCGACGGGAATGGCAACAGTCACTGCTCTCCGCCCACTGGGAAGTTAATGCCAGATGAAAACTTCTCTTTATCCAAAACTCAGATGTTCAGTTAAATCATTACATATGTACTTTATATTACCTATTACACACGACACAAAATATTCGCCTGATTTTAATTAGACCAATGTTATTTGACCATCAGGGGGAAAGCAGAATGAGATCAGAGGACAAAAAAAGAACAGGTAGCATTTAAGCAATATCAGAGTGGGGCCGTGCTGTGGCTAAAGTGTCTGTCACAATGTAAAGGTCCACCCTTCATATTTTCCAGTAATTTTTACATTAAATTTACTTGCTGTAAAGAAGAAAGCGTTAAAAAACCCCTACCAAGCTGCTTTTAAAATGGAGCTGGACATGCTTATAAAGATATATTGATAACCCAACCTTATGACAGCCCATCCCACAGTTTGAGGAGGTCCCAAACCCTGGCTTTGCCAAAATCAATGGGCTTGGTAAAGTCACAGCAGGGGAAATATTTGCCACATACTTTTTCTAATTGCCAGGTGCTCAAACCATCCAGCAGCAACTTTGTTTCTGGAATCAGACATTAATAATTGAAATTTGTTAATACGTTTTTATGTTGTGAATTAATTACTTTTTCAGTATCTTTCATGAGGGAAGTACCTTTCTTTCTGTTGATACTGCTCCAGTGCCTTGTCTTCCAAATCAGGAGGACACTGCTCGGATGAATTTATTTAACAGTAAGTAATTTTCAGTGGAAACTCAGCCCATTCTGAAGTTGACAAGCAAATTCATCCAGTGATTGCCAAATTTATGCCATTCAACAATTGCAAAATTCTGATTTTCAATTACCAGAAAAATATGTTCCCAGATCTTCCTGTGTACTTCAGGTGATTCCTCCTAGATTGGATGTAGGAATTGCTTTCCTTTTCACCTGCAGGTCACAGTCCCTTTCATTCTGTTTAAAACTGAAGTGGTGACCTGCAATTAAGTGCTAAACAATAAAGGAAACTATTTTTGTTAGGCTGGAGATCCACAGATAATTGTTTTACACTGATCTGTGGAAAGCCTTAATGGAAGATGAGCTGACTGGGAAGGAAGTGCATCAGCATGAGGAGCATTTGGGCTGTTGACAGCTTTTGTCTCTTCTCCTTTCTCACTCTTCCACTTGCTTTAAAGCTCCTTCTGCAGAAAATCATTAACTGATGTTAATGGGTTGGGTTACAATTAAAAAAAAACCTGAAAACTTTACTTTGTTTGTTTGGTTGGGTTTTCCCCTCAGAAGAGTGCCCAGCGGAAAATGTATTTGACACTATTAGCAGAAATTCCATCTGTCTTCCTAGCAAATCCACTTTAATATTTGTGAAATGGCCCCCAAACACCTCATTACACAATATCCTTGATCCCATTGCAAAGTAGGCACTCAAAAGCAGGGACTTTCCACAGGATTAAAGTAATATTGGAGACATAAGGAGTTGGTATCCAAATCCATCTGTAACCCTCCAGAACCAGAGCCCCTCTGCCAGGGACAGCCAGACCAAACCCGAGCTCTGATTTCCTGCTTTTCTCTCATTCCTTTTTAGGCTATAAATCATCAGGTGATGTTTCTCATGCCTAACTTTGATGGAGAAAGGCAAGAAAAAAGGCTCCCCTTTCTCCTTGCGGAAAGAGAAGCGGAGCGGGGAAAACGCTCGAGGTCGGGGCGCGTACGAGGAACAGCTGGATCGCACACGCTAAGGGGCAGGCTAAGAGTGAGCTCATGCAGCTCAGCCCGGGGGAAGGCAGCTCTGAGGCTGCCCAAAATGCCACTGCAAACAAACCCTCCGCAGCCCCAGCTGAATCACAGCTGTGTGCGTGGAGACTGTGGTAGAAATACAGGGGAATACACCAAAATGGGTGACTTTGGTCGTGAAATCACCGCAGCATCTCCGAATTCCCCCTCCTCTGCGGCAGAACCGCTCAGCACTGCATCCAGATCCATTGCACATGCAGTGGGTAAACCTTCAAGTGATTTGTCAAAGCTTCAGGGTTTACACTTGTTTATAGAAATGGGTAAATGCTGGAAAGTTGGGAAATTCTTTCCAGTCTTATCTGTAACACCATGAACTTCCTTAAAAGGTAAGTTTGGGACTACACTTTCATGATGGATTCGCGGGACTTTGAAGATCTTATTCTGCTTGGAAAGGTCTAACAGCTTCAGACTTTACTGAAACACAGCTTTTCTCACTGTGTTTTCAACTATTTTCAATAAGTTCAAGTAATTTCAAGTAATGCTAGAACCTGAAATAACTGCAAATGGTCAAGAAGCAAACCCATGCTTGTTCAGTGTGTATATACATACAGGTAAATGTACAGTTATTTGGTTTTATAATGTCTGCCTATTTAGCAAAAGCAGATTTTCAAAATAAAATAATATCTTCTGGTATTCTGGTTTTAAAACATTTATCACTTTTTATTTCCTTCAAATTACCTGTTTTCTTCTGATGACATTGAATGAGAACAAATTGAATGAGCAAAACATCCTGTAGCATAACTAAAGATTTTTGAATTACAGTCATAGCTCCACTGCTGTAACTCTATTTTTATTTCACTCTTAATTTTTAAATCAGATTCTGTTGCTGGCTACCTCTGAGCATGTCTGATAGCACAGCCTGAGACAGAACTACAGAGGGACAGATTTAAACCCAGCAAAGCCCACACTGTGAAAATTTGGTTGCCAGCTGAGAGATTTTGGAGCTGCCAGGCTTGCTGTGACACACTGACTCTATCAGGTTTCAGTTCTTCTGCCTCCTCAGATTCTGCTGATTTTCTGTCTGATTAAAATGCAATCAGTGTAACTGGGGTATCAGAAAAAACAAGAAAAAAAAAACAAACCAGAAAATAAGGAACTGCAAAACCTCAGTAATGTTTGGTCATGTTTAACTGGAACTGTCTGAAGGAGTCAATGCATCTCTGCAGTGTAAATGCTGTAGTGAAAGAAACATTGTAGGGAGAAACTGAGAGTCTATCACTTTAAATGTAATTAATTATGAGCACAAGCTTAGCTGCTGAGTGAAGATGCCATTTGGAGCAATGGCAGAAGCAGCAGTGCAGTTTGTGCATGGCAGATAGACTAAAACAAGTACAAATAACCACGGCAGTGCTGGCCTCAGCACCTTCATCACAAACTATTACCAGCAAACTGCATTTAGCTGAACGAGCAGTTTTTCTGGCGGGTAGAGGACTTCTCAAAGCACAGATTATCCTGCTGGATAGACCTGCTGGAAGATGGACCTTCCTCACCTCTGTGGAAAAGGCATTGTGTGCTTGATGGTGATGCCCAGCAAACCAGGGGAGTTTGGGATGATGCAAAATGTGCAAGTGCTTCACTTCTCTTTTGTGGGCAGGGTACCATGGTGGTGCTGGATAGTGCTGCCAGGCAGTCCAGCAAAGCACAGCATTTTCCAGGCTATTTTCATAGGATTTCACAGAACTTTACCAAAAAAAAGTTTCAATACATCTTGCATCTGATTCTGAGCTCAGCTATCTGAGCCTCAATCAGAAATAACTCCCGTGAAGCCAATGGAGTCCCACTAATTTAAAACTAATGAGAACAGAGACTCGAGCTGAGTTCTCCCTCTGCCTTATTTTCTGCCAATTACTGCCTTCTATTGGGGCATATTTTTCCTTATGAGGCTACAAGCCTGAGGTGGATTTCATACACCAGCCCTGCTGGGTTCTGTCTCTGTCACTGAGAGCACCAGTGTGGCTCTGCAGCCACAGCCCCACCACTCCTGCCCTCTGCACCAAGGGGCTCTCAGCCAGGGGACACCTGGAAATGGATGATCTCAGCTGGGAAGCATCTAGAAATCAATGCCACCTCACACCATCCAGATAACTCAGCCTAAGAAGAAAACCTGCAAACACATTTTCCAAAGCACTGAGGTCTGGGTAGGCAGTAGATTGTTCCTTCACTCAGTGCCAGTGTCAGTTTGTCTCTCTGAAAAGGATTTTTGCACTTCTGTTTGCATTTCAAGACTATAGAAATACAAGGCACTTTGGCATGAGTTTAGCTTGATTATCTCCCTCCCTCCCGAAAAATGCAACCAAGTGTTCTGTGACCTGACATGATGTTAACAGATGAAACACGGGTTTAAAAAAAAAAAAAAAAGAAAAGGGCATAGGAGAGGAGAAAGTCACAAAAACAAGGGAGAATGGGAAAGAAAGGGACCATCTGAACAAACTGCAGTTTGCTAGTTCCTCAAGAGACAAAAACAGCTTCAGCAAATAGTATTTTGGATGGTTCAGTGCTGTTTTCTCTCACCAGCATTTTGTGGAATGACTCTGGCAGAGTTTTACTGGTCAGACTGTCAATATATACAATGTTAATACAATAATAAACATCCAGAGTCATGACTCCAGAGCCAGGCTGTTGATAGAGGAAAGCTTTGGAAACACAATGGTTTACTGAGGGTAGTCCCCCTTCCCCCCAGTCCCAGCAAGCTTATTTATTTTTTCAGGGTCTTCTTATCATGGAATATTAAAAACAACCCTTCCCCTCCAAATAAAAGAACCACCCAGCAACACAAAAAGGAGTGTTCCTGTAAAGACAATGTACAGATAGCAAGAATAATATTGCTATTTTTTTCCTGCTTTAAGGTCGAATGTTTGTTCCCACTTAATCCATAATAAGCCTATCTTTATTTCAATGAACTCATTCACCATATAAATGCCAGCAGACTCTTCCAACAGTATTTATGGAAATAAGCCGCTTTGACAATGCTTTGCTACACTTCCTGTTATTCTGAAAGCAAACTAAAGCATTAGGTCTTGATAACTCTGGAATCACTGGATGCTGAGTTAGGTTTTTTAATTTTATAGAAAAAAAAAGTTCAGCCAGGAACAATATAACTGGTAAGACATGGAAGGGCCCTGCTTTATGCACAAAGCTGTTGATGCCCCACCCCTGGAAGTGTCCAAGGCCAGCTTAGATGGAGCTCTGAGCAACCTGGTCTAGTGAATGCCATCCCTTCCCATGGTAGGGGGTTGGGAAGAGATGATCTTGAAGGTCCCTTCCAGCCCAAACCCTTCTGTGATTCTCTACAGGGCCCATGTGGACAGAGCATAGGGTTCACATGAGGCTGCATTGAGAGGGTCACATTTTAATTTGGCTGTCCCTCCATCAGCACTTTGGTAAGTGCTACATGTTCCCTGAAGTTTTCCCTAGGTCTACAGCTTCTGACAATGTTTGATCATCCATATACAGAGCATAGAAACTGCTCAAAGAAGTGTGACAGGGGAAAAGTCATCTCAGGCCAGGAAAGACTGAACAACAAAATGTAGATCAATTACCCCAGTTCTATGCAGACTATGGAACTAGGAAATGGGCCTAAATGATACTCACATATCACTGCTTATACCCATGATTGGGAGGATAATTCTTTAATTTAAGGAGAAACCAGAAGGATATCCCAAAAGGGCCCCATAGCCTGAGTTCTTCTGGACAAAACTTGCTCTGGCAAAGGCTGCTACATCCTCCTCATGCATTAATAAGATGAGACTCAAGTGAGAAAGCTTTGGTAATTTTTGAGTGTCAGGAACTAGTGATTCCCTTTGCCTTGGGAATGGAGTTTTTAGCAAGAATGTGGCACTTTTTACACAGGGAGAGGGGAGGAGGAGAAGAAAAACCACAGCTGGTGTCCTCAGAGAAAAAAAAAAAAAAAAAAACAAAAAAAACCAGAGTGGCAAGTCTGCAGTGGGGAACTCCTTAAAAGGGTCTTTCATGTGGTTCTGCATCAGACAAACTCATTTACTGAGCTATTCCAGCATTTTTGGTTAGTGGGTGACCAGGTCATTATGGTATAAAACATAGTTTATATATATGTTTCTCTTTGTTCTTTGTTCTTGACCCCAAATCCCCACAGGTCCTGGGGAAAGCTAATTAGATATATTGATGAGGGTTACTGCAGCATTTTTGTGCAAAACTTGAGGAGGGGAAAGTTTCAGTGCTATAAGCTGCATCCTACTGCTTAACCCCATATCACTTCTCATGTGCTTATATTCACCTGTAAACACTGTCAGGGGAATGCATCTCTGTTTTCTGCGCCCAAGAGCCTGGGTTTGTGATGGGGGTTAGAGCTGCTGTCCTTTGCAAAGACCCCCAGCCACTGCAGCACACCCCAGAGAGGCAAACCTTGGTAGAGCAGGCACTGGTTTGTGGAATAATCAGAGGCAGACCTTGGTAAAGCAGGGGCTGGTTAGTGGAATAATCAGAATTTCCATTAAGGTAAAAGGCAACAGCATCTGGATTTTTGAAGAAAACAAAATACAAGTTATCCTCTGCCTGTTTTGCACGTGCATGTTGTCTTCATGCACACAAACCTGGAGCACAGCATTTGACTGAGCTTTTTTTATTGCAGCTGCTTATGGAGGAATAGCACCAAATGAAAAGTAGCACTCCAAGACACCCATTAGCCTGTTCTGCAAGGCTGAGAGTCCAAAAGAGACGTTTGCTAAGCATGGTGTGTCTTTCAGCACAGGCCTGGTGGAAATATTCAAACCAGAATCAGCAACTGCCATAAACACGTGCTGCTTAAAGCATCCCAAGCCAAGCAATGTGTTTGCTGTCACTCCCAATGCTGGAAGTCCTTCTACAGACACCAATTTTGGGACAGCAAACAACTCATGACTTCAGGAACATCATGTGATATCTTGTACTGAACGAGGTCCCCATGGAGTCTGAGTGTGTGTGCATCTCCATGCCCACTAGGCAGCTTCAGTGCCTCATCATGCAGCAGCCTCACCTCTGCTTGATTTCTCTCCTTCTTCTGCTCTAGTTCCACCCAGCAGCACTGTCCCTGCTGTGCTCTGGCTCTCCCACTACTACAGCCTGCCTCTTCCCACTAACCTGGCACCCTTTACACTGCTCTGACATTGGATAGGGCTCTGGGCAGGCTGGGTCTGGGAATGAGGAGCCCTTCTGGCTCTAGTCTGTGAGCCCCACTAAACACCCAAGGTTGTACAAGAAGCCAGGTTTGGTTCTTTTCTGCTTGATTTGCTCCTGGGAAGCCAGCTGGGAAATGGGAATGCAGTCATGTAAATCAGCTCCAAGTGGGCTGCAAACACAGCAGTCCTGCACTGGCTCCAAAGCATCACAGAGGCTCTAGACAGCCAGATTCAAAATGACAGGGATAACCTAAAACACCTGACTGCCTCATGGAAGTTCTAAACATTTGGGATCAATGTAGTTTGGAAATGACCAGATTTTATATGAATGACAGAACATCCTCAAAACACAGCATGACCTTACCAGATCCTCAGCAGCTGGAGACATCACAACTTGTCTTGAGCTTATTGTGGTTATTACCTTTATTATTACTCCTATTAATTGTATTACTATTATCTTTAATATTAGTACCATTATTTCTGTGGTGAGCAAGTAGGTTTGGAGTGCTAGTTTAACATGGCCAGCTGAAGAGCTGCAAGGTGATCCCTGAGCCCCAGGAGCACCCAGTCACACTCTGAAGGGCCATTTCCTCACTATAAATACCAGAAATCAGGAATAAAGAGGAAGGAATTTGTCCTACCACAGCCGCTCCCAGGGCAGCAATCCTCAGTGATGTATGGAGTGGAAAATATGTCAGAGCAGTTTAGCAGGAACGAAAAAAAAATTGTGATGAAGAGAAGGGCGGCTGAGTGACAAAAGAGTCATGAAACAAACATCCAACCACAAATAATTTGTTGGTTTCATTGGTTCCCATTCTCCTGCTGACACGGCATGTTTTCCCCCGCTGGCTGCGCTTGCTGGGTCGGCACTAAGGCCTGGCAAACTTGGGGGCTGCTTGCTCCAGAACAAAAAGGATCATCATCCATAGGCAACTCCTTGTGTGTCACTCGTGTCTGCGCGTGAGATCAGCGTAACCAAGGAAAAGGGACCCCAGGATGAAGTAAAAAGATGAAACAGAGGAGATCTGCATGATGGCTGACTATCTTAGTAGCAAATCTGGCCTAGAAGAAAGGGAAACAAAAGGAAAGGCTCAGCTGGAAGCTGAAAGCACCCTGGTGCTTTCTCAGAAGTGGACAAGGATTTCTCTACTCCATGTGCGTTATGTCAGTATGGAAGGTCATCTGCAAGTCACGTGTGACCCTCCCCATCACTTCTTCATCCTCAAAAAGCAGAGGAAAGAACTCACTAGAACCAAAAGAAAGTAAAGCACAATAGAGCAGTTAAGACCATAAAGGGCCACTTAGAACAAGCCTTAAAAGTTTTGTTCCACAGAACCCTTAAGAGTGTAGGAAAATGTAAAGGACCCCTTGAAAACATTAGGTTGCCTGCTGCTTTTTGTTTAGGAATCTCCATCCAGCCGTCACAGGAAAGATACACAGGCTCTTGGACACTTCCCTAACAGTTCTCATTTTAGGTAATGTAAATAACATTTTTTACATTAACATCTTATTTATGTAGGATCTTCTGTCTCAGCAGATGTCCTACAGCTGTAGGTGTATAAAATACAAAGCAGGGCTGGGAGCGGTGGGGGAGGATTAATCTCCTCCCTGTACTCAGGCAGCTGAGGAGGCAATCAGTGGTGCCATGAGGTGTTATCAGCTAATATCACATGAGTTGGATATCAGGCCACAGCTGACTAAAACTCAGTTTGTCTCATCCTTTGGTGTCCCACATATAATCTTTTTAATTCAAAGATGTAGAAGTGGTATAATGGCTTTTAGAGAAGCCATTTCTATTTTTAGAAATGAGATGAGAGTAGGTAGAATAGAATCACAGAATGGTTTGGGTTGGAAGGGCCTTGAAGCCCATCTCATTCCAACCTCCCTGCCATATGTAGGGACACCTTCCACTATCCCAGTCTGCTCAGAGCCCCATCCAAGTTGGCCTTGGACACTTCCAGGAATGGGGCATCCATAGCTGCTCTGGGCAACCCGTGCCAGGGCCTCACCACAATCACAATTTTTTCTACTAATGCATATTTCCCCTACTGCAACTACTCACAGATGTCTGTGGAGCTTTGCTGCTGTTCTTAACTAACCACAGAGAACCAGCTCTTCAGCTGCTACAAACCAGCCAAGTACCCCTGCTTTCAGCATAAAGAGGCCAGTTTTGCACCAGGACTTAAAACCCCTTCAGAGCAAAAACCACCATAAGGTAGTAGTTAGACTCAGGAATCTGCGCTATTTAATCCTATTAAAACCATTTAAAGGGAGATTTTAGCTTCACAACCTGTTGCTTGTTGCTGAGGAACCCCACAGTTCTGCCCATTGCCTTTGTTTTCCAGGCACTATAAAGTCTGCAGATTTGTTTTCCACCAAGTGAATGTCTCCTGCCAGAGGGCAGGGAAGTGCTGATCAGACAAGCTGGAAAAGCTTCTCTTAGTTGTCATACCACGGCTTTTCTCTTGTCACTGACATTTTCCAGATTAAAAACTCTTAGTGCTCTACAAGATTCATTTGTAAGTGTAAAAAAAAACCAAAACACTAAAAAACATTTCAAAACGTTTCCTACAGAGAAACCCTATTAAAAATCCAGGACATGGTGTACTGCATGAGCAGAACAGTTAGATATGTACATGCCTGGCTATTTCATGGATGGAAAAAGAAAAATTGACCCAATTACAGAGCTGTCATACTCCACTTCTCTCTTCAGAGTATTGAATGTCACTTAAACCAAAGCAAACAGCCAAGCTCATTTCCCGTGACAAACATCCAGGGACATCTTAAAGTCAAAACAGAAGCAACCAAAATGAGAAGGCAGAGGAAACTTTGACAAAGCTTCAGAACCTCGTCAGATGCAATTATTCAGTGAGTGCACTCAAATCAATGAAAAAGAAGGGCCCCCTTTGCAACAGAAAGCATTGAAAAGTTTCAGGGGGATGCTATTTTCAGCCTTAGCTTCATAAAAAGCTGCCCTCAGTATTAATGCTAAAAAAAGGTGAATAAAACCAACACTGAGAAAACCAAATGGGATACAGAACAACAAACAACAACAGAATTTCTGGTAGCGGCAAGAAAAGGGTCAAAATTAACATAATTTAATATAATATCCCTCATAATAAACTCCCACCTCACTGTAACTAAAAACTTCAATCAAAAATCAGTTCTGTTGAAGTAACAGCAATATTTCTTACCTCTTTTGTGCAACTCAATCTGCAAACTACTTTGGAGAAAAAAATGGATCAAATCCCTAAACATAACAGGATTAGAAAAGTTCCAAGTGACACCCATAGGTAGGGCATGATTTGCCCCAGCTGGAACAAATTTCCTAATAAACCTAAGGCTACAAGTTTCAAGCATCACTGGCACTTACCAGGAATGACCTCCTTCAGGAGCAGTAAAGAGCAATTATCATCCTCAGGGACCTATTTGTTCCATCAGGATCTCTCTCCTACTTGTGCTTTGAGTGATTGGATGGTGCGGTAAATGCAGCCAGGGCACTGGAGACTCTGTGGGTAATTTTAATAAAAGTGTATTTGACATGGATAAAATAATCTGGTTACTTGGATTTTCTGTGGCATTTCTGGGAAGCCAGAGTTTAATGCAATTCCATAAAACAATTGTTGAAATGTTGGGGTGCTCCAGTAGATTAGATACACTAATTTTTGGCTTTCAAAGGATTGCGCTCTTATACCCTGTTACCTTTGAATGCTTTCAGTTTTGATTAAATCTCAAAAAAGTCCCCTTAGTTTCCAGTCTGTGTTGCCTATATAGACTCTAATTCAAAACCAGAACAGCAGTCAGATGAAACCATACAGGGGTGGTGCTGTGGATGTCCCAACCCTGGAAGCCAGGTTGGATGGAGCTAGAAGCAACCTGGTCTACTGAAAAGCGTCCCTGCTCACAGCAGAGGGGTTGGAAATGGGTGATTTTTAAGGCCCCTCCTAAACTAAAGCCTGTCCTTTTTCCTGGTGACAGTAACGGGCTCAGACTGAAATACCAATCAATTTCCCCCCACAAAAGAATTTTCTCCCTTGCAAAAGAGCATTTAGGCAGAAATTCACAGGCAGTTAGGAATGTTGTCCTGGCAATATCAAAAGCCATGGCTGCCTTGGGACACCAGCGTGGTCCAAGCATTCCAAGGCTGAGGGTGGGTTTTCTTTATCAGAACTCGCTGCTCTTTCTCAAAGCTAGCAGGCTGCCTCTGGCAGGAGTTCAGAATAACATGTCAAGTTGATTACAGCCCCTCCTGCAGTGCAGGGAGGTGTCACCATCACAGCAAAGGCATTCCCTGCCACATGGGGTTACACAGCTCTACAAAAGTCCAGCCGGTTCTGATGATTGTGATAAATTCTACAGGTGTAAAAAAAAATCCAAAAAAACCCCCCATTTTTCATTTTCCTTTTTAATATGCTTAACATCAATTGTTTTAAGAGAGACAAACCATTCCAGCTCTCTCTTAGCTTTCTACGAACTACAAGGAATTCTTGTAAAATGATGCTGTCACATAGTTTCTTTGCCAAGGTTTAACAAATTGTTTTAATAAAGGCTTGCATTATTGAACAAGTGTTGTTTTTAAAGAAAATTACAATGCTTATTTGTAAGGATTCTAGATTATTGCACCAAAATGTGCTTTTTGAATGATTCATCAGTATCCATTCCTCATCCTCTATGTTCTTTTATATTAATGTTTGTTTTCTATATTAATGTTTATATCTTATTCCCTAATTTGCTGTTCTAGCTAATTGCACAAGATATGCAAGGAGAAACACTAATTACTAAATCAGACTCTGACTTTTAAAAGGCTCAGGGGAAATAAACCAACAAATGGGAAGACAGGGACCTGTTTATTTTCCCTGCTCCTTGTCTGACAGGCTGCACAAAGAGTCACAGGGCTTTAGGGGAATGCATGGAATCACATGAAACAACAACTTGGGTTTTTGTGGCTGGGGGAAGGCAGGTTGCTGATTTGTTTTCCAAACCTGGAGTCCTGACAGGGAATTTGCAGGGCAATAATTGCCACATGGAATGAACATCCACAGGTGTGTCTTGCCACACATACGTGTCTCAGAATCACTTAGCCTGGAAAAGACTTGCAAGATCATAGAGTCCAACCATTAACCCAGCACTGCCAAGTCCACCACTAAACCACCTCCCCAAGTGACACATCCTTGTTTGAACATTTCCAGGGATGATGATTCCACCACTTCCCTCGAAAGCCTGTTCCAATGTCTGCTCCACTTTGTTCTCCTGACTGATTACACAACATGCGAGTTATCCAGGACACCACACGTCATCCTTGGGGCTCACACTACAAAGACTGAAATGTTTTTAACCCCTCTGCTGTTGATTTGTCCTGACTGACACAAATTTTTTGATGTGGGGCTTTCATCCTTATTTTTTTCCAGATGACAGTGTTTGGTGACTCCCTAAAAATGCTCCGAGAGGATGTAAATTAAAGTTAAATTAATGTAGTTTAGCATTCCTGTTTCCCAGAGGTTAGGAGGAGCTACTTCTACTCATTCTTCATCTCTTGCTGGGTGTGCTTGCCAGCTGTAAGGGGGGAAGGAAAGCAACACCTTGCTGGACCCTCATTTTGCCTCACACTGGAAGCAGAGGACCAAGAAGATTGTGGAAGACCAGGATGAAGCCAATCTCCAAGCAGGCAGAGTGTGATCCCTATGGATGCCAATGGAATGCTGACATCTGACTGCCTCAGGGCACCATGCAGGGTCTTCCCTTTGAGGGTTCTCATCAGAAAATGGGCTTGGTGGAAGCCACTTCTGAAAACTGTAAAAAAACTGCTTAACATTTCTGAAAATACTTCCTTGGAATGACAGGTGGAGAGTCTTCTCCTTCCCCACCGGTAAATGACAACTTAGAAAAATAGATATTCACCCATGTGGGGAATTACTTTTTTTTTTTTTTTTTCTTTTTTTTGCACATGCTCATAAATGAAATACATGTGGCCATAAAAGTGAAGAGCGAGTCTCTTGAGGATTTACTTTGTGAAGCCCAGAGATAAAGGTGATTTTAAACTAAAAATGCAACTTAGAAAGACTCTATTCACCGCTGATCCTCTCAATACAGGATGATGAAACCTGAAAGCCACTGAAAAAAAGGCTGTAAAAACTACTAAGAATCCAACCATATTTTATTGCTGGAAAAAAAAGCTCTTGTAAGATGGCTGAATGGAAGGTGAGGTTCATGCAAAATGTAAAAAAAGGCCAGTTGAGTGCAAATATCTAAATTTAAAAAAATGACAAGTTGTGGTGTTGACAACCTAAACACAAGCTGTCAGTCATCCTCATTAAGCGCCCTTTATAGAAAACCAAAGTGAGCACACTGGGATGAACAAACACTAATTTCACAGAGCAGAGGAAAGGATGGTGGAATTAGTACATAGATGGTCATAGAAAAAGATAAAATGGTGAACAGTAAAATGCTAGGATGATAAAGCAGAGAGATCAACATTTTCACTTTCTTCCTTCAATCCTACTTAATAAAATAGCAACTTACTCTCTTCATCATCTTCTTCTCCTCATTGTCCTTCCAAATTTCAAAGGATCCATAATTACAAGTCTTTTCTAGAATCGAGGTAAGAAAATACCATTTACACATCCTAACACTGAAGAATAATACTACTGAATTTTGTGCTTCAAAAACACAGTCTACAATAAAAACAGAGTACTCTCAAAGAGCTTCCACCACATCTAATTTACCTTATGAACACTGGCAGCTCGAGTCCTTTAGCTGGCTCCATCTCCTGCTTTTGAAGACATCATGAGATCCTGCACCCCCTTCCAGTCCCAAGCCTTCTCATTCCCAGACTGGAGTAATGTGGCTCCAGCTGGATTTTGCACTGCTAACCAATCCTCCCTGACACAGGTTGTGGTCTGCAGCACAGACTCACAGTCTGATCCTTGATGGGGGATGTTTTAACCAAAACGTGGGACTTTACATTAATTTTCAATGTAATGCGCTTTACTTTTAATTTCATGGTTTTAAAGTTACAAAACTTTGATGAAAAATACTGAAAAGTCTTGGATCGGATAAATCTAATTTCACTCCTTTTATTCATTTATCCATCTACCACAAATCGCAGCATTCTTTTATTTTCCTTTTCATATTTTCCTTTCCATTCTCTAAACAAGAGAATGCCAAGTAAATCTGCCATTTCTCTGTCCATTTTCATCTAATTAGTAACATTGTCAGGAGAAAACATCTCCACCTGAGTTGGCAAAGACCCTCCAAGCACTCCACCAGCAGAAAGACAGGTCAGAGACAAATTGCTGACATGAGATGTGTTTGGAGGCTCCTGTGCACCGCGGCGAGTGGTGCAGACTGTTTTTCTTTCCACGTATTTATGACTTATAATATGTCCCAGATCTTGAAACAGGACCGTGTAGTTGTGATGATGAACCAGGGGAATTATGTAGCTCACTCCCTCACAACTGGTAACTTTGGATGATTGCTCCACATGATTCACTTGGAACCCTTTGCTGATCCTCATCATGAAAGAATTATAAAAAAGGGCAGGAATGGATCATATGTTTAAGTGTCAAAAACATCTCTACGCCTTTCAGAAACAGGGAAACAAGGAAACCAGTAAAATATACATTTGTCTACCATAAAGTGTCAAAATTTAGAGGAGCACACTACCCCTCAATAAATTGTAAACTGTGTTTAAGTTATGACATGTATTTTGTGTAAGTCCACACTGCATATTATTCCCCTTTAGCAAAACTTTTTGATAAATTGAGAATGCTTAACAGGCATAACACAGCCCTCAATATGTTTGGTGTTACATTTAAAAGCTTTCATTTGCTAAAGTTTTCATGTGTTCTTAAAATCCCTGCTTGGATGTGGTACAATTTGTATTAAAGGATAATATTCAAACTAAACATACAGCTTTTTAACAGATGTTTAATTACAGCAGCTCCTCAAACTCTGAAATCACTTGTGGAACTCATGTTATTTCAGATGAAACTACTTACATAGCAATATGGGCAACTTTGGCCCATTACCTTTTCACTTTTGTGGGGCATGATGAAATTGGGAGAACTTTTAGCCAAAAAGAGCTGGATCCTAATTGCCAGTTTTGAGACAAAATTAACTCTCAACCAAACAAGATATACATACCCCCTCCCCCCCTTAAATTGTTGTCCTTGTTTCTAAGGTCTTTACACTTACCACAAATTCAAAGTGTAACCTCAGAACTCACCTCTTGCCTGCAGCCTTAACTTTTTCACTCTCTGCATTCTCCAAGAAGTTGTCCAAGTCTGATTTATCCCTTTGTAAGTATAAAAGAATGCAGTTATTTATTGTTCAACTGCTGCTTTATGACAGAAAGATCTTGTTCTCACACTCCTCACTGTCTGTGTACTGGAAAGCTCCAGCTTGGAGCAGAGGTGGAAATCATGGTTAACAAATGCAAAACCAGTTGCTGCTAATAAAACCCTATAGACTAAAATACAGCTTTTATTGTTTTATTAGAAATATGAAAGTAGATTTGGTACTTTTTGACATTATCTTACGCTCAACAACCTCATTATACCCCTCTCCATCTTCCTGAGATACGTACTTGCTTCTTAAAACCTGTTTTCTGATTAGAAAGTTTATATAGCTTAAAAACCTTATAACTTCAACCTCAAAAGTGAAGATCAAGGAGTGGAAATTAGTGAGAAAAGACAAAAGGTTTCCAATAACACACACTAAAGATTTTAAATAAATATTTTAATTCTATTATTGGCATTTACAGGTAGAAAGCATACAGTATGTTACAATTTTATCAAAATGTGAAAAATATGGATGTTACATAAGTAACAAATGTAAAAAAAGTATTTTTCTTACCTTCCCTGAAAGTAAGAAAACTATTCAGCATAGGAAAATATTGATATAAAAAACACAGCTTAGGTAAAAAAAAAAAAATTGAAGTTTTTACACAGTACAACAGGTTCTTCAGATCTGCATGAAGATGTAAGGACTTTGTGAGATTCTATTTCACCTACAGCTTTAGGGAATTGGGCGCAACTGGTAAGCTACATTAATGAATCTACAAGTAGTTTTCCCTCATATCTGCTCCAAAATGCTAGAGTGCAGTAATTTTCTATACAATAAATAATTCTTCAAAGTTTCCACCATAGAAAATCATAGAATGCAGAAAATGCCACTCCAAGGTCACAGAGGCTAGGCAGTGCTTTAATAATAATTAGGATAATACTTATTATAGTGCTTTATAATGTCGAAGCACTTCAGAAGAGTTACCTACTTAGCCCTCACAACACCCCTGTGAGGCAGGGAACCAAGTGTTCTTCCTACCTTTCCATGGTACAGATGGGAAAGTGGAATCAGGGGAGAAGCACAGGCTGCAGCAGCAGCACAGCCAGGCTGGGAGGCCAAGAGATGTGGGAATGGACAGGTTTGTCTCTCGCTGCTGTGAGCCAGAGGGCTGGGCTGGGCTGACAAATGACCATCAGGAATCACTGAGGGGGGGGGCAGGAAGGGACCAGGATAAAGTAAGCATCCCCAAAAAAATTTCATAGAGATTCAGAAGCTCTCACACAACTTTGTCCAAAAAAAAAAAAAAAACCAAACAACCAAGCAAACAAACAAAAC
This sequence comes from Motacilla alba alba, assembly GCF_015832195.1. Taxonomy (NCBI): domain Eukaryota; kingdom Metazoa; phylum Chordata; class Aves; order Passeriformes; family Motacillidae; genus Motacilla; species Motacilla alba. The sequence continues at coordinate 65,701,351 of NC_052019.1, forward strand.
AAACAAAAAAAAAAAAAAAAAGGAAAAGACAGAAACCTGAAATGAACAAATAAACAAACTGAAAAGAAGAAGAAGAAAAAAAACAACTCCTAAAGTGCTGACTGGCTTGAGCTGCTTCTAGCACCTCTTGTATGGAATAAGACTTACAGCAAGCACTGTTGCCAGCAATTATTCAAGCTGATTTATTCCATAAAGTCACATGTGAGCAACTGCAGGATATGGTAACTACATTTTCTGAGACACCTCACTACTGTAATTCCTTCATTCACCATCTAACTTCCATGCACTTCTTAAGGAAAATGGAATCCTCAGTACTCTTGCATCATAAAACATGTTAGTAGCTGGAGACAATATGCACATCCTTCACAATTGAAACAAAAAATTAGTTCATTTTCAGAACAAAGCATTATTAATTTAAGAACCACGAACCAAACAATGGTAAATAGGAAAACCCTTTCCAAAGGCTGCATGCCGAATATCTGGTTTGCAAATACAATGCATGCAGGAGAAATAAATTCATCCAAGCATAATTAAATTAAAAATGTCTTCAGTCTCTTTCAGCAGCATAACGGTTATTATTTTTAAAGTCTCCTCCAACCAGACTGGCCTGGGGATCAGATGCTGACCTTGGCTTTTCTACAACCATATAATGGTTTGAGCAGTCCCCGTGGCTTTGCACTGTGGTAGTACCAGGAGACAAAGCCTATACATACTGTTCTGCTTCCCCCTCCTTGGAAACAGGCTTGGCTGTACCACCTTTGCTGTCTTCACTCACTGCTGCTGCTGCTGCTGTTTTTTCAGGAAGCGATGCCAAATCTTTGAAAACATCCACATAATGCCCAAAGCCCGGGCCCCAGTTCAAGAGGTTGTCCCAGTTGAAGCTTCCCGCTGGCTGGCCCAGCTTCCCGGGCAGGGAGCTCTCCCCGGCCGCGGTGCCCGCTGCCTGTGCCCCCACGGGCCCGCCCTCGCCACGACGCCCCGGGTACCGCCGTGGCTTCAGCCTGGAGCCGTAGTTGTCCTCGTCATCCGCGTCTGACTCGTTGACCTGGGATAACTTGGGCATCCTGGAGGTGTAGGCCACGGGCTTATCGCGGTCGTACTCCATCTCCGAGCACGTGAAGGACTCGTGCGAGTCGCTGTCGGAGGAGGACTCGGGAGCGGGAATGCCATCGGCCGGGTTCCTCGTCCGGGATAGAGGCCTCCTGCAGTCCTCCTCGGAAGAGGAGCGGCCGTGGTCTGCGCTGCAGATGCTGGGGTTCCTGGGGCGAGGGGTGTTCAGTCTCTCCACCTCTTCGATGGACAGCCCCACCGGGGGAGACGTCTCCAGTGGGATCTGCCCGATGGGCTGCTTCAGGCGGCTTCCCGGGCGGGAGCTGTGGCCTGCCATGGTCTGTGGGCTCTTGCTTCTCCTCCCCAGCCGAGTGGCGTAGTTGAAGATGCCAGGCTGGCAGACATCGCCGTGCATCTCCAGCGGGCTCCCTTCCCTGATGGCGAGGTGCAGCTCCCGGGCTGGGCTGTGCCTGTAGAACGTCGAGGATTTGGAGAAGGGTGCAGGGCTGTGCCGAGACAGGGGGTTGGGAGTGGGGCACGCCGAGTGGCTCAGGGACGTTGTCCTCAAGCCCTGCCCATAGGCAGGCTGGTAGGTCAGGCTGCTGGCTCCCAGGGGCATGGGTGACTGCCGGGCGAAGCCCAGCGGGCTGTGCCTCTGGATGGAGAATTTGGGAGTGTGGCTCCGGAACTGCTTGTAGTGCTGGATGATGTCAGCGTCAGAGGGGGCGATGCTGCTGGCATTGTCAATGTCATAGTGCTCGATCTCTGGCTCAGGGGATGCCAGGGGGGCGCTGGGGATGGTCTCCGTAGCATGTGGGATGTCTGTCTCATCGTAGATGAGGTAAGGGTTTTCCCTTTCGATGATGTCAGGTTTCGGGTTCCCTTCGGGCTGCTTCCTGACAGTCATGTCATCACCGTAGGGCGGGATGTTGTCAGGGTCATCAAACGCCACATTCTCGCTCCCTTTTTTCTTCTTCTGCTTCGTTTTCTTCTCCTCTTTCGGCCCCTTTGACTTCTTCCCCCGGCATTGGTTGCAGAGGATGAGGCTGAGGACCAGCAGCGCCAGGACCGTGGCGCAGCTGCCCACGATGGCCGGCACGGCCCAGAGCGGCAGGGACAGCTCAGTGGGGTGCGGGGACGGGAGGCACACGTGGCCGCCGTTGACGCCCGCCCTACACTCATGGCCGGGGGCACACAGCACCCCCAGGCAGGCCACCACGGTCTCACACGTCCGTCCCGCGTACGCCTCGGGGCAGCTGCAGGTGAAGCCAGCGTGGGGCCCTGGCTCGCAGCTGCCTCCGTTGAGGCAGGGGCTGGAGGCACAGGCACCCGGGGGCACGCACTGGTAGGCGAACCAGCGGTTGATGCACATCAGCTCGCCCCAGCAGGGATTGCTGGCGCACACGTCGGGGCCGCGGCAGCCGATCTTCACCGAGGGGTCTGTTTTGGAGAGCGTGGCCAGGCTGTGCTTGCCGGAGAAGGGAAGGCTCTCCCCACCGTACTTGATGTAGGAAATGCAGCCGTTGAAGCCTGAGAAAGGGGAAAAAAGAGACAGAGTTGTTGGGAGCTGAAGGCTGAGTATGCACTGTCAACAGCGCAGTACATACTGTACACACTCAGTACATACTCCACTGTTCACTAAATAAGCCAAGAATTCACATGATTACCATAGGGAAACATCTATTCTTACAGCACTTAAAATTGAATTTGAATAAATACAATGTCTAATGACTGAAATATAGCATATTCAATATATTCAGTACATTCAATGTATTTCAGTATATTCAAGATATTGAAATATATCAATATTTCAATATATTCAATATACTGAAATACTCTGGTCTCTTGATTTTCCCACATTTCGAAAACGTCTTATCATTTCCCACAGAGAATCCCGAGGGCAGCTGGCTTAGCTGTGCTAGCACCAAACATTATTTGACTTTGCCTCCCATGTTTCAGCTAAGCCTCCTGTCCCCTAAATTGATGACAATGCTTTTGTTTCTGTGAATCTTGTGGGACTTTTTCTCAAACTTCCCATACCTTTGCTGAAGTGCAACCCTACAACAAGTTTTAGTGCTGTGAGAGCCCAGGGAGATGGAATTATCCCCAGGCTGTGTACAGTGGTTGAGTGAGGTCACAGGAAAATCCAGTCTTTTGCCAGCCTAATAACCCTCTGTGTTCCCCTGACTAAATCCTTTCTGGAAGAGTTTTGAGGTAGTGCAACCTTACAGTGATCTCTGCTTGGAGCTGTGGCAAAATGGTACACAGAGATGGATACCACTCTGTCATGAAACAGCAAATATACCTGAGTTGTATGAGATGCTATTAAAGGTTTAGAATCCTCAGGGTTGAAGATTTAGGTTCATTTGGGAGCCCAAGCAAAAGTGATGATCGCCTTGCTGCGCGCGTGGTGGTTCCTTGTAGTACTTGATGTGAGGTGATGTGATATGATAAACAATTTGTCACATCTACCTGGATTTGGAAATTTTATTGGACACAGCAACTTCACAGCCCTGTCACCTCTTGCGTTGTCTGCCTTTAACAGCACTGCAGATATTTTTGACTCTGAGTTCATGCAGAGTTTTATACCAGAGCCTTGTAAATCCTTGGTATGTCGTACCCAATGTAATCCAATATTAAAATAAAATAAAATCATATGAAAAAGGGATTTTGGACTGTGTGTGCTTAATGGAAGCCAGACATTCCTAATTTGTCTGCCACAGCATTGGGCAGTGGTGAGAGGTTAGTGTCCTCAATTTTCCTTGTTCCAGCTTTCCTAAAGCCTCTGCTTTTTCCACGCGCATGCTGCTCATAAAACATACATGTAAAAAGGGCAAAGGTCAGCACAGCATCCACAAGCTTTTGTACCACATTTCATACATATTCACAATACACAAGTGTAAAGTGTGAATTTACTCCACTCAAAAATACTTTATCTGGTCACAATTAATGAAGCCAGGAATATTTTTCAATATAGAAATATGTGAAAAATACATCTGTATTGTCTGGAGAATCTCATGTTTTGTAGCTAAAAATCACTTCCATCTTTACCTAGCACTTGGGAAATGATATCAAATATGTGTTATCTACTTCTTTTGCCAGGGTTTGAGACAGTTACTTTAACTCTTAAGGGAGACCGATTTGCTCCTTAACAGCTAAACATCAGTCAGAGGGTGTTTCCTTATTGTCCTTGCTCAGAAATAAATCCTATTCTTCATTTGACAGGAGGATAAAGCAGCAGGACCTTGGAGTTGCAGAAAATATTTTAATCATATTAATAACAGGGTAAATCCTGCAGTACTTACCGATTCCCTACTAAGTTTTTGTTCAGCATTTTTTGCCCAAGTGAAAGATTTGCCTTGATTTTCCAGATTATGACTCGGGTAAAGAATACATCCTTTCTTATCCATAGGGGTAACAAAAAAATAGCAACTGATGCACAGACAAGCAAACCCCCTGTCTGAAAAAAAGCCCTGCAGATGGAGTGCCTGCTTTTGGAAACAAGAAGCCTGCAGTGTGTACTAAAGGAACAAAGTCTGTCATCCTTACTCATTCAATTTGCATTTTTTCTGGCAAAGGATGGCCGTACACTAATTACTAGTAAAGAATTACAGTACTTGGGGGAAAAAAAAAATACCTGCAGCTGTGCTCTTGAAAGGCTGGCTGGATGGAACTCCTCCCAGAGAAATGGTGAGGACGTTGAGGCCACCAAAGTCTTGGGTGGCATGGAGAATGTCCCGGCTGTGAGTCCTGTCCACCGACAGGATGGTGGCAGAGCCGTTCTTCTCCAGGAGGACCGAGTGCCACTGGCCATCTGCAGCATACACCTCAGGGATGTTCCTTTCCACTTTCCCAGCAACTCCAGCATCAGATACGTAGTGCACCTTCCCACCTTTTATCTGCTCAGAAAAACACATGACACGTAATTTTAAAATGATGTCACATAACTCGTACCCACATGTAACCAGTGTGATGCCTACTCAGAACAGCTACAGTAACACATGGCTTTGGTGTAATAGAAAGCTGGGGTAGGAATATTTTTCCCCAAATAATTGCTTTGTGCTAAAAAGACATTAATTATTTAGCATGAAAAATTTGGCCAGAACTAAATACATCACATTGTAGAAACTTTGGCAGAAAATTTGCATCTTAGAGCTGCCACCCATTCAACCCCTGGCTAATCCTACTGAGCAGCCAGCTATAGGTCATGCCCATGACAGCACATTTTAACCAGAGAAAGAATAATTCTTCCTCCTTCTTCAAGGCAAGTGGAAAATGCTTAGCAGAGTGAACAGATGTTGTCCTTGCCTAAGAAAATTACATCCAGTTTTTATTACAACACAGTAGGACTGCATAAGGCATGGCAGAGCTTGAGCAAGAGCCCCATTTCATATCTGCTTTTTCTTCTAATTGATATTTTGCAGAAAACTTTTGTGGTATTTCAGAAAACTTTCTGAAGAGTTGTAAAATGCGTGATTTTGTGAGAATTTTCAAACAGTACTTTCTTGAGCAAACTGCTTTAAAACTTGTGAACAGCTTGGGAAAAAAGGAAGACTATTTTGGCTTTTTCTCTTGAGAATGATGCCTCACAATTCTACTGAATCATGAGATGCAGGATTTCAAACCTCTTATTATGATCCCAAAATGAGATCAGTGCAAATTCTGCACTTAAGATGCAGGAGCTTAAAAAGAATCCCCAACATCCAACCCTGCCACTTTCTCAAATACTGCATGAATTTGGGTATGCTGGCTGACCTCCTAAGGGTGTACAGAACTGCGCAAACTCATGGAGGATGGCTCTGAGATTTGCTGCAAGTTTCCTTCGGTGCTCTGCATGTTTGGTCACACAAATTCCTGCATGTTTGGTCACACATATTAAATGGAACAACTGCTCTCCGTCCTGTGTTCCCCACTGCGGCTCGGTCGGTCCGAGATCCGTACCCCGAGTGTGAGGGACGTGCGCAGGCAGAGTCAGGAAGGGTCACAGCCCCACGTTTGCTGGAAGCTCTCAAAGCCTTGCATTCTTTGTTCCAGGAAAAATAAGGTTCACCTGGGAAGAACTGTGAGGTGACACACTGGCTACAAGAATGCTGCTCTAGTTTCCAGAAACTGTTAAATGTTCTGGATTTGCTTCTCCGGTGATGCAAGCTGAGGACTTTGTTCAGACACTCCAGCTTTAATAAGGCTGTAAGACCACGCTCATGTCTTGGCAGCTGCCTGAACGAATGCATCAAGCACGTATTCCATTTGGATGGAGGCTACAACAATGGTTAATATGTGCATTCACTTCATTTATGAAGGCAGTAATTTAGATATTTGAAAATGTCTTGTCTGATAAAGCTCACCTTGCAGACAGGATGCTTTTGTTACTGATAAAACACAAGTGGGATCTGTCTAAACTATCACACAGCCCAAGGAAAATCCCACAGTTACAATGGAGCCCACAGACTATTAAAACATTTAAACACCATTTCTCACAATAACTTATAAAAACCTTGACTGAGCTGAATATATAGATATATTTATGTCTGCAACCTGTATTGGTTTGTTATGTCTTATTCTGTCTTTTATACCCCATAAAAATACTGCCTTGTATTTCAGTCTTTATGCAAACAGAAAGGAATATACCATGCCAGACAATACCCTCCAAACTTAAAGGAGGACTGAAAACAGAAACAAAATTTTTAATTTCACCTTAGAAAAGACCTGTAGAATTATTTACCTGTCAGCAGCTGATATTTTCTATAGCAATTCATGATTCTTTAACCTTATTTCTATATCTTTAAAATTGCATGTGACTAATGCTAAAAGACTCATTAATAACATACTAGGGGCATTTGGAAAAGAAAATTTCCAGACACAAGACTGGTCCATGACTGCTTCAACCAGGAAAAGATATGGAATGGTGCCTTGAAGCAGAACATGTTTCTAAATTTGAAACAAAGGCTGAAGTTGACAGCATTGAGTAATACAAATTTCTGGGTTTTATTTAAATGGCTGAGCAACTGACAAGTAGAATATAATGAAAAGAATGAACCACTGAAGCAAACATATTCCTAACTACAGGGCTGATTCAACTTTACTAATATCCAAGTCTCATTTGCTGAACAAATTGGGTTTTGTCCTAAAACTAGCTATTGAATGGGATGTCATTTAAAAGGGTTATGTTCTGATTAGTTCTTATAACATGATATATGCATAGAGTCATGGAATGGTTTGCATTGGAAGTGGCCTTAAAAATCATCCAGTTCCAATCCGTCTGCCATGGGCAGGGACACTTTTCTCTATAGCAGGCTGCTCAGAGACCCATCCAACCTGGCCTGGAGCACTTCCAGGGATGGGGCATCCACAGCATCCCTGGGCAACCCGTGTCAGTGCCCAATCACCCCTCACACAGGAGTATTTTAGCTGAAATAGGTAAAATGTAATCCACATTCCTCTACCCATACAATTCAGAGATTTCAGACCTCCATTTATGCTAATTTAATCTGACTGCAGGTGAGATTTCTAGATAAAGCAGGACAAGACAGTCAATTTCACCTTTAACCTGCTGTATTTATCCCATTACCTCTAACTGAATTACTTGCAACATGCACTTGTAGGAAAATAAGCTGTGACAAAGAGTTCTAGTAATAAGGAATGCCCCATCTTCTCTGTTGTAGTGGATTTTGGAGGAAGCATTTTCCATCTGAATTTGACAATTATTTAATCTAATCTGGAAACATTTATATCTTTCCCAGATTAAGGATCCCTTTATATCATAAAGCCCCCTCTCACGTTCTGTGGAGGGACTTTACATCCATCATTTAGTGAATCAACTGCTCACAATCTCAGTGGATCTGATTTATTACCACTTCTCTAATTCTACCCCATTCCCAGCCACACCAAAACCAATTAGCTACAAGAGGAAAAATGTGAAGGCATGGAAGTAGCCACAGGACTTGTAGCTTTTCCCTAGCATGGTTCAATATTAAAAACACATGGCAGGTTTTCTCTGAATGGTTAATACTTTGGACAACAGGCATATGAAAAAACACAAAAATCAAGTTATAAAATTGTTTTGAAGACTGACAAGAATTGTAAAGAGAGGTCCCTGAAACCCAGCTTCTGCACCAGGAGTGGATGGAGATGACATGGAGACCTTTGCTGGGTTGGCTTCATTGGCATCTCGGGCCACCACTGAGGGGAATACTCATGGTGGTACCTCCTCTGGGAATGAGGAGCAGTGCAGAGGTCACACTGCACTAGCTACAGTTAAATTACTGCAGTTTTACTAACTAGCATCACCTGAGAACTGCTTGGCAACCGGCACGGCTCTCCTTCCTCAAACTTCTGCATCTGGTACTAGGCAAACCTCTGCTCTCTTCCCCTGCACAGCTGGGGCTGGGACTTGACACCCTCTGCTTGCTTGTATAACTTCACCAATATTAACAATAACAAGAGTGTTTGCATAAACACAGCACCGGTGCTTTAGCCAGGAAAGGCAACTTTTTTTTTTTTTTAATAACGCCTGGAGAGCTCACCTAGCAAATTCTTCTAGGGGGAGGAAAAAGGTTTTTTCTCTCCAGAAGTCAAAAATAATGAGATCTTATCTGCTAATACAAGCTAGGCAGAAACTTCCTATAAAATGATGTGGTGAAAGCATATGCCAGGGAAGTAGTGCAGACTTGCTTCTTAAATGCAGCCAGTGTGTCAGGAAAGCTTCGTAACTCTGACCAGGCAGGTGGAGGATATCCATGGGGCTGAAGCTTAGAAAGTGTGAATTTCTGTATGAATTTCTCTAAAAGTCAGGGAAGAAAAAGTTGGAAAGCCTTGCAGCAGTCAAGGAAACTTGGAGCTTACACCAACCCAATAAAGGGGCTTGCCAACATCACTGCTGTACTCATTTAGAGTTATGAGTAAATGGACTGAGTCACCTCCAGGAACCGAACCATCACTTTCTCTTGAGAAAGGTAACTTCTGCAGCAATAAGCTCTTTGAGGAAAGAAAAAAACAACAAAAAGCCCCAAAACAGTGTGGCATTTGAAGCATTAATTCAGGTATGTATGCCAAAATAATTTGATATTGACATTGGTCTGTGAGTAACCTCATGAATTCAAGTTATCCCTCACTTCCTAGTTTGATAAGCTTGAGCCATGTTGGTAGGAATTAATGAAAACTTTTTGGCAATTGTTTGCTAGCTTAAGGAGGGTCTGGGTTCAAGGCTAAAAAAATCAGAAGATAAAAGGCCAATAACAAAATGATTTGTTCTGTAAAGTGTAATGATGATAATAACCATGGCAATGAGCACCGTTCTCGTCGCCTTAAAACAGTCACTATTTGGAGTCTAGACAAAACTGATTAGATATAAAACCATCAAGATCTTTTGATACCTTGGCAAATAGGAAGGGAATTGTTGAGAAGATGAATGATACTGGAGCAGTGCCTAGTCTCAGTTAAAGACCTAATATTTCATAAAGGAAACCGAAAGAGTAATGAAAAACACGATTTTGATCGCTGCACACGAGGCAGTCCAATCAAACCAAACTCGGCCTCAGCTGTAATCTTACCTTCACGGTAGTGAAGTTGCTGCTCTCTTGGACGTGGAGCAGAACGCCGCTCTCACTCCTTGTCATGAACTTCACTTCCAAGCGCTCCACGCCTGGGCGGCCCCGAGCCCCCAGTCTCATCAGGTAGTCCCGCTTCTTGCTGGGGCTTATGTGGTAGTCGAGCCGCCCCTTGCCTTCCAGCGACAAGGCCGTGTCAGCAGTGATATCTGGGACAAGCACAGGGAAGCACTGAGCACACAGCTCGCTGCAGCTCCAGCCATCATCTGCCTCATTGCCACCGCTCTCGCTCGGAGCAGAGATCAAGTTCAGAGCAGGTCAGGGGTCGGGGGGAGCAGGAGTGAATGGCAATTGCAGCCTCTCTATTCTTTGGCTTACACCAGAATGTGTGTTTGAGAGTGGGAGTGTGCGAGTAATTTACTGCTGCTATCAGTCAAGAGTAAATTAAAACTCGCTAGGGAACAAGTGAGGGAGTAGGGAAAAAAATTTGGCTCTCAGAACTGTAATTCCTTCCCAGGGATGTTACTGTTTCCATTACTGCATCAGGGTTTCATGATATATTGAACTCTAAGCTCTTCAGGGCAGAGATAATGACTTTCTATTTGTTATGGCATAAAAAAAAAGTGAATAAAAAAGGCTTGACTTTGACTACCAAATGCTGTTAAAATTATGGCTAAATTCTTTTGTAAACCAGTGCAATAAAAGCATATAAATCAGCTAAACAATAATTGGACATGTAAAAAAACAAAGCCCGGTCATTATACTACAACTACACGGAAATAAATCACTTTGCTCTCCTGAACAATCCCATATTGATTTACAGGGCTACTCCTATGAGAGTTAATCACCCCCAAGCGTAAATGCCTTGTTTTCATTTACATTTACAATATTTTCTTGCATATAATCCACAGTCAATTTGATGAAAAGGACTTTAGTTTGGAGAAGCCATAAGCACATGAACTTAATGTTTATGAGAAGGGGTTTTCGCTTACCCTCTTACCTCCCCATAGCAGGCAAATCCCTCCTATGGGATACCTTTATTTTAGTTACGGATTATATGTTATTTGGACTTTAAATGAGTGCAAGTTACCTGAAATGTGATATACAGACCAGAAAACATTATGTATTCAAGTTGTTGCCATTTTTAGCTCACGAAAGGACAACAGTCCATTGTGGACTTTTAAACTACTTAAGAGGCAACATGCTGCTTGTTTTCATTATTTTATAAAATTCATTATCCCGTGGCCCTGAAAAGAAACTCTTAACATCCTTTGGTTAAGCCACAGTCAGGTGTATGTCAAAGACAGTGAAACCTCCTCCTCACATTTTTCACAGTGCCTTCCTGTCAGTCCATCCTTGCAGAGACACTGCTGCCACGACCACTGATCGACACAAGTGCCACCGTGCTGGCAGGGGCTGGTCGTGCAAGCGCCTTCCAGTCTGGGACACCTGAAAGAAATCAGAAAAATAGATGATGAAAAAGGTGCACACAAATAAGCAGAGCAAATGTGCAGGGAAGTGTCCTCTGTTTAAATGGTACTCCCTTTCTTCCCCTCAGAGATGCAAAAGCAGCTCTTCTCCTCATCCCTGGAAGTGTCCAAGGCCAGGCTGGATGGGGATTGGAGCAACCTGGTCTAATAGAAGCCCCATGGCAGGGGGTGCTGGAACTGGATGACATTTAAGGTCCCTTCCAACCCAAACCATTCTGTAATTCCTAGGATTTCTGTAGACAGCTCAAGTTTCTAAGCAGATCCCCATTTTCAGCATCAATTCATAGCAATTTTACAAAAGAGGAAGGAATTCAGAGACAGCCAAACTCCTACTATCTGTTATGCAAGAGAGAAGAAACCTTTTTGGGCAATTTTTATGCTGCAGACTGCCAGGGTCTTTGTATTACAATGATCAGTGCAAACATGGGGGTTGAGAGAGGAAATGTGAATGAGGAAATCTGGATGGAAGACTGACATTGTTGCTGCAACTGCAACTTCAAATACTGAGATGGAAAAAAACAATAGAATCGGATAGTTCATCATTTCTGAAAGACCACTCAGAGGATATGAGGGAAATTTGGTGATACTTGAGAGGCAAAGTGAGAGAACAGACGTGGTGGATTATGAGGAAATAAAAGGCAGTGGAGGGCTAGGAAACAGAATGAGTACAGTCAAAACCAGGTGGAATTTAAAAAGAAACCCAAGAACAGAGGCTACTCAATTTCAGCCCACAAAGCAACTTAAACAATCAGACAATAGAAATGTAATGATGCTGCTTTTGTTTTTAAGACTCTGCAATCTTTAGTGAACCTTTAATCCAAATTCACTTTCTTCCTACATTTTCCACATTTTACAGTAGGTTCTACAGTAGTTTTCCTCTAACAAGAAATATCTGTTGGTGTCTGAATGGAATAGCATTCATGACAGCTTCCTTTATTGCAAACGGGGTCCATTTGATCCCAAATATAGCAGACGTACTGATCTAAGATTCCTTGGGCTGCCAAAGCCTGGCTGGGCTCCAGGGGACGTCCATTGACTGCAAACTCCATTATGCAGCCCACAAAATCATGGCTTTCCACCTGTCCTCTCCTCTGAAGGATGGGCTCTATGGACCTGATGCCACCAACAGTAACTCGATTTGGCTGTACATCGAGAGTCCTGTGAAAGAGAAAAATGACTAATCAGTACCAGACATCAGGATAGCGATGACAGCACAGGAACTGCAACCATCATTTACAGCCTGTGGCTAAAATTCCTCTTCCCAAATTGGTATTTCGCATTTCGAAGGGGACACAGAGATTAACAGCACTTGAGCTAACAGTTATAGTGGCTATGACTCTAAATTCACACTCAGTTTGCATGTCAAAATTTCTATTCACTTGACTGAGCAGTGTGCTTGAGATAACAAAACATAAGGTTTTTACCCAACTATAATTGAGATTGTAGATGATACTTTAAGAGGAAGATGGACTAATTGTTTTACAAAGATGTAACACCCCTGCTAGCAGGGAAACCCTGTGTGGCTGGAAACATGATTGTGATTATTGTAAGAAATTAGCCAAAGTGATTTGGATTAAAGTTATTGTTATATCCAAAGATGACCCAAAGGTTACTGAGTTATTTACAGTAAACACCAGAAACAAAGCTTGATTTCTTTATAGGACACTGTTTATGACCTCAAAACTGTAACAGAAAACACCTGAAAACAATGTCAAAGTACTTACTGTTAATATTTTTTTAATGACAGCACTAATCAGGTGATTTTATTTCCTATATCTTTATGAGCAGTGAGAGGTGCAGTTTAAATAAATACATGACCTGAAATCATTAAGCAATAGATGTTACCCTCATTTGTACCACAGTGCAGACTACTCATGACCATGCATTTCCTGACTGCCACCAGAGCCTGGGGACAGAGATGGTGTAGAGAACAGGGGATTGCTGAGCAAACTCCTTGTTACAATCCAGTTCCATGCAGAAATGTAGCCTGACCTAGCAAGCAGCAGCACATGCAGAAAATTTAATTTGCTTCCACAAAGATGGAAGAAACTGACACTTGGGAGCCTTGTGATTATGCCATCTTTCTCTGGCTTTACAGGGAGATTTCTTCTTAACTTTAATTTTACTGCAAAAAAAAAACCCCACCCAAACCCCAAAAAATAAAGAAATATTTACCAGTCAGTCGAAACAGCAACGTTGCTAACAGTGCAGTAGCCTGGCTCTTGGTCTTCAGAGCAGGAATCCACCGTCAGGGATGCCGCCTGCAAAAGGCACACACACAAATATGCTAAGTATGACACAGCTTTAGTCCCAAACCACATGAACTACTTATGCTTAAGTGCATGGTATCAAGGACTTGGCCATAAAGGAGCACTTGTATGTCATGATGTCACTTGGGATTGCAGGGTGCTTCAGAGCCACTGCTCAACTCCACACTCTGCCAGCACAGCGTGGACACCATCAAGGTGTGGATACAAAGAGAGAGGGAGCCAATTGTCTGCTTCATACAGAGAGCAATTAAACACCAGCTTTTCACATTTGGGCAGGGTTTCTTTCATATTTGCTTTACTCCTGGACACTGAAGTTATTTTGGCTCATAGCATATCCTACTTCTGACATGGTTCAGATAATCTGAGCAAAAAGCTGCCCCTCCCGATCACAAAGGGAGCTCCTTCAGGGGCTTTACCATGACATTAAACATATTGAACTTGATAAAAAGCATGTTACAAAAGCTGGGAGTACACACATTGAGATTACCAGTTTAAAAAAATGACCCTGGGAGTAGAAACACTGAGATAACTAGTTCAAAATAATAACCAACCACTCAATAAAACTCAAGAAGTGACCAAATGGACCTGCCTAAGGTAACCCCTTGACTAAGAGGTTATGAGGGATCTCAACTTTGATAATGGAGAAGCATCTGGACACCTAGAGTGGGACCAAGCTGATGTTTAGAGAAGTACAAGGCATTACCGCTACTTACAGCAGTTTTGCTCTTTAATTATTGTTATTACTACTACTATTTTTACCCCCAAGCCATCAAGTCCTAGACAATAATGCTGCCTCAACCTGGGCTAGTGGAAAATGCCTGTGCCCATGACAGGGGGGTCGGAACCAGGTGATCTTTAAGGTTCTTTCCAACCCAAACCATTCTGTGATTCTGAGACTACCCATCTAACTTATTTACACTAAAGCTACTCATAGCACTTCTATTTGCAATCTCTAAAAGTCTAACCAAAGCTGTCACTAAAATCATGAAATAACTCCTGCTGATTTGAAAAGGAGTTTTTATTTTATTCCTTATTTAGCAAAGAATTGTCCCCACAGTGATTTATTAATAACAGATGCGTTGAAAAAAAGAAACCCCAACCAACCCTGAAGGTTAGTTATTCCTTAAAACAAATTTTCAGAAAAATAAACATGATCTCCACATTGTACATCTCCTCATGTTTCAGCTAGATGTGTGGTAGAGTTTTACAGCAAATTTAAATCAAATGCCACCTTTAAAAATGCCTGGGTTTTTATTTTGATTTAGATTACTCTAAGGGAGCTGAGCAAGCAGCACTGGCTATCAGTACATCATTACTCTGCAGAGGTTTTTTCTACTGCCTGCAAATAAGTTTGGTAACAACAGCCTGTTGAAATCCCCACAAGTTGGCCATGCTAGCTCCAAATACATGCTGCAAGCTGACACACTGTATTGACCAAATAAATTCAGAGCTCTTAGCCCTAAATCATGCCCTACAGTACGATTAAATTGTTCAATCTGCTATTTTTAATGGAAGCTTATCTTGAATTTCTTTCCATACAAATGAGCAAAGTGCTTCTCCCAAGAAATGTCAGTCTGCAGTTCCAAAGCAGATTATAGCCCTGTGTAAATGAAACAATTCAGAGAAAGAATAATAAGCTGGCTGCTCTGTATGCCACCACATGCATACATATTTTTCCTTCAGAACATCAACAACAAAAACTGAAATGAGTTTTTTGTTCTTAGCTCAATCAGCATAATCTCCCTAACTTACATTGCTATGTGCTCTGCAAGCCAAGCTCCAGCCCCAGCTGAAGGGCTGGATATTTGAGAATATATTTTACTTGGAACAGAGTTCATACAATTTATTTTCTAATGTTAGTCAAATGTTCCTGCTTGTTACTTAAGCATTACTCTACAGTTACCTTGCCACATTATGAGCCTTTCTATCCTGTCACTTTGCAATAGCTCAGGACTGACAACTTAATGATTTTACCAGTTTCCGATAAAATCCCACTGTGCTGTAGGAAATGACAGATTTGGAATCCTAAAGGGGGCCTATTTTATGCAGTTTTGGACACCTGGGAGACATTTTTCCTGCAGCAGGAATATCTAAGACAAAGGCGATTCTTTTCACATACTGTTTGTAAACAGCTGACATTACTGAATAGGTTTAAACATTAAAAACAAACAAACAAATCATACAAAGGTATAGGTTGTCTTAAATATTTGCTTTTAGCCTGAAGCATTCATAGCTGAAATTTCTATAAATAGCTCTTTTTATATTCTCTCTTCTTCTATAGTCTTCTGGCACACTGACAAGTAAAACATTTTCTTTCTCTGTTTTTTTTCTTCAGTGTACTTCATTTATTTGTTGCAACTTTTACTCTGTGTCCCTATACTTTCCCATTTACATCTTATTTATAGAAGTAACATTCTACTTCAGTTAGTAAAATGGGAACCTGGTGCACGTCAAGATTAAAGTGCAGCTTCAGGCTTTACCATTAGGAAGTTGTGATGTAAATTATTAAATATGCAAGATGCAAATTGAATATCTGATATCAAAGCACATTAAGCCAAAGTCATTGCTCAACATCACAATTATCCTTCATCTTATTTAGATATATAAGTCCTAAAAACACACACAAATTGGATTTGCAAATGCAGCTGAAGACTGGATATCAGAGAACCATAGAATCCTTAATGTTGGAAAAGATCTTCAAGAGTCTAACCACTAAGCCAGCACTGTCAGGCCACCACTAAACCATGTCCCCAGGTGCCACATCTACACATCTTTTCAATATCTCCAGGGATGGTGACTCAGCCACTTCCCTGGGCAGCCTTTTCTAGGCATCGACAACCGTTTTGGGGAAGAACTCTTTACTAATTTTCAATCTAAACCTCCCCTGCTGCAACTTGAGGCCATTTCCTCTTCTCCTGTTGCTTGTAACTTGGGAGAAGAGACCAACACCCAGAACAAATGGAGATATCAGGTATTGCACTACAAATGGATATGTAGTTCAGGGCTCAAGACTCTGCAAGGGAGCCACACTGGGTAGAAGAGTTTACTGCTTTTATTCCCTCCATCACTTCTAGCTAGACATACACAAACCAAAACGGGGAACCCCACTGTATATTACTGCTCTATGACTTTAATTTCAAACATGAATTCCATGTATGCTGGCCATTTCTGCCTGAAAAAGGAACTGTTGGGCAATAGTTACTGATTATGGATGGCAAATAGATTTGGTTTCATTTCTAACTCAAACACTGCGGAGTCAAAAATCTTGGCTTGGATTCAAAGAGCACTTGGTTTATGTTCTGCTTTGGAAATATTATTAAAAAATGAGAGAAGAGGAATAGAAAACATTTACTAGAGAAAAAAAATGAAGGCAGGAGGGGGTCAGAGTGCCAGGCATATGGTAATCAGTTGTCCCAGTTTTTGGCAGAATTCCTCACCTCAGATGCATTCTGGGGGACAGAGAGAGAAATAACTTCCCTCCTTCCCCTCAAAAAAGTCTCTTAATGTAGCACCTTTAACTGTTTGTATGTATGCTAGAGAGGAAAACCAGGCTCCCAATCTGATGAGATTGGTAAAATCCCTGAATTAGCCCAAGGAGGTCATGGATACCAGGAATTTTAAGTCTGTCCACTTCTATTTTCTAAATTTTGAGAAAAATTATTTTGAGGCTTTTTGCAATTACTGTTGTTAATTAGCATTCCCTGATAATCATCCCTGTAATCTACAGCAGTTAATTAGCCCCGTGCGTAGTCATCTATGTCATTAATTATTCCTGGCTCTCATTTTTCACATTGAGAGTTTGGGGGCACTTTGCACATGTTTTTTTCATTACACTTTATCATCATCATACTAAACAAACCACCACAGGGCTCTGAGTCAGTTGGAATAAGGCAGCAAGGAAGGAGGTTTTTCCCAAAGTTGGAGTGTCTGCTAGCAAACGCAACGTCACTAATTTCACATTCCTCCGAGTTCGCCTGGAAGCCAAAGTGATTTGGCTGAATTCGCCTTAAAATCCTCATTTTAGCACTTCTTACCATTCCAGCCCGGCGGGCAATGGCAGTGTGGAACTGTCCATCAGACACTTTCTTAGCTGTGGTGAGCTTGTATGTGCCACTGCCCAGGTTGTAGGAGAACCTCAGCCTCCCTTCTGCAATCTCCAGCGCCAGGAATTCCGCCCGCTCCCCGGTCTGGTTGTCGTGGTTATACAGCAGCAAGGCGTTACTCTTTATGGTGGCAAACTTTATGTAAATGTAATTGTTGTTGGGATCCATACTGGGGAACTCCATGTAGGACAGCTCTTCAAATCCGTAACTGTTGAGCTCGCAGTGATTCCCAAAAACACCTGAAAAATGAAAAGTGAAGTCTGGAATCGGGGAGTTTTTTCCTCACTGTGCCTTCTCCCAGGAGCAAAGTATGGATGTGCTCTCCACATGGCTGTGGAACCCCTAATGCACAATTAAAATCACACAACCAACAGAAGAATGCTGAACCCACAGCTGGGGGCTGAGGTAGATTGTATTTAAACTTAAAAA
This sequence comes from Motacilla alba alba, assembly GCF_015832195.1. NCBI lineage: Eukaryota > Metazoa > Chordata > Aves > Passeriformes > Motacillidae > Motacilla > Motacilla alba. The sequence goes on from NC_052019.1 coordinate 65,719,239, forward strand.
TTGAATTCCAAAGGACAGATGCATCTATTGAAAAGCACTTTGTCGAGCTCCGTGGCTTCTTTGGAAAACACCAAGCCAAGCCAATTTGACAGCTCTGTCAAGACATGGTTGTTAATTATCATCAGGCATTTATTAATCCGGCTATGGAAATAAATGTGCAAGATGGTTTATTTTTCGTTCTGCGGCTGTTGTCTGAACTGTTTCTCACTGGGTGGTTCATTTTTTATACTCATGAAATAAGCGTATGTGTGATTAAAATAGTATGTCTCCTCATGTTTTTACTGATATTCATATTTTGGTGCATTCTACATACTTCTTTTCAGATCTCTGTCACATAATTTCCCTTGATTTTTCTTTTACTGCTACAACAATGGGAAAAAAACCCTGATTTAATTTATGACTATTAGTTACATTTGCAATGGGAAATTAATTAACCCTGAAGAAATGTACAATACAGGAAATAAAAGGAAATAGAGAAATTATTCCACATGTTAATAGAAAAACATATTCAGCATAGTTACAAATGAATATTGAGAACTATACTTTTGTGAGAGCATTTTCAGCAACCTTGAAACACTGTAGATGATTTCTGGATTTCTGTTTTTTTTTTTATAAATGTGTTACATTTACTTTCATACTTTTCCATATGAACAATGGCAATTCTGGATTAATCTGCATTCAGAATCAATCTTGCTGCAATCGTGTCACGATGCCTTAAAATATCCATGTTGTTCTATGTTTTTATTGGGTCCATTCCACAAACCAAATCTGGGATAATTAAATTCTAAAAATTATGAAACTATTTTGGCACTACTATATGCTTCTCTGATGTAAAATACTGATGTTATTTACAGTGGTCTTACTCTTCAGCTCCACTAAAAGGGCCTGTTATTCATCAGGAGAGCTTTGTTATCATCATACTTCCTCCTTCAGACTGAACTTTGGATATTCTTGGTGGTGAAGGTACTTCAGCCCTGATCCAGCTGTGTTTAAGTTTCTTCCTTAGGAAGCCAATGGTCTGATTTAAGTATTTCAAGCATCCATTCTTACTTTTGGACAGTTATCTCTATCTATCTATCTATTCAGAAATATTCTTCCTAACTTTTAGGCACTGAGTTGTTTGGCTAGGTCTTATGTTTTTCTATGAGAGATAAAGGACCTGCTACTAGGAATGACAAATATGTATTTGTAGTGACCACATCACTTTTTAATTTTCCTCTGAAGAAAAATGAGTTAGTTGAACCTTTAAATAAATGCAGTTTTTCCAGATCTGGAATAATTTTCAAACCAGAAATCGTTTATGCATTTATTATTCTTTCTAAAAACAAATTGAAATATGAATAGGGAAAGGGGATATGAAGAGAAGAGAAGGGTACTCACCGAAGGGACAGTGGCAGAAATACCCCTCCAGCCCACTTTGGCAGGACCCACCATTGAAACAGGGGTTGCACTCGCAGTAGTTGACAGTGGAGTCACACGTTTTCCCTGTGATGAGGGACAAAAGCAACTTCCAGGTCAGACTATTCAAGGAAATAGGAAAGTCAGGCTGGTGTTGTTGGTAATGAGGTTATGAACCAATGCTGAACACATGGACAGGAGAGAGGATGCCAGGAACCAGCTCTGGGATGGAGAGAGGAATCACAGACAGGATGCTGGGCTGCTCCCAGCCCTGCCATAGGCATAATGTGTGGCCCAGAGAAAATAATTCTACATTTCAAGTGTCTCATTGTGATTATAGGTACTGGTGGACTGTTGTTTTAATTGAATTATTTTATTAATTTGTGTCTATAAGAGAGATCATGCAATTAAAGGCCATGCTGAAATAAAGAACTGTATCTTTTTTTCTCCCTGTTGAGTGCAACATACTCATGAGTGCAAAGGAGATACAGACAGCCATTGCTGGACCCTGCACAAGCAGGTCATGCTGAACAGAGGCTGCTATTGTACATTATATGATTTTTCCTATTTTTCCTCATCAATTACAACCTCCTTCCTGACTTGGAGAGACCACAGTCCTCTGGAGCTAAAACAAGCTACCCTGGATACAGTCCTTTTCTAAGCAGACATTGTCACATGTGGTAAATATTATTCCCCAGAGAACAAACTGAAATCACATGATTCATTTCAGCAAGGAAGGGAACCAAGAGAAAAAGTGAAGATTTTAACAGACATCAAATACAGACACGCATATTCTATGTAAGAAACTAAAATTTTCTTTGCATGGAAATATTAGCTACAAAAATATTGGTCTTCATTTCTAAGGTTTTCAATGCTTGGCTTTGATGAGTATAGCAACACTTCCACCACATCCCACTCTTGGAACCTGCCTTCCTGTCACCAGCAGTGCCAGACTTTACTGCCTGAGCTCAGCAAAAACTTCAAAGTGTTCTTACGTTCATCCTCCCTGTTTCACTGCAAAAATTCACAAAAGGAGCCACAGTCTTCCAGACTTCTCCTGAACTTCATCTCAGCCAGGCTGTATGCACAAAGCAAGGGCTAGATTGTCTTAATGCCTCTTTCTGCATCAATAACTAATTGTTTTATTTCTTACACCATATGCGTACGTTTAAGTTAAAAGCACAACATGAGCTTGCACAGAGGGTGTCCATTCTTGTATGTCACATATATCTTGTAATTTTACATCTCCCAGGACAGGAATGCGCCAGGCCTTAGAGGTTGCTGGTGCAACTTAAAACTGTAGCAAATCAGGACTTTGCTTTACAAACCTTTTTCAGAGTTTAACAACTCGAGTCACCTAAGGAAGAAAACCTCTTGTTTTTCACCCCTCTTCTACTTTTTTTGTTTAACCTACAGTTTGCAAGCAGCTCTTCCATGTGAGCAGCAGCTCTCCATGTGTGACTGCAAGCAGGGTGGAAATGGAGCGCTGGAGGATTCCTGCGGTTAATACGTCACTTGTAGATGCACCATAAATCCAGGAAACTTTTCCAGTGTCTGAATCTAATTATGCTTTGGGGGTATTTATTTATGTTTTATTCTCTAATGGGCATGACTGAAGGATGAGCTAACTTTTTATGTGAGATTTTGCTGTTTTCTTTGTTTTCAATTTATGGTCTGTAGAAGAGGTCTTTGACTCATGAAGGAGAGCCCATAGCAAGAGTGAGACAGATATGCTTAAAATAGCTCAGTGATCCTGCTCAGTTTTCACAAAAAATCAAGTGGAGCTAAACAGGCTTACTCAGATTTTTGCAGTTCAATCTAACTAAATACTCTTCTTTTTCTCAGCTAACATTAAAGCTGGCTCATTTGCTGAGTCAGCAAGAGAATATGGATATTTATTTCAGCTGCATTTACTTTAACCAATGAATAACAGCATCTTCTTTATGCTTAACTGTTGTTTGAGGAGCTCTTGAAACCAATAGAAGCATGTTTAGAATAACAGATTTATGGAATCATAGAACGGTTTGGGTTGGAAAGGGCCTTAAAAACCATCTTGTTCCAACATCCTACCATGGGCAGGGACACCTTCCACGAGACCAAGTTGCTCACAGTCCCAGCCAAATTGGCCTAGATGAAAACTGAAGTTAGCCGAGTTTATAGATCAATCCTAGGCTGAAATTCTGAAAGACGCAAGGTATTCATTTCTGCATCAGAAAGATCTTTTTCTGAAGACCGTGAAAATTAGGAGAATGCTGGATAATTGGTAACAGACAGCATTCAACATTTATCATTCATCACCTCCAGCTGATGTTATCACAGGCAGGGGCTTATGCAAAAATCTAAGTTACTCAAACTATTTTTTTTTTGTTAATTGAAAAATGTAGCAGGAACAGATGCCAGCTGAATGTTCTTCATTTAAGATTTCAGCTGATTTGGGAGTTTTAGTTTTTGTGGTTCTCTATGTCCATCTTTTAAAGTGGTTGTTCTAGCATTCTAATCTTGCATTTGAAACAACTTCACAAATGTACATTCCTTCATCTTAATGAATCCTGGAAAACAGGAAATGAAGGGTTCAAAGGAAGGGCAGACAACTACTGTAAATCACCAAGCATATTCCCTCCAGAAAGCGATTATTTTAAAAACAAAACCTGTTCATCATTAAGAGATATAATTATAACAGATTGTTCAAACCCTAATGATGTTGCTCTGAGGTAATCAGTCTTTATAATCCTATCCAGTGAAAAAAATGACATTACCTTTTGCAGTATGATGAAGTGAAATGCAGCTGACAAAACATAATAAATCAAGGAAAAGTAAGACTCAGTTTTCAGGTACACCATTATAAAGGTCTACAGCTCATGTACTCTAATTTACAGTGAACAGAGAGTCTGTCCCAGAAAATTCTAATTTCTACTTGCATGCACTACCATGTAACTGTTATTTTTTTACCAAGCATGCAAATTCAATTATGAGACTGTATTTTCATTCCAACAGAAGCAGCAAAACTATGTATATGGGGAACTGAATTAGAAATCCAGTATTTTGGATGCCTCTTTTTTGTTGTTGTCGAGGCATTCAAAGCTTAGATTCATGAAGAAACAGTGTGAGGCTTTATTTTTACATCTACTGTGGCTATCTTTAATCACCTATGAATGCAAATTAAGAGCCCAAGCAGCTGTGCTCTCTTTCTGTTGGCAGTCTAATGATGACATAATAGCCTCTATGTCAAGCATTCTCAAACAATCAGTACACTGACATTTGTTTGCAGAACCTATTGAATATTTAATTTGAAGAATTTAAAATATGCTTTTGTAGACATAAAATGTCTAAATATACTGTGTGATAACTGTGATCTTATCTAATAAGCTCTGTTGATATTAAACTCCAAAGATACTTTGTCTTTTAATTACACTGGTGCCATTTGTTTTCTGTCTTGATCAATTAATCTCAGGACACTTTAATAACTCTTGATTCTGCAATGGCCAACTGATTAAACAACATCTGACTTCCAAATAGAAACGTCTGCCTCAGTGGCAGTCTATTTTAAGGTTATTTGTGTTGACAAGGAGTTTAAGAAAGCTCCTATCAGATGCCACATTTAATTCATGGCATGAAAGAAATCCAACACTTCAAACTCTAAGAGTCTCTCATCACATTCTCTTAGCAGAAACACTCTTTCTTTTTTTTTTTTAACTTGTCACATGCAGTGCTTGATTTTTAGCTGACATAAGGGTTGAGCATTAATGTACAAATTTAATACCAGAAGAAATCAGCCGGATGCTTCATAAACGTTTCAAATTACAGTCTAGAGGCATAAACTGTTGTTTGCTGCTAGAGTTAATAAAGTGTTTTGCTTCACTGCAACAGTAAACACAGGCTCACGTACTCTCTGGTGCTAATGACCTCAAGAGTTACAGGGCATAGGTGCTCTAGAATTATTTTGCCATGCTCCTGGCAAAATAATTTGATATGCTAGTACAACATGAAATAAAATCCTGGATTGGTAACTTAATTAGAACAGCTTGTCAATTAACAGCAATTGCTCCTGACCTGAGGCTCAGGAGCATATTTGTGAGGTTCGTGCAGAATATCTCATCAGTATCCTTGATACTGCACTGAATATGTATCCACTGCTGCAGCTGTGATTTAAATTAAGTAATTAAACATTTACTTTGAAATTAACTTTCTCCTCCATTCTCTCCTGCCCAGACCCGCTTTAAGTAAAAAAAAAACCCAAAGGAACAGTGGATCCCTTGATCCCTCTGTGGGTCACAGGTGAGTTGTGGTGGTGGCAAGTCCCACACCAGACTGGACACAGCTGCGCTGAGCTGGGCTGCCCTGGGGCTTCCTCAATGCAGGAATACTCCTCAGAAAAGGCACTGAAAGCCTCACCTCATCTCCCCTGGTTAGATTTTTTTTTCTGAGTTCTAAGAATAGTGGCTATAAGCACTGGATAAAATTGTTCAGACCTACCTTAAATATCCTACTTACAGCAGAAGCACAGACTAGCCTGCTTTTTTGGGTTACAATGCTGCTGTGTTTGAATGTGTAATAAATATCAGAAAAAATACTCAGAAGAGGTAGAAATGCTGCAGACATTTATGTGCTTAATGAAAGAAAATAAATGACAAAGGGACAAATTGCAGAACAGAAAGGTTGACCATTTTGCGTGAATTCTGTTTTTTTCCCATATTCTTCATCTGTTTTCTGGTCTGCAAATAATTTGGGGCAGAGGCTGATTTTCTTACTTGGCACACTTCTAGCAGACTTGAAATGCTCCCACAATATGCATAACAATAACATGTACAGAAAAATCATACTTAAGCGTTGGAAATGGTTTCCACACATTAAAAACATTTGAATAGCCCTCGCAAAAATCTTTCTGTTCTAATGCAAATCAGGTAAGTGAGATTTGCCTTGGGAGAGACCTAAAATAAAATAATATTGCAGGCACCTGGGTATTCTGAGTTTTCACACTATTAATACCTCATTTTGTATTACCTCTTCATCCACTGGGGATGCTTGTATTAAAACAATCTTGGGCTAAGAAGGCACTCTTGCCATCTTTTCTGGACTGTAAGGTATAGAGGAGTAAAAGCATACCTGTATACCCAGTTTTACAAACGCAGTTGAAACTTCCTGGGAAGTTCTGGCAGGCAGCACCATTTTTGCACGGGTTGGAAAGGCACTCGTTGACGTCCCTCTCGCAAGCCATGCCGGTGAAACCCTCAGGGCAGCTGCAGGAGAAGCCCCCCACCAGGTTGTGGCAGGTGCCGTCATTGTGGCAGGGCGACGGGAGACACTCGTCGATGTCGGTCTCGCACAGGCTCCCGTCGTACCCCGGCAGGCACCTGCACACGAAGGGCCGCAGCGGCTCGTTGGCCACAATGATGACAGGGACGCTCTCGTGGGTCCTCAGGGCGGGGCCCACCGCCAGCCTCCTCAGGCAGCTCCCTCCGTTCTGGCAGGGGCTCTGCAGGCACCAGTCATGGTCCACGGCCTCGACCCGCACCCCGCTCTGGCGGAAGAGGACATCCTTGATGCTCTCGAAGAAGGTGGCCACGCCGCTGGGGTTCACGTACTGGTTGCTGCTGCGCTTGACGGCGGCCATCAGGAAGGTGTGGTTGCTGTCCTCATAGAGGCCGTAGAGTTGGATGGCTGTGCCCAGCCCCGTCAGCTGGGAGCTGGCGATGCGCAGGAAGTGCAGGTAGTGGTTGGTCAGGAAGTCCCGCACGCTGTGGATGCTCAGGCGAAGGAGGACGCTGTTATCGATGGTGGCATTGCTGAAGCCCGCAAAGAAGATCCGGACGCTGCTGGTGACGGCTCCGTGCAGCCCGTCATTGCTGAGGACGGCCAGGTCAAATGTGCCATCTGTGGACCTCGCCTGCGAGTGCAGCTCGCAGGTGCCCCCGGGAATGCTGAAAAGGCTGGTGACTCCTGAGGTGAGGGAGCACTGGAAGCTGTCTAGCACGTCTGGATCCTGTGGCTTTACGTTGCCCAAAATTCCACCTGGGAAGAGGTTGCCATAATAATAAACAAAGATTTCTACTGTTCTAGGCTGAGACGGGTTGTCATTTTGGTCTATTACCTTGATCTGCACAGTTCCTGTGGAAGACATCTGAGGAACGCCAGAGTCTCTCGTAATGACTGAGAGATAGAAATCGCTGATTTGCTCCCTGTCAATCTCCCTCGTTGTTGTCAGGACTCCAGCGGTGCTGAGGCTGAAGTAGCTGGTGGCAGGGCCAGTGCTGAGCAAGTAATACGTAAAAGGACCTTGGTTGGGAGGGAGATCGGGATCCGACGACTGAAGCGTCATCACCAAAGTTCCTGCACGGTTATTCTCCAGGACTTCTCCTTGGCTGGTTGACAAGGTAGGGCCGTTGTCGTTGATGTCTTCCAAAGTTACCACTAGAGAGGCACTTCCTGTCGCAGACGGCGTTCCCGAATCGATGGCCAGCACAGAGAGGTTGTAGACAGGCAGCGTTTCTCGATCCAGCTCTGCAGTGACCGTCACCTGTCCCGTCTGTGGGTTGATGGAAAAGGCGCTGTTCTCGTTGCCTGACCCGATGAAATAGGAAAACCTGCTCCAGCTGGGGACAGAATCTGAATCAAAGGCACTGACGAATGTGACGTGGGTGCCTGGAGGAACACCCTCGCTGATCCGTATATTGTAGGCTCCCAAGGTAAAAACGGGAGGATCGTTGGCATCCAGGATTGTGATATTAACAGTTACTTCATCTATATCTGCACCACGAATGCTCCCCAAATTTTTTGCAAGGACTTTCAAAGAGATTCGTTCTTCTTTTTCTCGGTCAAGAGGTCCTGAAACGTAGATCTGGCCACTTTTCTCATCTACCTGGAAGCCCTTCTTTCTGCTGTTGCCAAAGATGAGGTAGTGGACTTCTCCATCAATGCCCATATCACGATCACTTGCAAAAACTTCACCTACAACAGTGCCTTTGGAGGCTGCCTCTGAAACCTCAAAATAATATAGTTTGGACACAAAACGAGGCACATATTCATTTGTCCCTTCTAACTGGATGTTGACAGTAGCAAAGCTGCACCTCTCTTCATCTGGAACATTAAAAGCCTTTACCGTTAGATGGTAACTCTGCTTTGTTTCGTAGTCTAAAAATCCCTGGGTGGTGATGGTTCCCGTGTTGGGGTCGATGACAAAGAGGTCGCTGTCTGAGGACTGGATGGCATACGCAATCACAGCGTTAGATCCGGAGTCAGCATCAGTGGCGTTTAAACAAATAACAGTTGTCCCACTGGGGGCATTTTCTAGCACGGTGGGAAAGTACTCCTCAGGGCTGAATGCTGGGGAGTTGTCATTGACATCAATGACATTAACAGTGACACTGCAGTAGCCTGTTCGGGACACCCATCCTCCATCCGTGGCAGTAACAACCAGCTCGTGCTTTTGGTGTAACTCAAAATCAAGTGGTTTGGCCAGTGTCAGTGTACCAGTGGTTGTATTAATAGCAAAGATTCCAGCTTCATTTCCAGAGGAAATATTGTATCTGATTAATCCATTCATAGCAGCATCTCTGTCTCGTGCTGAAACTGTCCTGACCACCGTTCCAACAGAGTAGCTCTCCGGGATAGTAACGCTCATGCGGCTCTGGGAAAACTCGGGTGTATGGTAATTTTCTTCTGTCACTACTATTTCAACAGCTACCTCGGATGAGAGTGGGGGATTACCCTTGTCCTTGGCATTCACTTTAAACAGGAAGTTTTTGTTCAAATCAGCCATTAGTGAAGATGACACAGAAATCCAGCCTGTACTTCTGTCCAGTCTGAATTTATTAGTTTTGCTCTCATCAGAGATGAAGTACTCCACTTCAGAATTCAAGCCAAAGTCCTTGTCATCCACCGCAGTAACTTTAATCAAATTTGTGCCAACCCTCACGTTCTTAGTCACAGGAGTGAAATACTTAGGGGCGAGGAAGAGCGGCGTATTGTCATTGCTGTCTACTATGTTTATGGTGACAGTGGTCTCGCTCACTAATGGGGGACTGCCCCGGTCTGATGATGTCACGATGAAGCTGTGCCTGTTGATGTTGACATTGCTGGAACCACTGGAGTTTTGGTACCTTAAGTACTGCTTGTTGAAAATCTCTCCTGTGGTTGCATTAATGCGGAAGAACTCTGACTGGGATTTTATGAAGTAGAAGACTTGACCATTGGACCCTTCATCTGGATCGGTGGCCGAAACCTGGGTGACCTTTAGCCCAATCCCAGGAAGCTCGGGACACTCCAGGTAATAGGATGGTTTTGTAAATCGTGGGGCATTGTCATTGACATCTGTGATAAATATGGTGACATCTGTGCTCACTGTCCACCCCGAGTCATGCGCAGAGACCCTTATTCTGTAGCGGTCAGTGTCCTCCCTGTTCAGTGGTCTGCTGATGGTGATGTCCCCAGTGCTGGGATTTATGGTAAACGGGAGACTCGTATCCCTTATGGAGTACCTGCTGACTGCGTTCACCCCGATGTCCTCATCTGATGTTGTGACTCGTGTTACTGTAAAACCCAGAGGAGCATTTTCAGGCACAGAAGCACTGAATATCTGTGAAAACCTCGGAGCATTGTCATTTTCGTCTAAAATATTAATGATAACTTTGACAGTCGTGCTCTGGAGTGGAGTGCCTTTATCTGAAGCTTTTATGGTTAGCGTGTACTGAGACAGTTTCTCCCTGTCCAAGGGCCGGACACTTCTGATCTCACCAGTGGCTCGATTGATACTGAAACTGTTTTCGGTATTGCCCTCAATTATTTCATAATTTAGCTGTCCATTCAGACCGCTGTCTCTGTCGACAGCAGCCACCGTCAATATCTTCCGTGGGGACAGGTTCTCCGCTATTTCTGCAATGAAGGGATCTTGTTCAAACTCTGGCACATTATCGTTGACATCAATCACCGATACTTCCAGTTTCTTGTAGGAGGAAAAGGGGGGAAAACCCGTGTCTCTGGCCTCAATCCACACCACGTATTTCTGCACAGCTTCGAAATCTAAAGCCCGACCAACAGAAAGCTGTCCTGTCACCTGGTCCACCAGGAAGGTGCTGCCCAGGTTACCGCTGGCAATGTAATAGGACAAGGAGCCTCCTCTGGCTGAAGATCCAGAGACGGTGGTGACAAGCGTCCCAACTGCTTGGTTTTCAGGGAACGTGAAGGTCTCCTGCTCTGCCTGAACACGAGGAAATTCAGCTTTGTCCACAAACCTCACGGTGACAGTGGTAGAGTCTGTCTTGGGGTACCGGCCGCCATCCCTCACGTGAACAGAAATGGTGACTTCAGACTCTCCTGCCAGTGGTTTTGCAGCCAGGATTGCCCCCCTTGCTGGATCAATGTGGAATTTCTCAGAGTTCTTCCCCACGAGGGAATAATGGAGCTCGGCGTTGGAGCCAGCATCTGCATCGGTGACAGTCACAGCAAACACGAATGAGCCTGAAACGCAGAACAAAGCTAGGTCAGTCCTTTAATGAATGCACTGACTGTGAGAAACATCATGCCAGCCTTTCACTCGGAAGCACATCCTGGAGCAGCATGCTTTTCCTCACACTGCCCTGAAAATGAACTGCTTTTTTTACAAAAAAGCGAGCTCAGCAAGGGGCAGGTGAGTCGCTGAGTCCACAAGACATGCACCCAGCCAAAAAATGCCAAGTTGAAAAACAGGACACTGCATTCAGAGACACGGACGTACAGATCTCAGTAACTGGGAAACAGACCTGCAGCCTTTTGGAGGCCTAGCATCCTGTTTCTAGAACATTCACACAATAAAAACCATAAACCCAGTAAGACTGAATGCTATTTTGATTTTTAAAATTACTCTTAGCCAATTTGTCCACAAAAAAACTATACCCTCGAATTCAAGGACTATTAAGGTTACATAAGTGAACAGGCAGCATCCGTGGACATTTACCCTACACCACCATCCCTTGCAATTCCTTCTCTTCCTGCTCCTCAGGCGCTGCTTCTTTCTCCCCACTAGCTCCTTACTTCTAATTTTCTAAGAGTATTCCAAGGACAGTAACTAAGTGGACTGCATTTTTTAAAAGCACACTGGTAAAACAGAAATACAAAACTATTGCACACTAGTACAATAACATGATTACACTCAGACTTTTCAAGTATTTTGAATTTATGCTTCACAATAAGTTTGACTGTATGTGCACCATTTGCATTAGCCTCTACATTTGCCCACTTCCAAGTAGAACCCAGGGTGCTCTTCCTCATCAAATTTTACAGATCTAAAGCATGATATGTCTTTCAAATTTGACACTGTCCAACCAATTTGCAGAATACTGTGGATGTTTTACTGTTACTAAAATTTAGAAAACACACAGTTTTGTATAAAAATCATGCTGCTTTCAACCTCTTGAGGGAAAATCATTTAGAGGCAGTAATGACTTTGACAGCATCCCTTAAAACTATACTTCATGTCACTATTTGTCATGTGCAGTGATTTGTACTCCAGGGGCTGGAATATTTAGACAAGAACAGTATTCAAACCCCTGTGAGAAATGGGACAGAAAGAAATGAAGATTTTGTGCTTCAGTTATTCAAATTATAATACTAATATTATTACTAGTTCCTCTTTTTAGACTCAAAAAAAACCAAAAATAAAAGGAAGTTGTAAATAAGAAAAGTGGCTACATCCCTAGGCTTTTGCTAAGTTAAAAACAGAGTAAACATAGCTTAGGTTTCTAGTTATAAGAAATTTCATAGAAAAAGCACCCAAAAAGATACTGCCAGAAAACATCAGGTCAACCTACATGTACCCCTTGTGAAAAGAATTTAAAGAAACATCCCAAAAACAATCAGGCAAAGGCACCAGTCAGATTACATGAAGTTTCACCAATGCAATAATAAAACAATTTCATAACGCTGTTCTGGAAACAGAGAAGAATCGTAAACAAATTCATTCTTCCATAAAAAGGAGAAGTATTTGCAATTGTTTAAAATTAAGAGACAAAATCCAAGACATGGAAATAACCTTTTTTTCTTTTAAAAGAAAATTTGTTTTGTAAACCATTTGTCATGGAATCCTCTCTGCAGGCATCACACATCCATGTATGTGTGTGTATGTGAAAAGATGGAACATGAACTGAACCAGAAGTTAACTCCTGTGTTGAGTGGAGTAACTTTAATTTGGGTGTAGGCTCACAAAAGGAAGATTGCTGCTTGATTAATTTTATTTTATTTCACCCCTTGGCTCAAGGAAACGCAGCATAATTAACATCTGACATAGACACGACATTTTTGGAAGAGGCTGTCAAAATCCTGTTTAGGAATTGCTCAGAGGAGACTTTCAGAAATAAAAACAGGCCATTGTCTTCCTAACCCTAGCAAAATAATAACTTTTTTGAGTGGGTGATCATTTACAGTACATGTACTTTATGTAACTACAGGAACATAATTGAATTTGGATGGGAGGAACCCAATAGAGAAAACCTGCTAAACTGTGGATGGTAACTTGAGGTTTGTTATTCCTCATTCCCATGCAGCACCAAGATAATCCCAGGAAAACAGCTGCAGAGAAACATCTCAGAAACATTTCTGTGGCACAGCCGAGCATTTCATTAAGATGTTTCCCTGAGAAGCCGTGAATGCCTATCCCTGGAAGTGTTCAAGGCCAGGCTGAGGTGGGACTTTGAGCAACCTGATTTAGTGGAAGATGTCCCTGCCCATGGCAAGTGGGTTGCTACTAGATAATCTTTAAGGTCCCTTCCAACCCAAACCATCCCATGATTCTCTGTTTATGGAAGCGCCAGGGATCAAGTCACCTGCAGTGGTGGGCGATGGGACGTGGGTGACGTAGGGGTGGTGCTGGAATTTGGGCGGGTTGTCGTTCACATCGGCCACGGACACCAGCACGCTGGTGGAGCTGGAGAGAGCCCTGGGGAAGCCCCCGTCGCTGGCCACCACCAGCAGGGTGTAGTTCTCCCTGGCTTCCCGGTCGAGGAGAGCGCTGGTGATGATCTGTCCCGTAGAAGGATTGATGGTGAATTGGGAATTGCCACCCCGAAGCCTGTAGCTGTTGGAGAGGAAAACCAAGGAAGAAAAATTGGATTAGTATTTCAAAAGGCAGCTTGCTGCCTTAAGATAATAACCATTTTCTATACTCTTCAGACCACCATGCTGATGGGTATCAACACAGACTGTCACATTTTCATCTGACTCTCCATCTGTCTTCACTGTTTGACTTTCTCAAATTTCAAGGCTTGTCATAAATAACATTTCTGGGGATTTCCAAGCATAGCTGTTTAACACAGATTTCCAATACATGAGCTGACTGAGCCTTTGGATATTTGAAGATACCATTGGATGTACTCTCAAAACTGCCTATAGGAGGCATCCTCTAGTGCTGATTTCCCTGGCCTAGTGCATTAACTGTTACTCCAAAAGGCTGATGTACCTCTTAACTGAACCTGCAGAATATATGTTAAAAAAGTACTGTTTCTTGAAATAAAATGATGACAGCTTTACAAAATAAAATGAACATTCAATATCCCTATTGTTTCCTGATACTTAGTTTTGCTATTCAAAATTTCAATGTGAATTTATAACAATTCATAGCAAATTAGTAACCAGAGAACTCTGTTAACAGAGACTAATTGGGACCAGAATTTAAGCTTCAAACTGGTGGGTGTGTTTGTGTACGCACACACCCCCATGTGATCTGATAAGAACTGACTGTGTGCTCACTACAGGCATGTTGTAGGGGCTAAATCTGACTTCCTACCACACTGAGTTTGTCCCCTCTCTTGAAATGCTTATCCAGCTTGTGTTTATACAGAATGAATCTCAAAGATGTATTTTTAAAGGTACTTGGTTAATAATAACTTTTTTAATAATTCAGATAATGGATTATTGAGAAAACAATCAAAACAAAAACTGGCTCAAATGAACAATTCTTATATTCAATATCATAACCCAACACAGCTGTGGTTAGCATTGCTCATTTGCTACAGCACAGCAGCAGCTTTTCTGAGGTATGATTCTATGAAAGACTCAGAATAAAGTGGCTTTAATGAAAGAGATTAATATTCCTATCTTCACCTCTTTAAGACCAGAACAGGTTATGACAGCAGTAATAACACAGCCCAGAAGCTGCACTGAGAGGGTTGAGAGCCAGCCTGGGTAATAAGCTGTGGCAACTTCTGCTCAGTCATTAATCTCTGCACAACGCCACGAGCATGCTTTAATTGCTTAATTATGATATAATGTGATGGCCATATGCAATTATTCTCCAGCCATAGCAATGTGCACCTAGAATAGAAAGAACGTGCACAAAGCCTAAAGCACCACTTAGATCTCCCTAAACAGCAGCACCAGGCACATTTCATCTCTAATTTGCAGTGATTTAACCCTGAGTGGGGTATTGCAGAGACAGAAACTTTCTTTTCTGTGTTTCCACATGTTAGCACTGGAAAGATACCATTTTTTTTTTTTTAAGGAAATAATAAAGCCATATTACATTTGTCATAAGACATTCTGAATTGTACCTGCACGCAAACCAACTGGACAGTGTACACATGTCTCAAAACAACTGCAAAAAATCCAAACTCAATCCCAAAAAAATTAAGCAAAACCAAAAACCCCTTGAAACTCTAATGGTGGCAAGTGGCATAAAAGGAATTTGATCCAAAGACTTAAAATGTGGCCCTTTGACTCTTATGTCTACCGTCTTTAACAGGACTGCTCAAGTGTGCATTGCCATTTACAACCCCATCACCCTCCTTTAATGACTTCACAGGTTATCACCAGAAACGAGAGAACAAGAGCTGGCACGTACGGACAGGTGACAGCTTTGCAGAAGCTTAAACACTTCTTTCAAAACACAGCACATTTTTTGATTTTGCAGGAAAATGTTAGCCAAGGATCTTAAATATCCCTATTGGAAACCAAAGGTTTAATTTTGAACAGACTCTAACAAGACAGAAAAGGAGTTCTGAGTGCTCAGCACCTCTGACAAGACGACCATACATGTTCTGGTCCTTCTGGCTTTCAACAGTGTTGTAATACCAGCCATACTTTAAGATGTACTTTAAATGCTGAATCTGGACAAATTCTGTCCAAGAAAAACAAATTCTTTTCCTGAGCCTAAAGAGTGTAAAACAAAACCTGAAAATAATGTTTTAATAGCTACTTATGAAGGGAAAATTTTTTTTTATCAACTAATTCTATGATGCAGTACTGAGTAAATGACAAAGACTAATAGCAGAGATATTAAAGCAATTTAACCACACTAAAGAAATCCAAGAGCACTCTGATAATTTTTGATTACGGGACACAATCATTACAGTCATTCATGCTCTGCATGGAATTCTTTTTTTAATAAAGGAGCTTGCCAGAAATAGTCTCTTAGACTATGAGTGAACAGAATTAAAAGCTTGATTGATTCACAATTTAATAAATAGTAATTTTGGATGAATTTCAAATATCTAAAGATGTCTAGATGTCAAGCTTCTATTTCTGGCTTGTAGCTAGTTGGAAAGAAAATATTTCAGTATTTTGTAGACAGTGTTTTGCCATAACATAGTTCTGTTTTATTTTACTTCCTTTTAAAAAAAGTGGCACAGTGGTATTCTTATGCTCTTTGAAGAAAGAACTGAGGTGAACTAACAAAGGTAAATAAGGAAGCTACTTTTATATCCTGCTTTGTGAGTTTGGAAACAGTGATGTTTGCAGCCACAATAGTTAAATGTGGCAAGATTAAGAACTAATACAAACTTACTTTACATTCCATTTGCAACGTATCTGTCCTCAGAGGATAATCTTCAACTTGTCACTGCCACTCAGCATCTTCATTACTGTTGTCTGTGGAACTGGGAATGGCCAGTGTGCAGCCCAGTGCCCAGTTAAATTCCATCAACTGAGCCCTGTGCAAAACTGCCAAATTCCAGTTTTTTATTTGTTTTCTGAATGGCATAAGCTTTATTATTTACCTTGGGTAGTTTTCATGCTCAACTGAAGACATTAATTGACCAAAGCTTTACTCAAGAAGCACACTTACTTTCAGTGAAAATTGCTTACTACATGAAAAGCTGTGAATGTAGCAGCAAGGCAGGTAGTGGGTGCAGCTGCAAATTAAACTAGCTTGCTTTTCACTCAGTAAAAAAAAATAACTCCACAACTCCATTTGTCCTCAATATAACTCTAAAAACCTATAAACAACAAAAAGATAGATTTGCCCAAGTAATTTAGTTACACACAAAAAGCTGTTCTATTTTTTGTCATACAGCTTTAGGGCACGCTGGTGATGGACACTGGGGAAAAAGAAATCCTCAGGCAAGATATGAGGCAGTGTTACACGGAGCAACAGTAATCGACCTACCTAATAACAGCATTTGTAGAAGCATCAGCATCTGAGGAGTTTACGAGCAAAATATCTGTCCCCGTGGGAGCATCCTCCGGAACCGTGGCAAAATACATGTTCAAGGCAAACGTGGGGACGTTGTCATTGACATCATCCACTGTGACAGCAATGGTTCCAGTGCCAGTGAGGGCAGGAGACCCTGCGGGAGAAGGGGGATACGAAGTGCTAGAGGTTACAAACACCAGCATGCTAATCGGAGGTCTGCCAGCCCTGATTTCGAGCCGAGCGCTTGAGCATGTCACAGTTCACAGAGCAAGGAAGCCAGCTCAACACAGAGGACAGGGTCAGGTTTGTTTCAAAGTCATCTTGACATAAAGTACAAGTTGTGAAAGACATAAAAAAAAGGAAAAAAGTTATTATTTTTCTTGCTCCATCTAATTCCAGAAATATTTTGTAATAAAAGCTCAGTGGAAAAAGATGGTCTTGGAACTGCTCAGAAAGCCTTCCTGTAACAATTAGGACCAATTTGAAGATGTGGTTGACTTTCCTATTTCTCTGCAAGAAGACCTTCAAAGGTGGCACGCTGACAGACGTGAAGACTCCAGCCCTCAATTTATTCACCCGCAGAACAAACAGAGTGGAAACAGTGGCAAAACCCAGCTTTCCGCCTGGCTTTTCCACTGCCGGTCACACCTCTGACCTGGGGAGACCTTCTGGGAGCGGGTGAGAAGGTTGCAAGTCTCCAGCCCTGTTCAGACTCATTCTCTCCGTAGAAGCAACCATCTATAGCAGCAAATAATGCTCGCTCCAATGGGATACTGGCTTACGGGAAATCAGACTGAACTTATTTAACCCAGGGCTTTCATCCTCCTTGTTATTCTAAACTTAACTCTGATGAGCAGCAAGGAGCATGAAATAGCATGTTTATTCATGTGCAATCTCTCAGTATTTGTCCTCCTAAGCTTTTCCTTTGTCAAATCCAAAAAAAGACAATGAAGACTTTTACAAGTTCATGTTAGCTTTGTCAGTCCATTCATTACACTTCTTTTCAGCCAAGAAGCAGCAAGACATCTTCTGCTAACCAAATTCTTCCCCTGGAGAAGAGGGCTCACTCCCTTCTTGGAACACACAGGAAGGAGAAGGAAAAAGCGATAGCAGAGCATAGAACACTTAAGTTATGGCTGCTTTTACTCAAAAGACAGATGACGACCATGCCTGTTTTACCCAAGATTGCATTGCTTTCCCCTTCCATCTCAGATACACCAATTCAGCATTTGCTGGACTGGGATAAAGCAAGGATAATGAAATGCTTTGGGCTAGAGATTGGTGGAGTCCTTGCCGCGAGGCAGGCATATTACACGGAGCTGTCACTTGATGGAACGCAGGCCACCCCGTGTGACCTCCCCAGTCCTTCCAGCCCAGCAGATGATTGGGTCACTGCTATCCAAGGTTATTGCTGGAGCTCAACCTCGGGGCTGGGAAGGAGGCAAGCTCTGCTCTTGGGTCTCATCTGCTCCTGGCAAGGGCTCCAAACACAAAGTTCTTACATAAAAGGAGAAATAACAACCTATTTTCCCGCATGTTAACCCTTGCAGGCTGAAGAAGTGAGGCGGGAAGAAGCTGGGAGCAGCCTCAGCATGGGAAGGAGGATTTTTCACCACAAAATGCTTTGCAGTAATGGGGTTTAATGCCCAAATGGGCTGAATGACAGAGCTTCCAATTGAAAGGTGTTATAAATCTCGCAAGGCTGGGCTTTGAGGCTGCTGATCAGAGGGGAAGGATCACAACACCGAGGAAAGAACGTGCAAGCCAAGGGGTATAGATTTCACATCACACAATAGAGGCCTTTCTCTGCTCTGGTCTGAGGTAATTCATTCTGCCAATTAATACGCTTTCAGCCAGGAAGGTTACATTAAGGCAATAAGTCTGACTCATTTTTTAGCCTTTTTTTTTTTTTTTTAACTCACGATTTTGTCATTTAGCCAAACACATATAGATAGAAAAGCCTGCAAAAGTGTTCTTGATTGCTGAAATATTGCCTGTGAAGTGTTTATTATTACTACACTAAAGGAAAGAGAGTCCTCAGCGGCGTTTGCTGTGTGTGTCATCAAGCTCTGGCCTTCCAAACGCATTTTATTGATATTCATCTTGCAGCTAATGAAATGAAAGGTTGAAAGTTGTAAAGTTTCGCAGCTGATTAAACAATTTATATATAATTCAGAAATTAATCTTGGGTAAGTCACATTCAAAGAGCATCAGTAACGCAATTCAGCCTGGAAAAGAAAGCTAACTCACAGCTAAAACCTGAAACTCGCTGTTTCAAATGTATTTGCTAAGACAAAGCCAAGGCCAGAAAATTCATACCATGGGCTCTGTTACAAAAACGAACAGAGGTGGCAGTGCCTTTAGATCCCAACCTTTGCCTCATGCCCCAATCCCTTATTGTCCAATTCCCCTTCCTCCCTCAAAGTGTCTACGAGGCACCATGCAGTGCAGAGTGGGCTCATTTGTGTCAGCCTTGGGGAAGGGACTTCCCCAGCCAAGGCTGAGCACCACACCAACAAAATTAGCTGGGGTAACATAAGTAACCCAGACCTCATCAACGTTAGCTTGTGGCTGCAGAGTGCTCACAGAGACATCCCAGAAGTCCCATTTTAATTCAGCTGTTTGTAACATCCCAAGTCATTGCTCCACGGTTATAAACCCCAAACCTTTCTCATCTTACTTGGATGGAAAAACTCACGTATTTACACTGGTTTCCTGTCTGTGTAGTTATACAGATATGTTTTGGGTTTTTTTTTCCCTCTAAGTAAAATATCACGTCCACAAATTTACTCCTTCAGTCTATTACACCGAAAGACAAAGTTGCAATTTCACAGAGAGTCCTCAAAGCTTTTACTCAGTCGAAATTAAATGACTAGCTCACATTTCTGCAGTTACTGAGAAATATAAGAAGAGGAAATTACAAATGAAGTAATTTCATATGGAAAAGAAATAGCTTGGGGCCAAACTCTACAGTCCTCAGTGAACTTCCAGTGAAAGCTGTGCTTGCATAAGGACCACAGAATTTGGCCCTTGGTAATAAGCAGGTTTCATAAAATGTACATGTCATATTTGTGGTGAGAGAAGTAGTTTCCACAGTCAGGCTGAGTTCCCAGATTTCTTAGTTTTGCTTCAATAGCAAATCTTCCCCAAGTCAGTTAATTCTTGTTACGGTAGAGCATCAGCCCTATTTTAATATTTTGCATAAATAACTGCAGTAAATTTAGTGTAAATTCTGCAATATTAGCCAAACACACAAGATGACCCCAAACCATTCTTAATAAACCAGGCATGTTACAACCTAAAATTGCTGTACACAGCCACACAAGCCTCTGAGTACTTTTAAAAACAGCCCTGAGGGCTAAAGCCACAAAGAAACATACACTTTTCCCTTGGTGAACTTGCATTAAAAATTACTGATTTTTCATGATAGCCTGAACTATTTTTCAGCAGAAGCAGCAAGTATTTCTTTGTCAGACACTCCTCATTTAGAGCATTTCTCTAGTCTTATACAACTAGTAGGGGTTTTTTTCCAAATCCCAAAATACTAGGTCTCACAGGGTCTTAGAATATCCAAGCTGGAAAAAAAGTTTTCTAGAAGGATGGAGGAGTGAAGGAACCAAATGATGAATAATGAAAAAAAAAAAAAATGGACTATGTGAACTAAATGGGAGAGATTGAATTGTCTGTTCCCATTCAGTGAGTATCACATCTTTAAAATTCATAGGATGATGCCATTCATATATTATTGTCATTATAATTATGAATTT
Organism: Motacilla alba alba; assembly: GCF_015832195.1. Lineage (NCBI taxonomy): Eukaryota > Metazoa > Chordata > Aves > Passeriformes > Motacillidae > Motacilla > Motacilla alba. Next base: position 65,739,777 of record NC_052019.1, read on the forward strand.
CCCATCTCTGTGTGCTGAGGTCTGTTTCTGTGAAACAGTTTATTTCCTAGGTGGCAGCTGTACATATACACTAAGCAGACAGTCCCACAAACGTCCACACACGTCATTGTTGAAATAGAGATTAACCTGGGATAGTGTCAAAATAGTAACGCTGAGTTCAGGGGGAAAATTGCTTCCCACGGGTGTTCTTCCAAAAATTTCAGCTTTTTTGCTTACATCTGCAAGCAAACATGTGTCTGGGGATGAAGAGAAGGAGCAGACCTTGGGAGCCTGTGGTGGAGGATGAGTTACAGAGAGAGGTTATGAGAGGCCACTTTGGGCTGGGCCAGCACTGGGCTGTGGCTCCCCTCTCTGCATGGGACACTGGGGGAAGCGACATGAAGAAACAGCGGTGGGGAATGTGGGTCAAGCAGGCAGCAGCATGGGACAGGATGTCTTTTGTCCCAGCAAGATGGGACTGGGACTGGCGAAGAGCTACAAGCAGGTTTTCTGCTCCATTCACCCATGCTTGCTTGAGGCTGATCACCACAAAAAATATGACAATATGTGCAATTTTTTATTTTAAAAGTTGTAACGAGTGCTCTCATTTTTTTTCCTCTTCCTGTCCAAGAGAGGTGGGATGAAAAATATTGGCTCTGTGCAGTAATTCAAGTAGAAGAAAGGAACCAGAATGCATGAAGGTGACAGTGGGGAGAAATACCATTTAACCTGACCACCTCTGCTTCTCAAATGCTGGATAACCAGCAAGGAGAGGTCAGAACACCTTTCTGAATTAACTCATCATCAGCCACTCATTGCCCTCACTTGTGCTGATGCTTTAAGGACACAAAGTCACCCACAAGCAATGCACCTAAAGACTGCTTTCGCTTCTGCCTTGGTCTATCCATGCAGCCTTGGAAGAAGAGAGCACCATGCGCTTCTCCCTTGTTCTGGGGAATGGGGAAGGTGAGCTCTTTGGGCTCCCTGGAATCCCCCAACATGTGTCAGTGTCTGCTCTGGTACACGTTCAGCTCTCCACACCACATCTGGGTGACTGGGGAATGATCAGAGCACTTAGCGCACTGGAGCAGCAAGAAAAAGCCACAAAAGGAAACTTGCAAAGCCATTTAGCTTCTTCAAGAAAGCTCAGGAAAAGATGATGCTATTGGAAATTATCTCGGCTGCGTGGTGCTGTTTGGCTCACAGCAAAAATTAGAAATAGGAGAATGTGTCCAGAACACCATCGACATATTGTTTGAAGCCTTAATGGTTTCTAGGTCCTGTCTGCACCATGCTCTGCACAGCAGATAGTAAAACCATCATTCCTTTCAGAAACCAGGAACTCAGAAGTTTTTGCCAGCATTAAAATATCAAAATCACGTGCTAGAAAACTTACAATAAACTTAAGCAAAAAACCCACAGATACATTTCACTAAAATGAAAAAAAAATTAAAATTAAATAAAATGAATCTAAATGACTGATCAAAACTCATCCTGCAAGCAGTTTACCATGTTTTGTGGTAAATTAAACACATCATTATCCTGAAAATTGGAAAGCGATTTAACAGAAATGGAATTTTTGCCTCAGTGAAACGTGTTGCTTTGCAACAAAACGGATTTCACTTCTCCAGTCAAACAAACAGTGAATGAGTCCCAGGACTAGGAGTTGTATGTGTTATCACAGAGAATTAACTTTTTCACTCAAGTAAACAAGGCCTTTCTCACAATAAAGTGGCCAATCTTTCAAAATGCATTTAAATGCAGACGGAGTGTGCTGAGCCTCACTCAGCTGGTGAGTTTTAAAATAAACACAGAGCTACATTAAGTGAAAATGCAACTAGCCTGCAGTACACTTTGGATTTCTAGTGCACACAAGGCTTGATTTGGAACATGGATGACTTTAACTAATTTTCCAAGAACACAGAAGAAACTGCATCTGTGAAATGAGAAAAAAGTAGTCCTTTCTACAAGATTGCACCACAAATATTTGTCCTGGCTGGGTATGTTGACTGTGATTTGTTTTCCTCTTACTCAATTTTTCACCACAGCCTGTCATGCTAAGTCTTTAAAAAAAAAATGGTGAACCAAGATTATTTTGAGACAAAAGCTGAAATAAGTGGCTAATAAAAGATATTAAGAAGTTAGAAGCAATCTGTACTCTTGATCAGTTAAGTGGGTGACTGAATGAGATCATGCAGGAAACTCAGATTTTCAAAATTTCTGAGTGTGTCAAATTTAACTTTATCACATAGTTAGGTACAAAGCAGTAGTTGATCCCAAAGCTGATTTAACAGAACTTGAACTTCAAAAACCAAGGGAATAGACTGATAGTTGGGACAGATTTGTACTTTTGCAAGGATTATCTAACAAGGAAAAAACCCCAGGACCTTCTGTACTACATCAGATATTAGAAAAGTCAATATCAACCCCCATCTAGCAGCCTAAATAAACTGGCAGCAAACAGAACTAAATTTGAGAACATAAAAAGTGAAAACTGGTCTAGTGAATAATTTATTATTTAGAGTCCAACCTTGTTCAAGCAACAACACATCCAACCACACTTGGGCTGGTGCATGTGCATGAACACAGAAACTCACACCTGTTCTGAGAGTGGAAAAGAAAACTCTGTCCCAAAACAGTGATACACAATGGGATCTGTCATCTGGTCTTATCCACATGGGTTTTAAATCTGGACACCAAAATTCCTGACTGACTGCATCCTATGAATTCATTAAGCTTTGGAGCTTCAGGACAGGGGCAACATCACATTGCAAGAAATGTAATATGCTGTTGAAAGAACAGGAGTTGCAGGCACACAGAGAAGCAATTTAAAGGCCTCTGGTGTATATACACATTTCCCTATCTGTTTTCTTCCTCTGATCAGGAGCAGTTTCCTGCAGCTGTTAACCCAGAGAGGTTAAAAAAAAAAAAAAAGCTGGAGCACTGTTACAGACCTACAGGAACACAGACACAGTCTGAGAACAAAACCCATGCAATAAAGTATAATATATATTTAGCACAGCTTCAAGATGTTCAACAGTCTCACATGTACATGGCTGCATGTTTCTTAGCCAGAAATGCATTTATTTCCAGAGCAAGAAGTTGCCTTCTACCAAATGTTTCAAAATAAGAATAGTTAAGAGCAATTTCAGATGCTGAACTTAAAGTTCATAAAAATCATGGCACATAACAGGTTGTAAGGGTGCAAGGAAGAAATTGTGCCCTGTGAGAGTGGCAGGGCCCTGGCACAGTTTGGCCACAGAAGATGTAGCTGTCCCATCCCTGGAAGTGTCCCAGGCCAGTTTGGATGGGGCTTAGAGTGTCCTAGTCTAATGGAAGGTGCCCCTGACTGCAGCAGCAGGTTGGAATTTGAGGAGATTAAGGTCCCTTCCATCCAAAATCATTTTATGATCTCCCGGTGCCTGCAAAAAGTAAAAGGTGCTGGAAGAGTGGGCATGGCCATGTGCCCCACCCAAGGCCTCTGGTGACAGAAGTGAGATTGAAAGAAAGTGCAACTGCAACTCCAGAGAAAGGCAAGGCCATTAAAAAAATACTTTCTTAAATCCAGATTACTCCTCCTTGTTATAAATTATTTCTGTAAACAGAAAAAACAGAGAAGCTGGCTCCTGCAGGGACTGCTGACAAAGGCAATTTTTGATGGCTTGTGACTCCTGAATATCCCACAGCGAAATTCCTGTAGTGCACAATTTTGAATAACGCTTTAAAAACACCCTGTATAAATAGAGAAGATTAACCAGCCGGCTAAGTGTTCAGGCCATATGTGCATGTTTTACTTGTTTTATCCTTGCAATTAAGGCTTCCTGAAATTGTAGCTTTGTATTTGAAGATTGTGCTAGCAGACTTACAATTTATAAGGTGCAATGTTTAATTTAAAAAAACGGCTTAAGATCACCAAGGCTGGAAAAATCTTGGTATTTCTCAAAGGCTGATAAACTGCTCAACAACTACTCTAAGTACTCTTCTGCAAAACAGATTACATTCAGAGATCTCATTAGCAGATATGAAATAGAATTTCACAGGCAAGTGATGTAAGCAGAAGAACAATTGAAAATTAAGTTTGATGTAGAAGTTTCAAACTAATCAGAGCAAGATGGATGAATGAAGAGGTAAGGGAGGAAGTGCAACAGCTTGCAAACTGAAAAACAGACAATTCTTTCTAACTTGAAAATTTTAAAATATTAAACACTATATTCTAGCTCGTTTTCCAGTTTAAATAAATGAACCTGAATTTTTTTAAAGAGATATACCTGTTTTTTTTCCTCCCCAAAACTAGTTTGAGTTAGCTTGAAAATGAAATGCTATGCATTATTTTAATCTGAGAGAAAATCTTTCATTGTTTTCACAGATATTTCAGCTTGAGCTGGCCAGCCTGAGCCCACTGCCAGCCTGAATGTAAGTTTCTCCTGCACCCCGCCCCAGAGGAATTTTTATGCTTGGATTTAGCCCAGAGACTCTCGCTGGAATATTTAGGAAACAGTGCCCTAGTAATGAAGTTTTAAGTCATAAAAGAGGACTAAATGCCTCAAATACCTTTCGGGGGCTGTATTGTGCATCTCGTGGGGCAGTTCTCTGAGGGGATAGGCCCTCATCTCCTTTGGAGAGGAAACATGCCACATCCCACAGACACTGACATGCTCTCTTCCCTGACAATAACTCCTCAGGGGATGCTGGACTGACTCTGCCACAAACACTCTTCCTAAATAGCTTTTGGAGCTTTTGTCTTCTAGGGAAAAATGTCAAAGTACTAACAGTTTCTAGGCTCTGTGATAGGGCAAGACCCTGCTATTAGCTTCCCACAACCACAAAATGCCAAATGCCACTCTCAGTTCTCTTGTCTCCTGATTTTAGATGATGGTAAGACAATGAGAACACTATGAACTCATTTATGAGTGTCACCATCTCAGTTCTCCCGAGGTGCCATTTAGAAATAAATTAAAAAAATCAGGCAGAACTGCTGCATCAATAGTTTTAGTATCAGTATTAAAAGAGCAAAAATAATAAAGCCAGTGAAATAGAAAACCACTAAAACTAGGCTAAGCAGACAGCATTGACACAAGGAAGAGCTTCCATGAATACAAGGAAATAAATGGAGCTGGGACAGAACCCAAAATTCATTTTGTAACAGCTGTGCCATAAAACAAGACCACAGAAGAGAGCAATCCGTCTGTCAACTGCTAAGCACCAAGGTGAGCAGACATCAGCTTAATTTAGCTCATCAAAACTTCAGCCATGGGTGTTGTTAGATATTGCACAGAAAACCTGGCAAACAGGACATCTCTAGCTGAAATAAGTGAGTTGCTTGTTTGTTTTGACAGCACCAAAATTTTAAGATAGCTAAATTTGTTCTAAAAATAATATTTATTCCTTTCAGACAACATCTTTTCACACTGCAGGTTCTGTGTTAAGTAGAAATACAGGGTCTGCTAAGGAAACAGGATGAGTACAAATGTCTTTAAGCCTAGCCAGTTAAATCTCACACAATGTTGAGTCTTAAGACTTTCTAAACATTACTAGAAAATATAGCTGTCCTTTTGTTGTTAGAAAATATCTTGAAATGTGTTAAAAAACCAACACAATTGCACTGTCATCTTTCATTTGATTTTAGGATTGAAGGGAACCAAAAGCCTAGCTCAGAAGGGAATTCTTGAGAAGGATATAACCTCTCTGCTTGGTCGCCCTCCTACATTCTTGAAGGAAAGAATGCATAAGTCGGGGACCAACATTTCCTAAAGAAAAAACATATGGTTGTTTTTCATCCAGGCCAGGGATGTATACAAAGAACAGCTAACTAAATATAATAACCAGTTCACCGATTCATTTCTTTTAGGACTATTTATCTAAATCAGTAAACAGGTTATTAAGAAAATAAGAAAAAAAAAACCCCAAAACACAGGAACACAGTTTCTAATTAGAAACATCACAATTTGATTTTGGTTTTATTGTGGCAATGTGCCATTCTGACCAACCTAATCAAGAAATGGTGGCTGCAGTTTATTTAAACAGTAGTCCTGGGCAGTGAGCAGGTTTCCAGATGTGCTACTCCACATCCCTGCAATCAATAAATAAAAGGAGAAGGACTGTTGGAATGCTAACATTTGTCCAGAAAATTGCTCAAAGAGTTAAAGACATGGATGATAAAAGCAGCTGCACCAGTTCTTGTCATGCTGCCAGAATTGAATGTTTACCTACTGCCGCATCCCCACCAGATGGGGTAAAAGAAAAAAAAAGCAGAAAGTGTCTTTTCCCAACCATTTTGCCATGAAGAAAGGTATAGCAAAGCAGAACAGATTTATGTGGTAGAAGCAGACCCGTGAAGACACATTCAAATAGTTGTGTGTAGGTTTCTTGGCGTTTATGTTAGCAGACATTCTGGGGCAGCATCTGCAATCTAAACACTATCCTGTTATTCCACAGTCCATCACTTTGCCTGTCGCTGTATTTATAATTCATGCACTCTGGTCTTACAGCTTGCGCTGCAAGAAGGTCTCTAAATTGGGATGGCTGAGCTTTGGGGTTGAATTATGTTTTATTTCTCGACCAAAGCCACAGGTGTACAGCTCTGGAAGATGCTGAATGTTCCCAGTGATGGATGCTCTGCGTGTCCTCATAAATCCCCCCTGCCTAGAGCGGCAGCCGAGTATCCAAGGCCCAGCCGCAGTGAGAGCATGGTGGAAGCGCAGAAGTGAGGGAAGAGTGATGATAAACCAAGGTAGGAATCAAAACCCTTTGCGCAGCCTGCCTTGTGGAAACTGGGCACGAGGCAGGCTGCATGGACACAAATCACCGAGCCGAGCGCCAGAAGTCGTTTTGTCCGTCCTTTCCCTCCCCCAGCACGCAGGGAAGACTCTCCACCGACCCGCAATCCACCCTGAGGACCAGGCGGAGGATTAGCAGCCAAGGCCAAGGAATAGTTGGGCCAGAGCCAGGACAATGCATATATCATGACTGACTTCCCTGGGCCTGAGGGGAGCCCTTGCTTGGGATAGCACTTCTTCAACAACTGCCCGCATTTCCATTGCTGGGGCACATGGCTCCACCCGCGGTCCCCCACCTGACCTGTCCCCAGTGCTTATGAGCAGCTCAGCTCTTGATAACTCACAAGTCTTCTCACATGCCCAGGGCTAAGATCTGGGCTCTGGGAGAGCACTCCTGTGTGCAGTGAAAGAGCACAGAGATCCCTGAGGGCACAGGCACTGAATCCTATGCAGCCCCTGGCTTCACACTTTACCCCATCCTAATCCTTCCCTTGCTGTTATACTCAGCGTACCTGCTGCCAAAACATGCTGTAAATCCATAAAGGTGCATTGGATGGACACCTCGAGATAAAGATAATGAAAAGTTACAAGACATCCTTCTTCCAGCAACTTCCCTTACACAGGCTAAGGTAACACAGCAAGAATCCTCGGTCACAACTTGATGAAGTGAAAATAAACGTAAGAAAAGCAAGAAATCCTTGATTATGGATAAGGAGACCAGGAAGACAGCCAAAACTAAATTGGGAATCCATTAGTTCTTATGTCTAATGGTGCTTCTAAGTATGTATTGTGTCTGCTTCCTAGAAAGAACAGGAAGACTTGGCATAGACTTCTTTAGGAGCAGGATATCATCTCTGAATGTTTTAAACCAGTCAGTGCAGGCTATAAAAATTGAGATGCAGACCTAAGAAAAATGGGAAGAGGGCTGGACAGACAGTATTTTGATCTTGCTGGACTTTTCCTGAGTTAACTGCATCTGGATGTGTACCATGATTTTTATCTGTACAAAAAACCCCCAAACCTTAAATCAGATGAACCATATATGGCAAGACTGTTCTTTGGGCTGCTAAAGACTACTTGAAAGATTGTTTGTTACAGCTAATAAAAGCCAACGTCAAAGTGCAAAGGATAATACCTTTTCCTTGATTCATTTTCAAATATAATATGGATGTGGACAATTTCAGACAAGTCTGCTTTTTCCAACACTGTGAGGCACAGCTTCTCTACCTGTTTTGCATGAGTATTTCTGGATGAATGGTCTGTATACAAAATCCTTCTTACTAAGAATTATCAAACAAATACAAACTAAGAGACTCAGTAGAAATGGTTATGTTAGGCAAAGAGCTGGACATGCCTAGGAGAGTTTCTTTTATAAACATTTAGCAGCTGCTCAAGAACATAAATACTCCAAATGCTTTTATTATCCATTTCAAGATTGTGTCATTCCCACCTTTTTTGCTAGTATGGCAGGAAATACATCATTTAATGAAAAATGCACTGACTAGCAGCAGCCAGTGCGGTACCATCTGGATATCTACTGTGCCTATGGTTCCCATCCCACTTTCATGAAATCAAGTTAAGTTTTGCCACTGATTTCTACTGAAGACTTCCACTTTCCTGTGATTTAGATAAATCATGATTGCATAGATTTCAATGTATTCTTTGCTGGTATGAATTCAGAACAAGTCTTCAGTACAACCAGAAGATGATAGCTAATGCTATTCACCAGCCTGGTTGAAAATTACCCCAAATCATACCAGCTGTGGATTAGTCAGGTTGTAAACTGAAGCACAGTAGAGCAGTTACATTTTGCTTAAAGTTACTACTAAACAGCTACTGCTGAACACACTTGCTAGAACATTTTTAACACTGGCAGGAGGGCATGGGAACTTGTGAGTTAGCTTTAAAGAACATAGCAAATTTAAAAAGGAAGCTTCAAACAGTGTTTAATCAGTGCGATATCTACATGTTTAAACACAGGAACTCATAAAGCATGCTGCTGTTCTTGTCAGCCACTTATGGCAAAGGTCCCGTGCACACTTCATGTATTAACGTCTCCCTGGATTACCTGAAACTCAAATATCTCCCAACACGAGTAAATATTTTCATTTGGGACTGCTGGATTTAACTGTTGGTTAAATCTCCTGGATTGTGTGGGGTTTTTAGGAGCCAGGGTCCCGGTAAAGCCTGTGCTCTGGTCAAACTCTTGGTTACACACCATGCTAGGCGTGGGGTACAGCTGAGTTCTGCTCCCCTCCCTCTTCCAAGAAGGACAGTAATTGTTGGCTGCATGATACCACTTTAATCAGTTCAGTCTCTGGGTGTTTTGCTCTGTACAGCCCTCAATGACTTCCCCCAGCTTGGACTGAGAGACCAAAGAAACAGCAAGACAAACCCAGCCTCGGCTTCTGAAGGAACATAAGGACATTCAAGCCCAAGCAAATCCAAGTCACAAGTGAGCAGTTTGAGGCTACAGAGTAATAGAAAGCCAGTGTAAAAACCATAAAGCACACAGTTCTCTCTAGCCAAAGTACAAAACAAATGATACCTCAAGCCTTAAAATTGTGTTTTTCAGCTTCGGCTGTGCTCAGACTGTGGAATACCTGAGCACTGCTGCAATAGGAAAATACAAGCCATAGTTATTGTCACTGGCACAAGATACTGCACACAGCACGGTAGAAAACAAAACTGTATTCACTTGTCAACAGCCAGCTCTGCTTCTATTTTTACTGCTAGAAAGCAGGAACAAGTTCTGCAGTAAATTAAATCCATCAAACCATGGGAGACCGGAGATCAGTCCAAAGTATGATGCAGGATGTCTTTGTTAATAATACTCACACCAAAATCTGAAACCAAAATTTTGGGCTTGGATACCTCAAGTGAAAGTGTAATTAATCTTCATTACAAAACTTCATGTACTGTTTTAAATGAAAGAACTTGGAATACATTTGGTATTGTGGTGCAAAGATATGACTGGATGCTGAGCAAAGCAAAATATTAAAATATTGAAATGCAAATTCTTATTTCTTTTCAGGGCTAAGATTTCAGTAAAATTAACAGAGTACTCCATAGCTGTTTTCTGGCCACTGATGTGACCTCTGCACATTTGTGATGCCAATGTTATACAGAGTTCTATTGCCATTTAAATTGGTTTTTTGTAGACATGCATGAAGTTCTTATTACTTAGGTAGGACCGCTTATTACTGCAGGGCAGAAATCCACCTACCTAAATCTGCAGTGAGCACTACCAACAGCAGACAAGTGGGCATAGAAATAAAATCCTGATTTCCAGAAACCAAATTCCCTTTGACGTCAGGTAAGCCCAGCTATCCCCACGGAGATCCCCATTCAACACAACTACCCAACCTCCATCCACTAAAGTTCCAGACCACCACAAAAACATTTATTTTCTGTCCAGAATGTGATGTTTCCCACATGAGCTCAGCAGAAGAGATGCTCTGGTTGCCTCACCTGCGTCAGCAGCGGTGACCAGCAGCAGGTACTGCTCCTTGGCCTCCCGGTCCAGGCTCCGCACCAGGCGCAGCTCTCCGCTGCCCGAGAGGGTGAAGGCTCCCTCCTCATTGCCAGCCACCAGCACATAGGTCAGCTTGCTGTTCAGCCCCTGGTCATCATCCCTTGCTACAACCTACACAAGCAATGCAAACAGAACAGATATCAAAGACTGTAAAATTATACTGGGACAGAGTAAGCATTCTCTATGATAATAACCCCAATTAACAGGCTGAATTAATTCAAGTGCTCCAAGTATAAGTTAGCTGTAATTGAAAAAAAATACTTAACACAGTGATGGTGGATTTAAAAGCGTGGTCTGAATATACTAAATAGTTGATTATTTATTTTTCTCAAGTGTAAATACAGTAAGACTGTGTTGGGGCTCAGTGAAAAACACAAATGACCTGGTATAAGCTAAGCTCTGTATGAGAGCAAGCACTGCACGTCCTGCTGTCGGATTCCATTTAGTTCTCTCTCAATATTTGGCACACAGCATCATCTCAGGTAGGCAAAGACCAGATTGAGAGATTTGTTGCATGGAAGTTGAGAATGAGATGAGAGGATAGAGCAGACTCTCAAAGTCCCAGTGGAGGTGTGAGGATAGGCAGGGAAAACACAAACAGAACTCCAAAGAATAATATTAACTTTTGGTAACAAAAAAACTCACCCATACAAACAAAAACAAGCCAACAAAGACTGCAAATTCAATTAAAGCCAAGAGACAACTTTTCCAATGTATTGCCCCTTTTTAATTTTGGAGGAAGGACACTGTGTATTAATATTAATACCATGTAGGCATGCCAGTAATGTCAGAGACATGTATTTATTGCTGAATGTACCCACCTGAAGGATAACTTTTGGGAGCGTCTCCAAATTCTCAGGGACGTTCACGGAGTAGGGGGAAAGCTCAAATGTGGGAATGAAATCATTGACGTCCTTCAGGACAATACTGACTGTCGTGGTATCGGTCCTGGGGCTGCTCCCACGGTCAGATGACTGAACAGTCAGTGTGTAGGAGGGCTTCTTCTCTCTATCCAAAGGCTTGGCCACAGTTATCACCCCCGTCACAGAATCGATCCTAAACTCATTGCTGGCATCCCCGCTCACAATGGCATAGCGGACCTGCCCGTTCGTCCCCTCATCCCCATCAGCAGCCAACACCTGGATTAAATCCGTCCCTGTCAAAGTATTTTCCGCCACCTCCACTTTGTAAAGCTTCTGGGCAAAGAGTGGGTTGTTGTCATTAATGTCCAGGACTATGACCACCACATCTGTAGATGAAGAAAGGGACGGCTGGCCCTTGTCTGTGGCTACCACAGTCAAGGTGTAGTTGGCCACGGCTTCTCTGTCGAGCTCCCCAGTGAGCCTCACCTCCCCATCAATGGTGCCGATGCTGAACTTGTTTCCCGGAGGCCGGAGAAGGCTGTACTCGATGTAGCTGTTGGGACCACTGTCGGGATCCGTGGCCTGCGCTTTGAACACGACCGTGTCTATGGGCGTGTTCTCCGGCACGTAGGTCAGCTTCGGGGAGATAAAGCTCGGGGGGCTGTCGTTCACATCCAGCAGAATGATGGAAACTTGGGCTGTGCTGGTGTACCTGGAAGCTGGCAGGGGGGCCATGTCATGGACTTGCACGACGAGGCTGTAGAAGGACTGGCTCTCCCGATCCAAGGGCTGCCGGATGCTCAGCACCCCGCGGTTGTCAATGCCAAACTGCCCCGCGCTGTCCCCGGACGCAATGCTGAAGGACAGCTGAGAGTTGGGACCTGGTTAGGGAGGGAGAAGAAAGGTAGATAATGTGACTTCATGCCACTGAACTAGGTATCCATATTTCTGGCCTCGTTTCCACAGGAAATTTTCCTTCATTTTCCTACAGAAATGAGGACTGCCCAACCACATCGAGTGTTCAGCCTCCTCACCACCATTTTTGAATCCATCTGCTAATTTCAGCCAAGTTTCACAGTGCAGCAGAAGCCTTGAAATTATTATTTTCTGACAAGATAATATGCATGAAAGAGAGAGGGAGGATGTTAATTGGAGAGGCCACAGATGGAACAATTGGCAGGGTTCATCTCTGCTTTTCATTCAGCAGAAGCTCCATGGTGGCACCACAAGTAATTTTTCCCCATCTGCAAGGGCTAGGGATAAAGGATTTGAAGAGTTTTCCTTCAGAAACCAAGACTCAGTAGTTCTCTGCTCACTGAACATCTGGTTTCCTCCGTTCTTCCCAGTTCAACTAAGCAACATTATTATTAATGTAATTATTTCATGAATTTTTCCACTCAATTAAAAAAAAGCCACAAGCAGAAACTCCCAAGCCTAGCTGGAGCAAGCCAAGAGTGAATACTGAGGAAAGGTATGCTTCCCATATATGGCATGGTATTCCAAAACATCAAATGAACAGCCCTCACTCATCTCATGATCAAAACATAACTAGCTATTATGGTCAGGGGAGAGGTTTATCATTCCAGTAAGGGAAAGGCGTCCTGAACCTGGACAGGGCTGTGAAATATCCTTAAATATTCTTTGTAGGAAACAACGTGGGCTACTGAGTCAATTCCACAGTTCACTCTTAAAAAGTAATTATTGGGAGCATCCGAATTTGGGAAAAGTTCTCACCTCCATCTATCTTATCCCTATTTTAATTAATTTCAAAAATTGCTCTTGCTTTGAGTATTCAAGACTGTGTTTAGGATTAGTAAATTAACCAACCATTAGCTACTAATTTACCTATCAAACTAGCTTGTTCATGCAAGTAAAGCTGCCTGCTTCTCTAATTGCTGTGCATTTTATCATTTTTACTCATTAGCTCTTTTCTCTCTGAGTGAATTGCTTTGATAATAAAATCATCCCTGCATAGGATTTATTAATTTCTGCTGTTTATTATGCTCAGACTTGAGAAATCTAGTCTTCGGTGTCTTTCCCCCAGTGGCTACTGTAATTGGCATCTTTCCCTCTCTCTTTTTCCTCCTGTAGGAGTCAAATTATAAAATGAATAGAACCAAACATGAAAGACAAAACATTTGAATGCAATTAAAGAAATTAATACATTTATCTGCCAGATATCATTGTTTCCCCATTACTTTAATCAAGTGAAGGACGGTCAAAGTCTAATGCTACTCTGCTTTTAATTCAATTGTAATTTCAAATAACTAATTATATGTATGAAAGTCTTGATTTCAGTAAAGTACTTTCTGGCAATTCAAGATTTTTGGAGATGGGTAGGATTTGGGTCCTGCAAAAGAAAATAACTTTTAAAAATACTCTATTTCCCCCTCTCTCCTCCAGTGGTTTCTATGGTGTTTATTCCTAAGAAAAAATTAGTTTGTTATTCCTTATCTCACTTCCATGAACATTTCATTCTTTGCCCTGTATTCTCATAGGTTTCCATGCTGCTTATATAAATTAAACTATGAAACAGAAGATTTGCCTAAATATCAGTGGAGCCAGGAAGGGCACTTAATTAACTATTCTCTATTTTAAGCACAGCATGCCAAGCTGGCATTGTGCAGCTCGTCCATCCCCCCTTCCAAGGTTTGGAGCTGGGCTTTTCTTAGGGAGAATGTCGGGACATCCTCTTTGCTGAACCTTAGGTTTATTTAATCTGAGGGTTCATCTGATAAAACTCTGAAAGGACAGACATGGAGTCACCAATTTCATGATAACACTCCTCTAAAGGGTTTTGTTTCTGTTTTTATTTATTTACTAATAAGATTTAAAAAAAAACCAACAAAACTACTTCCCCCTGCCATTCTATAAATACCTGTAGAATTTAGCTGGGAAATTACACCAGCTTTGCCTGGAGGAGTACCTAACCAAAATTTTAACAAACTGACAAACATACATGTGCTCTCCTCTGAGATTTTTCCTGTTAATTCTTTGTTGAAAAAATAAAATCTGAATTTCAAAATTAATCAGTTTAGGGTAACTGAGTTCTTTAGTATATATTACTAAACATCCAAGAGCTGCAGCTGATATTTGGTATGGACCTGTATATGAAACAGTTCAAGCTGAGATAAACAGCTGCTGTTTCCCAAGGGGTGTGCTGAACAAGAAAATGAAAATTGGAGCAGTTTCACTATCACCATATTTCTGTCTTTTATCAGTGTTTATCCTAAAACAACAGCCATGCCTCATTATAAAACAATGTCTTTTTAGAGCTCTTTCAAACTATAGGATCATGTAACATAAATAATCAACGAAATGATATTTGTATTGAGTGCATTATCTGTGAGCACATGGAGAAGAGTATAATACTAGCACTAGCTATTTCTGTGCTCTAGATAAACACAAGACAACGCAAGATAACAAGTTAGGGCTTGAAACAGAAACAACAATAGATCATAACATTTGCTTAAGTTACAGTCCTATGGGAGAATTCAACCTGGCATGCTCGTGGAATGATATTTCTGCCCTATTAATTTTTAAATCCAGCCTGCTAGAAAAGCAAGCATGCCAGAAATTATAAAAGGCAAGATATCTGACTTCTCATTGCATTGCTCCTCAAGTACTCATTTGCCTCCTTGATAACTGAGTGTGTGATGAATGTGAATTGATATGTCAGTGCTATGATATAGTTCCCATTCACTGTGCACAGATGGAAATTAATGTATGAGGTGCAAGAGAAAAGGAAAACAGACTCATAGCGGCGAAGTGAAATTAACTTCCAAAAAGGTTTGAAACCAAGTGCTGTAGTCTTGACAGGAAAATAAGATACTAAAGAGGAGACAGACACAAACCCATTTATCTTCAAGTCTGGAGGAACAATCCCTTCCCCAGGCATGATACAAGAGCAAGCTCCTCCTCCTCGTTTATTTTACGTAAAATAAAAGCCTTAACAAGTGTGGTGAAAGAGAGATTCATGCAAAAACAGCCAGTATCACAGTTATGACTTCTGATTTGTTGGCTTATCTTATGGAATCTCTCCTCCCTTCCTCAGCTTGATCTCAAAACCAGTTACACAATTTTTACCATGGAAAGTTCCATCCATCAGCGCAAAATTTATCTCCCCACAAAAATGTTGGAGTCCCGCAACTCAGCATTTCCTGAGGAAAAACTGCTTTGCTGAGCAATCTTGATAGGTTCAGTCAATTTAGGTGCACAAACAGGGACTCCTCAAAGCACGTAGGTGCTTTGTCCTTGAAGCACATTTCGGTGCGAGACACTTCCATGGGCTCCGCTGAGCCCCTGTCATGTCGAGAGGAGACAAGGTTGCTCAACATGTCACAAAAATAACCTTCACCTGTAAAGTCACTGTGAGTTATGAAGAGTTTTGCATTAAGTTACACAGGGTAATGTCTGTGGACGCTTCAGAAAATGTGGTACACGATGGAATGTTGTTTATACATTTTATGGTCATATGCTATAATTCTTCTTGCTTGGGCACAAACTATATGGCAAAATGATTAAGCAAAAAAATTGTACCCATTACACTCAACACATTAACACCCTCTAGATGCCATAAATAATCTCAGTATTAAAGCTTATTTCAATGGAAAGCTTTCCTGAGATCTCTTTCAGTATGTTTTTTAACCTCCACTATCAACAACTTGTAGATGACAACTGTCTTCATGACAGACTTAGAAGTTATAGTGCATTTAAGATGACTGCAGATAAGTCATCTGATATCTGATATCACAACCCTCTTCAGAATTTATAACAAACTTTCAGGAAAAAGACTTGGCAGACTGAGGTCTAATTTAAATGTGAATTTAAGCACACGAGAGCAGCAACTTATGGGTAGCCCTACTTCTCCCTTTATTTAGTAAGTCTTGTAACACATTGCTGAGGTGAAGCACAGATTTACAACCGCAGAAACGGAATGTCAGGGAACTCCTACCGTCATCGGCATCGGTGACGCTGAAGTTGAGGATGGCCGATCCCGGGGGCAGGTTCTCCATCAAGGAAGTGCTGTAGGAGGCCATGCCAAACACGGGCGGGTTGTCGTTGATGTCCAGGATGTTGAAGTACACCCTGATGGCCGTGGACTGGCCTCCCCCATCCTCTGCACGGACCGTGAGGATGTAATACTGCTGTGCTTCGTAGTCCAGGGCCCGGGTCAGGTTGAAGACCCCAGTGACAGGATTCAGGAAGAAGATTCCCTCTTCATCATCCTCGCTTATGGTGTACGTGATCTCCCCATTGACACCCGAGTCGTCATCGGTGGCAAGAATGGCTGCCACCAAGGAACCTGCAGGGCACAACAGCAGAGCACCATCAGGCACTTGCAACAGGCAAGAGCCAGCTCAGCATCAACCAGATCCACAGGTGAGAGCTGCCCTCCCAGAGAAACTCAATCCTCATCACTGTCTGAACAACTATTGCAAAAGGTTTTTCAAGCTGAAAGGGGCATCATATTTCTGCTTTTACTCAAACACCATAAGAAATGGCCAGGAGTGGTTTTTATCTTTATGCAGATTAGCTATCAACAGGGGCAAAAATACCTCTTGTCCTGCTAGGCATTGCCTTCCTATGACTCAAAGGACCCTCTCCCTTTGCTGCAAACAACCACAAGTTCTGGAACCTTCTAGAGATTTCTTTCCAAATGCAGAACCCAGTATGTGAGTACAAACCGCATAACCCAGCTCTGCTTTTTGAAACTGTGCCTTTGCAGGGTAACTGTGGTTAGAAAACTAGAAACCCTATAGGGGTCTGTTCTCTGCTGTTTTCTGAAATTCAACGCCCTGTGAATTTGTGCCAGTGTTTTCATTTCTGCATAGCTGACCTATCTGACTAGAGTTTGGAAATCAAGTGTCACTTTTTAGTATTTCGAACACTAATTATAATTAAGATCAGCTCATTTCCAAGAAAAGAAATCATTAAGTTTCCTCTCCCTGGAACCAGATGAACTACATGCAGCACAGTTAACTACATTCAAGCAACGTGATAATGAAAACTGCTTATATCATCAGAGTAAAGAAGAGTGCTGTAACCCCCTTTAATCCAGCTGGATATGCTGGTATCTTCCATAACCATTTGATGATCTCAAGCTTTAATGTTTCTTTAACTGCAAGGGGAATGGGGATTACTCTCTGGCATAGAAAGTGGAACCTTGAAGGGGAGAAACCTCATGGTCCTTCCCCTCTGGGTGAGCCTGCCAGCTGCACCCAGACTTTTGGAGAGCAGAGCAGGAGAAGATGCAGTACTTTAATACAAAATCAGCCTATTTGTTCCTTCAGCATCCACCACTGCTGAGCTGTATATAAAGCACTAATGTACACCCTGTAAATGATTAACGAGAGAAGTCTCATTTTAATGTGGAGGGAATTAGGCTTGCCTTTTCCAGGGTTATTTCTGCTGAAACAGACCGAGACTCAAGGCTCTGAGAGAAAAGAGCATGGCTGGGGATCAGCAACCAAAGCACTCTGTGCTATACAGACATCTCAATTATTTCCAGATCAGATTCCCGAGGCACAGCTGATTGGACCGTAATTCTTTAATGCGAAACACCACCAAATTTTGGGACACGGACTGTGGGGCAGAGTGCAAAAGTTGGAGGCATGGGGGTAACCTTAGTTCTCCCAAGCTGAGACTCCCATGTTTATGAAAACCCTAATAAAAGTTTGAAGCTAACACCACATAATTTGCATCTCCTTGTTTTATTCATGTTTTAGAAGAAGCTTCTAAGATGCTACTGGCAGATACTGCTTTTGTACTAGCAATCCGTATAAAATCTTGGAAGTAATACTCATTTCTCACCTGGAGACATGTAATAGAGCACAGTATTTGAAAACTTTTTTTTAATCTAAACACTTTTTAATTTACAGCCCCCACTTTAAGCATCAAAACACACTCTTGCATACGAAAACAGCTTTAAATGAAGAAAACAACCACTTGAGAGACCAGCGGTCATATTTCCATGTCCTCTTTACCTGGAGTGGCATCTTCTGGGATGTCAAAGGAGTACACTGGCTTGGAGAACTTGGGGATGTGGTCGTTGACGTCACTGACGGTGATGTTTATCCTCACATCCGAGGACTGCAGGCCATCGTCGGCGCGGACCAGCAGGGAGTACTTGGAGCGGCGCTCGCGGTCCAGGCGCTTGGTGGCGATCAGCTCGCCCGACTCGGGGTCAATGTGGAAGCTATCATCTGCACCACTGATGATGGTGTATGTCACCAGGGCATTGGCTCCCTAAGCCAGAACAGAAGTGGTCAGATCGCCTCATTCGCCAGGAAAACCACATCATAACTTGCAGTAAGACAAGGATCGTTCCAGGAACTGCGCTTGGGGATTATTTTTCAGAACAGTTTCCTTTAACAAACAGCCTTCCTGCCCAGTCCCTGCTTCAGCCCCACGTGCACACAGTTTTTATTTATGAGATGTGAAATGATTAGATTACCCAGATACTTTGTGCTCCACTCTTTGTAAAAGGATTTCATCCAATCAATACAAAAAAACTCTGTTACCTGTTTTAGTTTCAAACCAGCATCACCAAGCTGTAAGACTTCTTATTAGGGATAAATTTTTATTCTTGTTTTATCTTTGAAGGTTAAATTAAATCCCTGCCTGTGGGATCAGCCTTTCTTGCTCTCTGGAGATGGGCTGGAGGGAGCAGGAGAGGGAGGAAGGGAGGCATGGAAGCAGGGGGGACCTGGGGCAGCCACGTGGCAGCATTTCCAGCCACCACACAGGGCAAGGGCCACAGCTCGTGGTCAGGAGAAACTCATGGAGGCCGTGCTTGCAGCAGGCCCTCAAAGGTCAGTTTCTGCATGGAAATCTATTTACCGATGTAAATAAAAAACCGCAATGTGACAAATCACACATCATTAAAATCACAGTTCTGATCTCTTGGGTTGTGCTGCAAGTCAAAAGCATTTGCTTTTGGGTCAAAAAACTTCATTTATTCCTGGGGGAAAAAAAGAAGCATTCATGTGGACTTTGAGCATTTTGGTTGATAGGAAAATTAAGGAAAAGTAATGTTATGCAGAAAAATGTCATCTGCTTCTTCTTCCAAGAGAGGCTTAGGGATACTGAAGGTTTGGTAGCCTCTAACATTTGATACAGTACTCTAAACCCTGTGTGCTGATGGTGCCTGAAAATGCAAGCAGATATTTACTGTGCCCTCCTCTGGTGCCAGGCCAGAGCTCAGGTTTGACAGCTGAAACCTGCTGCTGACGTGCCAGTGGCACTTCTGCAGCAAAAAGCAGATCAAAGAGATACTGCAGAAAGGAATTCTAGGGCTGTTTTAAATACTCCTGCCTGAAAAAGCAAATTAATAGAGATAAACACCTGCTTGTATTTGTGAGAGGAGAGACAGCATTAGTTACCTGACCTTACCAGAATGCCCCATACCAAATTTTCTCTCTGGGATGCTGTTTCAAAGAGTCACACTGAGCTAAGTGATAAAAGGAAATTTAGAAAGAAAACAGGTTTCTGCAGGTGCCCAGCCCTGCAGAGCTGCGTGCAGTGCTCCATCTGTGTGCTCAGGTGTGCCTAGGGGATGTCACAGGCTTTCCTCCAATTGTGTAGCGTAGACATCACATCTCATGGGAATTTTCAGAGGTGACCACATTCTTCACTCTGTGTTTGACCAGACAGAGTCCTTCTAACAGAGTGCAGCTAAAACCACAGCCATGTGTGATACTGGTTTATAGTCTCCCCTCAGCTGCAAAAAGGGTGGGGGGAATAAAAAGTTATCTCAGCCCAAAGCTGCACATCGCTAGGAAAACTTGGGCTCCTTGTAAAGAGTTTGAGTTACAAATGTTCTGGCAGGGAAATTGAAATCCTTCCTTTTGATAAAAACACTGACTGATTTCTCTCTAGGGTAACAAATCCTTTCCCACTGGGGGGAGTGCTTCAGAGGGGTAATAGATTAGGTGCAGTTCAGGAATGGTTAAAAAGAGGCTGGAGCATTATTGCTATAATCTTAGATATATTTGCCATACCACACCACAGAGTGGTAGCTCAGTATTTACTGCTTCCTAAAAGAAAGACAAGCAGCTAGAATTTTTGTTACACAAGTGCACCTCCCCAAAATCCTGGTTTTTGTCTGTGTATCAGGATACTAGTGGAAAATAAAAGGAAAACCAAAATATTTACAACACATTTGCACCATTCACAGGGGTGTTCCCGAGGTTCCCTCTGTAGTAGTAAGATTAAATACACCAATTAACAATCACAGGAACACTAACCAAGCTAACACAAAAAAGGCCAGGAATAAAATTCTCCTGAGGAGGTTGAATTGCCCTACTATTGGAAAACAAGAGCTGCTTGTTGTTGTCAAGTGTAACTCTGTATTTTAATGACAACACAAACTTTTTGTGTGATTATATTGACTTTTTAGTCATTTTCCTCATGGAAAGAAACAGTTCAAGCAAACAAAAAAATAGCATGATTAACATTTTTATAACTCAAGTTTCTAAAATAAATGAATGCATCAATAGCATAATAGTTTCTTCTTAGCACCTTAGTTGCAGCATTCTCATAATAATGCATCTCAGAGGGCAAAGTTCTTTCGCAAACATATTCAGGTACAGAGCGCACATTTTCTCATCATTTCTTTTCCCCTCTTTTTGGTAAACTAAAAGCTTCTTTTGGAAGGGATAATATTGATCTTTGTTGGGTCTAGTCAAAAGGAAAGCAGGCATTATCAGAGTTTTACTTGCCCTCCAAGGCTTGTCTCAGATTTATTGTATTGCACACCTTTGAACTAGGCTCAACTACAACATCTTGGTTTCAAAGTTAGCTTAGACCTCCACAATACTGGACAGAACTTTGTGAATGACTGCCATGATTCCTAAGGCCAAGCTCACACAAAGGGATGAAGAAAACAGGTAAAAACATGTCCAGAATGGCACTTTTAGTACCAATATTCAAAACTGAAATCATGCTCCTACCTCATCAGCATCCATGGCTGTGAGCTGCAGTATTTTAGATCCATCTCCTATGTTCTCCTCTACAGTCAGGTCGAGCATGTCTGTGGGGAATACTGGTGGGTTGTCATTGATATCCTGAAGTGTTATTTCTACCTGTAAAAAGCAAGAATAGGAAAAAATCTGGAGTGAGCACTGGAAATGGATTGGACCTGAACGTTACTGAAAATAATTCTGAAAGAAATCAGGTAAATTGCTCTTAATCACATGAATTAGCACATTCCCAAATCACACCAACAATAGGAAAAGCTTGTCCGGATATTAAAATTCCACATTGTTATAAAATACTCCTAGGAAAACCTCTAACACAAATAAAGTTAATTTGACTTGTTGATAGCAACTGATTTTAAATGATCCTAGTCTAGTTTATACTGGAAGAGATCCACTGATAGACTGTCATTGTAATCCTCAAAGTCAGCCCCTGGAGAGTAACTGCCAAGTGCCGGGGCAGGAGATCGTTCAACCATTAAATGCTGCCTGACATAAAGATGAGGTGGTGTAAAATTCTCTCCGAAATGTTTATATATTGGCAACTCTCCGTTCTGAGAGGGGGAAAAAACACCCTTGCACTTAATATATTTTATAACAAATAATCTGGTCTTCTCTCTCTCTCAAAACTCTCCTCTAATTGCAAACATAAATGTTGCTTTAGGAGCACAGTCCAGCATCTACTCTCCTTGACTATCCAAAACTCAACAAATGTTCTTTTCACATGCCATATTTGAATGCCTTTCCAAGTAAGAATGATAGTTCCTGAAAGGTTGTTGTGTGATCTTTATCCCTAGTTTTTCATAAGCAAGATTATGCTGATGCTAATTCAAAAAGATGCAGAGCTACGTTTTCTCTTGTTGCTGGGTCTGGAATGTAATATCCCAAAATAGAAAAAGAAGACACAGCTGTTTTATATCTATCATGAAAAAAAAAAGTATGGTTTTGGACCCAAAATATTGAACAGTCACCAAACTCTGAAGACCCACTAAGGAAAAAATAAGTAGCTGAAAGTACCAAGGAACAAAGCAAGGAAAAGGTATGGATGACTTAAAGAAGGCACCTGGATTGACAGACAAAATCTTATTTATGCTACAGTATCTGCTATGCCCTTATTCACAAGGATTCTCCAGGCACTCAGTTGAAAATACATGGATTGGGCTGCTCTGGATATAACCAACACAGGCATTTCTGGTGATCCAAAGTCTACGATTTCTGCTGTTTCTAGTCCTTTGTCATAACATTTTGTTCTCTGTTCTGTTTCCATAGGGACCACCAATTGCCAAACTGTTCTGACTTGATCACCAGGACGATCCCAAACACAGAGGAAATAGGATACTAATATTAGTGTATTATTAATATAATAGCTATATGTGCTGGAAGTGGAGACATAACAGGGGTCTTTTACAGAAGGCCATTATTTATTTATCGCCCATTTAATCCCTTTGGCCACTCAAAAATGGTACACAAAACAATTCACAGCCTGAGACAGATCAACCCAGAAGGTTTTATCACTAAATTTATATCCCTGCCAGCAGAAGCACAAGGAGTGCTGAGCAGAGCATCACGAGCAGTGTTTGAGAACCACCTAACCAGACAGAAACTTTCACAGAAGAAGCCAGCCTAGGTTGGTTTTCAAGGAGACTGGGTGACAATCACAGAAATGGAGGGACGTGGTGGAAATGACAGAGGAAGGATTTTGCCAGCCCTCCTTGCCCATGGAACTGGCACAGCACACTCTTCCTGCTTTCCTCCCCCAAGTGCAGCATTTCCCCAGACAGGGTTTCAAGGTAAAGCAGCTGCACAGCTCTGCAATCCATCTATTCCTACCATCCATGTCATTCACAGCTAATGTTTCAGCTGTGGGTGACATTTCACCACCAGGACCTATTTTCATGATGAGAAATTGCCCTTTGTACAAATGATATGAAAAATATGTGACAACTTCTGGGGGGTTTGGGATAGGAGCTGTGCATTGCCTACAGCTTGAATAATGTGAAATAGTGAGGATCCAAGAACACAGATGGCTAAGGGTTGGGGGACAAATAAGTTAATTATAAAGTCAGATTCCAGAGAAGTGAAAAAAAGAATAAAAGAGGTAATTTTATTCTGAAAAATCAGTTCACAAGCAAACAAAGAAACTGTATTTTATACCAAAGACGTGCTTTAGATGGTGGAAAAAATAAGAAATTCTCAAATAAGGATCAGATTTTTTTAGAAAAGAACGCAGCCTTTTTAAAGAGCATTTACACCATGATTTATTACTTATCCACAAGGCTTAGATAATGTGTACTGCTTCATTATTCACCATCGGCTAAGTCAAATTAGCTTCTGTGTCTAAAGCTATCTTTTTACTTCTGCTAGAATTTACACTTCAGCTTACAAACAGAACTGCAGACCTGGGGAGTAAGATTCTTGGGTGCACTCATTTGCAGAAATTTCACTGAAGTAATCATAGAATCACAGAATGATGTGGGCTGGAAGGGACCTAAAAGATAACGTAGTTCCAGCCACCCTGCCAGGGATCAGGATGCCACTCACTAGACCAGGTTCCTCAGGGCTCATCCAGCTTGGTCTAAGACAGCTATGAAAAAAGATTTGAGAAAAAAAAACTCCACCTTTTCCCCAAACAAGAGTCTGTTACATTTCATTTAAGAGAGGATCTCGCACATCCTGAATGATTTCAGATGTAAACTGAATGTCCAGGAACTCACAAATTAATTCCACTTTGAAATTATTCCATAAATTCAAACATGAAGCAGAAGCCACATGAGAAGCACAACCACAAAGTCGTCCATTGCCACGGGGCACTGGAAGATTGCAGAGTATCTTACCACACCTTTGCTGGAGAAGAAAAAGAAAAGAGAAAATTCCACAAAGCTTTAATGAAAGATCTAAACTAAACCTTTTCCCAACCAACTGTTTCTATCTTTCTAATCCCACTTCACATTTGCATAAAAAAAAAAAATCAATGTGTGTCACTTTAGGAAATACATGGTCTGATTACTATCATAAGCTACCAATTAAAAATTAAGTGTAATTCTGCCCTGGACTTAATGAAGGCAAGACAAGATGGTCATGGTGGCGTCACCAGCTGTTTGGACTACAAAAGTCACATTCAAAAAGTTCCTATAGATCATGTGCTGATCTCAGCACACATGATTCTCCCAGCTCACACTGGTGGCAAGCCACCCACCAGCGACAGCAGCAAGTACAAGAACAAATATCCAGGAAACCAAAGGCCTCGAAACCTCAAATACACCACAAGATGGAAAACAAGGGAGATGAAGGGATTTATCCAAACCTTGGAAGGAAGGAACCATTACATGCCAATCCCTGTAGAACTGCAGGAAGCAACATGCCCAGGCGAAATGTAAAGTGATAATTGCCACCCCCTTGTCCAAATCTATCCAAAATGAAGAATATTCTTCCCTGACATCAAACTTGTCACTCAGCGCAAATCTAGGAAGCCAAGGCAGACACAAACCAACCACCTCACAGCATTCAAAGTACTGCACTATGCAACAACAATTTCTGCCACTTTCCATCTGACAAATCCTCAATTCCTATTTGTATCAACAGCAACTTTTAATACAGGACCCAAAAGTTCTTACTGCCACTCAGAGGACTCAAATGTAATAAAACACAGAAAGAGCAAAGATAGTTAAGCATCTCTGCACCTCTTTTATTCTCTAACTTGCCCTCTCCTGTGGTCCAGGGGGATAGGGGCTTTGCTCCTCTGAACAGCCTTGAATTTCTGCAGAAACCATGAGAACACAAATAGTTACAGACTCTCCTGAATCTGTTAAGACTGTGATGAAAAACTGATTAATAGATTCATAATACTGTTTTGCTTTTGTTGGTCAAGGGAAAATGAAAAAAAAAAATAAATTGACCAGCTTTGGTCAATCCACATGCACACAGATCTCCACAAAAATCACTCTACTTTTGTACAAATTCTAGTACGGTGCTTTTCCCTCACACATTTCGTACATCTAGGAAAAAAATCTGAAAATCAAAGCTTTCCCTCAGAGCTTATTCTTCAGACAAATACACATTGTTTATTTACCAACTCTTGTAAAATAAACACAGTAATTTTACGTATCAATTTCTGTGCAAAGCATCTTTGTGTGGGTTTTATTTTATTAGCTTTGTTTGTGTGCTTGTTTTATGTTTGACTCAAGCTAAGATGCAAAAACAGAGGCATACAACAAACCACGGAGATCAGCAATATAGAAAGCCACACAATACCACAAATTTCCCTGTGCATGAATCAAATTTCTCCTTCACAGCCTTAATAATATTCTCACAATAACTCCCTGCCCCTGCCACAGTTACAGATGGCCAGCCCATCCTCATCTGTGACAATTCGATTGCTGCAGCCTGTTGTCACAGACATTTTAAAGGCAGAGGAAGTATTAATTGCCATGATCTTGTTAGGATTCTTATTTGCTGCTCAAATTAGCCTCTAGTGGGTTTTTTTTTTCTCTCCCTAAACAAATTCAGAACAGATTGAGGCAGGGCAGCACTCACCTCAAACAGTTCTGCAACAATTTACTCTGAATGTAGATGTTAGAAAAATAGTTCTTTCTCCATTCAGATAAACCTCAGCTATATGTTAACAGATATAGGAGTCATATCAAGACCTCAACTTTTAAAGCACACAGATCTATTAAAGCATTTAGGACATAAACTATTCTTCAGCTTATTCAAAGTAATTTGTTGAATTAAGCTGCTAAAAGATGACCTTCCACTTCTCCAAGCAAAACCACCAATTCTACTTCAAAAATACCAGTACCCCAGGTAACTATTACTGAACAGGCTAGACAAGTTCCACGCTCAACATAAAAAGCTTAAAATGAGAATTTTATTCTGGAAAAAGAAATTATTTTAGTGGCTGGATTTATGAGCTACAAAGGTATGTAAAATAAAACATCGCCCTGCAAGGCAGCGTGCCAAATTCTAACCAATCATAACACCTTCCATAAACCAATGGGCTCACTTGGCCAGACCCTATCCCTCTGTTTTACTACAGTTATTAACATCATGTTTTCTTTTATTCCAAAGTCAGGAAGGTTTACAGACAGAGCAGCTTTCTGAAGTTCTTCCACCAATCAAATGACAGCAAGAGGAGGAAAAAAGAGGACACAGGAAACATGAATGAGCTCACGTGGCAGCAGCAAGTTTCCCTGGGAGTCCCCAAAGAGTATTTCTTGCTTGGAGCCACGCTATCCATGGCACACAGTGGATCAGAGATCTATAGATAGAACACAATCTGAGGAGGGAGGAACTCCCAGATGCCTCGCATGTTCGATGCCTCTTCAAAAGCTACAACTATTTGATTAAAGATCAAACAGAGTGCAGAGGCAACAGCTTTTCTTTCCATTTATATGGTGTTGAGTCATTCTTCTTCCCTTTGCTCACTGCCTGTCTCAGGAGATACCCTCTAATAATCCACGAGCAGCATTGCCACAAATCACCCTGGAGACTTTTGTTTACGCCTAAGCCATTAGATGATCCTTCATCTTAAAACAAAATTAAGGAGCTTTCTCTTCTTTACCATGGCAGCACATTATCAATTTGAACTGAATAAAAGTGAAAGGATTTTATTTCCCCCTCCCTTGGTAAATATACTAAGTAATATCATTCATGATGATAAAAGCAAAGAATATAACTATTAATTCACCCCATCCACGTAATTGAATGAAAAACCTGGCCAACACTAGTCTTTTTTTTTTTTCTTGCCTTTATCAGTTCAGCCTTCTTCATCATCCAGCAAACAATGATTCCCTAATCCCAGAAAACACACATGCATATGAAGATTCCTTTTTTTAAACTGACACGAGGAATCAGACTGGCCACTCACACCAGTGAAGTTGTGGTTACACTCAGTGCTGAAGGACCAGTGCATGGGTGCTTCCTCCAAACTGGAGAGGCAAGGGAATGGGGAGGTAAAGGATCAGAGTGCAATGCATGTCTGGAAATACATTTTCAGGAAGAAAAAAAAAAAGAAGGAAAAGCCTCTTTAAAAGAAATAAAATTTTATTTAAATAAATAAGTATAAAACCCCATAGCCCATCTTGAACCAGCTTCCTACCTTGCTCTAAATCACTGGGAAACAGTAAGTTTGAGGGTAAAAAAATAAACACTTATGCTTTGAAATTACTTGAATACCCAATAATAGCAGAGCTCAGGAAGGTGAAAAACCTGAACTACTGATCATACACATTTACAATTTTCACAACAAGATGGAAAGCCCATTTATAAAGAAAATATCTTGGGACAAGGCAATAGCTGAGGCTGAATGAGGCATCTGAATATCCCATTTTCTAGGAGGCAAACAATCCCAGTGCACGCTAGCACAATAAAAATCACATTAGTCTATTGTGCTGCAGGCCAACAATCCTGTTAAATAGAAATGTAATGTTGTTAAGAATCCCACTATTAACAGGGGGAAGATTGCAGCTGGGGAGAAAATATGGGGGGAAAGTGCTAAAAAGGCACTATTTGGAAAAAACAAGAAATTTAAAAAGCCAGGTTTAAAAGACTTAATTCTGATGTATCAGGTCAAGCTTGATGAAGACAGGATATGAAAGCTGTCCCAGGCCCCACCACTGCCCACTTCAGTTGCCCCAAAGCAAATAAAACATCAACCCTGTACGCAAGACAGCAGTAATTCAGAATAGGAATTATAGAAATATTTCCTTTTACTTTACAGAATCTGGAATTACTATTGATTACCAGCCTTGAAATTGTTTGGAAACTTAGGGCTCAATGCACTTTGGAAACATGTTTTGCTTTGTCCTTTAAACAAACATGCATGGATCCTTATAAATGTTATTATGATTAATATGTAGTGCTGCAATTTCCCAAGTAATTTTAATCTGTGAGATCCAACTCCAGCATTTTACACTTCAGAACCCCCCTGGAGTTAATATCCTACTAATAATATAAAGTTTAGTAGGGTGAAATGATGTTTTTCAATCAAGAAAGTTTTATAAAGCATCGTTTTAAATTGCTGGGAGATCAGAGTGATCAAAGCCACTGTGACCTAACTGTCATCATCAGAAAAATCCTAGAATCACAGAATAATGTTGGTGAGAAAGGACCCCTCAGGATCAGGTTCTCTGCAATGAGCAGGGACATTTGAGCAGAGCCCCATTCAACCTGGCACTGAATGTTCCCAGGGATGGGACATCCACCACCTCTCTGGGCAACTTGTGCCAGCGTTTCACCACCCTCAACATGGAAAATTTCTTCCTTGTACCTAAATCAGGTGCAAATCTGCTTTTATCATTATTTGAAATAAAAATTCAAGAAGAAGCTACTTCCTTCTGTTGTCCCTAAGAAATATTGATCCTAGTGCTGTAAAGAAAAGGTGCTATAATTGCTTCATTTTCTCTCCCTTTTTTTCCCCCCCTACATGTTAAGGTGACCACTGGGAGTTGCACTGCCTGGAGCCTTGATTAAATGTTTCACTGCATCCAGAACACTTCATCATGCAGCATAGCCAAAATCTATTATGGCTTGCAAGTGACTCATACTTGAGCTATGAGAAAACCATAATAAAGAGCATTTTACATAAAAATGCCCAAAAGGTTGGTAATTCAATCTTGATTCTAAGTAGTACGCGAGGTCTCTGTGTCCAGCCTGTGCAGACAATAAGGCATTGTCTGGAAATGTGTTACCTACTGTGGTTACAGCTATTTTTTTTTGCCAAAGTCCAGATGAAAGACACTGAAAAGAAACAATCTTGTCCCAGCAGAAGGCCACCAGCCAGGACAGGACACTGACATTTACAACAGAGAATATTTAAATTAAAAAAAAAAAGTTTTCTTAAAGGCAAAGCAAGTAATGCTAAAATTTTAATTCTTTCTGAAATCAGTATTTTAAGGTAATTTAAGCACTACATCATTTTCTGCTCCCTCAAAAGAGACATGGTCTCACATGCACCAGAGGGAATTAAAACTGGATTAGGGAAAGAACTACTCAACCTTGGCTAATTTAACAAAGTAACAGCATGCTGACTTTAAAACACACATCAAAACATACAGTATCATAAACATGGAAACCCAGTATGATCCAAACCTCACAGCAAATGAGAGATAAACATCAAATTGGAACAAGGGATAAAACTGGTAAGAAATGCCACCAGCATTTATTTTTCCCCTTCCTTCACCACCAGAACCATAATGAAATACAGGTTATTTTGTCAGTACTGGATAATGAGTAACATGTAAATATTCATACAGTTTTAAAACCAGATTGATTGTAGGAATGAGTTACTTTGAACTCCATTTCAGCAAAAGTGATTAGCACACCAGGACCTCTCCCAGGTCTTCCCAGAAACTGCAACCCAGTGGCACCAAGGCAGAGCTGGGCTAGCACTAAGGACCATGAAAAACTTCTCCACCCACCCATCTTTTCTACAAGTGCTGGATATGCACACACACGGCCCTACAGCATTTCCCCAAATAAAAGGGGTGACTTCCTCATAAAGACATTGCTTCTTCTGCATCTAGTACCACCTCTGGTCACAAACTCAATTCCAAATACCTGCCAAACCAACACAAACACATGGCAAACACTTGCTAGTGAGGCTTTTTTTAACTTTTTGTTGTTTTTTTTTTTTTCTTAAAGCAGTATACATTAGGGACCCATTTGGCTTATAACCTTGCATTTAATTAAATGAGTTCTACTGCCATGTAATAAGAAATGGATTGAATCTGTAAGAACATTTCAGTCTGTGCCAGAAAATAAAAAAAGGATAAAGTCAGAAAATGCAAGCATTAGAAGTTCAAGAATGGGAATGTCACACCTCTAAATGAAATAAATCACCTAATTAAACTTACAGGTGTGACATTTAAGACACATGCAGTCATCAGGATGATGTGATAAATCCATCCCATCACTAAAGGCTGCCCAAACAACAAATGAAAACCCCTTTACCCAGAGCCATGGCAGAAAAAGCACTGCTAGAGACACTCAGACACTATATTCCCTTGCACTCACAGAAAACAATCTGATATTTAAGATATATTTAAGATTTATTTAAGATACAGGACTTATTTAAGATACAGGACTGAATGCTGACTGATGTTTTGCAGTTATGAGGGTTTCATATGTGGCACCTTCCTGAGAAGAATCCCTCTAAGAATCTAAACAGACTTTAGCCAATAAAACACACGAGGCCAGCGTGTTGCTTTCCTGTTTCACATTTAGAAGTACAAGGCCATCTTATAGAAATGACTATAGGTTTTTCCCCCCCACAGCACCAAGAGGCTGCTAGCAGGGAACTGTCAGGGCTAGAAATTCAAAATATTTCTGCATCGTACTACAAATTTCCTCACCATCTTCCTCTCTTTTGCAGACTACAGGCTTGTGCAGCAGCTTCACATCTGGTGTCAGGGAGGGCCCCTTCCCTTCCCTGTGGCCACAGGCCACTTGAGGCCAGAAAAGCTTTTTTTCTGTGGCCACAGCTGGACCTTTTCATGTGGCTGCCCTCAGCAGAGCCAGCTGGCAACCGAGGCTATGGTGGCAGGGTCAAGAACTTCAACCCACTGGGCACACCAGCCCTCCTTTATGCTGCTTTCCTCCCATACTTCAGAATTTTTTATTCAGGCAGTTGGATCTTCAGGCATATCTTTTTGGTCCACCATGGCTATGGAACCTTCAGTACAATTATTAAGAAAGTGCATCAGCCTGCTGTTATCGTGTGGGACTGTCTGTTGGAACAACTCCAATACCTGGACCAAAACAAACCAAAGTCCTACGTGCCTCCAAAACCTAGTTTTTCTCCCCAGCTAAATTCAACATGTCTACATTACCTCTTCTTGAAAAAATTGCTGTTTCTGGTGATAAGGTTTTGCAATAAAGCCCTTCTTGAAGCTAAATAAAAACCTCTACATTAGTCTTTTACCAAACCATGAAGATTCAAATTTGCATATAACTAAAAACTTCCATCTCCAAAAATATTCTACATAGCTGAATAACACATTTCTTCTGGCCCAGGAATGTGAAAAGTGGCTGAAACTCCACCTATAGAGCTCTTCATGTCAGCCAACAATTTTTGTTTCCCTCACTTACCTTTTGAATTTTCTTACTCAGCTGTTGGACTTAGGATTTGACACAGCAAACTTAGACAATCAAGCATTAAAGACTAATTAAAATGTCTTTAAAAAGACCTTTTGAAACATGTCATTTCACCATATCTGTAAATACACATATGACCTTGTGCACTGAAGAAAAATCAAGTAAAAAACCCCCGACTTTTACAGAAATAGCTGGAACAGTGTGCTTATGTGGGATTCTTACAGTCATCCTCCTTAATAAAGAATATGAAGTGTTTTATTTGAGCATAAATTCAGAGATTTGAATTTTATTGGTTCCTAAACATCCACTACATCTTCCCTAGATGCAGAACCTACATCAAACTATGAAGTTAAGTTCTCTGGCTGCTACAATCAATAATGAGAACTTTTAATAGCCCAGATCATGACATATTCCTATATTACATCCCTCTCCCCCAGCACCCTCACTTTGTACCACAGCCAATTTCTCACTGACTTTTTGTATTTATTTATTTGTTTTATTGTGGATAGTCCTAAGTCCTGATTACTGGGTCAGAAATATCACCAGCAGCTGACAATTGTAACAAACCAAAGCCTCCCTTCAATCAAGTAAAAACTTCGAGTTCTGATAATCTTAGTAAACCTTTAAAGGGGAAAAAGAAAGAAGAAAGAAATACACTGGCACTTCTGCATACCTTAATTTCAGTGTGGCAGGAAGCAGATATACCACAAGAGAATGGTTCTCATGGTATTTCAAGCCTAGGAGAAACCAAAGAACCTTTTCATGCTCGGGTCCCTGTCTGATGTCCCGACTGAAGTGACTCAGCTATTCCTTGTATTATAGCACTTGGGTTTTTCAGTTATTATCCTGATTGTGCCAGATCTTTGATCCTTTGGAGGTTCACCACCACTGGTCATTACTACAAGTCTCTGGATATTTAAAATGTATGGGAAGAATTTTAGAAGAGCTGAGAATCACCAGTTCCCTTCTGAGGAACACAGAAAAAGAACCAAAAAAACCCAAACAAAACAAACCAAATCAGAATAAATGTTCAAGTGTAACCATAAAAGATTCAGAAATTCTTAACAGAGTTCAAGAATCCCTAAATACACAACTAAAAGATATAATTCCGTCTTTTGAAGATTGAACCTAAGCTCAATTTCCTTGTGTTTTCCCCTTGTTTCACTTCCTTTGATTTGTGTCTTCAGTAGGGTGTCGTCTGTGATGTGGCATGGGAATTATTTTTTTTTTACAGTACATTTTTTTCTAAAGATCTTGTAGGTTGCAACAGTCTCAGTGTTTCTGGTTTTAACTGAATTAAGGAGTGCTGTGTACTGAATGTACAAACTGGCCCACTATCCATGTGGAACAGATTAGACAATGATCATTCATTGTATGCTCACAATTGAAGCATTTCAATCGTTTTATAGACAATTGAGAAAATAAAAAAAAAGTATTTTGAGGACAAAATTTGAATGGCTTGCAGTTAAATGATGATATTATATTAAAGGGCAGGAAAATAGAAACAGAGTAGGCAAAATTTAATACAAAAAACCAAAGAAAGTCGCACATTAACTCTTGGTTAGAAAATTACAGCAACAAACCTGGGCATCATGGAGAGGTCTAAAAAACAATGCTGAGGGGTTTTGTTTCCCTTTTTTTTTTTGTATCATTCATGCCCCCCTCCCTGCCAAGATTCCTAAATCTCAGCCTGGTTTGATCCTTCCGTAAGGTGTGACACCTTATTTTATTTTCCTAAGTGTAATACAGAAAAATGACAGAGCAAAACTTTTCTGTAAAAAAAGTATTTTTTAGGTACAAGTGCAATAAATCTGAAAGCTTTTTGAGAAAGTCATCAAGCAGCTGAAAGAAGGAAAATAAGGCAGGCAAAGACTTCTGAATAATTAAAAAAATGGCAACAACTCAAATACCTCTGCTAGCTCATCATGTTAATGGAGACAACAACGTAATTACCAACATAATTTCATAATGAGCAGCTGGTGATAAGGCAACAGGGACAGCATCATGCCCCAAAGACATCATGGTGTGTTTTACATGGGATTTGTTTCTCTTACAAGTAATGGCATAGGAAGCAGAGATGCAGATGTTCTGTTAAAAACATTTCATTCTAAAGCGGAAAATACCCACACCTACCTAGAAACATATTGCTTGAAATATCAGCATTTGTGAGAAATGAATAATGGCAATTTCTGCATTTATCAACAGCTGCCTTCTACAAACTTCCAGCAGACTTTCTCCAACATGATTAAAGGCATCTTCGTAATGATAAAAAATATCATGGTATCTGTCTTGCAGAGGATAAAAACAAGCGACAGAGGGATAAGGTGATGTGATTGGTACAGTGCATTCACAGCAGATCTGGCTGCCAGCCTGAGCCCTCATCACTCCTTAATTTCAGTCAGAAAGTGACATTATCCAAAAGCTGTGTGGACACTAACAAAGGGAGGAACAAAACCTCTTGCAGGAAATCTCAGCCCCCAAAAACTGAAGTGTGAACTGAAGTCACTCCTTCAGTCTTTCCTATGACCAACCTATAGTACAGAAAAGCAGGAGCTGTTATTTACCTTTCCTTCATGGTTTATGAATCACTGACACACTCCCTGCTGATGTGGTCTTCAGGGCAGCCAGGACAAAGGTGAAGGGAAGGAGAAATCTTGACTCCATATTTCAGAAGGCTGGTTTATTATATTAGGATATATATTATATTAAAAAACACACTAAAACTATAAGAACAGAGATAAAGATTCATCAGAAGGAGAAACAGGAATAGAAAGGAATGAATAACAAAGGCTTGTGACTCCCGAAGAGTCTCAACCAGCTGCCCCCTTGATTGGTCAGTAAGTAGAAACACCTCACATTGACCAATCAAGGAAGCACCTGCTGCATTCCACACCAGCAGATAACAATTTGTTCACATTTGTTCCTGAGGCCCTCTCAGCTTATCAGGAGAAGAAAATCCTAGCAAAAGGATTTTCATAAAATATCATGGCTACACCCTGCTGTGTGCCATTTGCTGACATGTCATATTTTTTCTCAAAAGAAGATATTGTTCAAAATGATGAAATGCTGGTGTGTTTAACTCATCTTCTGATAACTATTGTTCATTTTTCCAAATGTATTTTTTTTTCACAGGCATCACCAAACAACACCCAGCAGCTTTCTTACTTCTTCAAGCCCAGTGAGTCACAGATGCCCTCCAAGTAGGCCATGGCAATTCCCTGGCATGAGATGGTATGCAAAATGCTGTACATTACTTGCAATATGCCTCAGGGAGATAGTTACAGCCTATGAGTACAGTAATTCAGGTTAAAATAACAACAGTAGAAAGAAATGAAGGGGGAATATTTGTAACTGATGGCTGGATTCACATTTTGCTTTTAGTTACCCCAAAACAAATCCCAAGAGAGTCCAGCAAGGTTAGTGCCTTTCTTTGCATGGACTGAGGTGCTTTGGCAAGCAAGGGCTTGAGTGAATTAAAACGAGCCTACAATGCAAGCAAGTTAGAAGGGTTAATTGAAACCTCTTTGTGTAGCAATGCAAACCCCTCAAATCTGTCCAAATTAATGAGAAAAGCCAGAAGAAACATTATGGTTCTGTCTAGACTGCCAGAACCTACAGTCTGCCTTGCATTAATAAATGCTATAGAAAAGAAACTCTGCTGTGAGGGTGCTGAGGCCCTGGCACAGGCTGCCCAGAGAAGCTGTGGCTGCCCCATCCCTGGAAGTGTCCAAAGCCAGGTTGGACAGGGCTTTGGGCAGCCTGGGATAGTGGAAGGTGTCCCTGCCCATGATCTTTATGGTCCCTTCCAACCCAAACCATTCTGTGATTCACTTTATATCCAGCTCTGTCATCCTGGTTTCAAAAGCACAGGGAAACCTTTTATTTCTCTGGGCTTGATATCAATGTTATGCTTGGATGGCAGAGCAGCTCCAAATGGCCTTGTTGTGACCATGTCTGAGCCCCGGAGTCACCTCTCCTCCCCAGATCCATCCTGCCCACAAAGCCCTCACTGCAGACAGGGTCTGACCCACAGCTGGAGGGAACCAGGCTGAGCAAAAGCCCCTTCATTTCCCCCACAATCTATCGACTTCAGAGAGCAACACAATTGAGGCCTTTGATAATTATACCCTATGTCAGCCCTACAGCTTCTCCCATCTTAGCCCTTAGAGAAAAACAAGCAAAAGCAAAAAAAATAAAAAAAAATTTTAAAAAATCCCAAAAACCCCTGAAAAACTCTTACAAATAAAAACCTTACAAAACAGAATAAGCCTCCCAATAGGACTTTGTAAGCCCAGACCAAGAGCTCAGCTTGGAGGGGCAAAACCAAGCAGAGGTGACCCTGAATGTGCCAGAGGGGCCCAAATGCTCTGACATTCCTTCAGTGTTTTGGGGTCTTGAGGTCTCCTGGACATTGCCATTCCCAGGACACATGAGCACCTGTTGGCACCTCTGGTAAATCCCTGCCTGCTGCCCCAATCCATTTCTTATTTTTCAGGCTGATGAATGTGTGCCTAATAATGAGCAGAAATGTAAACAGAATCCCAAAACAACTTTCTACTGACCTAAAGTGGTTTGACACTTAGGAAGACATCCTTCTTCCATTTATGTTAGACAAAAGTCTTTTCCTATGTTTCTAGCAGCCCCTTGTAAAGCACCACAGATATTAAAACAGCATTAAAAAGCAACTTTCAAAGCATACTTCTCTACTTTCTTTGCACAGAAGGTAATTAAAAATATGCAAGTAGCTTCAAAATCGTATTTATTCACTGCGTTTCAGCACACCCACAATGAACATTAATCTTTTAGTTCTCAGTCTTCGCATATGTTGTTTTTTTAACTTTGTACTTTGCAGGTTTAAAAAATGTGCTGCAAATCATGATCACCAGTATTTGTGGCTCTTTAATTTAATATACAGCTACAACATCATAAATGCATTGCTGAACTAATAAAATCATCACAAAATAACAAAGAAGATCAAATTCTGCACTAATTTTTTATACTACACAGCATTCAGCTCACCAGTACTTTCTAATCAAGCTTCCTGTACCCCACTTATATCATTGCAGCTCATCAAATTTGCTCATTTATGTACAAGGACAGCTCAGCTCCTCTGGTTTTCGGGTACATTCATGTATGCATCTTATTAACACTAACTTGATTAACACCACATATTTGATAATCAGTTTGACAAATAATAGCATCAGACTGCACGGAAACAGAGCAGCCCTTTCATTTATTTTTTTTTAATTCTTCTAAACTTGAGCTTATTTCCTGGTATTGAAATCATAATTAACTTACATCAAAAATCCTGCTGCTGTAAATCCTACTGACTTCAGTAACTATGCCAGAAAGGGGTCCATTATGTGAGTCATCTGCTACAGAACAGAAAACAGCAACCATGCAAGAGAATAATGCCAACTGAAAAGATTTATGTTACTCTCACCACATGCCCCTTCAAGTTGTGTAACTCTGCACAATGGCTACGATACCATCTTTTTTCTCTCCAATGTGATCAAGGAAAGGTGACTAACCATTTCAATTGACGTGTTTTTCTTCCTGTGGGCCTAAAAAGCAGCTTATTTGTACAACTCAGGCACCACAGCAACGAAAGTTGTGTCTCATTTGGCACAGGGCCAGGTAGTGCTTGCTGAGTGCCAAATGCTCCAGTAACCTAGATAATTTATACAGAGATGACGCACAGGAGAAAAAAAAATCAGGTTATTACTCCATTTACTACCAGATACAGCCTTAAATTTTATTGTATGCAGGGCTGTGCTTTAGAGTGAGCCATCCTCAGCAGACACTTTTGGAAAATACACTTGGCACTTACAGAGTACAGCTTAAAAAGAGGGAAGGAAAAAAAAAAAAAAGCAAGAGGTAAATTTAGAAACAAGAATTAATGAGTACATCTGTAATTCTATAATTATGGCATCTGCTCTTAAGCCTTTGCATCTGCTTGCGTACAGCTGCTCAGCACTGTCAACAATAACCTTAAACCCATGACCAGACATCATCTCACAACTTCAAGCCAAGCAAAAAAAAAAAAACAAAACCAGAAAACCAAAACATTAAATTCACATAGCCCATATGAACACACTGATGTGACTAAGCTAATGATCCACTGGACAAAAGTCCAGTTTTAAAACTCTGTGTGGAGGGTTTTATGGTTTCAAATACAAAAAGATTTGTGTGCAACTGAAGAGCTGCCTTCCAGGAATTAGCAAAAGGAATAATCTCCATGGGAGAGGCTTCATCATAAGAATTCATTGTCTTGCAATTGTGTTTTACAAACAAAGACTCTAATAAAAATGTTCTGTTAAATGTATTTTAGTAAAAATCTCCTCAAAACAAAATGATCAGGACAAGCAAAGCCCCACATTTTAAAATAAAGAATGCTGCATCAACCTGCCCTGATATTTTAGGAAGAAGGTTTCTGAAGGTGTCACACCAATACTTAGTTCAGAGGGAATTCAAAATAAGATATACCTCAAAGCTACTGAAAATCCTCAAAGCCTACAGAAAGTCTCAGAAAGATGATTTCAAATACAAGGTAAAAAAAAATTCAATATTTAATAGAGACCACCTCTTCATTTTCTGCTGCTAGCACTGTGCAGATCTGCACCCTCTCCCAAGTGTCCACTGGGATTATTCCAGGCCTGGCTAACAAGGTTTCTATCTCAGTTTCAGTCTCAGTTCTGCCAAATACAAGAGAACCAAGTTGAAGAGGTCCAAATATTTTTGTAGATGAGCAATTTGGTCTATCTGTGCTTTACTGTCCTGCTGAAGCAGCAGTGACACACACATTTGGGGTGCAACTTCCAACAAGACCCTTTGTTGGGTATCTTCCATTGTTTGTAGCTGCACAAACAGCTTTAAATGGGTTGAGTTACCATGATTATGGGTGTATTAACATAAAAGTATGAACTGAATATGAATAATTTATGAAGAGTCTAAGTGTCCTTTCCTTTGCAGAGTATTCACCTAGTGGTGCTGTGGGATTGGAAAGGTAGAGAGAGGAGAAGAACAGGTCACCCGAGCTGACATTCCCAACCTCACCCACAGTTCATCCCCTCCTGTACTCATTACTGGGGCAGTGGTGGTGCCACAAAGTGCAGTTTTCCAAAACCTTCTTTCCTTTCCTAAACCTTGCTACTTTGATTCCCCTGCTGTAAATATCTGTCTCTCTCTGTATCTAAGTAGGCAAACTTGGAAAGTCTTCTAACCACTGAAAAATTAACTCCCCCAGGCTCCCCTCACCAGCCTTATTATTTACCTGCAGTCTTCTCAGAGCTTTTATTGCTCTTGTGGGCACGCTTCAAGATCCTTCCTGAGCAGGCAGGCAGTGCTGTGGGTGAGGCACAGTCAATATATTCTGATGTTTTACAGGCAACCTTCCAACCCGCGCCCCTGCCAGGGGAGATATGAGCTGTTTAATAGGTCCCTTCTGGAGGGCTGTTACGTCCCAGCGTTGTGCTCCACATCAGGATCGCTCCTCAAGGAGAAGCGAGGGAGGTAAGGAGGAAGGATTACCTGCTCATCCCAAAGCCATCAGCAAAAGGTTTTGTGCAGGCTTTTTTGCCTAGAGGAACACAAAAGGAGAGAGACACCACCTAGACAGCCAAGGAGAGGGTTCACAGGCACCTGGGCGACAACCAGGAGATAAAAACCAGCCAACTGTGTACAAAAGACCTAATTTCCTGCAGCGAGGGAGCAACAAACACTTGCCACAGGGGAAGAGCCACAGATGTCACATCTCTCCATGAGAGGGGGTCTTCCCATCTGAACACAGGCCAGTGACACACGCCCCAGATGCAGGCTAGGCCAGCCACACGTATGGCATGGGGGAAAAGCCTTCTGTTCTGCTGCTCACAGGCTCACCTTAGCTACAAACCCTGGATCAAGTTCCAGTGCAGGAATCCAGGAGCTGTGTGGAAGTGACAATGGAGGTACAACTGACAGAGAAGAGAGCTGCAAGCATCTGCCCTTCTTGTCCTTCAGCCAACCTTTTATCCCCTCATGTTGATGCACTGCACCTGTGTGCCCTCTGCTCCCTTTGGTGGTTGCTCAGTGCCCCTGGGCACTCCATGGCTCACTGCTGCCAATGCTGCTCACCTGCTGCTCACAGCTGTGCCCACTGGGGATGAGGCTCAGCCACAGCCCCACTCCCAATCACCACCAACTGTGTGCCTGCCTGGAACCAAGGGAAAACACTCAGAAAAGAGGAGCAATGGTGACTACAGTCACTGACCACACAAACTGATATTGAAAGAGATGAGATTCAGTTTCGAAAATGAAGATGAGGAGAAATTGTATTATAATAGCCCTAAAGCACAAAAAAGAAAGGTAATAAACTGTCTAAAAACCAAAGGACTTACACAGTAATAAAACCAACTTAGGTTATAACCTAGGAGGAAATGCTGCAGCACTGGGAGGAAGGAGAGCCTAGGAAGAAGCAGGAGAAGTCACTGCCAGAAACACTAAAGGCACATGAGGTCCTGCCTCTGTGCTGGAAAATGTGTGGATTCCTCCCAGCCTTCTCTCTGTCGATACCACAGCAGTTTAGGAAGCAGTTTAGGTGAAGAGTGACTGCCAGTGGTTGGTAAGACCTGGCAGAGACCTCAGTGAGAAAACAAGATAACCAAAGTGCAGCTTCAGACTGCAGCTCAGCACCATCCATGATGTGCAGGACACTTTGCTGCAATCCCTTTTAAATGATGCCCAGTGCAAGTCTTTTTCCAGAGATAGGAGAGTATCACCACCACCTTGAGCACTATCACCAATAAAAGTCAGGCCTTCCTACAGAAACCATCTGCATTTGATTTGCTCTTCCTGCTGCTCTGCACATCACCAGCACAATTACAAACAGAAGTATTTGGCTCCCCGCCTTGCCCTTTTATTGCTTTACTATGCTTCACTGCCAATCCTTATGGCAACAGAACTTGCAAAGTCATGGAGTCTTATAAAAATCTTATAATACTAAAACCCTGTACAGAGAGATTTCTCCTACTCTTGGACACCATGGAGTTTCCAGGTATTGTTTTTGCTCTCCTATCATTTTATATTTAATATAATAGCCAGAAATATGAGTCAACAATAGTAAGTTGAAGATTTTTTTTTTCCCCAATCTTAGGTATTTCCTTTCTGCTTTCCTCAGTGCACTCTGCTCTGATTTTATTTGTACTGCAAACTCCTTGGGGCAGAGGCAGTCTGTGCAGTACATTCTAAATCTGAGTTTACAGAAGGTAGAAGGATGAATTATGATCCCTGCTAGCAAATACTGAACATTTCCCTCATCATTTGACCTAAGTGTTGTCCAGCAGGCTGAGGCTGAGCCCACTGCAGTAATATGTGTTGCCACAACCACAGTCTGAAACAAGATTGCTGTATTTAACAAGAGGGAACAGAGTTTGCATTAGCTCCTGTCCCTGCAATCTTTATTTAAATCAAACAAACAACACAGAATCAGCAAGATAGGAAATACATGGATTCAGCTTCTTCCTCTTAGGCCAACATGCCAATCATTACACTTGGTTTGGAATCTGAAAATTAAAAGATGTCCCCCTAGGTGTGTGCATCGGCAATACAGCAGAAGTTTGAACTTGTGTAAAATAATCTGTTGTTCCACAAGGTGGAAATAATCAAGGTAGCTCCACAAACTAACTAGCCACTAGGTTTACAGGGGTTGAGCACACAGGGATCAAGTGGACCTGTGCAGCACTGGGATGC
Source organism: Motacilla alba alba (assembly GCF_015832195.1). Taxonomy (NCBI): domain Eukaryota; kingdom Metazoa; phylum Chordata; class Aves; order Passeriformes; family Motacillidae; genus Motacilla; species Motacilla alba. Next base: position 65,780,725 of record NC_052019.1, read on the forward strand.
TATTTCTGATGGCTTATGATTATGGGATGCTGGTAGAAGGAAAGAGATCTGGTAATTTTCAGTAAGTTTCCCATGAGATCACAAGTTTGGAGTGTTTCTCACAGCATTAGACACATCCCAGGAACTCACCTGCTCTGAAGCACACGAGCTGCTGCCTGTGAGCTGCCTGCAATGGACTGCTGAGTGCAACATGATGGGAGGAATAATAATAACAGTTCAACAGATTATGAACACCTTCAGGGAGGGGGGATACACTAGGTCAAAAGAAAAGAGCAATAAAATTTGAAAATTCTCCTTAATTTTGCATTAGAGCTGCAAAATGAAAAAAGCTGCCTTGTGTTGCATCCAGATTCTGTGCCATGCAGTGTTTACTTTCCAAAACCTGTATCTTAATTGTTGAAAAGCTGGACTTCATAGCAAGACAGATTTTTTTTTTTTTGGGAGAGGGGGGGATCTAATCCTTATGCACAAAATTACTTAAAAGATTTTAAATAAATAAGAAAAAAACTACATATAAGAGACACATGTAAGAATTTACGTATTCCTCACATTTTTTATTCAAGTTATACTTGAATAATGAGGAAGCAGCCATTTAATTAAAAAAAAGGGCAAATCTCAATTAGGCAAAAACAGTTTGGAGGGCTCTCATACAGATTTTTCACTGTGAAAAACAATGAGATTCAGATGGGACCCCAACAAATAGGAATGCTGTTTCTGGGAAAGAAAAGTCACCATTTCCAGTATGATGGCCCAGAGGCAGGGTCCAAGAGCAGTGCTTCTCACCAGGACCCACCAACACCCAGCACTGCCTTTTTCTAGCCCAAATAGCCAACTTTCTTTTCTGAAAGCCCACTTTTTACAGCCCAGAGAACCGCTCATCCCCATCACCTGAAGGCTTTGAAGAGGAAAGCACAGTAGGTAAATGCTGCCATCTACACATGGCCAACTGAAGGCAGCTGTGCCAGGCTTGGAAGGGAAAATGCATGGAAATGCTGCTCTGCTGCCCTGCACAAGGGGTTTAATCAGGCTCTTGATTGAGCTCAAATCGGCATTACAGGCAGGAGGCACATCCTGGACAACTTAAATCCCATCAGAAAAGCTAAATATTATCTAAATCTGCAGGCATGAAGCACACAGAAAGTTTGGATTTGTGACTACTGTGTCAAAAAAAGGCCCATCAGTGAATTATCGCTTTCTTCTCCTGACCCACATGCCCAGATTACATTCTGCAACATCTCAGCTGTCAATTAGACGTTTCTATGACACTCACAATATATTTTAAAATAACATTTCATACAGCAGCTGTGTTTACAGAAGGAAATATTTTTATAGCACTCTTAATAACAAATGTCTCTCCTTTCTGCAAGGCTGTCCTTCATTCTAATTACCCCTTTCACTCTCTTGATGAAATCTGTCTCTGGTAGACATATTATCATCTGTAAAGTTCAGAGAACATTAATCATCTATTTTGGCATGCCACCTGTAAAGGACATTAGGATTTCAAGCTTCAGTTATATCATGTGACAAAATATTCACAAAAACACAAATCGTTACCCAAGACTGAAATTCTTAACCCTATTTATGTGACAGAGTAAGTGATGGAAGACAGCTTCTTCAACTTCTAATCAAAGAAACACACCAAAATAAAATTTAAAATAATAAATTTTGGAATTTTAAGAACAATAACCTGATATTAATAATAGTAATATCTCAGGTTTGGTTGGGCTTTTTCCTTTGTGGGGTTTAAATCTATTTGCTGTCTTTCCCTAATATATGAATGCATACCTGAAGGTATTTTCAAAATATGTGCTTTAAAAGCAATATTGACACTAAGATATACACACTGGCCTAATATTCTTATACCAAAAAGACATCAAAAGATGAAAGCTCTCCCACCTCAGACTTCAGAGATTTGATAAGAAACTTCATGCTACCTAAATAAAACCTATGGCTTACTCAGCCTTTACTTAACAACAACAGCTTCTGAATGTGCATTATTTATTTATTTAACCCCACTTTGACTTCTTTGGGTGATGTATCCTTCTCCCTAGTGTTACAGTGATACATGAATACTTTAACAACCCTTGGTGTCTTTTACACTAAAGAAGATGCTCTGAGGAAGGCAGCCAGCTAACCAGGTTCTGCCCAGGTTTTTGAAATGATGAATTTCTGTTGTGCCTCCCACAATGCTGTACAAGCCAACCTCTTGTACCCATGCACAGATGCAGCAGCTGAAGAGCTGTGAACTCAAATAAAAAGAAATAATTTTTGCAAAGCCTTCATTATGGCCAAAAAAAAAAAAAAAAAAAAAAACAGATAATAAAAAATTCAGAAATTAACCAAGGGGTCAGAAAAACACTGCTCTTCCTGAGACTGAGAAACACGTCCTCTTGACTGAAAAAGGGATGCACATCAAGAAAGCAGCAGTGGACAAGGAATGAACCTGAAACCTCAGCTCAGTATTGTTTTTGGCAGCCCTTGTTCTTGCCAGAACAATGCAGGGCCCTGGGCTGCATGTGCCTTAACAGAATAACCCAGGTAAGCATTTGCTAGAGAAGCACAAGTGGTTGGAAACAAGCCATTCCTTCTTTTTCAATCTCCTGGAAAAGAGGGGAAAAAACATCTTGTCTTTCTTTGTTTTAAACCTACCTAGAAGGTTTATGGGACTCACAGTTATTAATAGGGAAAAAGGTAACCCACTACAAAAAAAAAACCTCCTGCAATTGACTGCAGTTCATTTGTAAACACCTTAATTGATTTTCCAGCTTAGAACACATTTGTTCCTATTTTAGGGCACTGCAGCTTGAATTGCAATTTATTAATTGTACTATACCATGGCTTGGCCTAAAATTTGAGTACATCTGGGTTATTCAACCCTGCTAGGATTAGCAGTCCTCAAAGCAATGCCAAGGCCTTCTGTCCTGCATTACAAACACAAAAGAAGTAAGACTGGAAAAATCTGGAAATCAGCTAGCTGGTTCATCCCCATGCCCAAAGAGAGGATCAACTGTACCTGTGGTATCCCAGACAGGCACTTCTGTAAGCACTCTGAGAAATATATATACTAAGAACTGTTTTATAAACTCCCTGGACATGTCTTTACAAAGCATCAGTAGCTTTGCCATTAAAAAGTTGTCCAACTGACTAAGCAATCCCTCCCTTGATGCTCCAAGCCCAAAATAACATTTATTTTGCTGTCCAATAAAGAGATGGAGCGGCAGAAGCCATTCTCTCATTGCTTTTACTGCTATGCAGCAGCACGAGAATGCTCATATTTAGTCAGACCAAAAGTTCTCCTGCTCAGGCCTTCACCAGTGCAGTAAGAAGAGCCCAACTTCAATTCCATTCAGCTATCTTTTTGTGAAAAAAAATTATGAAAAGCATGCATAGAAAAGTTTTTTAAGAAAAATTTATCATACTGCTGGGGTTTGGCTTTGTTTGGACATGGCAGTGCTGGGTTAATGGTTGGACTCTGTGATCTCAGAGGTCTCCTTCAACTGAAATGATTTTGTGATTCTGTTATTCTGAGTGAAAAGGCAAGTGTAAAACCATGAAGATAAAAAAAGCACTGGGACATATATAAGAATAAATCCCCCTACACTTCCCAGCTCCCAGCCATTTTCAGTTCAAGGATTTCTTGAGCAGGATGTGGTTTCTATACATTGTCCAAGGTTCCCTTGAACCCATCTTGACTTGCAGCACACACAATGCTTTTTGGCCAGGAACTCTACTGTGCAGCTCCATCAATTGTGCAGAGAACCACCTCCTTCCAGCTCTTCTGGAGACTAAAGGAGTTTCTAGCTTCTTAGATCACTTTTTTTTTCTTTAAAATGACATGGCATGTGCTGTTTCAAGTACTGCTCTGATAGATCAAGTAGTCCTACTCTCATCTTGATTTCCCTCAAGATCCAGCAAAAGGATTTTGGAAACAGGATCAATGCCTCAGCAGAATTTACTAACCGAACACTGGATTAGGGTAAAGTAAACTCTCCCTGGATCTAAGGAAGTGAACAAATGGATCTGCCAGGCATACAGCTGTTCAGTTCCTTGCTGTTTCTGGCAATGGGTGCCCTGCATCCAGCCTGGGCAGAGAGGCCAAGCTACCAGCACTTAGCAGCAGTGAGCAGCACCAGGAGGGACAATGACAAGCACTGCCCATGAGCAGAGCCCCAGAGTCAAACCCTGCTCCTCAGGGCAGAAAAAGGAAAAAGGAAAAGAAATGAGAAGTGACAAACCCAATTGAGGTTGCCTCGTTATTTACAGAGAGGTCTTTCAATTGCAAAAACGTCTGTGTGAATCCAGTCCCAAAGCTCAGAGTTTTCTTTAACATCTGCACAGGTGGGTATGCTCATATAACGCTTTTTGTGCTACCTCAAAAAGCAACTTAAGTCACAAATTACAGTGGTTTTCTGTTGCAAATGTCCATTTTTCTCTCCCCACACAGGATATTGGTAAGACAGAAGCACATATGAAGAGAACTACCTTCACAGCTCACTCACACAAAAATGCCACAGATTAATCTCCAGCTTCTATATTAAACAAACAGGAAAGGTTAAAAGCAAAACCAGCCAGTGCTGGAAGCTTATAGATGATGCTCTTTGGGTGCTACTTCTCTCACTTCTGAGCTCTCCTGCTGGTGAAACAAGATCAGCTTTTCAATAAAAAACAGCTGGCTAAAGCTAAACCAAGTCATGACAAATCATACTCATACAGCCAACATCATTTTTAAAGGAGAAAAATAAAATCTACCTCTCCAATATCAGCATCTGGAGATTTTCTTTAAAACTACTGTGTTTGAGAGTATTATGGGTAAAGTACCAACACTGAATAAAGTCACCTTTCTCCCCGTGGTTGGCAACAGGAAAGGCCATGGTGATGACCTTTCATCAGTTTGTGGCTTCTGATCTTTAGCTTCCTGCTTCTGGGAAATGAAAGGGAGTCATGTAAAAACACAGACTATAACAGGCCACCATGTTTTGTAGCAGATATTCGACGCCAGAGGCCTTGCACTAGAATTTCCATGTTTTTATCAGTAGATTCTTCACACAAACAAGTCTTTAATTGGATCTCACCTTGTTCTAACCTATTATGAGACTGCCTCACCTTGTTCTAAACTATTATGAGACTGCCCATAAGGAAAACAATTGGCATGAATAAAACCAGGCAAGGTTTTCCTACTTGTGCTGGAGGTAAATAGCTATTTAGAAGAGACTAGATATCCCAGGGATACATTTTAATAAGCAGAGGAGCCCTGTAGACTGTGAAAGCCAGGGATCAGGCTGGATGTCACAGCGGTCTCTCTGGCCTTTCAGCCGGATGCTATTCCTTGCCTAATCCCCTCCTCATGGCCATAGGACACGGGCTCCTGGGCAGCAGTAGACCACAGAAAACCCTAGATAAATTCAGGAAGAGAAGCTGACGTGGTCAGAGCCCACTTGATCCTTGTGGAGATTCATGGGAGAGCTATGCATGAGATACACCAGGGAAGCTTCTCCAAAATCCAAAAATCAATACTTAGGAGAATAAACAGCTGCTCCCAGAAGATTCTTAAAAGCAGCTATCAAGGAAATCACACATTAAAAATCTATGGAGCTGATAATTAATTTCACAGGTCATGAATACTATAAAGGCCACTGCCTGCATCCAACTTCTGAGCATTGTGCAACTGCACGTCGGACAAGTGTTCCTGGAAAACAATGCCCTTGCTGCCTGACCTGCTCAGATAACCTGTGCACTCTTAGCAGCCCGTGCCTATCTGCAGTGTACACTCAGCAGTGGCAGCAGAAACAAAGCAGATTCCTGAATAAAACAGCAAGGTGCAAAGGGTGAATTTGTCCAAGCACACCACTGCTTTTATTTTATCTGCACAAAGACAATTCTGTTCTCTGAGACCAAAAATGGCTCCTGCCCCCAGCACTGCCAGGGCTTTTTGAAGTTACTGCTCTGGGTCTCCAGCCATCTATCTGAGCATGTTTCAGTAACCTTTACTTCCGCTGAATAATTCAACACAGCAAAGATTTGCTATTGGCAATTTCTAATCTAAAGGAAAAAACTAAAGCTTGCATTTGGTTTATTAAAACTCCCAGAGGGGGAAAAAAGATGATATATTTCTCCTCTTTGACCTTATTTAGGACTTTGCTTTGGGAACTGGCAGGAGGAAATCCAATGCTGTCCAAAGTTTTGATTATGGGGAAAACAACTGACAAAATTGCACGCCTAAGGGTTAAGGCAACAATGACAAATAAGAGTTGGTGACATTGCTGATGACAATCCACTCTGAAAGCCCTGGCAGGATGGCAAGGACTGCACGGACAAAGAGAGCCCAGGCTGCCCAGGTTTGAAAGGACACAACAGACTTCAAGGAAGAGATATTTAATTTTTGTGCATGACTGTAAACTCAACGAGAATGGAGCTCTGCTTTAAATCCTACCTGGAGGCCAGGCCAGGCTCCAGTGTGCTGAAAGAACCTGACCAGCTCATGGCTCTGATCTCACCCACCAAAGACAACTCAGTCAGTTGCTTGCCATCATCATCTTCCTTTTCAATACCTAAAATGATTCATCTGCTGCTTCAGGTCTATCAGGAGAACGCTACAAGGCAGGATGGCACCACAGCCCTCCAAAACCACACAGCATCAATCTCCCCTCAGCTGCAGCCTGGCATGAATCTGCACTGACATCATGCAACCTGGAGCTTCACAGAGAGCTTAAAATCTAAAACAGAAGCCGTAATAGGATACATTTCCATTTGTTATCCCTCCACATTTAATTCAGGGGATATTATCCTCCTATCCTATGGCAAAGTCACTAGTCTGGGGTTTTTTTTCCATTCTTGATCTTCATCCATCGAGCAAAATGCCATCAGTGATGACAGTACAGCTCTTGGTAAAGGAATGATGTGTTAGCTTGTGCTCCCTCTGCTGCTCCTGCTGCAGCACAGCAAAGCACAGCTGGATCCCACCTAAAGATCCCTAGGGCTTCTGCTCTTTGATTCAGTCCATTTCACTGGTTTTTCTGCACTTTTTTAAAAGGGGAGATTTTAAAGCAGAGTACTGAAGTGCACAAACATGTAGGGTTCTAAAAAAAGTGATCTCTGAGATGACAGATCCAGGTGGGACTCCCCTGGAAGTCCCTTGGGATCCCACGAAGTCCTCGTGGCCCTGCTGCACAGGCTTGAGATATCTCCTCTCAGGGGGATGCAGAGCCAGTTGAAGGGTGGTGTATGAAGGACCAGCACTCACAAGCCCCTCATTCCCCGCAGGCTGCTGCCCTGCCAGGGTGGCACATTGCTAACGTGGCAGTGACAGGCAGCCTGACTTTCTGCCTTTGCCAAGGTCATCGTCCCTGCAGGGCCACTGCATCTTAGGGGCAGCGGGGAGGGAAGAGTGAGTATGAAACTTTGGACAAAGGGTGACCATAAAACTAACTGTGGCTGTCCATTAAAATGTAAAGGCTGGTAACGAAGTGTAAAAAGAGAAACATTTCTCCAGAATTACATCATCTTGCTCAACCCAGGTACAAACCAAGCCTTTGAGGAGACCGTTTGGTCATCGATGGTTGAGCATGTCCTTGGTTTTACAGCTTGAACACCACCAATTAAAACTAGTGGTACTTACTAATCACCACCAGCATCACTCAGACTTACAGGAAGACTAAGATCAGTAACATTTTTTCCCCTTCACTCATAGTATTTTATCTAGAAGTACCCAATTGTGTCAACTTGTCATAAAGAAACTAGTTTTAGGAGGAACACTGAGAAGGAAACAGGAAGCATGTCCCCGATGCAGAAAGGCTGTGCAAGCATACACACACAGGTTCATTGGCTTGAAAACTTACATCCTGACTGTCTTGGCAAGCTCAACAATATAAATAGCGTAAGTCTAGTATTTCTATACATGTATTTTTGCTTGGAGTGGGGAAAATACTTCCCTCAGTATCTAGGATTTTAGGACTGCAGGTTGGATAACATGCATTTTTGCCAGGTTTGCTTGTATATTTTTTTTAAATAACTCTAACTCACAATTCTGACTAATAACTCATAAGTCACAAGGTGCTGTCATGATGGATGAGGCAGGAGAAGACCTGTTCATGCTGCAAGGGAGTGGAGAATGACAAGCAATCCTACTGCCACTGTCACCATGAGTCTTGTTCAAGTAGAAGCAGCCAAAAAGCCACAAAAATGGTCAAAGTTACAGAGCTAAGCCAGCCAACAGCAAGGAGCATCCACTGCAATCAATGCACATTAAATTAAGCAGGAAGAAACTGATCTGCAAACTATCCACAATAAAATGTGAAATTCACTTTACCCATCTTCCCTTCCTGCAGAGAAACTGCTGACAGGAAAGGCTGGAAGCTGTGCCTGAAGTTTCCCAATCTCCCACTTTAAATTGGATGCTGAGGCCTTGCACTGACCCGGTGATGCTTTATATTTTTTAAATGGAAATGCATATAAATAATTTTGTTAGAAATCTATTTGGCAGACAAAAACAAGGGAAGGAAGCCTATGATTTACTGACCATAACTTTAAAAAAGAGAGGGTGTGTGAATGTATGCTTCTTTGATAAATCTCCCTCCCAAGTATACACCCATATCAGCATTTCCTCCTCCTGCCGATTTCAGAACAAAAATGTGCAGTCTAAGTGAACTTCTATTTTATGCCACAAAAAAACCTATCATTCAGTGGTTAACAAAGACCACTCGGAATTTGTTTTTCTGACAGACAGCTAACCAATCCCTGTAATTCTGAAAGACTTTTTCTCATCAAAGCACCACAGGAACACTGAGGAAACATTTCAGAGCTCAGCATCCAAGATGTGGGCATTATGTGTGACACAAAAGTATTCTGGAAGACTCAAGGCTCTGGTATGACACTGTATGATTCAACTTCTTGGCACACTCCCCTTCCACCATCATCTGAAAACCATCTGAGATAACCTCTAAAGAAGATCTGGGCAACGGTTTCCCCTTCCTTTCTCCCAACAGTAATCTGCTCTTTGATTTCTTTTATAAAACAGGACTACAAAGGAACAGCAAGGAAAAAAAAGCCTGTTTGAAAACAAGGCAGCCAGACATCCAGCCAGAGCTTCGCATCCAAACTTGAGGGACTCTCACAGCTGGCTGCTGCCACATCTCCCTGCGGATGGCCACGGCTTCCGTCTGCTTTTGCCATCACCTCCAACTTCTGGCTTGGACAATAGCAACAGGTGCAACAACACCAACACACAAACAAGACAGCCCGTGGAATGTACATGTTTTCTGGTGCAAGGGCTTAAGTGATAGCACAGAAGTGAGTGCTTGATGGATATTGCAGCCCAAAGCCACAGGATGACATGCAGCCTCCCCACACAACAGTCAATACAGCTTTTTGACCATGATATTTGGTAAATGCAGACAAAATATCACATTCATGGCTTGACAGTGAACACAGGAAAAATAGTTGGGGTGTAGGAGCATCCTGGAGACTCCTCTGGTATGGATGACCCCGAGATGTGTTAAAAGTCTCTTTTTCCCAACCCAGCTGTCGAAGAAGGAGTCCAAAGTCTTCGGCTGTGGTTCTCAAGGTTGTTTATTAATTCTTACCTCTTACATTCGTTCTCTGGCCTGCCGCAGATCCGTTCAGCAGGTCAGCCAAAGGCACACTGCCCACCTTCAGGGCAGTGTTATCTTTTTATACTAAAAACTATGAGTACTGTATTTACAATTACTTTCCAATACCTATTATCTGTGTTAGACAGTTCACCTCTACTCTACACCAAGCCAAAAGTGTCACCATCACAGCAGAAGATGGAGGCCAAGCAGAAGAAGAAGTAAGACTGGACACGCCCAGATTCCGCCATCTTGACCCCTCCAAACCCCCATTCTAAAAATCCCAAAATTCTACTTTTCACCCTGTGACAAAATACCATTCTACCTAAACTTTTGTGGCTTGCAGATCCTCATATAAGGTTGGTAACTTTTTCTATGGATCAAAATCAAAGGCACAAGGGTCTTGGGCTCTGTGCCAAGGTTTCTGAGCCCCCCCCCCCGACAGGGTCTTGAGACATCCAGGGCAGCCAGAGGGATGCCCTGGGCTCTGACAGGAGCAGGCTGCTGTACAGTGCCAAACACAAACACAGCCTTCAGCTGTTCTCCTGTTTTCTCACGTCAGGGTAACTGCCCACCTCTGAGTAAAATGTCACCTGTTGTCCCCACTCTTCCCCACTGAAGCATCTCTGACAGAAAGACCAGACAGAACAACAGCTGGGGAGGAGCCAACAGCCTTTCACCTTTAGGTTACCACGTGGAGACACCAAACAGGTATCAGATCACTGGTAACCACCCCCTCTGACACATAAAGACAGAGGTCAGCCACAGCACACCAGTCCTTAAATTCTGGGAGGCTTTACAGCTCACAGGGAACACTTTTGTACTTGGGAGAAGAGCAGAAGACAATGTGTGTTTGCATATTTTCCATAATTCAATTGGCTAGTTTCTGTAGGTCGTTTGTTGCCGTTTTCCATCATTCCTGATGTGGACACAGCAGGAACATCTGCAATCCAGGCGGTGAGGGCTGAGAGTCGAGAGAAGGGCTGGAAACACAAATATGAACTCATGCTTTGCAATTAAAAAGATAGATGATACCAACTTCACTCCTATATGAAAAAGACTGGTTATTACTAAAATTTTTTTCCTGTCAATCTGAATTTATTACTTCATATTTACTTTTGAACTATCATATTTCCAAAGGATATCTCACAAAAAAAACCTTGCCAAATATTTTCTGTCTTGAATTCTTGAAAGAACACATTTCTGTGCTTTCCAAACTACCATCCCCCCTTAAAAATAGTGGCCCAGGCAGAAGGAGCAGAAGTGCCAAAAGCACACAGTGACCCACAGAGAGGAAAGGTGGTATTGTCCTTAAAATTGAAGACATGTGATCCCAGGCTCTGATATCTAGAGGGGGAGAGGACTGGCACAAGCATAAAGAGGACAGTAATTTATCATATTTTTGATAATAGAGCATCAGATGATGTAACAACACAAGGGCCTGACCTCTCATTCCAAGCATAGATCTGAACTTGGCAAGGGGAATGTGTGTCCGGTTGTATTGTCCTGATGATGGAGCTCAGCTTCACATAGGAGCTCACCGCTCCTATTTTTGGCAGCCTCTAGCAAGTCATCCTGATTTTTCATTTTCATGAGTGTGCTGTCAGGAAACAAAAATAAGCCAAAAACTCAAGTGTCAGATTCTGTGGAGCAACATGTGGGAAGCCGGCTCTGGTCAGACCACCACACCTCACTCTGGCCTTCCAGGATTTATAGGGAACTTAAAAGGAAATGGGAACAGACTTTTAGCAGGGACCATTGTGACAGGACAAGGAGCAATAGGTTTAAACTAAAGGAGGGCAGATTTAGACCTGGCATAACAAAGAAGTTGCTTACAATGAGGGCGGGTGAGGCACTGGTACAGGTTGCCCAGAGAGGTGGAAACATTCCATCCCTGGGAATATTCAAGGCCAGGCTCTATGGGGCTTTGAGCATGCTGGTGTTCTGGAAGGTGCCCCTGGTCATTGCAGGGCAGGCTGGCAACCTGGCTTTCAAAAAGCCTTCCAAACTCAAACCATTTCATGATTTTCTATGTTGTGGGAATGGCTGAACTCCACTTTAACCCCACCAGGCTTACTTTACTTCAGAGCACCTATAACTCTCCCAGGAACCCATTTATGCCTCTTACTGATTTTATAACCCAAGCTTTGTTGTTTGGTTGTGGGGTTTTTTGTTGCCTTTTTTTTTTTTTTTTTTGTTTTTTGGTGTTTTTTGGGTTTTTTTTCCTTTTTGAAGAAGTAGCAGTTCTGGCAGGCCTTTAATTGCTTTTCATTGTAGATCTCCTTAATTATCTATGTCCAGTAAAGCCATATTTCTGGCTGGACACAGCTCACCCAGGCATCCAGCTGTCAGCAGGGCCCAGCTACCCAGGAGGGCCCTCAGTGATGCCAAGGTGACAGGGGTTAACTCCAGTGGTGGGACCTCTTTTTGGGAACAATCTGTCACAAGACTGCCTTTTCCCCACTGAGCCGCTTAAAATAACTTTTCTCAATTTATATGGGGGGGGGGGGGAGCAAAGATCAAATGACTTCAAAATAAACTAATACTGCCAGATGAAAGGAAATAAGCTTATGGATAGGTGAAGGAACGCTCTGTTTCTTTGATTACTGCAGGGAAGGAGGTCCCTTGCTCCATCACTATATTAACAGCTGAGATTTAACAGTGTCTAAAGGCCTCCAAAGCCCATTCACAACCATCCCACAACAAACTCAGTGGGAAATGACAACCCCCCCCAGGAGGAAGGTACACACCTTTCAAAACCCAAGATGCAAACAATATCCACAGGCTACAAACCCTCTGTCTTCTACCATTTATACTTTATTTATCATGCTTCCAAATCCCAGCTGCAAAGCTGAAGAGAGAGAAATGTGATTCCTCATTAGCAAAAGCAGTAAAATCTGCAAGAAGGAGCTGTAAAATAATGTCCTACATACCTGTGTGGGAAACCCCTGGGACACCACATAAACTAGGATTGGCTGGTATTTTTCATTTAGCTAAATATTAATATGAGTTTTCCTGACCATCTCAGTTGTACCCTTTTGTTTCACCATCCCAAATTCATTCCTGCCTCCAAATTCCTTCCCCCTGGGGAAAGGTTATAAACTTAATCCTGGAGTTTGCTTCACACATCATTTGCAGCTTGTCAATGGGCTTTTGAATGTCGCTGTGTGCAGGATAACATTAGCTGGGGAAAGGGTCTAGAAGGTTTATTTTGTTAATGGAAAGAAGAATGATAGGACTGAAAATAAGTTTTGTGGGGTTTTTTTTTGTTTGTTTTGATTTTTGTTTGTTTGGTTTTGTTTTTTTAAATCAAGGTAATAATTTTTTTTCCAGCAATTTAAGTGAGTATAAAAAAATTTTTTGGCTCACTCTCAGTCAATTTTTCTGTTACTACTTTCTACCTGTGGGACAGAATGAAAAGCCATTTGTTGAATTCTATTTTTTTCTCCATTTCTGACTCGGTTACAAGGTAGGTTTTTCTTCAGAACAAATTACCTCATGGCTCAGTTCAGAACTGATACATTAGCAATGCAGTCTGCAGATACAATCTGCCACGCTAGGGGAAAAAAAAAACTGGTAGCAGTTCCCTGATATCCCAGACTACAAACAAATTACTAGCTGGAAGTACTGGGTTTAAGAAACAAAATCTTGCCTAAATTGTCTGCTAGTTACGTGATTTGGGTTTTTTTCTTTTATAATTTGTCATTACTGAGAGCATTTGTGTGCCTTAACAGTTTGTACTGTTAAGAAATCTCTTCAAGAGCAAACTGTTCTCCACAAACATGACTGCCTAAAGCTGTAATTTCTCCTAACATCACACACACTTCCTATCAAACAAATGGGAATTTTTCTGGCACGCTCTCAGGAAACACCTTCCTTTAGGGGGAGTTAAAAAAAAATAGAAGTTATCTTAATGCCCTTACTCCATGTAATTTAAGGAAGCGTACATCACATCACACAGACCAAAGCCAGAGTGAGTGGCATTCGATAAAGCTTGAGGGGCTGGATTGCAGTGACTTGTTAAACATCAGGCTTGAGCCTTCAGGCTGACTCCTGCTCTCAGGACCACAAGGAGCTGCTCAATTTACAGGAATTCCTCAGTGGGATTTGCCCAATCGCCCGTGGTCAGCTGCTCCTCTCTGCCCTCAGTGCTCCCAGGCTGGGTACCAGCCTGAGGGATGCAGGGACACCACTGGTGGTCACCTCCAAGGCTGATGGGCAGGGGGAACAGAGCACCCCTCACCCCCAGACAGCCCTGCCCTGCACAAGGAAGGAGCTGTAAGCCACACAAAGAATGCAAGCGTGATCTGAAATCCCATTAAAACGGATCCTCTAGCTATCATCATTCCCACCCCCAAAGCCATGGCATTGCTAAAGATTACACATACAAGTTCTTGTCTTTGATTCCCTCAAGCAAGGCCAAATTACCCAGTAATTGGTATTTTCAGTTCACCACTGGATAAAACAGACAAGGAAGATCCAAGTTGAGGAGCGGGTATGGAAGCAGTACTTCTGTGCGTGCTGGCAGGAGCACCGCCACAGCACCCACCTCATCTCCCAAATAACTCGGAGACACTGACAAGGAGGCTTTTTACCCACTTGGGGAACGCAGTACCCACCAAGGAGAGTGTGTGAGACACAGCACAGACCAAAACCACTGCACAGTGCAAGCAGCCAGGCTGCTCCTCTCCGGATGCCGCCGCGTCAATCACAGGAAGCAGCTGCGACACAGGCAACTCTTTGACAAAGCAGCCCCACTCTTGCCTGCTCGCCTGTGCCAATTTTAGACTGGTTTACCTTCACAGGAATAATGAGAATTATGCTGGGCAAGACCTAAAAGCTGCTGTGATTTGTAAGGAAAGCCGCAGCGGGCCATCGCTCACAGAGCACAGCCGGGCCAGCCATCCCCAGCGCCTTTGGCACTGCCACGGCTGGACCTGCAGCATCCACCCAAACCACACAATACCTCAGACTGCTCTGCACTGCTGTGTGCCTTCTCAAAGGCAATTTACACATCCAAGCCTTTCTGCAAAGGCAATTGGAGCAAGACACGGTTTGTTAGCTTTCCCTTGTCCACTTCTGAGAAAATGTATTTCCCATGGAACAACTGTGTGTGTGGTTAAAGACAAGCTCAGCAACCACTGCATTAGGACCAAACAGGGAATTATGCACAAGCCTGACAGTGATTCATTTTAGTCCTGAAAATGAGCAGTATGCAATTAGAGAACACTGTACAACTACAAGGTGGCTTTTGCAGCTAGAACAGAAATTCCCCTGTCCATACTGGACCGCACAACCCTGGTGTGCAAGCACTGTCAGTAAAAAAGCCAGCAGGAATTTAAAATTACACAAACCTAGGGGATGGCACTGGAGTGAGACTCTGAAGACTCACTTTGGTGTGCCTGTGTCCTTCCGTGCTGCTGCTCATCTTGTCTTGTGAACGGTAAGGATTTCTGGATCATAACCTGTACTGTTTTTCACAGGTAGAAAGATCTATCCCCACTGCCAGTTTGCTTCCCAAAGATTGCAACAAAGCCCAGCCACTCACACAAACAAGTTGTCCCATGCTAACTAACACTGCCAGAGAGAGTTTGTGTCTTCCTCTTGAAGAGATAACACTAACAACTTAATCCAATTAACACAGCACAAAGCAAGAGTCTGTAATTCCAGGGTGGATGTGCTCTAATGCCTCCTATGGCTTTAGTAAAAGGAAAGTTTGCACTAGGTTAAAGAAAATACTCAACATTCATTTTTGCTTATCGTGGAGCAAAGCAGCATATAGAATGCATGAGCCAGCAGAGGCCAAAAGCAGGGATGGTGTCTATCCCTTGTGCATAACATCTTTGCCTGCTTTGAAAGAATGTTATGTTTCTCAATGATATCACTAAATTACTGGCTTGTTTTCCATTTGAAAGATACTGCAGAGCTGCGGCCCTTAAGCAATCACTCTGACCAGCTGCCAAGCCACTTAATCACTTACATGCATTGGAAATAAAAGCTGTCTAACTTACAAGAACTGCATCAGCTCAGTTGCCTATCCGAAACTGCAAGGAGCAATGTGTGCCTTTATTCTAATAATGCACAGAGGAAAAAAGTTGAGAAACTACACAGAGAGAATCCGCTTGTTCATCACGATCGTGAAATCCTAATTGCAACCAACAGCAATGGGATTTTTACCAGCTTCAGAAAAATTACAGTTCTGCAATAGCCAACCACACAACCGCTAAAAACAAAGTGCCAGGAAACTTGGGAAAACTATCAGCAATAAAAGCTGAAGATAGAGAATAGATCTACTTGAGGCCTAGCATAATACAAACAATGGGAGTGATAAATCAGAGATTCCGCCCTTTCAGTGTGCAAGAGGTTAGAAAAGGGTAGAAACACAAAATACCCAGGATTTCCAAAAAGTCAGAAAGCATGGGGTGGAGAAAGGCCAGCAGTGAGGTCTGGAGCCTGGGGGGTGGCAATGAAATACTCTCACTTTTTGTAGTGGAACAGGAATGAAGGTGTGACAAATAATTGGAAGTCATGTTAACTAGGAGCGTCGAGGAATTACTTTCCACCCTGTCCTGTTTGAATAATTTCACTAAATATACACAATGGGTTGGATCAGAAATATTTCATTTCGCTTCAGACAAAAGGGCTACAACTTAAGAAATATGCTGGGTGACAGCCACAGTGTTATGAAAGAGCTTGTTATGAAAATGGCAGTTGCCTGCAGAAATACAGAATCTTCACGAATTATTTTTTCACTTTTTGTGCCTTCAGTTCTTTTCAGCCATTACTGTATTTTATGCAGCATCACTGCACCACATTTGTCTATCTACAGCATGGAGCAACGCGATTTGTCATCTTAATACATTAGCTCTGAATTCAACGAAAGCAGATTTTCTTTCTTTTTTTTTTTTTTTTTTTGCTTGAATGAACAGCAATAATGCACAGCTTTCTCTGAACACTCAAACATTATCTTCTCCTGACCTGATGTTCCTTTTCCAGTCAATTCTTCTCGTGAGTTTAGAGAGGCACTGAACTGCCAGAAAGGAAGGAGGCAGCTATAGGAATGCTGCAAGCAGAGGGAGTGACCTGAGAGCATGGGCATGGCTGCTGGCCCACAAATCAGCTAAAAATGGATAATCTGCTGGACGAGGTGATAAAGATTACAGATCAGACCAGTTACAGCTGGAAGCTGCTCCCCAGGACTAATTGATTAAGGCACTTTAGGTCCAAGCTGAGGACAGCAGGTGCTACAGAGATCCCGTGGGATTCACAGAGCTTTCCTCATGGGATCCAGGTTTGCTCAGGGATCTTCCAGCTGGAAAATACCCAGTAAGGGGTACCTCCAGCAGGCAGAAGGCACTTGCTGCCAGAATCCTGTTCCTGTGATGGCCACACAGTTGCCTTGAGCTTTCAGTGCACCAGGGCCTTCTGATACCTGATCCTTCTCCTTCCTTTGCATCCTTTCACCCCCACCACATCCCAAACACAGAGAGACCCCTGCTCCCACCCAGACTGAGGAGCTCACAAGGCACAGCAATGTTCCAACACTCACAGCCGCCACTTTGTGAAACACAACGTTCATTAAAACTCAGGAGCCCACATTCCTGTTTGATTTTGATGCCATTTACGCCTATTAAATTATCCATAAAATGCTTTAATTTAGCCAAACCAATTCCCTACCCTCTGCTGCTTGCCTTTCCTTTTTTGTTGTTGCTTTTTTTGCTTGGGTTTTTTTTTTTAACCACCATTAAAACAAAGACAATCTAACAAATAAATGTTTTTCCACAGCACCATCCTCAAAGCAATTATTCTGCTGCAGAGATGCAGTCAGGAAGAATAACCTCCCCGCGGTCTCTTTGGGATGGCAGGAACTGAGCGAAGTCCTCAGAAAGCCAATCTTTCAGCTCCCATTCTTCCCACACACATCTCAAATCATCTACTGCATTTCTTCTGCTCATTTGACTTCTAAAGCTCAAGCAAAGCGGGGATTCAGATAAAAGACTGCACTAGGAAAGAAAAAAGAAACAACTCAGCCACTTCCTATAGTGATCTTTGTGCAGCACTAACCCCAGGGTTTTTTGGATGCTGGGCAGTGTGGGTCGGTTTGCTTTCAGCCAGCATCAAAAACCATGGACTTTGCCTTGGATTGCTGTTCCGTGCCTTTGCAGAGAAGAGTTCCAATTCAGAGCAACTCTGTAAATTAAGGGCTGCATGTGTGAAAGGAACCCCAGCTCTCTAAAAAGGGAAATTCAGCTGATGGACTTCACAAGAGTTTAAAAAAATAAAATAAAAAAATAAAGAATACTTTCACAAGACCAGCTGAGCAATTAATGACAAACATTTATTTTTTAAAGCCAAAAATAAACAGTAAGAAGTATTGCTTATTAAAGGAGGTAGCACTTCTCAGAGGAACATCACATACACATCCAAAGAAAACAAGCAGCTTTCATAAGTTTGCATATCTTGATACATATTCACAAGCCCACTCAGGCAATTCAAAAGAATTAATGAAAATTTGCCTGTAAGATCAGGCTATGAAGATGTACTTAACTGCATCATCATCTATGAAGTCATACTCAGTGAAACCGTGCTAAATTGTCTCAAAAATACAGAGAAATATTAAAAAAAGAAAAAACAAAAAACAAACAAACAAAAAAAAAAAAACCCCAGTAATTTGTTTGAGAGTCAGAAAAAAGCTACTAGCAGACAGCTCCTACCTCCCTGCCTTGCCTTTGGCCTCAGAGACTGAAGGAAAAACCCAGCCATCACCTCTTGTCACCCCACTCTCCAGGAGCACACAGCTAGCAGACCTCATTTCCTCACAGTTTCTTCATTATTATTATTATTATTTCTCAGTTTTTTCCAGCTTCCAATCAGTTTCCCAGCTCTAAATGACCTGAATTAACTGAATGAAGAAACTTCTGACACAGCCGACAAGGCTTTTGCTGCCAAAAACTTGGTTAAGTGGTGAAAACCACAAAAAAAAAAAAAAGGAAATGGTTCTGAGATTTTAGGTGGTGATTTTTCAGCATGCAGTGGTGAAACTTTCTCAACAACCAGGTGTGGGACCCTGAGCAAGGAGAGGGGTTTGTTTAGCTGCACCAAAGGGTATCAACATTTTGGATTCCAAAATAAAGCCTGGGTGCCAAGGTAAGAGCCTAAAGCAGTGGAGAGAATCCTGTCTTAGGAAGCATTTAAGGGCCAAACTTGTTTGTTTTGGCTCTTTCCATGCCTCCTTTACCTGCAAAATCACACACAAATTTAGTGTGCCTTGAAGTTACTGTAATAGCGTATGAGAGTAGGCTATAATGAATTGCAACTACACTTGAAGTGTGGACTTCTTAAGGGGGAAAAAAAATATTTACTTTGAATAATAATCTCGTATCCCACATCTGATGCTCAAAAGGGACCAAAACCTTCCTGAGAAAAAAGTTAGAAAAACCACTGCAAGAGGGAAGTTTGGCTGGAGGTAGAGCTGCTGGCAGCCAGTGAGAGTGGGAAATAATGGCAGAGGTAGAGGGAGGGATGAGAAAGACACAGGATTAATGGGATAAAAGGAGACAAATGACGACTCAAGGTCTTGCGGGCTGTGACCGTTTTGGGAATGAGCACGCAGGGTGAAGGGAGGAGGAGGAGGAGGGAAAAGTCTGGGACGTGCTGGCAGAGGCAGGAGGGTCACAAGGAGCAGAGGACAGGGTGTGCATTTTTGCCTCTGAGGAGAGGGGGGACAAGACTGGATGACTATCCATGTGTGCACATCCAGGACCTGGGAAGGGGGAATAGATGGACTGGTGTATTTACATGATCATACCTCAGCGTCCACATTTCTAATCACAGAGTACAAGAAAAGCAGGTGCCAGATGAAAGAAATATTGAAAATAATAATTTGAAAAACACCTTTAGTTATTGTTCTTCGCTTGCAGTACTTACTAAGAAATCTTGGCAAAACACACCTGGCTTCCCAGATTTCTTTGGCATGAGCTGCTCTTCAGCAGTGAGAAGGTCTGAAAGGGCTGACTGAGCACCCTCTCTACCCTTCCACAGCACGCATGGAGGGACACGGCACAACCTCTCCACCTCCTTTCACAGCAGACTATTCCTCACTTAAGGGCAGCCCCTTTCATTATACTGATATTTCTCCACCACAGCTCAGTGAGTCCAAGCACAACACACATCCAGCACCAAGGAGCAGCGGCCCCTCAGCCTGGGACACTGCAGCTACTGTTCCCTCTCTCTGGGCTTTGTTTTCCATCTTCCCTTGTTTTTCCCCAACAAGCTCGAGAGCAGTCCCTGCTCCCTCAGCCCCCCTCACCAAAGCCCAGCTGTCAATACCCCCTCGCCCCGCTGCTGGATATGCGAGCGCTCCGGAGACAATCTTCCCATGAAAATCAAAAGTCAATGACCTGCCCTTCCCTGTTCCTTAAGAACCAGAAAAAAAAAGAAAAAAGAAAAAAGCCATAATTTTTCTTCCTCTCAGTTCTCACGTGTTGTTAATGTTCACTCGAGTTGTTAGGCAATACAAAATGCATTAATTCCTCCAAAGTGAGTTCCCCATGAAAGATTTAATTGTTGCTGATTAGGCATAGTTTTCTCCTTCCCCACCCCCCCTTCTTTTGGGGTTGGTGAAAAAAGAAGAGCAGAATGCAAAGATATTTTTCACTCAAAGACTACGTTAGCCTTATTATCTAATCAAGTGGAAAGGCCTTCGTCTGTCCTGGCCCTGCCAAAAAACAAGTGAGGCAATAAAAACCTTAAAGATTTTTCTCTATCCTTTGTTATCCCAAAAGACCCAAGTTTAGTCAATTGCTGTCACATCACTAGAAAGAAAGAGAGGAGGAAAACAGAAAAGAAAGAGAAAAGACACTGCTGTAGCTGTTTTAAAAATAGGGGGGGCTTTCTGTAACCCATGAAGAAGCCTGGTACACAAAATTGCACAGTAACTTTCAAAAGATTTGCATTTAAAAGATTGAATACAGGTCGCTTCCCTGTGACCATAGAAACATTAGAAAAGGTGGAAAATTCAGTCTACTGAACTTCAAATGACTTTATTAAAGTGTCACTAATCAGAACCCAAGGACACAAGGTTTTAGTGTTTGGGCTAACAACGTGAATAACCCTCAAAAGTCAAATGACCTTCTAAGAGTATTACATTTAAAAAAAGCCACTTGTCAACAGCAAGTTAAGTAAGAAAAACTTGATTGCCTCTAAGAAATGAGTAATCCCATGCAGCTCACAAGAACACAACTGAACTATGTCTCTAGAAGCAGGCTCATATTAGACAAAAATCTCCAAAGCTTTATACTATATGGACAACCAAGCATTTGCTTTCATTCAGGACAGTTTAAGACAAACTTTGAATGAAATATATGAAATATTACTTTGAAGTTAATATCCCCATGCAATGAAACAGGGATGAGAACAAATACCTTACAAGGTTCTTTAGGAAACTGTGTTTATCCGTATCAGCAGTGCCAAAACACAGGTGGACACTGAAAAAAACCACTGAAAATAAGTTACATCCACATGACATCTTCTGTCATTAATCAGTAGGCTACCTGAGTCACTGCTCAGTTAACATATTTGTTCACCCAAGGCAGCATCACTTCTATCCAATAGACATCACCTCCAGTTTGGTTCTGTCTCCAGAGTTACACCAGGTGTTCTGTGCCTAAAATTTGGGGTTCCTCTCAATACGACCCCCTGCACTTCTGGGCAGCTCTCCCAGTTCATGCAGCAAAGATTCCTCTCATAGGCATCACCCTTTTGAATCTTAACTCCTGCATCTTCACTCCTTTTTTGCTTATTCAAGCATTTGCTTTGTCTTTTATACCAGTTCAAAAATCCTTTGGGTGTAGGAACCACTGCTAGAAACAATCACTAGTAATAAGAAAGTATCCTGTAATATGGACTGAACAGTTCTAGAAGTTAACATTATGCTTCAGAGCCAAGCAGGGAGCTTTCAGAACTAAGATCATCTAGAACACAGTCAAAATTTAGTTTGCTTATTCTAGTGTCTTCATTATGCTTCAAAACAGTGCAGTACAAACACTACCCACACAGATGGTTCTTTTTCAGTAGCAAGGTTGAATTCTTGTTATGTGGGCTCTTTAACTACACTGAGCAGCAAATCAGCACAATATTTAACAGACAGAGTCCCAGTCTTTGACAATCCTTTAGCTAAAAGTAGTATTTCAAAGCCAAATGCATAGAAAACTTCCTTTAGACATGACCATGGGCAATAGACACTGGGGCTCTCTGATTTTAGGGACCAGGTCCCAGCAAATAGGGCAGATTCGGGTTTCAAGTGCTGGTGTAGATCACTTCCCTGCAGGGTGTGCTTCTAGGTGACTTGCCTCTCAAACTAGAGGGAAAAAATTGGCAGCACCTATTCCAAACCTGCCAAATACAAACGTGTAAAGCTCATTAATCTGAACTAACAGGTGACTAACATTTCCGACTCATTTTGGGTGAGCTGTCACGGCACAGACCGAGTAATCCCCTTAGCGTGACAGAGCCTGCGTTGGGACTCAAGCCCAGCATTGTGGACCTGCTCCAGAAGCTTTCCTTCCCTACAGTGGCCTTCCTCTGCTTCCCTGTTAATTTTCCTGGGCTATGACACCAAGCTGTGAGGAGCACATCATAAGGAACATTCAGGAGTTATCCACACATTACCCTTAGGAAGATACACCAACTTTTTCAGGGGCACAGGAGCAACACAAACTCCAGCGCCAGCCGTAAAAATACTTCAAAGGTGAAGATATAATGATGATCCCCATTTCTACCCGTGCCTATGATCCTCTACACTTGATCCAAACTCCATTTGCATTGAGATGTTTATCCACAAAAAAATCATGTCTCAAAAAGTAACCTGTCAACATGAAATTTTCATTGAAGCCTGTAAGAAGAGGTAAAATTCCTTCTCCTCTACACACATTTTTTTAGCTGGCACGGGGGCACACATACATCACAGACCCAAATGCAGTGCTCTCATAAAGGTTCAGCTCTCACAAATGCATTAAACAGTTTTTTAGTTTCTTCTTCCACCCAACATGCATGTTCTTATCCTGGCAGGAATGCCCATCAAATCCTGGTGAAGGAAGCAGTTTAATTAAAAAAAACCAAAACTCTTAAAACATTAATCCAAATGCAGACCATTCCATGCACTCTGTCTTGCATTTTACTGGAGTGGCTGGATTCAGTGTCTGCCCAGGTCTCACAGAACTCCACTGCCTTGCAGGCAAAACTTGGTAGGTGCACTAAGTTTTAATAAGATATTATGCCATATTAATAAAGGGAATTGAGATGGTTTTATTACTACTAATAATTGGCATAGCAATTATTTTAAAGTTTCACCATCACTAATCCTTTACCCTAGCAATTAAGAAAGCCTGAAATATCAAATTAGCTATCATACATAACTTCTCCAGAATTAATCCTCTGTATTACAGACAAAACAATTGGTAGTTAAAGAAGTGTTAAATAACTACAACATAACATGTAGCTCCAAGCTACTTACTTCTTAAATGTCAGTGAACAAAGGTGAATGTTTTTCAACTGATTCATGCAAGTAATCTCACTGGAAATGAAAGCTCTTTAAACATACATTTTTTTTATTAGATCACTCCTTTCATGGGTTTACTTGATGAATATCCTTAATTTGAAATATTTGGTAGCCTGGTCAAGGACAGTGCTGCAATCATTACTACCCCTTACTCAACAAGAGCTATTTTTAGTATAAAAAGCCTAGATTAAAATAAATAAATAGATAAATAAATATTTGCTCTGAAAGTTTAGTGTTTATCTCATAAAGTCTCAAAGTAAAATAAACAGATATTACACCAGTTTAATGATACAAGTGCTAATTCTAAATTCAGACCAAAGTAGAATGTCTGTTATGGGATTAAATGACAGGAATGAAACAATAAAAATACAACATTATCACAGGAAAAACAATGTACTTGTTATTGCAACTCAAATGTGCCTTTGATTAATGTAGAGAAGCTCTGCAGCTCCAAACCCTTGATTTTGTAAGATTTACAGTGTAGGAACAAACCCTTATTCATGCCACTGGAAGATCAGGCAGAACTTCCAGGAGCAAGAGATTATTTCCCTGCTTGCAGTGGAGGCCAGATGTGACACCAAAGGTGGGAGATGTCTGTAGCCACATTTCTCTTCACAGAGAAAAGCAAGGCACAATTCTTCCCAAGAATATTTCTGGGTTTCACATTCTCTGAACCTCAGAGAAAGGAAAAACAATTCTTATCTCATTTGCTGTGCCTCTGTTTGTGCAAAAGTAGAATGCAGTATGGAGACTGTTTACCCAAAGTGATGGTGTTTTGTTTCCTTGGCCTATCAGGGCCAAGAGTATGTGTGTACGTGTGTCAGGACTGTTGGCTGAGAGTCACAAGATTCAGTGCAGTTGTGTGCAGAGTTGTTGCTTGGTAGATTCAGTTTAGATGTAATGTAATATAGTGTAATACAATACAGAATAATATAGTATAATCAAGTAATCAATTAGCCTTGTGCTAAGATGGAGTCAGATGCCTCCTCATCGTTCTCTCCCCTTCATCGGGACGCCCTGAATCCTATAGATGTCTACCTGAGACCAGCAAATGTCCAAGAAAAAAATAAATGCTGAACTGATTTGGCTGAATGTGGGGGGGCTGTGAGCACTCTGGTCTAGTGGAAAGCGTCCCTGTGGGAGCTGAACTAGATGGTCTACAGGATCCCTTGTCCCCAAACCGTTCTTATGATTCAAATCCATAAAAATCCTTGCTTAATTACTTGTCTTTGCAGCAGCCAAACGCTCAGCTCTTTTTTTTTGCCTTTGCTCTTTCCGTGTCAGCAGGACAGTGGCACTGTGGCCACTGCAGCCCCGAGCAGCAGAGCCCTGAATGCAGCACACAAAGGGACAGCAGCTAAAGCACATAATCCCCGCGGAACAGAGGCGGCCCAGGGAAGGAGACCTTTCTGCTCCGCCTGGAAGGAACCGCAGGGATGCCCTGCGCCGCTCGCTTACCAAAGAGATGCCAGGCAAGTTTTTCTAAGAAAAGAACCCTGGTTCTTAAAAAAAATTGCACTGCTTCAGCAGTAAACTCACGTTGAAAAGAGAATTCTCATTTGCATCAGCTTGAAACGTCCGTGTTCTGGCACTACAAAGCCTATGGCTGATAAAGTACTCTTTCTCCTTAGCAATAATTGTAGTGAAAATGCAAAGATCTGGCAAGGTATTTGCTTCTGAAATACTTCTCTATTACCATGGAGAATGTGGAATATCCACCACTGCACTGGAACAAAATGAAGATAAAGGAGTTTGAATGCTACTATTATCGTTAGGATTTCTTTCTTCTTTTTTTAAAGGCTCTGTGGATTTCAAAGGGGCAAGAATTAATCACAGAAATGAATCAAATACCGCTGCCAGTAACAGAGCAGGAAGAAGTGTTAAACAAAAACAATAAATACAAATGATTACTCAATCAAACAAACACACACATAGATAATCAACATTTGGAAATTAACAGTGGAGTGTAAGTCCCGTGGGTGCCACCAATGACAGAGAATACTTTTTCTTGAAGCTGTAGTCTGGTTTAGTACCTGGCTGCTACAGTAAAGGTACTTAAATGGATCAGAGGCTCCACCTCTTTCCCTGGGGAAGGTGACACATCCCATTTCCTTGCCCTGACCTCATCTCCCCAACTCTCCTAGAGGAGGGTCGCTACACTCTGCAAGAGGACATTTACACAACATAAGGATGTTTATCTGCTCTGCTGCCAGAGCTCTCAACCTCCATGCCTGGGGAAAATCCCTTTGCAATCAGCCAAGTGCTCATCCTCGCTGACCACTGGGGCTGTGGACAACCCTGACTTGTCCTGGAGCCCGGGGATGCAGCTACATTCTGCCATTCCACTCATTCCTGGAATCCATCATCCTCCCAGGATGAGAGAGCTGTTGCACCACTAACTAAATCTTTCGATAACTTTCTTAATTTTTGGCAGCTTTGTTGCAAGGCACAGGTAAAACCCAACTACTGCAACATTTCTGGCTTCAAAAGAATAGCTGCTAAACACAGAAGTTATGTTGTTTAAGAATTAAAAGCATGAGTTTCTCTTTGATTGAAGAGAAATGTTAAGTGCAACTATGAAAAAAAAAATAAGGACAGAGAACAGAATTTTACAGACAAAACAAGAATAGATGAAGGCTCAGTATAGAGAAAGTCCTAAAGAAAATGGCTTATTCTGTGGCTCCAGTTATGTCAAGGATTCAGTATGGTGGCCTTTCCCATTGAGGGCAAGGTCCAGCCTTACAGAGGAATCCCTTCCCACCCGAAAACAGCCACACAAGAAAGGCACCAAGTCCCAGGAGACTGTCCAGATGCTCCAAACCTGTTGAATGCTTTTATACCAATGTCCAGTGCAGGCCATTTTCAGAAAATAGAGCCACTGTCATCATTAAAAATTAATGCAAACCAGCCTGGAGCAGAATTTACATTCCTCAAAAGACAGTAAATCCTCAAGACAAGAGACCACCAGACCATCCCATCAGTGTGTCAACATCCCACCAATGTTTTCAAAATCCAGGGGAGCCAGACAAAACCTATCAGCCTGTAACACAAACAATCCCTCAGAAGTATATGTTAGGCTCCAATTGAAGCCATAAATCTTTCTGAGGAGATTTTCACACACTCTAAGAGACCTAATGCCATCCTCTGTCATGATAAAACAGAATTTCCAATGCTTAGGAGTGCACAAGCCGGCAGTTGTGAAACTACCACTGGCTGAGCTTAATGCCTTAGAGGGAAAATGACTTTTAGGGGACTTAATAGATGAGAACACTGAGCTGGAAGCTGCTGATGGGCATTGACTGCATAAGCTTCCAATAGCATATTTATAAAGTAGTTCAACAGAGGATATATCTTTCAAAACATATAAATTAAAGCCTGGTGTAACTTTCACCTAAATCTATACGTAACATCTGTTAAATGGATTCAAGACTGCCACTACATTACATAAACTCTTGTACTTGTAAAGTTGTGGCGAATCACACAGCTATATCCTACTATTCTCCTTCACATGACTGGGGGAAAGAAAGAAAGAAAAAAAACACAGCAATTTTACATTCTAAGTGCTATCAGCTAAGTACAACTCTTACAATAAGTAAGTTGTACAATAAGTACAATAAGTAAGTTGTACAATAAGTACAACTCTTCCCCAACAGAGCAGAGTTTTCCAAAAATAACTTCTCTCGGGACCCCTGGTTTAAAAGCAGAGAATTGCAACCAATGTTATTGAACAGGAGCAAAAATTGTGGTGTCCCACACATCTCAGTATCTCCAAAACCCTGGATATCGTGTAGGATTCATTCAGGAGCTACATAATTACACTTTTCAGCAAGATGCAATCATTGCTGGTGGTAACCAACAACATGGAATTACAAGTGGAATATGATAACCACCGTCAATTGTGTTGGACAAGGTTACAATTCCCTTACTTACAGGACAAAGCTCTCATCTCCCCAGATGACAAAAAAATCTCATATTGGAAAGGGCACATCACAAGCCTTGTTACTTTTCAGCAAGCACTTAGAAATGTCAAGCTAGAGCAATGTCATTTGGCTTGGAATTGGTAAAAATTTATCAAATCCCTGGTTTGCAATTCCAGTAGAGCAAAACACAAAAAGAAGTATTGCTAAATCGGTCAATGTAGGTGTTAACCTAAAATCCACAGATTGTGACAGCTTTTCTCTCCCAAAACCATCAAATGACCTGGAGCACACAGGATTATATTAAGATCTTGATAGCTATCACATGGAAATTAATATTTCTGGCTACATTTAGTATATTGTGAAATATTTGCCTGTGTCTTTATTGTGCACAACAACAACAACTCCAACTGTGCCTCTTCTACATTCTTTTATAACCGTTTTATATGCTCAGTGGGGGGACAAAAAAAGAATTTAGTTAATCATTAAGCTTTTTCTTTCTAAAAGCAAGCCATGCTGACTGTCCCAATTAATCAATGTCTCTAGAAGTTGCAAAGGAAATTTAATGCACTGTTTCTGTTTCAGAATCCTTTATTTTAAACACCAGCCTTCTGGTTTTCAAATGAAGAAATACACACACAGCTGAAGAAACGAAGAAATACCCACACAGCTACTTGCTGTAATCATAATAAAATTGATTTTGGAGTGGTGGTGAAAGTTCAATTTCAGCAATTTAAGAAAAATTTAGCAAGAAGCAATTCTTTCATTCCAATACAACTTTCTGAAATGAAAATTAAAAAAAAAAAAAAAAAAACAAACTATGAGTAAACTGAATTTCTTATCAGGAGATTGCCACTTAAACATGATTAAGTATTTATGAACCACTGAATTTCACCGTCTATTTTATACCCTGCCATCTGCAGGTGAAGTTGGAGCCTCAGAAAGGTGGACCTGTCACCACCAACCTGCTCTGTAGCATTCCAGAAGGATTTGCTGGTTACTATTCCCAGTATAAACAGAAACCTGCACCTACTATGGGATCTACTACTGAAATTCAGCCAAATCCCAAATACAGTGGCTTACTTTAAGCAAGGCACACAGGTCCCTGTGTGGACATCAAGTACCTATGTAAGCCAGGCAAAACAGCCAACTTTTGGCTTTTTAAAACCATGCCACAACAGAGAGCCTCTAAATTAACACTCAATTATTTGTAACAACATGAGCAGGAAACAGTGTGTTTGTTTAGAAATTGCATTCAGGAGTTTGACTTGTCAACCCAGGCTCCCACAAAACTGCTCCCCATCAAGCTGCCCTGTAGCCCACTCCAAAGCAAAATTTATCCCCGGTTCTTTTCCTTGGAGCACTGCGCTATCACCATTGCCTTCTATCCTTTCTGCAGAGCTCCAGCCATGTCGAGTGCCTAACTACAGACTGCAGAATGTCTTGATTTCCTTATTTCTTTGGCAAGGGCCAAGCTTTTTGTTAGATGTTTAGTGTTTACCCCATGTCACTTTCAATATAGATTTTAATTTCCACAAATAGAAGGTCCTTCTCATGTACTCGGGGCCTTATTTTCTGCTTGGTTATAGCAATGTAAATTAAGAGCAATTTAACTAAATAAAAGAGATTTAAAGAAAAAGAAAATTAGCATAACTCAAAGGAAAGCCAGTCCACTGTTTGGTAATAATTTCTTTCACATACTCCAGATTCTCATGCTCATACATCCATTAGAGAGCCAAAGCTGTAATAACAATGTTATATTTTCACAGGAAAAAAAAAGTAGCATTTTCTTACTCACACAGAGCAGCTTTTTTTTTATTTTTTTTAAGAAAAGGGAATGTAGCTGGACTGCATTTATTTTTCTATTGCATAGTGGTAGCCACAATTAATAATCATAACATTATAGAGTATTTTCAGAAGCGAGTGCTTGCACATGTGAGACCTCATGGCATCAGAAAAGCACATTCATTTTTAAGACTGTCTCCCTCCCCAAAGTTTTGGGTAGCTTTACTGTTGTAAATTGTATTTCCACGGGTGTTTTAAAAACAGATACATGTGGGACGATCAAGGAAGGACAAAAAGAGTATCTAGAAGACAAGAGACCAAAGTAGCCCTGATTTGGATGAAGCTTAGCTACACCACTAGGAGTATGACTTTGCAATTAGGTCTTCAATATCTCAGTTTCTATGAAAAACAACTGTGATATTTCAACTTAATGACTGCAAATTGAAAAAGAGATATTCAAAACGAAATTTATTTGCCCCAGTGTGAAGTCTCATGTACCATTTTTCTTTCATGCTCACTGGGAAGAACACTTTGCAGATTTCCAGCTACACTACCACCATCATTCACAAGACAAGAATCTTAAGGCCCTCTAAAGAAATTGCCTCTCTAAAGATTTTGTTTTAAATAGATGGAGGGGAAAAAGGCCTTGCTTCTACTCCCTTCTCCTCAGCCTTGCCCTGATGGATGGCGTGGCTCATGGGTGGAACAGCTCTGACAGACTTGGAACAGCCACCGTGTCTGGTGGCCGTGATTTACTTCCGCAAGCAGCTTTAAAGTTCAGACATGACACTTCCAGATAGCAGTGACCAGTTAATTTCTAGAACAATAAATAACAAATGCTAAGAAGAACTGGGCTTTGGCCAGATTTAGAGTTTGTGGGACTTGCTATTCCTTGACACATTCCTGTCCTGTGGTGGCCTGGCTTCCTCCTCCAAACTGCAGGCAGAGCTGGGCACCGCCTTCTTGGAGGTCAGGACATTATTTGTACATGGGTGTCTTCTGTATACACACACATGCACCGAATGTTTACACACAGGTATCATAAAGCATGGCAATAAATAAACAATCACAGTGATAAATCACCTGGGAGTCCAGGAGACATGACGGGGCCGTGTAAGAGGAGAGCTGGTTATGAGCAGAGGCAGCCACGTGCTTCCAAGGCCTCTCAGTCCAATTTTTAGGAGCTGCTTTAGGCAGTGGATGGGGATTTTTCTATTAGCAGATAAGAACTGAAGGTTGGACAGCATGACATAAATCCCTGAAGATCCATTATTGTTCATTTGTTACAGAAACCTAAAAGAAGGGCTTAGCTCCAGCCTTTGGCGTCCTACTGAGGAGTATTGAATTTACACAACTCCTTTCCTACGCTGTAAAATGTATCAAAATAAACACATCATACAATGCAGTTGTCTTCCTCCCCTCTTACCCGTCCCTCACACACAAACTCAAAACAGTGCTGAGGAGAAAGAAAAAAAAAAAAAAAAACAAACCAACACAATAAGAGACACCTTTATCAGCCTCAGCCATCTGTGTTCCTTTAGTCTGATCCAAGCATTTTGGCAGGAATGCATGCAGCTCACTCCTACCCCATATCATCCTGCCCTGCAAGAAAAAGTCCCCTCCCTCTTCCTCCCCTCTCTGCTGGTGCAGGTCAGGCAATGTTCTGAGTTTTTTAATTCCAGGACTTGAAATGACAAGGTATTGGTGCATATATTTAATTAATTATGATCTCAACACAAACACTTAACCTCGTTCTGAGGAACTGCAACCCCACTTGGTAGCTTGGCCCAAAAAACAAACAGATGTCAAAAAACCTACACAACTTTCAGTGCTGACCAGAGGAATTATCTGGAGTTTAGAAATATATAGGTAAAATAAAATAAAACAGGGTAATTCCCCAAAAGTTTAAAAAGCAGGAGCTAAGAACACTGCTAAAGAAAGAAAACAGTGGTAAGAAAATCACCACCACCATAAATTAGTTTCCAGACAATCTTACATGATCCTACTGGGGTTAAAAATCTGGATTTTCATTAATGTGTTCACTGAAATCATAAAGGCTCAAATTCTTTCCTCAAAACAAGCAGGCATAAAAACATAAGGCAATTTTCAAAGGGACTAGAATCATGCTCAGGAAAAAAAAGTCATTTAAATACACTCAGAAAGGCAGGTCTCAAAAGATTAAGAGTACAATCGACTACTGAGTTTGCCTTCTGTTTCTAAACAGCCTTGTAATAGTAACATGTCTTCAATATTTCAGGAAGCTTGACACTTTGATAGATTAAAAAGAAATGTTGTATTGAAATGGGGAATGAAAATGGGGAAAACACCAGGAACCCTGAAGTGTAATATTATAGAAGAAAACCCCTATGGAAAATTCAAGCTTTAAACACATATACTACAGATGTGCAGCACAGCTCTGGCATCTTATTTATTCCTCTGAACTATTTCAGGAGAATTCTCTTTAATTTATCAAGAATTATCCAGAAAGGAGTTGACATGAAAAGCACTCAGCTCAGCTCTCCAAGGAAAAATTTATTTCCTAGTACACTCGGAGGGAAATAGAATAGTGTATTTCCACACGCACAGTGCCCATGGCAAACATACCCCTCCAGCTTAAAGTAGTGTTTCTTCTGTCCTAATATACATACATGCCCTGTGATGTGAGCTTGGATTTTTTTCCTCTCCCAAATGCTTCAGATCAAATTCTTGTTTTGAAAGCCAATTAGCATGGCTCTGTGTAATTCAGCACTATCTAGTGTTGGATGCTACTTAATTTAATTTGGTACAAGTAGGATACAAATTCTGTTCATAGCCTAGAAAGAGGACTACACATCTGGGTAGGTGACACATCATATCCATGTTCTTAGAACTAATAGTCTTCTCCTACATTGTACTGCAGCTACCAAAAATAACATGCTTGCCTTAAAACCCAAAGAGGACTAGGTGTGGAGCACCTGTTTAAAACCTTAATGTTCTTCTCATTTCTGTTTTAGACAAAGAAACATCTTAAAAAGGCTTCAGAAGCATTAGAATTCAAACAAACTGTCTCCAAAGAAATCCTTGAGGAAAACACTTCAAATGATTTTATAACCAAAACTAACACTCATTAGCATAACTCATTGGGTTGAAAGTTGTCTTTTGTTAATTTTTGCATCAGTAGTAGATGATAAACTTGCATTAGCAGCAGTATCAGAGCAGAGTTACGACCCAGCCCAGAGCAGCTCCACACGTGACACCTGGCAGAAAGCCCCTGGCAGGCTGGCAGAGCCTGCTCCCAAAGACAGGACGCGCGCAAAGGTGCTGCTGGTCCAGCTCTGCTCTCCAGGAGAGAGCACAGCAATGAGTTGTGAGGCTCCATCTGGTGATGGAGGCCTCCAAAAGCAGCTGCTGTCCCAACCCAGCTCATAAATCCCCCCTTGGCTCCCATCAGCAATAGAGACAGTCATGCTCTGTACTCCTAAGATGCCCCATAAAAGAGAGATCCAACTAACAGCCTGGAAAGGAGTCAGAAGTAACTTGTAAAACACAAAAGCTCCAGTTCATCAGTTTTATCAGTGCCATTCAAACACAATTTAATAAGAAGGAGATGACATGAGGGCTGGAGCACCTCTTCTGTCAGGACTGGCTGACAGAGCTGGGGTTGTTCAGCCTGGAGAAGAGTCCAGGGAGATTTCAGAGCACCTAAAGGGTCTACGAGAGAGCTGGAGAGGGACTATTTACAAGGCTCAACATATGGCACATCACAAACCTATTCCCATTCATTTCACTTAAACGTCTGTGAGAAAAACTCTGTCTTCGTGTTTCAGCTCTATTAGAGAATCCAAATCAGCTTCACAGGGCTCTTAGGAGGTCATATTATCCTCACGTGGCCACTGCAGGGATCCCAAACTTGCCCATGGGATGATGCCACCTTTGGGACAGAGCGTAGAGGGTGGGAAGGCGATGAACTGCAACAAGATGCTCTACTCCAAAAGGAGCCCCCAAAGCTCCTTCCACCTGTCTGAGCCTCAGAGCTGCTGAGTGCCTTTCTGTCTGTAGCTCTGGATGGCTGCATTAATTGCAGCAGAACCCCTGCACTCTTATTTAAGATCAAGATCACTTATTAAGACTGTGTCAACACAAGCCACAACCTACCTACCATCAGTGTGCATGGGTGATGGCTACAGACATGAAATGCTGAGGCAAACTCTTGTTTCCATTACTTTCTGCATAGCTGTTGGCACATAAATTACCATTTCATAACAGGCCCTTTGAAATTCTTTTGCATTAACTAATGCAGCTCGATGTATTTTTACAGTGTGATCATGGCTATCAGTTTCCATCTGTTCTACTGTCCTTTTAGAATGTTTTCGCTGTGAGGAAGTAAACAAAAATAGAGCACTGTAAAAACAAACCTGCCTGACAGTCTAGACTGAGGGTCTAATTAAAAATAAGATTTATTAGAATAGAGAGAAACGTCGCAGTAAAACAAAGACACAGTTTCTCTAACGTATTTGGTATTATTCTTGGCAGAGCCCAGTCAGGCTATAAATTCACTGAAACAAATCAGTATGGCACTGATGCACCATTCTGATCTAGCATTGCTTTTCCAGACTTGGGGAACATGTGAGGAAAACTCTTTGTTTCACTTCAGTTTTAGTCACCATAAATTCCTTTCTTTAACTCTGACACGAGTGTGCTAGGGCTTGTCTCCATACAAGGTCTTGCACAGAGTAAGAAACCAAACTGAGTTAACAGTAATGCTGCTCCCTAGTCTAGACACAGTTAAAACAAACCGTACCAGCAGAACTATGTCATGCCAAGGGCTTGCCTTGATATAAATTAAATGGACACCTTGCTCCTGGAGGGGTGGGAAGCAGTAATTCAAACTTGGAAAGACTCAGAAGATGGAAACTTCTGCCAGTCAGAAGGGAATGAGCATCCTTTGGTGAGGCGCAGTCTCAGAGAAACTCCAGAAGAAACAGGACAACAACAACAGCAAAGATCTCAGCACCACCGACAACGTCCTGCCCCAGTAAAGATACAGGTGAGAGCTGGGGACACCAAGAGGGCAAAGCAAGCTTCGGTGACCAACTCCTGGAGCAAATGGGCAGCCACTCATTGCTTCACCTAACGCATGGAAAGAACACTGCACTCCCTCAGCCCTGGGGATATCACTTTACATGGAAAAGGACTTACTTATTAACATCGATAGGACCCAAGAACCATTTGGAGATTTGTACAAAGAATTTAACACTTAGCAAAAATAAGCACATGAAAATTTTGCCCTGTTTTTTGGCTATTATTTCTAGTGTTTGCACTAGAGACGCATGAAAAATATTATTTTCCGTAATAAAGAATGTTGTTTTTAGAAGTCTAGTGATTTTTAACATAAAAATTATTAGGTGACCTCACATGCAAAAATGCCCAAAGGCTGCTAAAATAGCAAAGAAATTAGAAATTCTAGATATTAAGAACATGTAGCAAGGCAGATTCATTAAAGAAATTAGAAAGGATGAAAAAAGGGCCAACTTTGAACCAAAACACACAAATTGGTTTTGAATAGTTTTCCACATAAGGAACATTCATCTCCCACTCCAGCTCAAGGACAGCTTAGAGATCCTTTTCCAGATCATGCAAATGACAGCAGTGACTTAAATAATTTCACATTTCTTAGAACCAGCAATATCAGTTTTAGGAAGAAAAAAAAAAGCGTCTTTGGAACTGGGACAAGGCAGCAGATTTTATTGTTTACTCCAACGTTTCATAAGCAGTTTCCTTTTTCAGGCAACAATTGATGTGCCATGTATCATTAAAGAATGAACCAATTTATAAATAGCATGAATACAAGGAGAACCCCATTGTTCTTATTTGCACTGGTAAATATAAGACATGCCAGATAAGACTTCTCTGAAGTGGGTGTCTAATTCCCTTACTAAATTTAAAGCCTTGCATTAGCCAGCTTGGCTGGAGAAGCAGCACCTTCAGTGTCTGGACCCACCAGGTCACCCCTCTTCCTCTCTCAGTGGGATGGTGAGTGACACCACGCCCCTGAAGCAGTACCCAGCCAAGGGATGCAGGAGTGACACAGAGCAAGCTCAGCCACAGGACATGAGACATCAGCCTAGGATGAGACAAAAGCTCCACATCAGCTATTTACATCATGCAATCCTAGGTTTATGGCAATGGCTGCACTTCCTACTGAGTCAAGGCAAGCCCTCCTGTGATTGTCTTTCCAGGAGGTCAGGGCCGTTCACTCTGCCTTTCTTCATTAAGGTGCAGATCTTTACCAAGCATTGTTTGAAATCCCTGTGTTACCTGAATAAGGAAGAAACACTTCCCCCACTTGGAAGTCCAAGATTCCAAACAGTGTCAATCTGTCACAGTTGAGACAGCCGCAACACAGAGTATCACCATACAGTATGAGAAAGCTTCCACCCACACAGAGTAACACCACACCACTTCAGAAAGTATCATCTGTAAGCATCTGCCCTTCCTTTCTTCAGCCCAGCCTTTTTTGCCCTCTGCTCCCTTTGGTGGTTGGTCAGTGCCCCTGGGCACTCCATGGCTCATTGCTGTCAATGCTGCTCACCTGCTTCTCACAGCTGTGCCCACTGGGGATGAGGCTCAGCCACAGCCCCACTCCCAGTCACCACAAACTGTGTGCCTACACAAATCACTAAGCACTCACAAGATGAAGATACAAATGCAGTGCAGAAGAAGACCTAAGAGTCCCATTTCACCCTGCCTGCAAATGAAGACAACCCCCCTCTTTCAAGAGGATATTACCATTCCCAGGTAAAAAGCACTAACAGGACCACTCCATGATCTACCTCTCCATGTATTTTCATTTTCAAATCAATACCAGCATAAAATCTTGCAGTTGAAGTTTATATGCCTTCCTCATTTACACTCTTCTCCTCCCTTCCTTGGGAGCTATGAACCTATTTAAAGTACATGAAAGATGTTGAGGAGTTCACCTCCCAAAGTGTTACCCCCTCTCAACTGGCATAGGTGATATATAAATCACTATAAATTATATACATAGGGCCACAACTCCCTTCAAGGAAGCCACCCACTGAAGGGTTAAACTCACAAACTGCAGATCCTGTCTAATTCCTCTTAATCCCTGGTTACACAGCACAGAAGATGAGGTATTGTCCCAGAGTCCCTATTATTGCTGCCAGACACAAAGCAGGGTACAACACACGGCCACCCAAAATATCCCACAGCATGCAGGATATTGCATGCATTGCCCCCTTGTTTGAGGAGGCGGGGCTGAGGGGCATCATGAGGTGTGCGAGTGATGCCAGTAGGCATTAGTCATTCTATATTAAATATAAAATCATGGCGGTGAAACCCTGAGCCCTGCCCAAAAGGCTAAAAGAGGATTTATGTTGGAAAGCCAAGAGAAAGGAGTTTAGCAGTTGCTGAGGGGTTTTTTTCCCCCAGCAGAAACATTAAAAAAGGTATAGAATAGCCAACTGAAGAGACCCCTTTAGGACACCTACATTATTCTTTTTTATATGAGATCAACAGTGATGATTGTATTAACCTAATGATAAATACAACAGGGGGGAAAAGCTGAGACTGATCAGCAAACACATTCCCACAATGTCAATTCATCTGGTCTGTCACTGCAGATTACAAATAGGATGAAAATCCAAAATAAAATTTAAAAAAAAAACAAGCTTTCAGATTCAACAACTACCACCCAAAATTACACCATCTAGCTGTAAAATACACTGGAAGAAGCACTTGAGTATTCTTTGGAATCTCAAATATTTGGTATTTGAAGAAAGCTTTACCTCACTATTTGCACTTTCCTGACACACATCCCACCACCACCACCACTTTTCTTTCCATATAGTAAAAACAAACACGGAACATACACAAGATAAAAAGCTAGTGATGAAAAAATAAACCACAAATTGTAAACAAACATTCTGTTTCCTAAACTTTTTTTGTTCCTTTACTGAAAATAACAGAACCCTTCAGTTTCAAGGCATGTCAGCTGCTCTGGGTTCAGCAAGGATTCCCCACAGTCCTGCCACTGCAAAGTTCTGCCCTTGGACACTCTGTTCACAGAGCACCTACATACAACTCTGGGAGCTCTGCAGTCGGTGGGTCTTCAGTCTGAACCCATAGGGCAAACCCCAGGGATGGATGAGAAATACTGAAAAGATACTTTCTCCTTCAGTTAGGGCACTAGGTGGATCTTTTCCATATATTTGATATTATTTAAGAAGGTAAATAAAATAAATTAGGGAGAAATTGGAGGGGAGGGGGGGGGAGGGAAATCCCACCACTTCCCAAGGACAAGGATTAATTCACTTCTTGAGCAAGTGGTTTCACGCAAGCCTGCTCTTCTTTTAGACTGCCTGCTGGCAAGACAAAGCCGAGTCACTGTTTCAAAACTGTAAATATCTCTATTTCACACTAGGTACCTGTCACCCAAACCCATTGCTGCAGTCTGTATTAGACAAAAGATCTATTAACTTCCCTACTCCCGCTGCTCTCCTCGCCAATCTCAGGCAGCACGTTTAGCACTGGGCAGCTCCCCACGCTCACTGGTTCGCTCACATGCCACAGTGCAATTAAGATGATTTCTGGCATCAGGGCAGAGAGCATGGCAGGCAATGAAGAATAATCATGTAGGCATTGTTAAGAATATGCTATTACCATTTTTCCCTTTTTTTTAACCATACTGAGATAGAATACCCAACACACTCTTCATAAGAGAAGACAGAAAATACACAATATTCACGTCCTTTCCCCACAAAAAAACAATCCAAACCATAACCAACAAACAAAATCAAAGAGAAAAAATATAAATATGTGAAAAAAAAGCTGTGTTGCTTATTCAGCAGCCACTGACAGTCAGCTTGCACACAGAATGTCAGTGTAGCAGTACTTGTGCCGGACAGCAAAAGCCTTCCAGAGAAATTCCATCAGTTAGAGGAAGACAGCATATGGTTATGTTTTTGAAAGTTGAAAGCTGATTATAATTTATAATACATTTATAAAGAAGCACAGTAAGCTAATTACATTTGGGAGAAGACACACTTTAGAGGCTATAAAGATACAACCAGTAATAGGAAATTCTAACTCCCAGTTATGCCTCTCAATGTTCTTTACAGAATAAAACATTTGCTTGTGATTTCAGAAGTGGTTTGCATTCAACAATGTAAAAGCTGTTTGAAGTTTCAATGGTTGTTCTCTTCCCTGCTCAGCAAATACTCACATTAAATGCTTTTACAACACGTAAGAATATTGCAGCCATAGGGTTGGGTCTCCTATGAGTCCTTCCCCAGTCAAGAAACTCTGCTCAAACTCAGAGCTGAAGGGTCCTGATCAAAATGCCCAATGGCAAGGGCCTGACCCTCAAAACAACTGTCCATCAAGACAAAATATGACACAAGAGTAAGGAAAAAATTATGAAGGTGTATCTTTTACAAATTGTTAGCAGGAGTACAAAGCCCTGCACAACAGGAATATTCTCATAAAAACAGTATGAATTACTTAAACCAGCAGCACTACTAAAATAGGTAATTTTCCAATATGCACACACAGCAGGATGGGATCACATCTTTGAGATGGAACAGTGCTCAAAATCCCTGACAATCACTTCAGAGAGGATCTGTCACGGCTAGTATAGGAGAGCAACATCACACACAGATCATACTTAACCTGCAGAAGAAACAACAAAAGCAGCTATGAAAAGAAAAAATCCACAGCTGTCAAGTAGGAATTGGAAATACCACTTCTGCTAAGATCAAACAAAAACCTGTAAACGACCACCACAGCATCAAAACTAACACTTAATTCCCAGGAGGAAGTAATGCTGGGAGATCTGTAGGGCTGTGCAGCACTGAGGGGTATGTTCAGCCAGAGAGGGAAATGGTTAAACCACTACAAACTACCACCATCCTCTCCTGGCTGGCCCACTCAGCAGTGCCAGCCCCAAATTTTCAGGAATTGCAAGTCAAAGGTGGTGAAGTGGAGAAGGCAGCTCCAGGAGATTCTGCAACTTAAAGCAACCACCAGACTCATTCTCACACCTAGCTTCTCAGTATTATCACAAAAGACAGCAGGAACGGTGTGAATGATCAGCTCTGTGACTGAAAACAGAGCAAATAAAACACTTGTACTTCACAGATGACGTTCCAAACATGGTTTCCACCCATTGCTTTTCAAGCTAGTCACGCAGAAAACCTTGAAAGACCCTCCAGCCAAGGCAAATGGCTTTGTGATAAGAGCAGTTTCCAACTAAAATGTTACACTTTTACCATCTGTCACATCCAGGAAGAGAAACCAAACCATTTTCATACTCATCAGTGAGTTAGGTAAAAAAGTAACCAAAATTGGAGGTGTGAGGGGACCTATCATCCCAGGGATTTAGCCAAGCAGGAATGGCAAGAACTTCCAAGACTGGAGACACTACATGAGCTGTTCAGAGCCCATGTCCAACACTGACACCTCAACTTCATGAAAAATCAGCCATAATCCTGGAGTAAAAAGACATATCAACCATATTAACACAGGAGTAAAAAGACAAATAATTGCTGAATAAACCTTTACCTCTGCTCGTTGCGTGCGGGGCAAAACAGACGACTTCTCAATGGCATAAACATCCACCAGGTAGAGCCGTGCTCCTTGCTCCCTGTCCAGAATGGCAGCGGTCTGGATGACCCCGGTGTGGCGCCCAATGGTGAAGAGGCGCCCGAGGCTCTTGTCCTCGCAGCGGACGGACACGATGTAATATTCCACCTGTGCCTCGGAGCCCCGCGGGCTCGCCGCTTCCAGGGATATCACATTTGTCCCAATGGGCTCGCCCTCCTTCAGGATGGTGATGTATTTCGGCTGAGTGAAAACAGGCCCGTCAACCCCTTGCAGAATTATAGTCATCTCAGTGGTGGATTTTCTCCTCTCGGGGCCCAGGTCGGTGGCAGAAACTATGAGATTGTAGATGAGCTGAGAAGGCACCAAGGCTGAGGCTACTCTTAAATCTCCGCTGTAGCGATCCACAATGAAGGTTTCGGTATCTCCATTGACTATCTCATACTCCACCTCCCCATTGGCACCCTCGTCAGGATCCGCAGCAATAATCGTGGTCAGGATTGAACCGATCACAACCGAGGGGTCGGCTGCGAGGGCGTTCTGCGATACGAACACAGGTACATTGTCATTTTGATCCGTCACCAGAACGGTCACGTTCTTGAGGGCAAAGCGCCTGGACTCCACAGGAACGGCCTGATCGGTGGCTTTGACTGTCAGCTCAAAGAGATTAGCAAACTCCCGATCGATTTCAGCATTGGTAAATATTGTCCCTCTCACCTCGTCGATACGGAAGTGATTCCCCCTCGGCATCTGCTGGATGATCGCATACGTTAGCTGCCCGTTAATATCCGCGTCTGGATCGTGAGCAGTCACGGAAATGACAGAGCTACCCACAGGAACGTTCTCAACAATCGATTTAAAGATGTCTCCCGGAGGAAAATGAGGGGGGTTATCATTGAAATCCCTAACGTGTATGACCACTGACATGGTGGAGGATCGCGGGGGCCTCCCTTGGTCTTTTGCCGTTATATTTAGCTTATACAGAGATTGTGTCTCAAAGTCCAGTTTCTTGGCAAGAAAAATACTCCCGGTGTTGGGACTGATGCTAAAGGTCCCGTGATTGTTTGTCCCTGTAATGCTGTAGTGGAGGTCAGCATTGTCACCTGAATCAGAATCAGTGGCAGTGACAGATGACACAAGTTCACCAACCCTCATATTTTCTAAGACATCCACTAACAAGGTTGATTTAGGGAAGGAAGGGCTGTTGTCATTTTCATCCAATACATCAATGCTCAACATGCAAGTTGAACTTAGGGAAACGGCTCCAGAGTCTACTGCTTGGATGACAAGGGAATACGATGCAGTAGCCTCATAATCTAGTCTGCCTACTAAGGTCACTTGGCCTGTGCTGCTGTCTATTACAAACTGGTTTTCTTCATTTCCCTTGATTACAGAATACTGAATCAACCCATTAACCCCCTCATCAACATCTGAGGCAGAAACTCGCAGCACCTGTGTCAGATTTGCTGCCAATTCTGATATAGTAGCTTGGTAAAGATCTTTCAAAAATTTGGGGGCGTTATCATTGATGTCTTTCATGTAGATCTGTACAGTTGCCTGATCTTTCAGAGGCTTTGGCAACCCCTGATCTGTGGCTATTACTGTAAGGCTAAATACTGCAGCTCCCCTCTGTCTCATGAGAGCTTCCCTGTCAAACTGATGAGTGCTTCTGATTTCCCCAGTTACTGTGTTCAGCTCAAAATCTGGCTGCATATGCTCAAATGAATACCTGACCTCACCATTTGGCCCAAAGTCTTTATCTACAGCATTTATTTTACCCACATACGACCCACCTCTCTGTTCCTCTTCAAAATAAAACACATAGTTGGTACTGTTGAACAGGGGCCTGTTATCGTTTACATCCTCCAGAATCACAGTAACGTTCACAGTAGCATTGAGTGGTTCTACTGCTCTATCAGAGGCAACGACCAGTAAAACATATCTTTCCTGAAGCTCACGGTCCAGTTCACTTTTTATATACAGCTGGCCATCTGGGAATATGCCAAAGGCATCCCCAGCATTTCCTTCAATTATACTGTAAGCTATTTCACCGTTCACTCCCGAGTCTTTGTCAGAAGCCTGTACCTTAAAGAACCTGGAATTCACAGGCTCTGACTCCAAAATAGTCATTTCATAGGAAAGCTGGTCAAACACAGGCGGATTATCATTTACATCATGGACAGAGACAGTCAGGATAAAGGCGGAGGACAGCTGAGGCACCCCCATATCCGAGGCCAGGATTTCAACCTGGTAAGACCCAGCATTTATGTCAAGCGGCCCCGTTAAGCTTATAGCACCAGTTTGATCATCGATTGAGAACAAGCCCTTTGGGTTTTGCTTAAGGCTGTAAAGGACCATGCCATTAACACCTTCATCGGGATCAAGAGCTTTGGCTTGGAATATGGTATGCCCGGCTTTCCAGTTCTCAACAACATTTACACTTTCCACCACTTGAATGAAGTGTGGGGAATTGTCATTTAAATCTTTGACAGTTATATTGACCACAGCATCGCCAGTTATCGCCCCACCTCTAGCAACCACCTTCAGCTGGTAAAATGCTTGCTCCTCCCTGTCAATAATACTGGCTGTGGTGATCTGCCCCGTCACCCTGTTGATGGCAAACACGCCCCTCTGGTCACCTGTCGTAATGAGGTAACTGATGTTGGTGTTGAGGTCCATGGTGGAAGCAAAAACAGTACCTACGTGGTAACCTAGGGCAACATTTTCAAAGACAACAAAACTGTACGTGCCCTGGCTGAAAACAGGGGGGTTGTCCTGTGTGTCCAAGACAGTGATGGTGACAATGGCTTGGTTCTGTGACTGAAGATGGCCACCATCAGTGGCCACGATCTGCAACTGGTAAGCAGTTTTCTCCTCCCTGTCCAGGGCTATTTTTGTTGTGATGACCCCTGTCTGCCCATGGACCTGAAACCTGGAGGTATCTCCAGCTGAGATGCTGTATTTGACTGTCCCATTGGGGCCCAGATCGGGATCCGTGGCAGACACGGTGGTCACATAGGTTCCAGCTGGCTCATTCTCTTGGATATGGGCAAAATACTGAATGGGGTAAAAGACAGGGCTATTGTCATTCACATCCAAGACGGTCACATTAACTCGGGCTACCGAAGAAAGGGGAGGAGAGCCCAAATCAGTGGCCAAGACCTGCAAGGAGAAGTGAGACTGCTCCTCCCGGTCCAGCTGCGAGATGGTGCTGAGCTTGCCTGAAACTGGGTCCAGGCGAAACATCTGGCGAGGGGTCACAGAGGAGGGGCCAACTGCTGCCAGAGCTGGCTCAGCTTCCTGCAGGGAGAAGTGGACAGTCCCATTGTCCCCCAGGTCCCCATCAGTGGCACTCAGGACAAGCAGCTCAGTTCCTGATGGGGAGTTTTCAGCCAGGGACACCTGGTAACCCTCAGGCTGACCGAAGCGAGGCTTGTTGTCATTGACATCCAGGATGGTCACCACCAGCTGTGCGTAGGAGAATTTAGGCTGCACCCCCTGGTCACGGGCACTGATGTTGAGCACCACCTGAGAAGCAGTCTCCCGGTCCAGCCTGCTGGAGCTGGATGTGCCCGCAGCAGTGCCACCCTCGGGGACAGCCGTGGTGACCAGCCCGCTGTGCTCGCTGATGCGGAACCAGCCCAGCTCGTTGCCCGAGACGATGCTGTACTTGAGGTTGGCGTTGAGGCCCGAGTCACGGTCCGTGGCACTGAGGCCCCGCACATAACTGCCCGGGGGCACGTCCTCGCTGATGTTCACCCTGTACACTGACTGCCCGAAGACAGGCGGGTGGTCGTTGATGTCATTCACAAAGATCACCAGGCTGGCCACCGAGGAGCGGCTCACGGGAGCTGCCACCGCTCCATCGGGGGAAAAGACGGAAGTGGGGGAGCCTGGAGGTGGCGGTGGGGCCCCGTAATTATCCGCCACTGCCACGGTAAGGTTATAAGCCGGGATGCGTTCCCGGTCCAGCGCAGCCGCTACCTTGATAAGGCTGAGGTTGGGTACCTTACTGCTGTGCACCTCAAAGTGCCGCTGCTCGTTTCCCGCCAGGATGGACACGGAGATGTTCCCGTTGGCCGCCGGAGAGTCGGCATCGCTCACCGTCAGCAGGGCCACCACCGTGCCGGGGGCCGCGTTCTCATCCACAGAGGCAAACCGGGAGGTGGCCGGGAAGTAGCGGAACTTCACCCGGGGCTCGTTGTCGTTGACGTCGAGCAGGCGGATGAGGGCCTCGGCCCGGCCGCTCAGCGCCGGCACCCCGCGGTCCATGGCCTGGACCGTCAGCGAGTACTGCTGCCGCATCTCGTAGTCCAAGCGCTCACGGATGCGGATCACCCCACTCTCAGGGTCCACCTCAAAGGGGAGGCTGCCAGCCCCGTCCCCAGCACCGCTGCCATCGCCTCCTTCCAGGCGGTAGCGGATGTCAGCATTGGTGCCCTCATCGGCATCGGCCGCAGTGACCTGGAGAACGCTGGCCCCGACGGGCGCATCCTCAGGCACTCGTGCCTGGTAAAGTGTCTGGCTGAAGATGGGGGGGTTATCATTGATATCCTGGACGGTGACGTTGACCTGAAGGTACCCTCGCCGACGGGGCTCGCCCTTGTCCTCCACCTGCACCAACAGCTGGTAGGTGGGGGTGGCCTCCCGGTCCAGCCCTCCACGGGAAACCAAGTGCAGGAAAGCCCCCTCGCCGCTGGGGTTGAGGGTGATGTTGAGGCGGAAGCGGCCCTCCTCGTTGCCGGCCACAATCCGATAGGAGCCATGGTCCACGCCATTGGTGCCACTGTCGGCGTCAGTGGCAGTGTCCAGGATGAGCTGGCGCCCGCTGCCCGTGTCCTCCTTGAAAGTCACCACGATGGAGGGGTCGGGGAAGACGGGCGCGTTGTCGTTGAGGTCGAGCACCAGGACGCGCACCTCGCTGGGGTAGGTGGGCTGGCTGGAGAGCACCACCAAGTCCACCACGTCGCTGGCCAGGCTCTCGCGGTCGATGGTGGCGCGGGTGTGCAGGGCGCCCGAGGTGGCGTTGATGGCGAAGAGCTCGTGGTGCTCGCTCAGGCGGTAGGTGAAGCCGGGCCGGGTGGCGATGGTGCCCACCCAAGTGCCGGGCGGCTGCTCCTCCAGCACCCGGAACACCTGGCGCGGCTCCGCGGCGGCGCTCCCCAGCGGCGGCAGCAGCAGCGACAGCAGCGACAGCAGCAGCGGCGGCCCGCGGGCGGCGGGGGGGGCGGCCCATGGCGACCCGCGGGCGCAGCGCCCCGAGGGGGCGGCCCGGCGCCGCCGCTCGCCCCGCTCCCGCTGCCCTGCCCGCCGGCTCTCTCGGCACCCGCGGACGCTGCGCTCCGGACGCGGAGTGGAGCGGAGCCGGCGGCGCGCCGCGCTCACGGGACG
This sequence comes from Motacilla alba alba, assembly GCF_015832195.1. NCBI lineage: Eukaryota > Metazoa > Chordata > Aves > Passeriformes > Motacillidae > Motacilla > Motacilla alba. Next base: position 65,825,559 of record NC_052019.1, read on the forward strand.
CTCCGGCTCTGCCTCTGCCGCCGCTCCTCCCGCCGCCGCTCCGGGGCTGGGGGGCGGCCGGAGGCGCCGCGCCGCATCGCCGCTCAGCAGCCGCCGCCGCTACCGCCGGGGCCCCCGCTGCCCGCCGCTCCTGCGCGGTGCCCGCCGCCCCGCCGGCATACCCGGGCGCACGGCGGCCGAGGCGGTCCGTGATCCGCGGCCGCCCGGACCCAACTTTGCCCGGCGCTCATGGATCCCGGCCCTCTTGACGCCCGGGCCGGCTCCCCCCACGGCCGCCCATTGGCCGCCGAGCCGCGCCGCCCCGCCCCGGCCCGCCCCCCGCACCTGAGGGGCCGCCCCGGCGGGACCGGGACGGGCGGGCAGCGAGGGGGAGCCCCCCAGCCGCGCCGGGAGCGGCGCGCGGCTCCCCCGGGACGCTGCTGCCTGCGGCGGGGAGCGAGCCGGGAGCCGGGAGGAGTGGGCCGGGCTGCCCCGGGCTGCCCCGCGTACCGGGGGACGGGGCTGCGGCGGGCGCCGCTTACTTTGGAGGCAGTTCTGGAGGGAACTTGCGCGTCCCGTTATCCCGGGAAGATGCGGCGCTGAGCGCGCCTCCCGCGGGCCGGCAGCGCCCTCTGCCGTCACCGCCCGGCGCGGCTCCCGGCGCCGGGGAGCATCGCCGGGATACCGGAGCATCCCGCGGGAACCGCGTCCTCGGCGCCGACTGAAAAACCTCCTCCTTCCTCCATCCCAAAAAATCGAGGAAGCTCCTTTTTCCTGAGGCGGCTCAGGCAGAAAAAGTTTTAATTTTGTTTGAGTTCTTCTTTAAATACGAGCAGCGGTCGTAAACACAAATCTATAGATGGCAATTAAAGTCCCAAAGGTAAATCTAGCAATTAAAGTGACAACGTAAATCCAGCATAGCCGCATAAGGGATCAGCAAATTACAAAGTTTATTTATCTCTGTGAGTTAAAGAAGCTGGTAGTGTATTTTCCAGCATGGAAAAGTCTGAAAAGGGAGAAAAGAAGTGGAAAAGAAAAAAAAAAAAAAAAAAAAAAAAAGTAGGAGAGTGCAGAAGGATGTGGTGTCAAAAGCAGTTTGTTCCCCGTTAGTACCCTGGATATGATTAAAGAAAGGGAGATCAAATGACCATTAACAGCAATCTTGATTGGAAGCACTAAGGAAAAAGTGATGGTTCCTGTTCCGTATTGTCATCTAACACAAACAGCTCGGGCCAGTAAATCCTGCAAACCCCTGTTTCCTCGAAGGATGGATCCTCACACTCGTGGCCAGCCCCGACCCCATGGACACAGCACCTCTCCCTGCATGGCAGTGCTGTGCTCTGCCTGGATTTAGGTTTTCATTTTCCAGCGCCTGCTACCGACCTGCAGAACGGCTTTTGTGCCTCGCAGGGCTCTGCCTTTCCTAGCTGCACTAGTTCAGTAGGAGATAAGTCATCCGCGAACTATTCTAGGCGTAAACACCTCCTCCTCCTCCTCCTCCTCCTCTCTTGCGAGGGGCTGGGCGATAAATCTATGGGACAACCGAGAGCGGCTGATCCGTGCTGTCGCCCGCCGGGACCCACAGGGCTGCCGCGCTCTGCACCAGTTCTTTGATATTTAACTCCATCTACAGGCGTGCATCGACCCTTGCCTGCAGCCAGCAATTCGCTGGGCGCTCTCGAAAGGTGCTTTCTTTACTTCTTTTACAAAAATGCTGGCGTCTTTTGCTCGCAGCAAAACCCAACAGTGATACACTACTCATGATAAAAGAAGATTTTACGGGCTGGAGGGGGAAGATTACCAACATAAAATAGCATCAACCTTCACTAGAACAGATCTTCGAGCATTCACCATATCCTAATCACTGGAGTTTTTTCCACACTACATGGGATTTTTCACATCTGCCAGGTAAATTTGACCTCCAAGTCTAGAACACAGCATGGAGAAACATTCTGCCCCTGAAAGGGGCTTTGGTTCTTTCCCTAGTTATGATTAGAATTAGAATTAATCACTAACCAACTATTTTTCATGTGGAACAGGCACAATCTTGTTCTGACATTGTTCAAGCTCTTCTGTGCCCACAGTTTGTGCGTCCCTCTGGGTTCTTCTCTCGAATGTCAAAATAAGAAATGCTGCTGCAAAAGTATGGAAATTCAAATATATGAAAGCAAAACATCAGCCTTTTAAATACTGTACATCAGAGGTAAGCAACATGGCTAAAATTCTGGGCAAGAAAGAACAGCCAGAAAACAGGAGAATATCTAGACAATAGGTTTAAAAGCAACATTTTTTTGCTACTCTACAAACTCTTAAGCAATGCCTGTCAAGATTAGAGCTCAGAATTATCGTCCGTTCCCCTCGCATAATATTAAAAGAAAATGATACATTGCAAAGTTTTGCAACACATGAGAATTAATAGAACAAAATATATTTGCCAGTTTACAGGCCATGTAATTTAATATTTGCAATTATATCAATGCTCTGATATGATAAATGTATAAATGTAAATATCTCAGAATTTCTTATAAAACATAATTTGCTTAAGCCTTTTGTACCTGTAGATGTAAAAGTGTTTTTCTAGATGAGTCATTTACAAAAGAAAAAAGAACATCCTTTAAATTCCTGAAGTGTTTCAATATATCAAAGTTCCATTCCTTGGGATTCATAAAGTTACTTTTTAAAATCCAAATGTGTATGAAAGCTATACAAAACTTTACAGACAATTTTCAGTTACAAAAATAATTACAGGCAAATTTAAAAAATAATTTTCTCATTACAACTGTTTTTTGGTTTTTTTTTTTTTTACTGTGAGCTGGTTCAAATGTAACCAAACTTAGAAGACATTTTAAAGCCAACTGTACTTTTTAAAAAGTTATTTTAATGGCTAAGAAAAAGCCCATTAAAATTGAAGCAGCTTTGGGAGGTATTAAGCAATACCTTTATTATACAGTCTGTGCATGTCAGTGGAATTACTCTGGTGGTTCATCAGCATAAGTGTGGGTTGAGTTTTGACCCCTTTTAGATTAACACAAATACATTTCGACAGCATTAAGACTGTGCTAGGAAGCACTCCACCACTTTTAACTTGCAGGAATGGAAATAAAGTGAAGAACAGGTCAATTTTGCACTTTTTGTCTTGCCTCCAGCTCTGTTGATAACACCTCCCAACACTTCATCAGGTTTTCACCTCCAGATATCGGAGAAGCAATCTAATCCCAACACTGTCCAGCTCATGCTCCACTGCAAAGTCTTAATAACGACCTCAGTGTCCATTGTCAACAGATCAACACATCTGGCTGTCACATTTAATGTGCTTCCAACGCTGTTTTTGCCTAAAGTGGGCCATGATGCTGCTGAAATGTTGTGCTGGAAGGCACAGACAGTACAGAAGCAGAGGGCTGATGAATGAAGTGAAAAGCGTTGTAGGGAAGAAAAATATTCTAAGCAATTTTTTTCCTTGGGTAAGTCTAGTGAAAATTGAATGCATACCTATTATCTCACACAGCCCTCAGAGGTCTCAGGGTTGCAATTGGATATCACAACAGGGAGAGAATTTTATTCTGCAGCCAGAACAGGAACTGGTCATGAATTCAGCAGATCTGGCAGGTAGGGTTCTGTGTTTTCTATCTGATGAGCTGAAGGTAGGAGCGGAAAGGCTCTGTCTGATGCACCGTGCTCCTGAGTGATGCAAGACTGGGCACGGGCCATTCTCATTATTCCTTGAAGGCAGCTGGAATCCTGCCCACACTTGCATCATTGCAGTTTCGTCAATGATCTTAAAGGTCTTTTCCAACCTAAATGATTCTATGATCATCTACAGACCCCAGCTTCATTGAACTTCATTGATGTAAGGCGTTTTTTTCTTAAGAGGATGCAGGGTGTGTTTGATGAATGAGTAAATCTGTTTTTCTTTGGTTCTCTTACTGAACTTTTTCTCTGTTGCATCCTTTTACTAACTGCACTTGAATTTTTAACACCACTTTGTATTTCAGCTAGGGACAGATAGAGTGAAAGACACCTTTGCTCCACCACTTTCTCCTGTGATGCTCCAGGAATAAAAATATTACTATAGCTTTTTTCTCAGGAAGCAGTTTAGCAGTCCTTGAGGCAGAATAATGTTGATTTAAATCAATAGGTATTGAACCCTACCTTTTCATTATTAGATAGATAATACATCAGGAGTCCTGCTATTGTTATGAGGACTGAACACAGCATATCAACCAAGTTCCACTTGCTCTGACACTAAACAATTCAGATGGGGGGAGTCATAATGTGTCACTGAGAATCACATCCTCCCAGACAAGGACAGCAGCATCTGACTTTCAGAGCCTGATTCAATTCTCAGTTCCCATCCCAGTCACACTAATGAGAGCTGAACTGGCCTTTTGATATTTATTACTTAATAGACTCGCTCTGCTTGGAAAAAGAACATTAAAGTGTTTTTCCAGCCATGTTTTATAGCCTAGAAATGTACTGGTCTGAACTCAGTAGTTTAATTTTTCAACACCTGCTCTGCAACACCATGTTTTCTTTTTCCTTTGACAGCTAGAGCACCCCACAGTGCTCTTAACTGCATATTGTGGCTGTGGATTTTTTTTTTTTAATTAAGGTTTGGGGTTTTTTTAATAGCTCATGGTCTGGCTGCTGGCAAAACCCTGCTGAAGTCAACAGCTACCACATTTTAAAAGGTTTTGAAAAATATCTTCTACATTTCAAGTGTTAAATTCAGCATTATTTGACTCAAAAGTCAGATTTCCATCAAATGAACGGATGAATCCCATCACTCCTGAACCGAAAAAGAAAGTAAAAAGTTCCTGTAAAAAAACCCTACCACCAAAAAAGTGGAAATCCTGCAGTTCAAAGCCAAAATTGTAGTGATCTCTGGCACTTAAGGATAACTTAAATGACCAGGAGAAGGAAAGAGAATCTCAAAGCAAGTGCTCGTTTTTGGTTCACTTTTGTTTTAAGCTCTCTGATTTCCTTGTCACAAGATGCAAAATCCTAAATTGCAACAAAGGGCTTGTATAATTCTCTTTTCTATCGTCACAGTAGAACTTCCATGGATCAAAACAGGAGTTTGCAAAGTAACTGGGAAATACTGAAATATGTGGAATGCACACATATTGTTATGGCTTGGAAAGCCACAAATTGAAAAAGCAAAATTAAAAACAAACAAACAAACAAAAAACAAAGGCTTTAATAGTATTTTGTCTATAATATGCTACTTAGTCATTAAAAAAACAAACAAACAAAACAAAACAAAAGCAGTGCTGTCAGCTATTTTAGCTGGTTTATTAAGATGATTTTAAGACTGAAACTGTAATTTCCTGGGAACCCACAAGATGGTAGAGTTCAGCTGAGGAGAGAAACTAGCCTGAATCTTTTGCCTGGACCATGAGCACATAGTCACTAACTAGTTAAAAGTGCTAATTTTGCTATGCCCCAGAAACTCAAACAATTTTGATCTTTTTCTTTTCTTTTTTTTTTTTTCATAATCTGTTTAAACATTTGGAAAGCTTTTCTTTTCTGGCTTAGTCTTTGTTTTTTATTTGAAGGAATGCACCTCATTACTCCTTCAAGCATCTGTATTCCATACTCTTGATGGAGTTTAGTAATGAGATGCAATTACTGACAGCAAGACACTGGAAAAATAAACTATTTGTCTGGAATCCAGAAAATCTGAAACACATCATCATGCAACTGTACACAGTCACTGTGAAGCTGCTGGGCACTTACTCAGTCTTCATTAAACCAAGCAACCTAAAATCTCTAAAACCTAAATCTCTTAAAGTCTCTAAATCAGAAATCCCACCTATTATCCAGTAAAACAGCTCAGCAAATCTACAAATCTGGAAGTTAAATCTGTTCATTGCAGCCCAACAGCTTTACTGGTAGTCACCCTGATGTTAAGCGGGGCTTTGCTGATTCTCTTGTCATGATGCCAGTTGCTCAAGGAAGAGAAATAAAGTACCTGTAACATCTCAAATGCAGTTTTTGAAGAAGTAAGGCCGTGAATGTCCAAATCACTTGGTGATCAGAAGAATAAAATTTTGGCATGAGCGTGGTTACGATGGCAGCTTACTTCATTGTGGATAAATTGGAGGATAAAGCAAGAAAAGCTGGGGAAAAGTATACTTAGAAAGAATTTAAATAAGAGACAGTATCTGCATAATATTCAGAAACGTGTACTCTCTATAGGGGGAAAACAAAGCTCAACAATCTCCCTCAAGTCTTTTAAAAAATACTAAGAAAAATTATGAAGCATTCAAGGGCAAACAGCACACAGGCTCTGTACTGAGCAGTGTGAGATGTAAGTAGGCCTTATACTACAGAACCTTAAAGTAAATTATTATATTTCGTGTTTGATAAAAAAAAATCTCATATTTAAATCAGTCTCAGAATACCACAGAACAAGTTTATTATGTCTTTTTTTTAGTAGCATATGGTGATTTATTAGGAAGACTTTTTGATTTGCCAAGGAAAAACCTTGGAGCCTTTAGGCTGTACAGAAGGTGAAATACATCATGTTTTATGTTAATTAAACTTTTAGTCTTTCACTGATTAAGGAACTAAGGTAGAACTTCATTTTTACAAAAATTGCCAGTAATGTTAAAATTCCAACACATTATGAAAGGACCCCAAGGGTAAGTCACAGTCTCTTTCTATCACTACTTAATGTCATCCTGAGAAGTACTTTTATTACTCTAAGGTGAAATATAGCACAGTAAGTGCTGAATGGGAATTGTCAGTGAGAGCTGGGACTCACATTAGGTGACAATAAATGAGGAATGATTACTTGTGGCTGGAGAAGCAGCTGTAATGTCCCGTGCAGGGGAGTCTAATTCCTGAGAGAAGGAATTTGAAAATACCAAAATGACAGGTTAACCCAGAGATGGGCCAGAAAAGAACTTTCTCTTGAAATTTATTTTCGTGGCAGTTAGAGGGCTGGAGCAACCCGGGTCAAATACAGCAGGAGTTGAACCCTCCCCAGAACAGAGAGCAAAGTCCCTCCAAAACTCTTTGATGTCCCAGGTTTCAGGTTGTTAGAAACTTTAATAATAAACCTCTTTGGTATGCATAATTTCACATAGATATTTATGTGTGTGTCTGTCTGTCTGGGAATGAAATAGCAATAGGAAGAGAAGAAAAAGGGAGAATGAGCCCAGCAGGTGTTTCTTTTATACCTCTCCAATATTTGAAATGGTCTTTGACTGGGAACCACTAAAATTTCTGCCATCATTTTCCTTAGAGAATGCCTCGTTTACAGACTGCAGTGTATGCTCTGCATGATTTCAGAATAGAGTCCTAGACTATGCTGAGTTGGAAGGGTCCATCAGGATCATTTGGGCCAATAAATTCTGTCTGGTACACTTCAGTATAGTGTACACTTCAACTAGTATAAGATAACTTATATTGGCAAGGGGAAGGGGGGTATTTATTCATTTTATGCAAGCTTCATTTGAAGCTAAGCTGCTTCACTTTCTTGAGGAGTCATTATCCATATGGAAAAGCCACTGTCCATTCCATTTGACTCATTCATCTGTTTTACAGCTGACTGCTCCATTTAATTTTGAGGTAACAAGGACTTACCACCCTCCCTCCCCACTTAAAATGTTTCTGTCAATGTTTCTGGTTTTGTGACCCTAATGAAAAGCTGAAAGCTGTTCCCTAGTCACCATTCCAGGGCACAGCAGGAAAGAGGCACAACAGGTTTCAGCCCCTTCATGGTAATAAACGTAACCAATATAACCCTACAAACTACCATAACTAATTCCTTCACACAAAATGCACTGAATGCAGAGACCCCAGATCAGGAGAGCACCTGCTTGGCCATGGGGAGGCACTGCAGGTTTCTAAAACTGACTATTTCAGACTATTTCTATTTTATTTCTGCTTTGGCAGGAATGTTTTTTCACCTTGAGAGCATTTATTAGCCAAACTCTCATAATTGTCTGTTCTATAAATCCTGTTATGAAGTTAATCCAGTGTGCAACCTTAACTAAACAATTATTTGCTCTTAAAGTTCTTGTCTTTATAATCCAAGCCACATTTTGAAGCAAATATTTAAAAAGACACTAAATATTAGGAAGCCTCGTATTTTCACACTGAAATAAACATTTCCATCGCTCCGGTTTTGGTGTCTTTTGAAACCATCATGTTTATATCACAGTGTTATTGTGAACCAGATTGGTTTGAAGGTTTATGTTTAAATAAGAAGCATAATTAGGCTTTCAGAAAGGCAGGTTTATCTTTGTGTTTATAACCAAACCTTTCTCCCTATCTGGACTTCTGTTCTGCTGGGGGTGCCCCTGCCAGCCCAGCTCAGGTTTGCAGACAACGAGGTTGGTAGCCCAGCAAGGTTGGTGCCCCAGGTGACAGCACAGGTGACATGGGGGACACATCCAAACATTAATTGCCTTATCTTCTACCTACAATTTTCTTTTATGCTTTCCCTGACAGAGCACTGACCTTAAAATGGGAGGCAAAGCCTGGAAGGGATGCAGAAGACCTGTGAAGGCAGGGAAGCTTTTGGTTTAGCACAGTTTCCTTGCCCTTGCCAAGGAGGAGACCAGCATGCTGCAGACCTGGTAGCCTTGCTGCAGCATGCCCCAGGCCTTGACCAGGGAACAGTCCAGCTTCTTTCGCCAGATTTCTCTACCATGGAAACGTGGCTGTTGGGGAGAGGGATGGAAGTTTGCTGGGGCAGAGAACCAGGAGCAGAGCCATGGTAATGAGATAATTCCCTTCCTTGCCCTGCAGTTTCTCAGCATTGAACTCTTCCTGCTGCATGCAAGTCATGTCCCCTTAAAATTCACTAAAACTAACTTGACTTGTCCTAATTTCTGTCCTTTTCCATGCTCCAGGAGTGTGCACCAGAAATTGTGCTGGGTTGGTGTCAGACAGAGCTATTGTGTTTATGTTTAGGGTGTCTCAGGATAAATGGCTTTGGCACATCACTGCTCACAGGTGGACTGTTCTTGGGTGCAGTCTGTGCCCACGGAGTTTCTCAGGCTGTTGCAAACTTGGACTTGTATGTAGAGAGTTGTACTGGGCTTGACAACTTAAAAATGTTGTCAAATCACTTCCTAATATTTTGCCATTAATAAAGGGCTTTTTTGTTGTTTTTGTTTTTGTTTTTTTTTAAGTATATACCAAGGGGTTATATCTTGGCAGGTCAGATTTTTTCTGCAGGAAGTGTCACAAAGCAACATCTCAAATTAAAGATGGTACACATTTCCCACAGCACACTTTTCCTTAGTGTTGCTTCTACTCATCACAGCTTTACAAAGTACTGCCAAAATCCCTGTGTGAAAAACACCCCCCTGTTCTTTGGAACTCCCTCCTGCAGCACAAGGGAGGGCACGGGCAGGCAGGATGGATGCAGGGAAGGAGAACCATAGCTAATCTTTCTGTTTGCCTGGAAACCTGAAATTGTTGGTGAGCATTTCCCAGGGAAATAAAAGTAATTTAATAGATATATGGATGTCTGTTTCTGTGGAATGATGTGTGCACTAGGAAGCACATACAGCAATTAGCTCTAAGAGCTATTAATGCACAGCCCTGGGTCAGAATAATTTCAACAGAAAGATTTTTTTTTTCAGCAGAAAGTTCTCATAAAAAGGTGTCTGCAATTGAATCTTTTTAATTCATCTTCCTTTATCTTTCCTCTCTCGGTGTTTACCTTGTTCATTGAGATCTTGAGCCATGAAGAGCAGGGACTGAACTCACTCCACATTTGAAGCACCCATACCACAGTGGCATCCCTCCATGATGGAAGTCCTTTTCTTAAGTAAAATCCCAGGTAAGGAAAAAAAAATATTAATGAAAAGACCTTGCAAAAATATTCTGCCCCACTTGCCCAACTCTAGCTAAACAGACAAAAAGAAACCAGAATGCTGTATAATGAGCTCTTGGGGTCATATCATTGTGAATCAAGTTTTATAAATCATTTCCTGAGAAATTTGAAGCATAAAACCCAAGGACTTATTCAGCTTCTTATTCTGTTGTCTTAGATCTGGCTTCCTACCAAAAGAGGTTTACCACAAAGATGTTAGTGCTGTATTTCAGATCCAAGTGCCAATATCAGTATTTTTCAGAAAATAAAACTTCATTGTTAACCAAATTTATTTAAAAACAAATCAGCAGGACCTCTTTGTAATTATGTATGTGCCTAGCTACTTGCAAAATCTTTTCTTTATCTGTAATCCTTCAGAGGATGTAGTAGAAAAGGGCCAGTTCCTCTGAGTTTCCCCCCTGCTCAGAGTCTCAAAGGGTTTAATTGTCTGCACAGATGTTGGTCTCAGCAGGGTACAGTAGCTCTCTGTTATTTTTTAAAAGGGGGAAGAAAAAAAGTTAAAGATTTTGCGAAAACTAATACTCTAAGTATTTTCTTGGAGCATCTATGTAGATCCCTTTTGGCTGTCTCTGAGCATATGAAAAGATGGACTGTATTTCCAAGCAGCTCTGGACACAAAGACAGCGTTCTGTGTCCCCCATGTCCCACCATCCTGCCTGCCCTGCCCAGCCTGGCCCCGGGGGCTGCCCCTGACCCCCAGCCCCAGCCAGCGTGCCCATGTCTGCCCTGTGCCTGGGGATGCTGAAAACAGCTCTGGGATGCTTTGCCTTTGTGCAGGTGTAGTCTCCCTTCTCTAAGAGGGGGCTGCATTAGGTGGATTTGCATGATATTTGCATATCTTTCCTAAGAGAAGCTGTGGCTGCTCCGTTCCTGGAAGTGTCCAAGGCCAGGCTGGATGGGGCTCTAAGCAACCTGGTCTAGTGGGAGGTGTCCCTGACCAAGGGGTTGGAACTAGAAGGTCTTTTAGGCCTCTTCCAAACTGAACTGTTCTATGACTCTGATCATTTTTTAAAAGTGCAAATTGTACTGTAAGGAAGTATCTTATTTCTGTTACACATGTATGAAGGTACCTTGAACAAAGTGAGAATGACCACGTCTCAAATCAGTAAGAATGAAAACTGCTAATGAAATGATTTTCTGGATTTGTCCTACCTAACATATGCCTTTTAATTTAATTTTCAACACTTTATAGATGTAAATTTGCTTTCATGCTTTCTCTTAAATTTAATACGTATTGTGATTGGAAGTCATCTGCTATTATGTTTTGATCATGTCAAAAATGAGCACTCTTGTTAGTTCTACTACAGTTATCTGAAACTCATTTACAACAATCTCCTTGTTTTTCAAAATAATTGCATCCCCAGAAAGCTATTAATTGCATTTAAAAGCACTACCATTAGCCAAGGCCTTAATTATGCAAACATATTCAGTGTCCCCATGATGCTTAGATAATCAAGGTGGCACTGTCTAAACAGCAGCCATGTGCTTAGGTCTTTCTGCCCTTGGCTGAATAATCTTCCCTGCACCTGTTGTGCACCACGAAATAATGGGATGTCTAATGAAATAATAAAAAAACCCCTAAAAGATGGCTCTGACTCCAGTTCACGCCCTGAAGTAATATTCAGTTTTTTCCTATCAGCAAAGGACATGATCCGAGATATCGATTGATTATTAGTAGGCTTTTTAACAGCAGAATTTTGCAAGATGAAAGCTCTCCTTGCCTAGTCTGTTTTCTTTCAAATGCCTGTTTATAGATCAATTATTTAAAAAAAAAAAAAAGAAAAGGAAAAGGTCCTCCAGTTATATGGATCAATATTCAACAAATCATTGACAGAAGGGAATCCCCATAAGGCACAATTAAATTCTGCAGCAGGCAAATTCCACATACACCGGCTTTCTGACCACTGTCAATTGGGATATTCTGGAGGATATGCTGTCTAAAATGTAGAAAAATAATCATTCATTACTGATTCCTAGAACAATGGCTACAATCCTTGATTAGGATCGTCCCATTATTTTATTTGGATTATAGCATAAACTCCTTTTTCATGAGGAATTGTTGCCTTATTCCACATGCATTGCTTCATCCCCTAATAAATTTATGGCATAAACATGAAATGCTGCAGATGGAGCTGGTATATTGCTCTGAGGTGGTTGCTGCAGGTGGATTTGTGTGCATGAGGTGGACAAGTCACCCCCTGCACTGAAGCAGGTGCCCATATTTTCAGGAATGCTGCTGAGGCTTATCCTGCCCTGCTCTCGCGGGAGGTACCGCTGGGACCCCATGCTGCCTGGCTGGTCTTGCGTCCCTTTGTTCCTGAACAAAGGAGCCTCAAGGTAAAAGCAGCCCAGATCCTTGCTCTGTTATCTGCATTGATTACAAAATCAGTTCATGCTACTGAGCAAATGCTCTATAAATTGCTTTCACTGAGGTGCCTCCTGTTTATTGTCCACCCGCGCTGGTCACTCATTTCCTACAGTGTTTGTGCTCAACACCCTCAAAACATCTCGATTTCTTTCAGCTTCCCAGGCTGGTGTGTTTCCTTAGAGCCTTGCTGATGCCACTTGATAAGCCTGCTCTTAAAAAAAAAAAAAAAATCAGACATCAGTGATCACTACATGCCCTGTGGACTGTGTGTTGGATGTGTGGAGCAGCCCCCTGCTCATGTGCCTCCTTCCCAGCTTACCTCCAGTGCCAGCAGTGCAGCCACACTTTCATTCTTTGACAGAGCTCTCTTCTCTCTCTTTCTGCTAACTGGACATCAGTGCATTGCTTTCCCTTTCAAGGTTAACCCCATGGAGCCAAATTTCATCTTGGATCCTGTTACTCTTTGGAATTCTGCACCACAAAAATGAAACACCCTGTTCTATTCACTGCTAGCTCGATGTTACCCAGTGTTTTAGAGCAGAGCTTTGTCATCATTCCTCGTAGAGCCTAAGATGATGTCTGAAAGCTTGCTGTATGTCCACTTCAGACAACACTTTGCTCATCATAGCCTGAAGTGCATCTCTCTATCCTTGCTCAGTGGATACCTGGCAAAACTGAATTTCTTTCTATCCTCTAAAGCATATCACATTTTACCTTCCTATTACAAAATGTGTGATTCAGATGATGAGAGAAAGATCTCACCATTGTTTATACTGACAGTGTTTTCTCCCTCCTTGATTTTCCTAATTAGCAAGATGTAGTCAGTGCTGCATGGAAACATGGGAACCTATGAAAAATTTTATAGAATTGGCTCTTATACACTTAGGAATATCAAGTGCTTTTCAAGATAATAGCATCTGGTACCAGAACCTGGAATACAAATTATACTTGGTAATAGAGGAGTTAAGGATGAAATAAAATCAATGTCTGTGCTGTGAACAAAGAGGAATCTGAGTGTTCCATTTTTTAAAACTTAGTAGAATACCAGAGATTATTTGAGCATGAATTTCACTGGCACATTTACTATCATTTTTAGGTGGAGAAAATCTGATCTTATGCAAATTCATCTGTTTGCAAGCATTTCCCATGTATCCAGGTATTGTAAATTAGAATAAAAATCTATAGATAGGATTAATCAAGCCAGGAGCTTCCCATAAAATGCTGCATATGTTCATATGTGAAATATACATGCAAGAGTTTCAACATACTGAAAGATGCCTAAGGAGATAAAATGTTCACCTCACGTCTACTGGATCAAAGTCAATCTAGGCTTGATTTGAATTATTGGAAAAATTCCCAGGATTTCACCTTGCAAGTGTGTCCAGTAAGTACTTGTAATGGCCAAAACATATTTGTAAGCCAATAAATCAGCTAGTATTATATTTCCATGCTAATTAATCAGCAAGAAGGATCCTTTACCCTATTTCATGCAAATACTGAACAAAATTTGCAGTATTTTAGTTCATATGCCATAGGTAGAAATGAGAGGTAGTCTGGAGTGTGTCTTGCTCCACCTCCTCAGCAGGGGCACTGAAGGACAGAACTATCTTTGGATGAGATCAAGCACTTTTAATCAGAGTTGCCCTGATCCTTTGAGCTGTCCATGTCATCTAAAACCTTCAGTGATGTTCATTCAGTGATGATTTTCACACTGTTCATGATGAGTTAGTGAGAGATAATGATAAAATTGAGCCAGTTATATCAGTCTTGCAGAGACTGAAGCATTAAATTTATTTATGGCCAGTGAAGACAGGCAAAAGCCTGTCATCAAAGATCACAGAATCATAAAACCATTAAGGTTGGGGAAGACCTCTAAGATCTTCGAGTTCAACCATTAGCCCAGCACTACCATGTACACCACTAAATCATGTCCCCAAGTGCCACATCCACACTCCTTTTGAACAATTCCAGGGATGGTGATTTCATCACCTCCCCGGGCAGCCTCTTCCAATGCCTGACCATCCTTTCAGGGAAGAAATTGCTTCTATAATCTAATCTAAACCTCCCCTGGCACAGCTGGAGGCTATTTGGGAAACTCTGGGCCTGACAAAATCCTCTCTTCAGTCTTCAGGGTTCATTCTGTGTGTCCATAGCAGCGATGGTGGAGGCACATGTTGGATTTGGGCAGGAGTTGGAAGTGGAAATGAAAGGAGCTGGCTGCTGTCACAGCAGTTTCAGCTGGGTAATGTCTCTCCTACAGCCAGAGACTGCAGTAGCATGTGTTTACCCAGAGAACTCTTCAATAATGTATGGTAGGCTGAGGAGCACATCATAATTCTGTCAGGATGGAAAAAGTAGCAGAGAGGGGCTGCTTCAACATCCAAATTGGCTCAGGAACCTCTGCTGAGAGGGCTTCCCAGTGTGGCATCACTGTCACAGCAATCCTTCCATTTTGTACCCATTAACACTGCCCAAGAAAGAATAAAAGATGATAAAAGCTGAATTTTCAAAAAAAAAAGGAGCTAAATTCATCTGTAGCAGTTCATCAAACTCCATAATAATAGGACAGAAGCTGCAAGGATTAAAAAAAAAAAGCTTTTTTTTTTCCAGAGATAGCTGTAGTTGGCCACTTGGCTGCAGTTTGGCCACTCTGGCTGGCTTGGCAAGGCAAGGACACAGTGTGTGCTCTGTCACTGCAGAGGGAAATGTCCACCCTGGTCAGCACAGGCTGTGCCACTCAGCAACCAGGAGCTGAAAGGCTCCATCTCAGGTACAAATTTCTTCTTTAAATAATGTATTCTGTGTCCCAGGGATCAGATTAAAAGTAAAGGATGCGATTAAAGGATTTCCTCTCTCTTTTCTCTTTTTGCTGTTTCTCAATGCAGAAACTCCATTGAAAAAAATCCCTCAGGGACAGAGAGGAAAGAAATGTCTAAATGTTATAATACCTGTTCTCCTTGAATTACTTTTTTGGTCATAAAACCATAGCAACATATAACTCACTTCTATCTCTCTGTTTGTCAAGTGTCAAGCAAACTGGAGCTACTGAAGTGCAACTGGTGGCTAGCAAGGATTTTTTTCCCAGCCATATAATAATTTATTTATTTATTTATGACAAGGAAACATATGCATGCCTGCAAATTTTATAATTTTAAAACTGAAAATGATCTTGGTTCCAGAGAGGCAATGAACTGTCCTCATTCTGCAATTTGACACTTGAAGAAGCTTCCTGTGAGTTCTTTCATTTTCATTTCCTCGTCTTCTCGGTTTTGGCCATAATGTGTGTCCATGGGTGCATGTTACAGGGAGGTAGGGATTCAGGGAGAGGGCTCTTGATGGCAGGGGAGAGAAAGAGGGGGGGAAAGGAGTTAGAACAAATATGGACATAATACTGGATATTAGGCAAGTGCAGGATATAGCCCAAAGAATGTGGGTGTGGTCTCACCTGTAGCTCTTAATAATTATTGATAAAACTGAAGGATACAAGATATTTTAGCTTTGCTAGCAGGTCTTTCAGACTCTGCTTTTAAGATGGAAAATAAAGAGCTCTAGGGTAGAGACCATCTGTGTGTCTGTATATTGGAGACACTTGTCTGTACAACACTTTTAATTCAGTTGTAGGTTGGTTTTTTTAATGGCTTTATTTTGTGCTTGTAAATTTTAAAGAACTTGAGAGGTATAGGGTGATTAGGAGAGTTCAAAGGAATGCTTGCAATTAAGCCTGAATATAAATATTTTAAAGTGAAAGTGCACAGAATTCTGCATTACAGTTGTTCCAGAAAAATATTCCTATGGCTCTGCTCCCATGAGTGCTGATATTTACCCCAAGAGAGCCTGATCACACATCTACCAGAGGAGAGGAGATACCTCAAAGGGAATCTCTGGCACTCATATTAACACCTTCAGAAACATCACCCTGTTCTACCTACAGAGGCAGGGAGATTTACTGAATCTGCTGGCTCCTTTTGCAGCAGAAGGATAACAGATTCCTGATTTGTTGTTTTGTTGTTTTTTTTTTTTCCCTCAGACTGTTACAGTGAGTTAAATAGATTTTTGTTTGCAGATGCCAATGACTTCTAAACAATGCCACCATTGTGAAGGCCTGCCCTCCACACTGCAGTGCCTGGAGTGGCTTTCCTTTCGAGGCTACCACTCCCAATTATCTGTCCCCCTAATGAGCATTCCTTATTTCTGAGAAGCTGTAACCTAGAGGCTGAGGTTGTATTGTTATGACAGCGCAACTGTGTATTGATGTCAAGCTTGTAGGTCCCTTATCAGTTGTCTGCCCCAGCGCATTCAGTCCAGGACAAACATCGTCAAGGCGACTCCATTTACAAGAAGTCCCTGCAGTGCTCAGAAATCCCAGATGCTATCAGGGAGTCTGGACAGCCAGGGGTATAGTGTGACAAAGTGAAACCTCATAGCCCCGTGTGCCTCTGTGAGGCCGAGGCCCGAGCTCCCCTCCGCGCAGCGCCGGCCATGGCTGCGAGTGTGGATGCCATGGGACAGAGAGAGAGAAACGGCAAGCGTTTCTCACAGTGGCTTGTGAGAATTTTGAGGGAGCTGCAAGGACACGATAATTTGTTAAATATAAATAATTAGCAGGTGGTGTTTTTCTGCTTCTTCTTTTTCTCCTGCTCAAGGACAGTGTGTGAGGAAGATGTTTTTGTTAGTTATCCAATCAAATAGACTCTATCGTAACACTCTATAAAAACCGCGTGGTTCCTTTGAATAAAGGCTTCTTATTCTTTTTTTGTACAAGATTGCCTCTGTCTGTTTCTGTATTCTTCACTGCGTGAGACCGACATGCGAGCCTTGTGCCGAGGCCTTTTCCTGTGGCAAATCTTTCCCGGCATTCCCAAACTAAATGAACTCTGCCCTTGAAAGATGAGTTTCCAGCTCTAAACTGCGCTTGGCCAGCGTGGCAAAAATAGGTTTGGTGCCTCAGGTTTTAGCTTTTATATTTTTCGGATTCTGTGCTGCTTTAGTGTGTGGGTCTGAGCTCCATATGAGGGGATAGTGAGCTCTCTTCACAGAGTAGGGAGACAGAACAATTCCTTCTCTAGCTGGGGACCAAGGACAACTGATCCAAATCTCAGGCCCAAGAGCATAAACAACGTGCACTGAAGAGAGAAAAACAAGAAGGATGGGACTATAGCTAAAGCTGTAATCGGACAATTAACTCCAATATGCAAATGGACCAGAACTTATAAAAGTGAGAGACCTTTTGACTGATCATCCATTTTGTGACCGTTTTGGGTTCACCTGGGGTGTGGCCATGGCTGGGCTCTTGTGCTGCCCAAGGTGGATCAACTGAGGGCTCCTAATACCTACTTTATTCTTTAACTCTGTCTAGCCTCTGTTCTAGGTCAGCCTTCTCAAGGCATCAGGTTCTTTTTAGTCTTTAAGGGCCCTTTCATCCCCAAAACTTCCTGTGATCCTGTGGCCAAGGCCCATTCACCTAGGCCTCGTTGGTAACCATCCTGTATTCAGCATGCCGACGCAACTCTGCAAATGTGGCTGTGTTGAATACCAGGCTGAAAGTATATTTTTGCATCTCCCCAGAATATTTTCTCATCAGTGAGAAAAACAGGTTAAAGCTCCCAGGCATTTTGTGAAATAATGTTGCAAAATTTTATTTGTTCGGGCACTTTTTAAAAAAATTTGACTTAAAGGGGTTTATTGTATAAATCCCTTTCAATGTAGCATAAAAGTACATTTCAAAACGAAAAGAATCATCTGAAGCCATCTGAAAAAAATGACTTGTGACATCTTGAAAAGAAGGTATTCCTATTTTTTTATTCTAAATATAGGACTGCTGTAGCTAATAGTTTCAGGTAGGAAAAGACCTTGATTCTGAATGACATCGAGGTATCCTCTGTTCCTGACAGAGGACTAGAATATTTATTCCTCGCTCCTTTAGGTGCATGAATTTACATACATCATATGCTGTACTACGCTGGGTTTATAAGGCTGATAAAAATGATGTATGAGGGTCACATTACATTTTGAAAAGGCTGCGTGTGGGGGAAAAAAAAGCGCACAGAAGGAGAAGGAGACAAAAAGGAAGTCATTATCTGTGAATACAGGCCCAGATTTGGCAAACAAAGCTCAGCCCAGAAAAAACATGTACTGCTGCCTATACAGAAGCATGTGGCTTAATGGGGCTCATGTGGGCATTAGGCTGGCTTGGCAAGGAACGCCGCCAGGAGATTGAAACTGGAGCAAAACAGGAGGCAGATATAAATCAACTTCAAAAGTGGAGTTGAAAGAAATACTAAAGAAAGAAGTGTTTGTTATATACAGAATTAAAACCTAGTGCTGGGGAAGTGGTCCCTTTTATCGCTGGTACATGTCACTCTACACTCACAAGTGTTTCAGAGGGCTCAAAAAACTCCTGAATCGCACGTAAAAGCCAAATATTCCATCCCAAGTGAGGAACAAAAAAGCGATGAATTAACTTAGTCTGCTACCAGATATTCGTTCAGTCATTACACAGGTTTTCCTCATGATCACTGCTGGGCTGGCATGTGCCAGCTGGAGTACCTGGATTCACGCCCAGTGGGGATGTCCATCCATTCCCACTCCTCCAAGCGCTCCCCAGGAGTTCCCTGAGGGACAGCCTGGAGTCAGTAGCTCTCTTTGGGAGCTCTCTCAGTGGGACTCTGGTCTTGACTGCTTGCATCTGCGCCTGTGTGGGTGTGAGAGGGAACACATGAGGTTCCCAACGCCATGAGGTGGGATGCTGTCCAGCACTCTCCTGACAATTTCTGGTCTGGAACAATAGTGCTTTATGTGTGCAGGGGCTGACACAGGACACGGGGAGAGGCAGCCAGGAGGAGAGCAGCTGCAGCTCCTGCTGTCCAGACCAATTCCACCACCTTCTCTTCTCTGAAGAGAAATGGAGCCCCCAAGCCACTCCTAGAGCTGGGTGGGCTTTGCTTGTGCCCTTCACCAACACCATGTATTGGCATTCACTGCGTTCCATTTTCTCCCTGGCACCTTGTGCTATTGGGATGGCAGCAGAGGGAAGTGATTTGCGAGCACAGGAGACTCCTGCAGTGTTTTAGTACTGTACCCTGTTGCCTCTGCTTTGCCGGCTATAACGGCGAGTGACAGCTGCATTTAAATGTAAATCAATAGGGCTTTTCTTTAAGATCGTCACAGCTGGCAGCTTTTTCTCCTCTAGGCTTTTTCTGACATTAAAAAAAAAAAAAAAAAAAAAGTGTCACTACCTGAGAACTATAAGTGCCTGCAGTTCTGTCTTTCCAGGAGGAAGAGGACGTGTTAAAAGGACACATCCTAACAAAACCCTCTAGAAGGTCTCATTTTCCTTCCAGACACACGACTCCAGAGGAAATTCACGCTAAACATGACAATTCAACTTCTCTCGTTCTTTTGTATAATTTGTGTGTTTTGGCTGCTCTGAAAACCTTAGGAACTGCAATCAAAGGTGTTGCAAAATCTGCCTCAATGGAAAGCCTGCAAGAAGGAACACGACTGCCTGCCCCATGGCTGCAGCGCTGCCTGGCAGGTGGAGACTTGTGGCCTCACCTCCATCTCCCAGGCTCTTGTGTGGCTCAGGCTCCAGACTGAGGCATTTCTCCTTCTCTTCTGAAAAGTGTAACAGCTACCACAGGAGCTGGGGAAAGAGGCTTCTGTGGAAAGATGCTGATGACTCATTTTTTGGGAGCATTACCTAGCTAGCCTGCCTTTCACAGCCCTGAGCATCTCTGGAATTGGAAGCATCCTCTGGCCATGCTTCCTGAAGGCCCCTCTGAGGCTGCTCTGACTGGACTCTGAGGTGGGGCACGGCTGAACCTGTCTCTCTGGTTTGAAACAAGGGATGACAGGGCAAGGCGCAGGAAACACAGCAAGCTCAGGCATAGATGGCAAAGAATAAATAATCAGGGAGGTGCGAAATCTGTCTCAGTCTGAAACAGTCCCAAAGAGTAGACCTCATAAATGTGGTGGCAAACCCACATTTACGCTGGTGTCACTTAACTGTCACCATTTCACTCCTTCTTACACAAAATCCTCCTTCTTTCTTTCTTTCTCCTATTTATATCCAGCATATCAGCAGCTCTCAGCTGCAATTCCCTGAAGTCAGTGTGGGCTGCCGGAGACAGGTCTCGGGATGGAGGGAATTGAGCGCCACTGATTCAATTAGCCTCCTGTGACTCATGGCTCAGAGAAGTGCCAGGAATTGATGGGCTTGGGAAAGTGCTTACTTTTTTTCTAATCAGGAAGGAGCAAATCCCAGGAAGTCCAGCAGAGCATATGAACATCAAAGAATCCAAGAGAGCCAGGCCAGCCAAATCCCAGCACTGTGGAGGCGAGCCCAAGCTGCCTAGCAGGACACAGTGGAACCAAGAAAACCTCATGTTATTTTCAACATCTGCATAATCCAGTAAGACAATAAATTATTTGTCACCTAGTTGCAGAGAGATGATTTGAAGGTTGAGGTCTGCAAAGTTGCTGGCAAGCTTACAGCTTTCCAATTTGCTTTTTTTTTCCTAAGGATGTGGCTTCAAAAATTGAAGGAACATGTGAAAAACAAAAGCATCTGAATAAATACAGCTCTTATTTTTCTTATTTTAATACAACTCTTCTATTCTGCAAGTTGTAGACAAAGCATCAATTATTTGTCTGTTGTCAGTGTAATGTTTAGTTGAATTGCCCTAGATTTTATTATTTCCAGGCTAAGGATATTCTTTTCTTTGCCTATCAACAAACACCTCTCTAATTGCAACAGAAGCTATGGGTCTTGTATTCATGCTGCAGAAGACAGGATAATGAAGAAGTCATTATCAGAAATTGTAATTTTTGTAGCTACAGCTATTCTCTCATAATTAATTTCACCACTTTCTGTAGTTCCCCCAGAGAAGGAAAATTAACTGTTGTAGGCCTGGGAAAGAAGGAAGGGAAAAAATCACAGTAAGACTGATTTATAAAGATGAGTGGCATAGAAAAATAAATACTGCCAGTGTATATTACAGAGCCAGAAGTTTTGATGTGGTGGTGTGATGAATTTCTTCCTTCCTAAGTGTTTTAGCTGAGGTCAAAGGTAGGACAGAAGATATTAAGTCAGCACAAAAAGTGAGCTCTGCTCCATTCTTTGGCTTCATGGTGTGCATTAGTTGGTTTAGAAGTTGACAGATGGAGAGAAGTCAAAATCTATGACTACAGTAATAGTCAAAATAGTAAAGACACCACCAGCAACAATTTCACCAGCAGCACTGTAATTTCAGAGCATTCCTTTTCCCCAGGTATTCCAACAACTAGTTTTGAGATCATTAAGAGGTAAAGCTGAGCTTATCTGTGTAATGAATGAATCTGAGGAAAAAAGTAAATACAATAAACCCAACAGACTGGAACAGCAAAGCTGTCTCACTGAAACAAAGAGGGCAGCAGCTGTGAAGGTAAAAAGTGTTCATTTCTCTTTGGTTTAAATTTAATTTTTTTCCTGTTAAGAAGTAGAATATGATCCTGTTTTTCTGTGCCTTCATGAAGATTCTAGAATAATTACAACTGTGAAAAGGAGACCTGTCAATCTTGAGATAATTTCTGTTTCAAATAACTAGAGTATGAAATTGCTGAGCATAAAAAACAGTGACTGTCACCCAGAATGGAGGTGAGAGCAAGTCTGTTCACCTTGGTGCTCTTCAATAGCACTGGTGTAAAAGTGACACCCAGGGTGAGCCAGGCAGATGCTTCCTCCTCATCTTCCCCTCTTCATCAGATCCAGAAATATCCACCTGCATTCCTGCTTTTACAACTGCTATTTCCCCAGTAGATATACTCCTTGTCCCTCTTGCTGATAGACCTCACTTGTGGGTGTTCCCATTACCATCAGGGCAAACATAGGTCACATATCTGCCAGTTCAAAACCAGCTTTAAAGCTGGTTTTTGTTGAGGCAGTTGCAGCTATTCAATTATTCTTATGCACTTCCCAAAGATTAGCAGTACGTCTTGGTGTCTGCAGCTGTATTTTCAGCTGTGGTGAAGACCAGCAGGTTTATGAATGGAAAACATTAATAAATCAGGTTGGGCTGACCTCATTCAGAAGCCAGAATTAGCCCTCACCATCTCTGCTGCTTGATTTGTTGCATGCTCGGTCATGAGCTCGAGTGCGAGTCCTTGGATGACTCCAAAGGCAGCGGCTGGCATTTGACAAATTTGGACGTATCAAACGTGACATGAGTAAACGAGACAATGAGACAGCTGTGTCTGCATGGATGGAGAAGCACGGTGGTGACCATGCTGGAGGGCACAGGAGGGACCAGGGCACAGTGGGTTTTGCGCCGCGTGTGCTTCAGGGCTGCCACAGGCACACCAAAGAAGAGACACACAGCTTTGATGGGCTGCCAGCAGCTGAGTGGGGCATCTTCCTGCAGATGTGGGAGCAGGCATCTCACATCATCCTGGTGCCATACCAGGTTCTGACTACTGGCCTCCTGAACCCTACTGTTCATTATGTGGGACAAACAGAAGCCAGGAGGGTAAATTGAGAGAGTGGCAGGAAATATTCTTCAAAAGGCTCTTAGACATTGCTAGATTTATTAACTTACTCCTTATGTTTTCCTGCCAGAATATTATTTGGCTAAAGAGGATTGTCTTTAGGTTGCTGAATGAATGCAGCATGGCAATATCAGTTTTGAAAAGACTTTTGAAGAGCAGCCCACTGCTTTTTCTGTTGTGCTGCCATGGCTTTCTTGTTTATTTTCTGCTGCCAGGCTGCACTTGATCAGCTTGGTTTGGGTCGTTCAACTTTATGCCATAATAATTGGTATTGCTTGCTAACAAAACACATTATTAGAAGGAAAAGGGATCAAAAGGATGATATGAAATTAGAAGCCTGGAGAACAGCATAATCTCCCTTGCAGAAACAATAGCAGAGCCTGATCACATCCCCTCTATTGACCACTGTGCCCACATCTGATTTTTCTGCTTAGCTTTTCACAGAAGACACCTCAGAGAGAGTGAGCAATGCCTGAAATGGGCCCCAGCTTCAGCTGGAATTTTCTGAATGTCTCTACTCTTAATGCAACCCCAAGAGCATCCTTGTCCCAGTTTTAAAGGTGGACAGCAGAGTCACAGCTCGGAAGTCGTGCAAAGGCAGGACTAAAAGTTCTGAGGTACAAAGAATGATAAATTAAATTATATGACTGCTTGGCCCAGAAGCTGTTAATTAAGACAAGGCTATGCAGACTGTTTAGCAAATTTAGGTATGTGGGAAATAAATCAAATGAAACAAGATGATTAAGGCTGAAGGAGCTCAACAATCTGGAAGAGTAAAGGAAATAATCAGACCTGTACTGAAGGTATGTGCTCTTGAAGGTAAAAGGAAATAATAAAAAGGCTCTTCTGGTGAAATCTTGAAAACATTCTTTAAGGATCAATTAAACAAGCTAAAAAAAAAAAAGAAAAAAAGGGTCACAGATAAGAAGAAAAGCCATTATAGCCCTAGAACAAAATGAGGAAAGCCCATAGAATTGCTGGAATTCAAGTTAAAGTGCAGTACAGGAGCCTTAAATTCTCTAAAAAACACTAAAATTCTTTCAGTATGATCTAGTAAGGAGAAAATTTCCTTTACAAGTGGAACAAAGATTCATTTCCTGAAGGAAGGAGATCTTACAAGATGCAAGGAGAATTAGAGTGGCTTCAAGGAAGAGAAATCATGCATTTTTGCTTGTGATAACAAAAGTTGAGCAGAATGTTGAGTAGCAGCCAATGCAAAAATGTTTTAACCTCATGAAAAGCAATATCATTCTGTCTCAGAAGTAATTTGGAACCAACATATAATTTGTGCTATTGTTCAATTTTTCAAAGTATTATTAAAATTGTGAAAAAAAAATAGTCATGTGTTAAATATCTATCTATGAACAAATGAATAAGGTGGAAAGAAAGGTAACATTTTAACTTGTGCCAAGTACTGCCGGAAAAATAGAGAATCCTTGAGACACTAATTATTCTTCTAAATTCCAAATCATTTTGATACAGATGCAGAATGGTGAACAACTTGTAAAGCTGCATTTAAAAAGAAAGTCTAACAAAAATAAACCAGCAGAGCCAGATAAACCTCAAATTACCTGAAGGAGTGTTGGGGGCTGCAAAATTTAACTTGCCCAGGCTGGCAGCTGTAGGTAGGGTCTTCTCCAGATCCTGTGTGGGCTGTAGTCAGAGGGAGTCTCACACATGGCAGTGCACCATGGACATCTGTGATTTCATGATGTGATTTTGTGACTGAAAACATGGATTTTTCAGCCTTTACTCAGATGCCATTATCTTAGTTTGGCTTTACAGAAAGCACTTAATAGCATGAAT
Organism: Motacilla alba alba; assembly: GCF_015832195.1. NCBI lineage: Eukaryota > Metazoa > Chordata > Aves > Passeriformes > Motacillidae > Motacilla > Motacilla alba. The sequence continues at coordinate 65,850,089 of NC_052019.1, forward strand.
TTGCCTCAATTTTTATTTTCGTAAAAATGATACATAATTAGGTAGTGTCCTCAAATTTTCTTTCCAATCTCATTTTGGATATATTTAACCCCTATTTTACCATCCACTGACTAGTTTAGAGTATATGACAGGAGTTAGCTGATTTTTGACTGACATTTTCCGACCAAATTCAGCCTTTCACAGCAGGAAGAGTGTTGGTACTTTTGGAACAGCACAGGACAGCAGGTAAGGTGCAGGCACTGCCAGCAGAAAGGTTTCCTGCCAGACAGAGCAGAGAACAGGAGGGAAATGAAGAGAATCATGTTTGCTAGCAATGATCCCTCTACTTCCAACTGTGGATAAACTGGGCCACTGTCCTCAGTGCCAGGGGTCAGCAGAGTGGCCAAGACTGATCTCCTTCACCCTCATCCCACCCAGCATCTGTTTTCCTCAGCAACTGCAACCAGTGAATCATTAAGACCTGAAAAGCCCTCTGAGACCATCCAGCCTAGATGTTGTTTGCCCACAAATTCTGCAGCAGCAGAGCACAGGCAGGAGCTCTTGCAACAGTGAGTATCCATAAATGGCATGGGTTAGTTTTTAAACTCCTTGGGTATAATACAATGAGATACTATTCACTTTGTAGATCTCATCTGAGCTACGGTAAAATCTGTCACTTGTTCTAGATTCACATGCTTGCAAGGTGAATTCCATGCTTCCCTCCTGGAGACTGCTGCTTCATCCAAGGTCACTGCAGCTCCCTCAAAACATCTTCTCTGCCTACTTGGTGACACCAATTTTTACCCTCCTTTCAGAAAGGGGTTGCTTCATTTTGGATCTTTTTACTTCACAGGGAACTGACACTTCAATAATGGATGAGTCCCAAGATAAAAAGCACAGAGGGTTTTTATTTCTGACCATAAATTCAGGCAGATAGGCAAATCTCAGCTCAGAAGAACATTTAGCATTTTTTCAATAACTCTGGCCAAAGAATTCCTCAGATGCAAAAAGCTACCTAGTAACAAACAGTAACTTTCTGTTACGACTTTCCTTAATGGAAAGCTGTAGCGACGGGCTGTTCTAACCTCTACACATCTGTATCTATTTATTTAGAGCTTAACTCTAAATAGAGGAGAAGCTGCAAATCAGGAACCAGCTCATATGCTACTAAGCCATGCATACACCACTTGACTGAATGAAGACAAATATTTAATTTGAAAAGGATTCCTTCTCAAAAATTGAGACATTGATGGATAGAAATTCCAACACACTGCCTTTGCTGTCCAGAATTCAGGTTGGGTTATAAGCACCAAACTGTCTTCACTGACAGCCTTCCTGAAAAGTTTTACACTCTTAAAGTATTGTGGTAGTTTTTCCAGGTTTCTCCAGAGACCTAGTGGCATATCAAAAACAAAGCCAGCAGGTAAAGAAAGCCACTCGAGGTAGTGTGAACTTTGTGTAGTGTTTTCTTCAGAAAGTAAGTATCCCTGCAAACAAAGGGAGTAAAATAAACATGCAACTTCCAGGCAGTTGAGATTGTTTTGTGGAGCCTAAAAAAGCTTGCTTGAGGGAAGCACCTTCTGGTGCAGACAAAAGAGTTAATTCATCAAAGCTATGGGAAGAACTCTCTCTCCCCCAAAGAAAAGATCTAATGACCCCTTATAAAGAGAGCCATATTGTGATGCTGTAACCTGATTAGAGGGAAAGAAGGTCTTTGTGTCTTTTAGTCTCACAGGAAAAAAAGGTGTTCTGCAATAAATGGGAAACCTTTTTTTTTTTAAAGCTTTATGGTCTTCTGTGCTATGTCACAAAGTACCCTATACACTACTCACCTCAAAATCCACCATTGAAGTGAAGTGATTCTCCTCTTTTCAGAAGTCAGGCTGGCTGGGAAGGAGAAAGCCAAGAGGCTGCTGCTTTAAAGCAAGCAAACGTGATACTCTCATTTTAGAATAATTGCTGTATTTTGGGGGCACAAGGAGATGAGAATGTACCTTGCAGCAGGATGAGGACCTTCAGGTCAGCCCACAAAAAGCCCTTTTGTGAGCACACAGGGGCAGAGATGACTGCTCTGAGTGACTGAGTCCCTTACTTTATGGAGGAGATGACTGAAAGTAAACATGCAACAAAGCAGAATGAAGGAGGAAATAAAGGAGGTGAGCTAGGCTTGCCATTCTTACAAACACAAAAATAATCATAGAATGGTTTGGGTTGGAAAGCTCCTTGAAGATCATTGACCTCCCACCCCTCTGCCCTGTTTAGGGACACCTTCACCAGACCAAGCTGCTCAGAGCTCCATCCAACCGGAGCTTGAACACTTCAGGGATACGGCAGCCAAAACTTCTCTGGGCAATCTGTGCCAGGGCCTCACCACCCTCACAGCAAAGAATTTTTCCCTAGTATCTAGTCTGAACCTACTCAGTGTCAGAAAAGGCAGGGGCCATTCAGTGGACAGGGGGTTTCTGTTTGCCTTGTTTTAAGGAAAACATGCGTTCGCTCAGTGAATGGTGGGACTTGCCCCGAGACATTTTGAGAAGTTTATCATGACTTCAAAAAATAGCTTTTTTTTAATCAAAAGAAAAATCAAAACTTTAGGGAAAAAACCATTCCCCTACCTAAGCAAACAGGTACAGAAAGGAGCTGTTGCAATTAAGAGCGCATACCTAGGGGAAAAAAATTGTCCTTTGGGAGAGCAGTTCAAGCAAGCAGCTTCTGTAATGCATGATTCTTAACATCCTCCTCTAATGCAGTTCCTACCAACCACTTTTAAAGAAAATTAGAGCTGATGGACTATTATGTTTAGTCTGTATGACTCCTGGGAGCCAATTTGTGTTACACTATCCAAGCTCCTTTACAATTACAGACAGCAGCAATGCTCTACCTGTTATGCCTGTTATTTAAATGGAGGCAGGTGAGCTCTGTTAGAAATCTGGTTTGAATTCTTAAAGAGGTGGTTTATTTGTCTGAAACAAAAGAATTCCCTATATTCCACCTTTTTCAATTGCTTTAAGGTTAAAAGGGAAATTAGGAGGCCGTAAGGAAAGAGCTGAAAATCTGGGACAAGGCTCAGCTAAGCCGTGCTCTGCAGGGACTTGCACAGCAGCAGCTCCAAGTTTCCCTGTGGAGAGCCTTCCTATGTGAGCATTTGGACATCAATGCTGGGCTGAGCAGGTGACTTGAGAGGGTGGGGACAGAAAGAGAAGGAGCCAGGGCCAGGTGGTGGAGGGACCTCAATGCTCTTCCTTTGTAGGTGACTTAAGAGTGAGAAACCTTGGAGGATACCTTGAGCTTGTGGGTGGAGTTCTTCCAAATACACATTATCCCTATAAATGCTTTTTCTCCAAGCACTGCCTAAGGGTGGCATATGAACCAGGATAAGCAGGGGGAGGTTTATAAACACTGTGAATCCCAGCTCTGTGCATGGAAGCAGATCAGGGATCCCTGGGATGAGAAAGGCACGCAATTCCTCGTGGAGGTTTCCATTTGGATTTGCCAGAAGAAGAATGTCCTTTAGGTCAATTAGGCTTAATTTCCCTTAGTGTTGAACAAAGCAGAAATGCACTAAGTTCCTTTTCTGGTGACATTTCTAGCAGTGAAGTGGTCCTTCAGAGGACTGGCTTGTCTAGTGGTATGACAGGATGACCCTGCCTGCATTTGCAGAGGTGGATATTTTTCTACCATATAGATATCTATGCCAGCAATCCACCTATTTCCAGCTGGTGAGAGGGAAATGGAAAGAATAAGGTTTGGGAAACAGGGAGGGTCTGCTGGTTTTTAAGTTCTTGAAACAGTGTAATAACTATGTGATTCATGGGGGTGATTAAAGGGGTTCGCTGCAAGGAGAAATATTCCTGCCATAAATATTTATCTCTGATAATCCTTTCTAACAGACCCCATTAAGCCTCTGGATAAGACTATAAACACAAATACTAAAATTATGTATTATCTACTTACTCTGCATGAGATTTATCAAATATTCCAGCATGTTCATACACATGTTATAAATAAATAATATTAAAAAAAGCCCTCAGACTCATGCCATCCTCCTTCAATCCCTCCAAAGCGTGTTCAGGGGAAGCAGATAGCAAGCAGTAAGGGAATTTGGGGTAATACCAGAGGGGAATATTTTGAAGAAAATTAGGTCATTGAACAGTACCTAGTAAAATGGATGTTGATTGTTTTGTGAGTGTTCTCCACAGATAATGAACAAAGAAATTTTGACACAAAGTTAATTACAAAAAACAGGACTGCGCTCTAATGGCTAATTACTACCCATGTAGTCTGGCAAGTGGCAAAGCCTCCCATTTCACTATTAATAAGTGGCATCCAAGATCCTGAATTATGATAGCAGCTCGAGAAGGAAGCACATGCAAATACCTTATCACTTTGAGAAACCCTCTCTGCACCCAGATTTAGCTGGTTAATTTTGTCCTTGTGCCTAATCTACCCACTCATCCCCACATCAACAGGCAGCTCATTAATCACATCTCCTGCTTTGTTTTCTTCTCATTTGATATCACAGCAGGGCATTTTTCTCTGCAAAATAATCTGAGTAAACAAGAATATTTCCTGGGCTGGAAATTTCTGCCCTTGGAAGGAGTTTCTGTCAAACACGTCAGATGTAAAGCAAACCCAAAAAGGGGGGGTGGGAAAGGATGAGCATGGCACCTCCTACTCCTGTGCAAGTGTCCTTGCTTGGGAATGCAGGAGTTGCAAAATGCTTACCATAAACACCCATAAATATTTATTCCAGAGCTAAGGTAAGGATCACCTTCCTGAAATACATTGTTGGGCCTGTGAATGTAAAACCAATAAAGCACTTACTCTCAAGGAAAGATAATGTTTGCCATTTTAGGCTCTGCATCCCTTCTCAGCAGTCAAAGGGGTAGGAAGATCAGCTGCCCTTACTGTTGTGTTGCCTTAAGAAATCCTTGATAATATGAACTATAGAAAAGAAGCACAAATTGCTGCCGGTACCATCAGGATCCTCTCTTTTCCTCTGTGAATCTTGTTTCTTATTTGCTCTCTCATCTGTTCCTTCTGCTTACCAGCCACATCAGCAAATACACCTTGTCCACAGTGAGACTGAGGGGATGAAGCACAAGGCATAAACCCACCTGTATTAATCCATCCTACTTCAGCCACACACGTGCCTCAACCAAAAAGTAAAGATCCCACCCCATTTGCTTCACTGAAGGTCATTGCCACATCCCTCAAGGGCTGAGACTGCTGTATCAGCTGCTTGATACCTCTGGAAACTGTCATCAGCAGAAAGGGCAGCTCCTATCAGGCACCTCTGACATGCAGCAGCAGTCCTAATCTAGCAGCTCATAGCAGCATTTTGGATTAAAGCGTGAGAAACGTTTCTCCCCCTGCCCTGCTCAGGCAATGCAGGCATTGTAAGTGGCTTCTAAAGATCTGCAAAGGGGCATCACAGCCCTCCTCCGTGACAGAGACCAACATTTTCCTCCCCAGTTTAGGAATTCTCTGTGGCCAGTGTAGCTTTTAGACCGTGTTTGGGGTTATTTTTTTTTGTTGGTTTTTTTTTTTTTTTCCCTCTTAGCAGCTTTAAATCCCACTTTTGGTCCGGTTTGCAAAAACTTGATTTTGTTAAATAGGAGGGAAATGCTGGGCAATGAAAAGAGGAGAAAGAAAAAGACTACATCAATAATTTCTGGGTAATTAAACTGGCATGGTAGAGAACTGAAGCACAAGGCAGGTGAGGGATAATTCCAACTCTGAACCATTACCAAAACCTATTTTCCACAGCGGCGGGAAGTCAATGATGTAAGTGGAATTTCCTACAGCCTAAGAAACAGGATAATGGAGGTTGGCATATGAATATCTGGAATTGCCTCAACAGCAAACAAGAACTTTCTTAGGTTTAGCCATGGATTTATACATAGGATTCTCATCTTTTTTTAAAATGTTTTTTTCCATTATAAGTAGATCTATTATGTTATCTTGGAAGCAATAAAGCTTTTTATATCACATTTTGGTTTACAATAACTATTAATGTTGCTATTTGATCTGGTCAGAACTCAGCACGCTGATTTTGTAAAGCCTTTTGTGAACTAAGAGACTGAAGCAGCAAGGCAAAAAGAAGCCATAGAATTTCCAGTTATTAAGTACAACACATTCTGTGTCTCTTTTAGCATCTAAAAGTGGCCTGTCCAGCTTCCATCAGATTAGTCTGACAGCCTGAATTTTTTACCTTGTATTTCCATCTTGCACTGTATCCACACAGCTCAAAATATCAGAGTTTTGTATGGTGACTGAGGGCATTAAGCCCCACAATATTCAGAATGGGTATCACAGCCCAAGTGTTTTATGTATTGGCTTTAATACTATCAGACATCTTTCCCTGGCAATGGCTATGACATATGGAGGCAAATTCATTTTGGAAGAAGCAGTAAATTGTCTAGAATGGATGTTAAAAACAGAAGGAGGGTGGGCTTTTTTAAACACCACAATTTAAAACCTCTTCTCCAGACACATTAAAAAAAAAAAAAAGACAAACAAAAAAAAAGAAGTCACAAGCTTAATTACCATGGCTCCATTTTGCACAGACTGCATTTACATATAACTGTTGTGATTGCTGCCTGGTGATGAATTAGGCTTTGCTAAAGCTCTGCTTCTTGCTTTTTTTCATTTTTTAAGCATTGCAGCTGCCTCTGCAAGTTCTCCTCATGCTGACCTGCCTTGCTCTGTGCCTGGAGCCCATCAGCCAGCGAAACCCTGATGCTGGGTGAAGTCTCTGAAAAAGGAAGCAAACAAATCCCCTGTTCCACAGTGGGTTTATACCTTAAGGTTTTTCTCACTAGAGCATTCTGGACTTGCACCCAGAGGAAACCATGACTTCCAAAGGCTGGAATTGAAATGGCCATTTGTATTTAGAGGTAGAGAAACTTCCTCCTACTCCAAAAACATCCCCTGAGCCTCAAGAGGCAAGAGGAAAGATGAATTTTTTAAGATGCTCTGTAGACATCTGGGAAGTGGTGCAGCTGATCTCCATCACAGAGGTGCTGATGGAGCACAGGGAATGCGCTGGACAGTGTGTAGTCCAGCAGGAGATATTCTGTCAAATTCAGTGTTCATCTGCTAGAGGAGAACACTGCAAACACGACCCTGTCTGGGCTTCATGAACCAGCAGGAAATAAGTGTGAAATCAGTGTTTGCCTGACTTTGACATTTTGCTTTTTTCAGTAGTACAGCTGTCCTTTCAAATAGGGAAAACAATATTTGACCTGTAAATAGCTCCATTTCTCTTGCTACCTGTTTCCCTCTACCACAACCAACTAGGACCTCTTGCTGTTCCCCACATTTATATCTTAGAGATACCAACACAAGTTATTAGACTCCTTATACCAGTGACTTTTACTCAGCTATTTTTTTACTCTGTCCCTGCATACCCACAGTGTGCTAGGATGCATTCCCAGAAAGAGCCATCAGATGCATCTTGCAAGATCATTTAAGTACATCAAATCAAAAGAAGAACTTGCACAAAGTACCACTTATCTGAGCTCAGGAGCATGGTTTGAATATCCATACAAAAACACCTCCAAAAAACGATACAAGAACCAGGGTTTGAAGTTTCAGCTTGTTGTATAAACAGTTAGCAAGAACACTTGGCTACATACCGAGCTGCATTCCGCAAATTATTCTTCTGGATTCTGTTCCCTGTTTCAATAAGGATCACTAAGAAGCAGTGGCCAATGGGGGCACATTTACTATGCCTGACCTATCATAAGAATATAATGCTGCACTGATGCATTTCAAAGACCTTACAACTTTTAAAACAAATTATTGCAGAAATGTAACTGTCCCCAGAATAATTGTTCTCTTCTACTTTTAAGGGACAAAACTTCCCTCCAGTATATACCCTAGAATGACAGAAAACAAAGACATGAGCCAACAGATCACCATTTTTCCTTTCCTCAGAAACATAACACCTATAAAGCATAATTCTCCTTAGCACCATGCTGGGGCATTGGCTGGAGATTAGTACAGAAACGGAAGCTCCACCTCTTAAATTACCAAAGTCACTCATTTTAGCACTTAGTTAACTTTGCTTTGGAAGTTTCCCAAAGGCAGACCAGCCCCGAAAGCCTCATTCCTTTAAGACAGGGCAAGATCACAGCCTGAGACACCATAGCTGCAGCTCTGTGACCCTCCTTAGGTGACTGACACACACACACACACACACACACACACACTAGGAGTGTGTAGGTGTGCAGAGGGCTATTCTCTGAATCCTTTTGGTTCAGCCAGGTTTAAAACAAAAGCTCATTTTTGACTGCGGACTCCTTCTCCAATCTGAATGCCATGAACTTCCAGGTTGTTTCCTATGATGCTTTTTACACAGGGCTAATGTAGGAAACACTGCACCAACTAATCCTAAAGCAAGGGGAGCTGCAAGGAATGAAACCTTACAAATTCTGGTCAAACTGAGATCTCAACAGGGCTAATGCTCTGCACTTGACCAGCCTTTAGGGGACTTTTAAATTAAAGTGAGCAAAGAAACCAAGGTTCCAAGTGCAAGACAGGAAACCAGAAAGGGCAGTGTAAATGGAGAAGTTTGTGCTCAGAGCAGAACAGGCTATGGATGAATTTTTTTCTGTGGGATAAAGTACAGACGTGCCAACAATGTCATCATAATGCAAAACAAAGCTCTGGACGTTTATTGCACTGAAAACAAACAAACCAGCAAACACAATGTGCTTTATTTCATAATCTCTGCTATCCTCCTCCTCCTCCAGGGATCAAATCCACATCTGGTGTAAGACATAATTTGATTCTCATAACTGAGCTACACTAATTTATTGAAATTTTGCATCTGTCTTTTTGTGCTCAGGAATGTTTTCAGGGTACAGGCTACCCAAGATCTGATGCAATCCTCACTGGCACCCATACCTGGATCACCACAGGTTGCATGAATTCGGAGCAACACAGCAAACAAAAACGTTTTCTCTTCCAATGTTTGGCCTTTTTAAGAGACTTTCATAGCACAACTCCTCTATTTGGGGTCTGGCAGGAAAACAGCTCTGGGCAGGTGTAAAGGAAGCTTGGACTGGGTCAGGAGAAATATGGCCAAGAAAGGAAATGAGTTCAGTCTGGAAAAGAAATTAGGGCAAGGACATAGGGATCAGTAAGCCCAGAAGTGGGGCTGCAGCTGAAAACAAATGGAAGGGGAAGCCCAGAAAGGATGTGGCAGAGATGATGGGGGGATGAAGAGGAAACACACATGTACAGGGAGTAATTAAGTGACCGTGGTAATGAATAGGAAACAAAAAGAATCCAAAACAACATGAGAAAGATGTAACACCTTTTTTTTTTTTTTTTTTTTCCTCTCAGGCATAAGCTGAAACCTCTTTTTTCCAAAGAAAGGGAATAAATTGCATTTGAGCCAGACTATCTGAAGCTTCCTGCGCACATGAAATTTTTATAAAATTGTCCTCATTTGCTGCCTCTGGTCTGAGGCATTTCATCTTTAGTGGCACAAATGTGAGAATCATTTAAATCACAGAATATTCTGAGCTGGAAGGGACCCACCAGGATCATCAAGCCCAGCTCTGAAGGGAATGGCCCATATGGGGATCGAACCCAAAACCTTGGTGCTGTCAGCACCATGACCCAACCTGCTGAGCTCATCACACAGGATTTAGACTTTTATTCTGTTGTTAATAAGTACCTCTAAAACACCAGTTTAGATGCTGCTCTCCTGGGTGAAGGACTGAACCACTGCTCCCCAAACAGGAAAAGAATTGTTTTTAATTTGAAAATAAGCTTCTTCAGAGGAGTGTTCTTCATGCTTCTGAGTGGTACATTTGACAGTGAAATATCTCCCTGCAAGAACCATTAGAATGTACTACAAGTGATCAGATCACAAGCTTTTGTTCATGAAAATGAGGAGAGACTGGGGGGGGAAAAAAAAGACAACTTAAGAAAGAAAAGACCAGAATTTAAATTCAATTCACAGTTTTATGAAGCAACTCAGTTTCTCAAGAGCAAAGATTGTCTCGAGTTTCCAATTTCAGCTCAAAATGAGCTTCAAAATGAAGTTAATACAGTCATCCTCCTGCTTCTGATCAATTGTACCCTGGCTCTGATGGGAGACAGAGGTGCAGGAAAATCTAAAGCAGGCAATTACAAAATGCCTTCAAGGCAGCCTCTGGTTTAGAGGGATTTCCTGAAGCAAAATACTCATTGCATTGAAACTCTGCTTTTATATACATAATTTTTTTAGTCCTTGTTATTGTTCCACTGTTAACAATCTGCATAGGAAGAAGGGGGCTGAAAACCTTACCTGAGGTTGAAATGGAGAAAGTCATGTTGGAAGCTGTGCCTTACAGAAAGAAGTTCTTTCCAATTTATGATTCTTACATGCCATGTTTCCTGGTGTCTCTTTGTCCAGAAGAGGATGAAACAGGAAAAGAGAATCTGAATGGAAATGAAGTAATACCATTTGTAAGACAAAAGTGTACCATGTCAGGAACTCTTACCAAGATCATTCCCTTCCCAAATACAAATGTGCTGCCTCAAAATGAGAACAGTTAGGGGAAAAAAAACTAAAAAAAAAACAACAAACAAAGAAGAACACCCAACAACATAATAATATTAAGAGGATTGCCAGAATTATTTAATAAGGAAAAATACTCTTATTTTCTCCTGGTCAGAATTAATAAACTGTTTCTGGAATAAGCAGTAAATAAACCCACCACAAAGCTGACTTCTAACAAGGAAAATTTCAGCTAGTTATTTATGTATGGTATTTATAGAAGTGAAAACCACAAGCACAGAGGCACTTGGCAAGTGCAAGAAGAGATGGTCCAGCCACCAGCCATCATTTTCTGCCCTGCCTCTCAAGACAGTTTCTAATTACATCTGTTCACAGCCTCACTGGTTTAGAGGGGACTGCACTGGGGACCAGGGGCTATGCCCACTTTTACATATAGCAGATGGATTTTCATTTAATTTTAGTGATATTGGGATGCAGTTGTTTATTTGGGAGGAGTTCTGCAGCAAAAGCTACAGCTGATTTCCGATGCAGGTTGTTTTATTAGAATATCTTCCTGATGATTGCCTGCCTCAAAAGGTGCTGTTTTATCCAAGTATGTTCCCTGAACAAGGCTGCCATTATTCCCAGAGAGCCCTCATAGGAAGTCTGCAGATGATTATCTTGTACATAGGAGTATTCTGACATTTTATCAGATTAACTGGATATGTCTACTTGAGGTTTGTTGGGGACTTTTTTGGTTTTTTTTTTTTAATTAGGGCTCTGAGACATAACCATAAATAGTGTAACCTGAGCATTGGGTGGCTCATTCCAGGGTACTGGGGCTGCAATTTTAAAGCAACCTCCCTCAACTCAGTCCGGTGACAAACTCTGATAAATAAACCCATTACACAGATGTGTAAATAATTATTTACGAAATAAATAATAAATAATAATAATAATAATTTAAAAAATTATAAATAATAATTTCGTAGTTATCCCACACCATCCTCCCTGAAGTAAGAGCAGCACCAGCAGCAAAGTGCCTGAGTAAGGGCAATGCTCAACCTCCTTTATCCCAGTGAGGTGGCTGACCTGAGCACTCCACAGCGCCTTCAGGAACAGCAGAAACATAGTTAGGCATCCCACTTTTTGCATTTTTATGAGAGTAGAGGGTCCCCAGGGATCCCTGGCAAAGCAAGCTGGGAAGACAGATACAAGCAAAGAGCATCACCTGGAAGGAGCACCTGGGTGACCTGACAGCACCAAGGTCTGAGGTGGCAATGGCAGCAGCAGTGCTGACCCCAGCACAGCCCAGGCTTCTCCTGGGGCAAACTGCAAGTTTCAAGAGAAAACTGCAGTCTCTTAAAAACAACTTGATGCCAGCTATCTCAGAAAGCAGGCCTTTGCACTGGGCAGATTAAATCCTAGTTGAGTTTTCCACATGCTTAAGAAAGGAATTTGATGCATCTTCATTGTACATAGATATACAAAAGGCATAAATAGAAGGCTTGGTTAGTGATGATGCTTAAGCAGAAATAGAAAACAATCTTTGGAAAAAGTAGCCTTTTCAGATATTTCTGAACCCAGGGACCGAGAAGCTGCCACAGCAGAGCTGACTGCAGGGGTTCACCCAGAAGTGGGCAGATGCTTCGGGCAAGGGATGTCAGATCAAAACCTACACGTTAGCTGTCACACACAGACCTAGCTAAGAACAAACCACCTTGCTGAAGCTGGCAGAGTCACACACACATACAGGAGCACACAAAAAAAGGCGTCAGGGCCGAGCCGCCTGACTGCACGAACACCACGCAGAGAGCCCACGCGAGGTGGTGGGGCTGCCAAAGCCAACACGCAGCAGAGCAGAAAAGGGTCCCCCAGAAAGCCCCTGCATGGCAGCAAGGTGGGCAGCTTTTTAGAGGCTGCCTTTGAGGGCAAAGCCCCTTTGTGCTAGTGCGGGACAATTAGCTGGGGAAGGCTGCTAGAGAGGCAGAAGGTGACAGCTGCAAGGGCTGAAGGCACAGACACCAAGTGGCCAGGCTGCATCCCCGCAGCTCGCCCCAGGGCTTTCAGGGAGGGCTTTGTCCCTTCAGTGCCTCGTACAGAACACTGACATAAAGCCAATTATTACATGGGGTCTTTTGTCAGTTTTCCTGTACGCTTTCAGGGAAAGAAAGGCAAGAAAAAAGATCCAATTATTAAAACTGTACCATTCTCTGCAGCTTTGCTTAGCACAGACCAAATGGTTTTGTTTTTGCTTCCCTTGTTAGAGAAACCAATTGGAAATCATTAGCGGAAATATTAGCAGGAAAAGCTAATGGGTTTAGCCATTCATATGCATCAGTCACTGGCTATTTCACAAACTGCTACCTGGAGCACTGTTAATGTAATTTCCAATACTTTGTTTGATGTTGTCAGCCCCCTCAGATTTGAACAGCAGCAGCTCCAAGTGCACTGGCTGGTGAGGGCCGAGCCTCCAGCTCTGCCCTCCTCCTGTCCCACTAAACACTGCCAGAGAGAGGACAGGGATAACCACATCTGTGGGGGAGTGTAAGGCTCACTTTGGGCACACTGATGTCTAACACCATGCCCAAAGCAATTCACCCATCAGGACCACTCAGTGTCAGCAGTGTGCAGTGGGACAGCAGCAGACCAGCAGGTTCAAGGCCAGAGCTTTCTCCAGCAGCACTTGGAGACCCACTGGAGCAGCATCCTCCTGTTACCTTGATTGAGAAGAGTCTTGGCCAACCAGATATCTCCCAAGGCTGAAGCCATCTCACTGGCCAGAGCCTGAAGGAGTGTGGAGCTCAAACAAATGAGAGTATCCAGACCAGGTCTTTCAAATACCCTATATAAGGGAGGGCTTGGGAAATAAAGCTTCTCTGTTGCTGCATAACCTCAGGGGTGAGTGGTCTCTGTCTCCTGCCCTCTTGCCCCACATCCTCCCTCCAAGGTTCGGCCATGTTGTCACAATTTCCACTGCTAACTTGGGTCATTCTGGGATACAAAGGATCCCTGGGCAGGAGAGCAAAGTCTGTGCTGGAGTCAATGCCAGGGGTGCAATCCCAGTGTGGTTTGCTCCCCTTTCCTTGGAGAAGGCTGCTGAGGAACAGCACCCTGGCTGTGCATACAGAGGTTCATAGAAAGCCTGTCACAACACCAGAGTGCTGCAGCCTTTCCTAAGATGTTTCCTTAATCCCATGATTAATCTAATCAGATGGGATAAAAGCCAGAAGGACTTCAGATGTGTGCACTCACTGCCCCATCACTGTTTATCAGGGCTGGGGAGGAGCATCTGTGGAGGCAGTTTGTTTCACCTCCATCCTCTGGAAATTTCACCTGGATCTTACCTTCAGTGAGATGCTCACATGAGAAGAAACAGTTTGCCAGAAATAAAAATAGACAAACTTTTTTCATGGATATATTTTCAGGGAATTTAAAAGTTAATCCCAAGCAATTAACTCCTGAGAATTTTAACTCCCCTCCCTGACACAGCACCCCATAAAGTACCCGTTCCTTCTGAAAACATGAAGGGATAATTTCTCCAAAATGACAGTGACTGCTCTGCTTTAATGCGTATTATTTAATCCATTGCTTTAAATCACGAGATTTAAAGTGCAATTTTTTTTTGCTATGAAATATGAAATCTACGATGCAGATGTAATTTTCTTTCTTTGTGTGATGCTTTAAAATGCCACTTGCATGTAAAGAAAATATTATGTATTTTTCTCTACCTCACTAGAGACTTCCACTCCAGCATGAATTGACTGCACAATTAAAATTAATTTACAAGAGCCAAAAATTTTTTTCAGCCAAACAAATGTATATGAGACAAGCTTTTCAAAGAACACTTTTCCTGTTTCATCCTGTGTACTCTGTGCATAATCTGTATTCAAGATGTAGGATATTTTTCTGTGCCTCAGGATGCATTTGAAGTATTTTTAAAGTAATTATGCATTATTATGGGATAGGAAATGGCAGTTTCCTCTCTCAGAGCTGTCTGGAATTCAGGATTGAAACACTACAGTATCTTTAAGTCACTGCTAGTCTCATCTGAAAGATCATCTGTTTCCCCTCAATAGTACAGGCTCAAATACTACCCCAACAATGTGCTTTTTATTTTCTAAACTCATCACCACTGGCATTTTTTTTTCCTCCAAGTCATCTTCATTGATTTAAGAGGGTAGGTGCCTGCAGCAGCTCATCCTGGTATGTTAAAGGCAAATCTCACCCACTGATGTATTGTATTTGCACCAGAAAATGCTCCAACAAAGGCAGGAATGATGACTCTGTCTCCATGTTCTCAGAAGGCTAATCTATTACTTTATGATACTATATCATATTAAAAAATACTAGACTATACTAAAGAACACAGAAAGGATACTTACAGAATGCTAAAAAAATAATAATGAGATCGCATGACTTTCCAGAGTCTCGAAACAGCTTGGCCCTGATTGGCCAAAGAGTTAAAATAACTCACACCAGAATCCAATGAAACAATCACCAGTGGGTAAACAACCTCCAAACACATTCCACATGTGAGCACAACACAGGAGAAGCAAATGAGACAAGAATTGTTTTCCTTTTCTCTGAGGCTTCTCAGCTTCCCAGCAGAAAAACCCTGGGTGAAGGGATTTTTTCAGAGAATGCTATGCTGATGCACAAGCTCTTGAAGGAGGTCACTGCTGCCTGATGGCAAAAATTTTGGAGTGGAGCATTGTACAGCAGAATGTAGGTTGAGTGAGGAGCCAGCCCTTCTCACAGTGAGTCCCACACTCACTGTGCGTCCTAGAGCTGGGCAGAACTGGAGGTGTTAGAGTCCCAGACAGGTGAGAGCCAGCTCCTTCCTTAGCTATGCAGTTCAGAGGGCAGGTGAGGAAATAAGAGAATACATTTGTAGCATCACTTTGGGACTGTGACCTGTACAGTCTCTGTGCGACAGGGCAGACAGGAAGGTTGCTTTGCTGTCTGAGCATTTGAAATCCAGACTGTTATCCCAATTACATGCGTTTTTAAAAGTCCATAGGCTTCTCACAGGCAATTTCATGGAGAGGGGAAATAAAAGGGGGGAAAAAAAAGCCGACTAATAAAATACATTAATTGTGACTCTTTTACCAAGCATCACTAATTAATCCACTCAACAGCCCCATGGGACAGATCAATGTTATATCCAATGGGTAATTTGTCAGTACATCTCTGCTTTTCTCCAGTTGTCTCCCCAGCCCACAGAAACTATTGGACTTGAGCTTGGACATCCTGCCTCTCCAGAGTGATTATTGATAATTCACCCATACCTGTAGAATGATAATGGCATGAGGGACTAAAGAGTTCCACTTCAGGAACATCTCTATTCCTTCAAGCTCACAGCCCTAAAACATTTTCCCCATAACACTGAGGAGGAAAATGGCCTTGGAATTCTGTATTTGAAAGATGCTTTTCTGTTAAAAGCACAGAAAGACAGAGGTCTTGTGGTATAAGAAATACAAGAACAAAATCAGACCTTAAAAATATCTTGTTCCATTAAGACAACCCAGGCTTCACCAAGATTTCTCTCATGATTAGGAGCTTGCAGGAGTGAGGTCAAAGTAAGCCTGAGCTGCAATTCACGCTCTATGCTCACCAGGGTTCCTGCATCAAGCCTGCCCTGTGGATTCCAAGCCATGCAGGGCAGCAAAGAGAAGAATTGCAGCTCATTTAAACAGTTGCATCAAGCTTGGTAAGTCAGCCAATTTTGCCATGGCCTGGCAATGCAGGATTTTACCCAGTTTCTTTGGTGCAGACTTTTCCAGGATAAAAACTCCACTATAATTTGTCAGACACTGTTAACAGTGCCCTAGCTAATTAACTTAAGCAAATGAGCTACAGTTATCTTGATCAAGTATGATTAAAATGATAATTTTTATGAAATGTTCTGAACACTAAGTAAGCTTTTTAATTTACCATTTATTGATTCAAAACCCTTATGTTCACTGTGATCTGGGCGAGACTGGAGATCAGAATGACATTCAACATTGGGCTGCCTGTCAGCACTGAGAGGGGCCCAGTTTGCCCCTCCCAGGTTCAGGGCACCTGTCTCCAGCAGGAATCTAGAAGCAAATTTGCAAAAACCATCATTTTATTGTGGTGCCTCTAGCTCAATTCCCAGGAGACTTCAGCATGCACATTGAAGCTTCATTGAAATATCCTTATAATTCTTATTAGGAGGGTTAGTTTGAAGCCCTGAGGATCCCAAAAGAGGGCTATTTGTCAGCATCTCTTAGTACTGCTCTCTCCAGCAGATGCATAAGTAATGAATGTTCAGGAGCTCTGTATGGAAGCTCTGAAAGGGGGGAGGAATGAGAGGGGGGGGAAAGCACTGCTCCACAGCCTTGCTCTGGAGGAGGATCAATGCTGGAGCTGGAAAGCAGTTTACATTCAAGTATGACCCCCCAACCTTTTGCTGTGCTGGCTACATCAAAGAAAGATGCCCTATCTGTGATGATTTACACAAATAATCAAATCCCTAAATTTACTGGGGTTTTTCTCCCTTTCATGTGTTGCCTTTGATGTTGCAGCCTCCCTGTGCAGGTGCAATAACAGCCTTGGTCAAAGGCCTGGTGCCAGAGTGCTGCATTGCAGCTGAATGTCCCAGCTCTGACTGGCCTCTCACGAAGGCATGACAGCAAGAGGCACATGAAAACCCACCCAGGGCATGGAAAATACTTTTAGACCTACCCAGGAGGCCAGGTATTTACAGTTGTCTGCTCCTTGCTGTTCTTTGGAGGTTCATGGGACAGCTGAAAGACACAAGCTCATGGCTGCACTACATCTCGTAAGAATGTCCCTTGCCAGTTCTCTTCCCCTGACATCCAGTTTTGCTTTTACCCAACTGCTAATAATTTTCATTACACAATGCTAAGGATTGCACATAAAACCAGACAGTTACTATATTCCAAAATTATCACAATCAAGTAAATCTCTTTAGCTCAGAGAACTGTTGCAAGGCAAGTCCTGAACAATAGGAAGCAGCACAGCAGGCAGGGACCTGGTTCAGATACCCCAATGAAAGCCCTAAGTGCTAAGTTATTAAGACATTTATATATATTTTATGTTACATTTCTATCTCCTAGAAGTCTCCTGGGAGTTTGTCTTTGTTCTGGGGGTTCCAGGGACTAGCTGGAATATGCATTATTTATTAGACATGCAAATCGTGCATAATAATCTTAATGAGCTAAGTATAATTGTTCCAGATAAACAATAAATTTGTTTAAAAACTGGTCTAATATAGCCATATTTCACCCTGAAGAAAGACATTAAGCTTTCTTATTCTTTATATAGAATGAAAACAGTCAGTATAGAACAGTCAGTTCGATGGTTTGGTGGGGGACTTCTTAAGTGATCTTAAGAATAATAAAATAGCCTGTGACCGATGTTTAAGGACTGATAAAAATGCAAATCTAGGTTTGATACAGCAAAAGAAACATGAATGGGCATTACGCATACTCCTACTCCTAGGAGATATTTATTCAATCAAATTAGGGTCATTTAGGTGTAAGGAAATCATCACTTAGAAATATTTCTAAATGCCTAAGCAATACCACATACAATTAATAGAAACACCTACCAGGAGCACACACCCTGATGCCAGCACACTACTCTACCGGAAGTAGGGAACAATCAGTAATTTTTACATTCCTTTTAACTACTTAGATTTGTCTGCATAACATATTTTGATTATTTAAAAAAAAAAATCTTTATCTAGCATTTTCAATACAGCTGCATTTTTGACTTTTCCTGCAGGGCGTAAGTGGTGGTTTTGACTTACAGAAGCAGTCTCTTCTTAGCATGAGGAGCTCCACAGCTCTCTGACCACAACTGATCACAGTCCTCAGCTAGTACAGGCAACAGGAATCCCCTCAGAGGTGCTAATTATCAGTAGTGTCCTGCCCAAACTAGAATAGAAAAGAATCTCCATCAATGGATTTTACAGACACACAGTATTTATGGCAATTTTACCCAGTGTACACCAAAATTTACTGGAAGTTGGCTTATGTTTCATTAATTTCAATCCAAAACCTATATAAAAATAAATCCAGCAGAAGATGCAGTCTCTGTAGCTTGGAAACTCAGTCACTTCAAACCGCTGGGCACAGCTTTGAGGTTACATTTCTGGATTTAGCCATACTCCCTTGTGACATTAATGCATAATATATAGGGATACCTGAATGCAGCATCAATTCTGCATCAGCTCCCAATGGTGGTTGGTTGTTTTCTCTTTCCTTTAAAGTAATCCCCTTTGTTTACCATTTTACATAACATTCATAAATGAAATATGTTGTTGAAGCCCTCTTCATTCTCACCTTTCTTTTTCCTCAATAAAGCTTTTATCTTGCTCAAAACTAGTTGAAAAAAATAAAACAAACAAACATTGAAAACCAGTTGTCCTTGCCCCTTCCTCCATATTTTAACTCTTCCCCTTGTTTAAGTCTGCAAGAGCATGAGGTGGCAAATCCATTCCTAAATGTACCCAGATTTTCAGGAATTAGCACTAAAGCCGAGAAGTAGTTCATGTTACAGTCCAGGAAACACCAACTTACCATAATACACAAAAAGCTTTGCTCCATATACCTCAGTCAGCAAAGCAGCAAAATTCTCCTGTGGTTGTTCTTAAAAAAGAAAATGCATGAGAGAGAAATTGCATGGACCCATCCTACAAAGTACCAGCTCAGTTTGCGCTTCTGATTCAACAGGATGCCCAACTGCATAGCCCAATCTCCTTAAATTACTTCTTGGAATATTTAAGACATTCCCCACTGCTTTTGTTCATTCCCTTCAGAGAGTGCTCCCATTTAATTTCTCCTTGTCACAGCACATATTGCAGTTGAGACAGCCATGACACACAGAACATCACCACACAATTTCAGAGATCTTTAAGCATTCTCCCAAACAAAGTCACACCTTCCCTCATCAGAAAGCTTCAGTCATCTGCCCACGCAAAATCACACCACTTCAGAAGGCTGCAAGCCTTTCTTGTTCTTCAGCCCAACCTTTTATCCCCTCATGTTGATGCCCTGCACCTGTGTGCCCTCTGCTCCCTTTGGTGGTTGGTCAGTGCCCCTGGGCACTCCATGGCTCATTGCTGTCAATGCTGCTCACCTGCTGCTCACAGCTGTGCCCACTGGGGATGAGGCTCAGCCACAGCCCCACTCCCAATCACCACCAACTGTGTGCCTACATCTCCTCCCTCTCTACCAGAGCCCCTAATGGCCCTGTTGTTTGCCTGCCCTCCACACCATCCTCTTCAAATGAGCCTGAGGTTCTGCTGGAAGCCACCAGCTGTGGGAGTTGTAGCAGGACCAAGAGGGACCTGGAGGCTCCTGTACATCATTGCTTGGTGACATGCTGCTGGAGCTGCATCCCATCCCATCCTAGCCCTCCATCCAGTTCCCAGGCAGAGCTGGGGAGGAAAAGGTGCTATTAGCTAATAGCCACCTGGGCAGCAAAGCACAGAAAGGTCCTTCACCTCCTGGGAGGTTTTACTGCCCCTTAGTGCAAGGCAGCAGGTCCTGGGTGCCACCTGCTCCCTTGCAGGAGTGCTTAACACAGGTGTGGAAGGGCTGGGGAACCTTGGGCTTATTCACAGGGGACAATGTCACCTTGCACGCACACCACAGCCTCCAGACATCCACTCACAGCCCCACTGCTCTTCAGTCTCAGAGCCAGGAGCAACAAAAGCATTCCTGGGTGTTGCTTTTAATCAACAATTACATCAAACCAAGCAAGCGTTTTTTGGTAGCTGAAAAATACCTGTTGGCTTAGCAGCTCAGGTTTTTTTTCCTGGTGTGTTTCCCATGGCTTTCTATCAAGGTTAAAAAACCCCACCAGCAATATTAGAGATAAGCCCATGTCTCACTAGAGCGCTAAACCAAGTTCAGCTGCTGCCCTTTCATATATTTGGTACTAGCATTAGCACAGTCCAGCAAGAACTTCTCCTGCAAGTTCATGTCTATTCCTTTTACTTTGGCTAAGATCTTCGAGAAAGCATGCACAAGAAAAAACATATTAAGTTCAGCTTTTGCAAAGTCTTGGAAGCAATTATGGAGCCATGGAAGTGTAACACTAGTAAGTTAGACAAGGCCAAGGGGAATGCTCTACTAATAACAAATGTTGAAGGGACTGGAAAATAGGCAGAGCTTCAGTAGATTTTATTTGACTACACAATACAGAACTCATCATCAATATTCCCTGTGTAGCACTACGATTCACACTGCAGTGCAGATGGTTCACATATTTTAAATTGTAATTTAATTACACTTTTCATGATCATACTGTATTTGAACTCAACAGAATTACTATCATGTTTTTGCAAGCACTTTATTGCAGAAATATGGTTTTAACAGCCAAGTCCCTTCCCATAATTATCTTTTATTTTTATACATCCTTTGCATCATTAGAAAAACACAAATTAAGTACAGAACATAGGCCTTGGAAATTTATATTTGCAATAAGGCTCTGTTGTATGTTTTTCATTCTATAGGCTGGTTTACTAAAACTGTTTCATGGCTTAAGATCATTAAATCAAGAGACCTTGTAATCAGTAGCAAGAGAACAAAGCAGCAGTACACCTTTCCTTTGTCAGTGAAATCCTGGATTTAATCTTTTCACATTTTAACTGCAACCTTAAAAATTATCACCCCCTCTGAGAACCATTATGGTGGGTTAAGAGACATTCAAGGGGTCTGCACCTCCCTCACCTCTTCCCACACTTCTGAATGAAACCTTGGGGAGTTATATAAATTATCTCTCACCCGTCTTCTACCATCACTGCACCTTTTATCTTCTTTCTTTTCCTTCATATGCAGTCACAGGAGACATTTCTCAAGGATAGAAACCAGCCTTCAGTCTCACTAAACACTCATTGCTATATTGCATTAAGAAATATAAAATCCCTCCTTTTCTAGGACTATGCCTCAGTCCTCGAAGAAAAAGTAGTTTACAAAAAATAACTTCACATATTCTCTATTTTTACTTGCTTTCTAACTAAATGAAAATCGGCTCACCTTATTCCTTCTGACCAGTCTGACAAGCATCACTAGATACTGGCTCTTCCCTGCTAAGAGCTCACCCCCAGACATCAAAACTGCCTTTTTAACTCTTTGTGCAAGGTTTATATTGATATGAATTTATCCATCACTGCTCCAATGCCTTGCCTGCAGAACCTACGTCCTTCACCTGGGATGGTGGGTGGAGCCCAGGAGAGTTAAAATCCTTTAAAGGAGCATTCAAGGCAGAAAAGGCTTTTAGTTTGGGCTTGTGGGGTTTTTTTGTTGGTTTGAGGGGTTTCGGGGGAGTGTGATGTGGGTGGGTTTGTTCGTAGTTTTGGCATTTGGTTTTCTTTCTTGTTAGTGACTGTGGAGGAATCTTTCACATGGTGGGGTTATACTGATTCTTAGCATTTGATAGTCTTGTTTCTGAGAAAATTAATCTCTCTTAGTTGCTTACTTAGTTGCCTAATAAGTTTCTGGACACTTGAAATAATTAATTAATAATTTTCTGGCCACTTGAAAACAAGAACAAAAAAAACAACAACAGACAAAATCAAAACAGGGCTGTTGTAGAGGGCTTTACTTGGGCTTTGTAGATGCAGGATCAGCATTTTGTGTTTCAGCTACAGCTGAGCTCTGGGGCAGAGTGTGCCTGCAGGACAGGGCAGTGAGGACCTGGAGCATCCCCTGGTACCTGCAGGCAGCCATTTGGATGCTGTGATTAGAGCATCCCTCACCAGAAACATGGGTTCCAGTCCCTCTCCAAATTTTCTCTAGACTTCTAGGCTGATGTAAAGAAGCAGGACATTGGGAGAAGGCTTGAAAAACTTCAGAGGAGTGCTGGTCCTCTTGTCAAAGCAGCTCTCATAAAGAGAACACCCTGATAGCAACAGCAACCCTTTCTCTTGCTCTATTCCCAGGGCACTCAGAAAGGAAGCAAATAGAAGATTTTGTATGTTAGTATCTAGATCCCAGCCCTCAGAGGGGATATACTGTTCTTCATAGGATTTTTCACTCACATTGCAAGGAATCATCACTAAATAAAACATCTGAAATCTTGTGGAAGAGGGTCTGGGATCCTCATTTTCAAACTGACAAGGGAATATCCTGTCATAAGCTATGGTTGTGCTTCTTCTGTTGCAACAGACATCTGAAAGCAGCACTTAACTTTCTAGGTGCCAGTAAGCTCATTGACCTCACCTAAAACCTTTCCAGGATTTTAATTCAGGCCTCTATTATTTACTTCTAAATCCTGAGTTCAGGTTTACTTTAAAAGAATATTTCTTATCTGAGCACATCAGGTTTTAAACTTTTCCTGAGTAAAGCAGTCTTTTAAAAACAATTTTGCCCATAATTGTTATGTTGCTGGCTTAAAGGGAGGTCAAAACATAAAGCACTGTGTTTAATTGGTTTGTTTTGGTTTGCGTTTCTCATGCACTCATTAATGATGTTGTTTTAACATCACCTTCAGACAGGGGAGTTCTCTCATCTCTGGTTTTGTCCATTTCTGCTTTCTGAATATGCTTCCCACTGTTCACACTTCCAAAGGCTGGTGATGACTCAGGTCTCAAGGAGTTGAAGTCCTGTTTCCTCTTTCCTGTAGCAGTGCACACCAAAGGGTTCCAGGACTATTGCATACAAGTGGCCATGGAGCTGGTATTTATTCTGTGAACAGTTACATAGGAAATAGGAAACTGAAGGTCAAAAGTTAATTTGGGAATCATAAAGGAGTTGGTTATACTTATGCCTGTTCTGGTGTATGAGACACACACTGAAACTCTGAACAGAATTACAGATCACCACAGAGAAAAATAAATACACGAGCAGAGCAACTGCATTTGCCATCGATGGGAAAACAATGGAACATTTATTGTACAAAAGGGCTGTATGCATTAGAGATGTGTAAATCCTTCTGCCATAATGCTCTGTTCTTAATAGAATATAATATGCCATTATGCAGGCAGAACAATGAACACGTCCCAAAGATAAATGTGCTTGTCTTGGATGCTGAGTCACTTGGACTTCATTTCTGTGCTCACAGCACCCCTGAGGCATATCATGCCTACCTCCATGAAAACACACTGCTTTGTTTCCTCCTCTTTGCCCATTACTGAATGTTTTAATGTGGACTACACAATACTGTTTTCTGCTGCAAGCTTCCATCTTCCCTACTTGGAAGTCATGGAGAACTCTGTTGCCATCAAAGGCTCCTGTTGATTTGAATACTTCAGGACTGTGAGTTTCCAGGGAGCTCTGGGACAAGCTGGTTATGAATGGCATTGACTAAAACCATCTGAAATGACTTATTTTTACAAATAGTCCATGGAAAACCAGTATAACTGAAAGCCATTCTTTCTTTCCATAAGTGGATTGAAGCCCCTTGCTGAAGTAGCAGAGTCATATCCAAAGGGCAGTCAGTGACCCTGTGCCCACTGATTTCAGCAGGACACGGGATAAATCCTATTATTGGGGCTCACTGATGTGACTTCTTTGCCTCCTTGCTTTTTTTTCTATCAAAATGCGCACCTCACTGTCCTTCTGAGGCTCAGAAAAAAACCCATCCAGTTTGGCATTCCTGAAACCTTTTCTTGTGAATTAAGATTTCTCCCAAGGAGCTGATCCTGCTTAAACCTACAGTTGGGCCATCTTAAAGTTGAAACATTGGGCAACAAAACTGGTGAAGGGTCTGAATCAGAAATCCCCAGAGGAGTGGCTGAGGGATCTGGGAGTGTTTAGCCTGGAGACAAGGAGGCTCAAGGGAAACCTCATCACTCTCTGCAACCCCCCAGAAGGAAGCTGTAGCCAAGTGGGGTCAGCCTCTTCTCCCAGGCAACCAGTGACAGGTTGAGGAAATGGCCTCACGTTGGGCCAGAGGCAGTTCAGATTGAATATTAGAAAAAAGCTCTTCACCAAAAGCCTCATTAAGTGCTGCAACAGCCTGCCCAGTGAAATGCTTCAGTCACCATCCCTGCAGATGTTTTAAGACATGCAGGTGTGGCATTTAGGGACATGGTTTAGTGGTGGCCTTGGCAGTGTTGGGTTAATGGTTGGGCTCAATAATCTTTGAGGTCTTTCCCAACTTAATGATTTTATGATTTTATTTATAGAAACTCCTGGGAGTTTGGAGAGTGGGAGGGTTTGAGGAACAGTCATCTGTGTGGGGAACCTTCACTGGCACAGCACAAATCCCTCCAGAAGGATTTCTTGGGCTGTTCCTGAAACCTTCATCTTCAGTTTCCAAAGTCCAGCACACAGCCCTGACTCACTGCACACATCATCACCCCCAACAATTTCTGCATGCCTCCGGCTTGGTTTGCACACTTCTGTCTCTCATTTTCAACTGTGACTTGAGACCAAATTCTTCCATTTTCTCATGTGGTTCCCTTTTGCATTGCATGATTACTCAGTATAGGTTTTGAGGTTGGTTCATCTGAAAGGTGGCAGCTTTCAGGCTGCAAATCCAATGTAGGAGGGCAGAGGCAATTACCAGGCAAGCAGCGCTCTTGCTGAACTGAAACTGAGCTCATGATCCCTTTTTTTTGTCATATCAAATGCATCTGTGGCCTCTCCCATTTTTATTTTTTTCCTCTCTCATGTCACATATTTATTTTGCTGCACTATTTGTCCTTTGGGGACAGAAGCCAAGAGATTTCTGTGGGCGGCACAGGAGCAAACCAAAGGAAGTAAACAAAAGGCAATCCAAATAAACAGTTCAAATACACACAGCACTAAGGGCTGCCTAAACACAGACAACTGCTGGCAGGCAGGCATTTCTGAGGGTTTTCAAATACTCAGAATCTATGAACTGTCTCTCCTGAGCAAACCCACTCAGCAAAGCTACTTAGTGCACAAGGATTGGCTCCGTTAACTCCTTGTATTCCTTCCCTTCCCCGTTTCTGTTTGCATCTTATTGCAAGCCTGCAGACACGTGTGTGTGTCTGACTTTATAAATGCAAAAACAGTAAAGCCACCTGCTCCTGTTCTCCTTGTGTGTTTCTTTTCTTTGCTCCCATCCATTGCATCCCGCATCAACCTGCTGCCTTTGATCTCTGCATCTGATTATGGCTGGAAAAACAGCAGTGGGCACAGAATAAAGGACATCCACAGTGAGGAAGAGGTACCACTTGAAAGCCTAATGCAATGATTCTTTGCACTGCAGCATTGTTTTTGGAATGTTTTCTTTCCTTATCTGGTAAATATACTGACACATTCCCCACCCCCTTCCCAATTTCCTGCTATTTTCCTGTGTTTTCCAAAGATGCACTGTCTTTTTTGCAAGGAGCCAGGGAGTGCTAATTGCTCTTCTCCACTGCTTGGGCTAATTAACTTTTTCTTATTATTTCATTGCTATCAAATAAGTCATGGAATTCAAACAAAATTAAAAATATAAACACAGATTGTGCAAAACTGCAAATGAATTTATTCTCAGGAAGCCATAATGGTGGCCACAGTCTGACAGAGGAGCACAATCATGGATTTTGATAGCGCTGATATTCAGACATTTGCTTTGTAACAGAATATGGCTGCTCTAGATTTTATTTGGGTTTTTTGCAGCTGGGAAAGGGGAAGAATGCCATTTTCTCAGTTTACACTGTTTAGGATTCTTTCTTGGCAGTGGATTGTATATTCTACACCCTCAGTAAAGATCACTCAAGCCAAGACTAAAGAAAGTCAGTTGATTTTTAAAGAGTTTCAGTGTATATAACACTCCTGTGTACCAATTGTACTGCACTCTCTTCCTTTCAGGCCTTTTTGAATTACGGTTTAGTGAACAAAAAAGTTAATAAATGAGAAATCAATCATAGGAAAAATATTTAAATTATCATATAGTTTTCTTAACTGAATGTCAAACGAATTATTTACCCAGCTTGTATTCTAATACATAGTTCTGGTTTCTTGTTACTCATGAGCCCTATTTAGCTATTCTAATATCTTCTCTAATTATTTTTTTTTTCCGTTAAAAAAAGTCTTCTGGAAACAAAAGAGCTATCACTTGGCACTCAATCATGTAAGCAACACAGAAAATTTCTTTGACAAGTAACATCTTATAAATTAAAATTAGTGACAGTAGATTTTTTTGAAACAGTTAGTCATTGGTGGAGCTACATTTTAATTAGGGAGAAATGATCAAAAAGTGTGCTAGTGCACAAGCCAAACCAATCTTCATCAAACACACAGGCTGTGCCCAATTCCTCTGGGATATAACAGGTGTTTTAAATTCCCAGGGAAAACATAACATTAAGGTTGCCTTTCCTGATTGCACATTTGTGTAGGCCAGTACAGAGGTGTCTGAAAATTGCTCATCTCTCCTCAGAGAGCACTCCAAAATGTCATTTGCTACCCTCAGCTCATCAGTATTTCATTCCTATTGTCCCTGCACCTCAAGTCGGGACCTCGGGGTCACTGTAGCAGAGCTCAGCACAATCACTGAGCACTTTTTGAGTGTTATTTCATCCTCTGCTGCTGCCTAAGCTCAGCCCTGGCTGCCAAACCAGCCTGAGGGCTGGGAGAAGGGAATATTGACTTTTTTTGGCTTCAGCCATGCAGCTTGGAGGGTAAACAGAGACCACAAGAGTGATTCATCTGGTCTAGGGGAAGGTGTCCCTGCCCATGGCAGGGGGATTGGAACCAGATGATCTCCAAGGTCCTTTCCAACCCACACCATTCTGTGTTTCTGTGATTTTTGCCCCGGAGAAGGGAAGTAGACATGAAGTGACCTCATAGCACTTCTGTTCCTATCCCGGACATTATGTCCCATATCTTTGGGATAACTAAGTATTTCCACACTGTATCAAAGATGCGGAGAGTAGATTCTCACCTGGGAAATTATCAATATCACTGTGTGTTACCACTGACAACTTCAGTTAGCTCTGATAGATTCCTCTCTGCCACTGACAATTAATTCAATCTTTAATGCAAGGCAAAATAACTGCAGAGACACACAATTGTCTCGTGCACAAACCTTACAAGGGAATTTTGTGGGATTGCTTCCACACAGAGAAGTTGCTCTCCTCTTTATCCACTGCAGAGTTTGTGCTAGATTTCAACCTCATTGTATTCTGGGTACTCTATTTCTCTGCTGTGTGCATTATAGAATTCTCTTAATTTCATGCGTGGATGGCTGTAGAAAGAAGAGATAAAGTTTCAAGTCTCTTTGTTTAACCCATACGAAATAATTAAAACACATTTTTCATCTTAGCATTCCCCTTAGGGCTTAACATATTGTGAGAAACACATCCTAATGTGAAATGAGCTTCAAGACAAATGGTCCTGGCTTTAGTTTGAAAGTCACCTCTGGAAAGAATGCATTTGTTTCCTTATTCATGCCACTCATTTCTTTTTAAATTCTGACACGTTAAGATAAAATTGTCACAAAAAAGCACTACTCTATAAATACAAAGCTGAACACTTTTATACAGGTATAAAAACCCTTCAGGGCTGGTTTGCTTTAGGCTTTGGCAGCTGTTGAAGGCTCCCTTCATCCAACTTGCTGGCAGAGCTGCAGTCCTCCAGGGCAAGGACAAATTCTTCTCCCCAGCCCCATGCCCCTCTCTTGGCACACACCTGATGGTGAACACAGAGCTCTTACGGTCTCACCCAGCTCTCCCAGGAGTCACAGCCAGGTTGGGCTTGCCTGAGCTTGCCCACGGGGCCACTTGAATGATTTGTCATTTCCATGCTGCCTGGCATCATTGCATTCACCCAACGCTTGTGAAGAAAGGGGCTATTGGTAAATAAAACACAACTGGTAATCAGAAATCTCTTAAACACCCTAAAACATGACTGAAGGACACAGGCTGACTTTCTAGAACCCTTTATCAATAATATATATACATTTTTCGTGGCTTATTATCTATTTTTAAGCATTATTTAGTGTAAGCCAAAGCACTGGCACTGAGCCCCAAGAAACAAATATACGTTCCCCCAAGCTGGGAAAATCGAGGTGTTTCCACCCAAAGTGTTACAGCTACTTAAGGAAGCAGCAGGACCATGAAGGCCCACAGAGGAGAGGTTTTATTTGGGTTATGTTCTCATGTCTCCAAGAAATATGGGTACACAACAAGGTATTACTTGCTCTTACAGCATTGGGTAGGGTTGCCCTTCCCAATAAACCCAGGAAAGGCCTGTGCTATCCCTTTCAGCAAGGTAAATGAGAGCCTATTATAGAAAATAGATCTCTCTCTCTCTGCCTGACTTCTCCCATGTGCCTGTTCATAAATTCCCCCAGCCCAAATCCTTTCATCAGCTACATACATATGAGCCCGAGTCATGGAACACTTGCACTTATGGAAATGCATCGAGCTCCCCAGTTCCCACAAAGCCTTATAAGGCTTCTGTACAGTTATGAGTACAGAAAATCACTCTAATGAGAAAACTACTTAAACTTAATTGTCTCATTTAATAGGACTGTTTAAATTGCTAATCATTTTGTAAGTATTACTTTCTAAGTTGTTTTTAGCGGGTGGTTTGCCCTTTTTGCTGTTGCTGGAGGAATTCAGTGATAATTAACTGACCTAGTGTGTAATTATACCACTGAAAATAAGCTATGGGACATTTAATAAAAAGAGACTATTAACAGGATTTGAATTTACGACCTTGAAAATTTGAAGCAAACACTTTATCCATGAGGTCACACAAGCTTTCACTACTGTCTGAGAATTTATGGTCAGTAGATTAGCCACAGAAAGACTTTGCTCACTCTTTGGATCTGCTGAGAACGCACTGAGAAACTGATTAAAATAATATTAGAAGAAACATAGCAGTGGAAAAATGCTTGAGAAATTTTTCCTCCTCTTAAACATCTATACCATGGCCTGTGGAAGGGGGACTTGATGTGGTAAGGCAGCAGATGTGACGGCAAGCACAAATTTTTGGGGTCTGAGGATTTCCCTCCCTATGGGGTTCCTTATGGAGCTCCAGCCCATAATGCCCTTTCCTCAGCTAAAATTATTGGTGGTGGTATTTTAATCTCTGCTGATCTCTGAGTCTTTTCTGTACCAAACTTACAGGACACAGTTTGAGATTAAAAAAATTACTAAACACTTTGGCTCTCAGACAGCCTGGCAATTAGTGCCGTGTTTTTCTTTGGCTTTTAGGACATAATGTATTTTACTGAGTCTCTCACATAGAGCTGCAACAGCTTTGCTGTATTTCCTGTGAATTTCTGGCTATGTGAAACACTGCATTACAGATAGAAGCATGACATTTTTAGCAGTTGCTGCTCCAGCAGCATCAGGGTAAAGAAAACGAGGCTGTTGTGGTTTCTGGTTACCAGGAATCCGTGCAGTTTCCTTGGGAGTTATCAGCTGTGCTGTGCTTTAGAGAGTGGAGCAGAGCACATCCTGTGTCCTGTGCAAACCTCGCAGGATCAGAGGAAGAATTGCCTCACTTGCTTGTGGAATCACACAGATCTTGCCCCAAACTCATACAGGATGGCTTTTGTCCCTTTAGGACTCTGTGTATTTTGATATCTCATGCATTTGAACAAGAGACCATGTACTTACAGACATGTGGTGCAAGGAAATAATCTTGCAGCAGATGCCAAGAAGCTGATAGCTGTGAAAACATGCAAAAGCCAAGGGCTGGTTGGAAAGATCCCAGCTCTTTCTGCTGGCCAGAGAGTTTGTGAAACCCAGGTTGGGGTAAAAATTTAGGCAGAAAATTCAGAAAGCAGAGGTGAAGGGGAATAAAGCAAAGGAGAAGTGGAACACACTGCAACTGGTCATAACCAATTTCAGAGCTTCTCAGGTTTATTCCCATCCTTCATCCCATGTACTTAAGCACTTTAAAACTGAGTGTATTGAAAAAAAAAGGAAAACAATTTGGACCAGAGGAATACTTGAATTATTTCTTCCCTATAAGCCAAACAGTGTCATTGAGACAAATAAAGTGGAGATCCATGTCCCCTAATCTCTTTTGCATGATCAGTGATGTGCATGGCACGGTGGTGTGGCTGTGGACTGCTAAAGTTTGGGTTGTCTGTACCTCACAGGCACATGGCTCTGTGAACATCATGATTTTTCAGGAAAAAAAAAATTTGATTTGTGGGCTGGGATAGAGAAGAAATATTCACTAACCAGCTTTGATTAACAAGAATAGAAACCATGTAATTGGATTTTTACAGTATACCTGAGTACTAACAGTTCTTGGTTGTTTGCTGAAGTGCAGGGCAGAAAACAAATTTTGGGTGCAAACAGATTTGCAAGCTGTGATTTCTAAAACAAGCAAACCCACTTTTCATCTGTAAGAGGGAGGAATGGTCTGTGTTATCAAAGACAGGTCCAGTTCAGGCAAGGCTGATGACCTCAGTCAAATATTCATTAAAGGGGAAAGAAGTATTTGTAGTGACTTGTTTATTCTAGCTCTTGCTCACACTGATAGGATTTCCTCTTCAGCATTATCGTGCCAAAACCTTCTTTGTGACTAACTCTGTCTTTCGGAAATGTTTCCCATCCAAATCTGACTTTTCCTGCTTTTCTTCACGGGAAAAACAAGCAGGCCATTTCAGTGGTGAGTTATGTGGCTTTCCCTGACCCCAGAGTGGGACAGATGATGGTGATGATGGTGATGATGGTGATGGTGGGACAGCTCCGAGCACAAGAAGGACTTCTCCAGGCAAGGTGCAGCTCACCAACAGCTCATGGCCAGTCTGCAATCCCAGAGGAGAGTTGTAAATTCAGTTTGGTAATGTTTGAACCATCATGCATGCTACAGATGAAACAGCTAAATACTTTTATCAGTCTCAATTGTCTCCTGAGCTATACTGTGGAACTAATTGCAAAATTACATCTAATTAAAAAAAAAAAAAAAGAGGCACGTGTTAAAGCTTTATGACAGATATATTATTGCCTGAGTAATTCAAAAAGGATGCAATAAAAATTGCTTTCAGGTCTGGCAACATTTTCCCCATGCAAGATTTGAAGTAATTTTTAATACACTTGTCACCAGTAAGATAACACTTAATGCTTTTATAGCATATTCCCCCCTGGATCTGAAAGTACTGTGCAAATGAGGGTACATGCAATTATTTCTGCAATTATAAGAAGAGATTAAGAAGCAGACAAAACATGCCCAGTATGATGATAGAATTTAGTGACAAGCTTGGTAGAGATAGACACCTTTTCTGGCTTTTAAAAACTAAAAATGATCAGATATTTGTAACAATAATGATAAAAAATGGAATTGAAAGTGGTTTGAAATTATTCTATCTACATAAATTAAGCATAATTTTCATTAAAAGAAATGGCCTTCGGAGAACAGAATTTCTCACATGCCACTGTATCCTGAGGAGAATTACTCCTTTTTTAAAATTATTTAAAATAATTTTTAAAGTTTTCCATGATTATTGTGTTCTCCTCAAGTACTGAAATGCCATCAGGGATCTCATCAGCCTCCTGTTCCTCCAAGGGCAGCACTCTCAGCATGGCATTGTCCTGGTGTGAGCTTTCTGTTTCTTCTGGCCAGTGATCAATGACAGGAAGAGTTCCCTGTTCAAAGAGGAGAAGAACCTTGTTGGGCCCCACACACAGTTTATGTATAGCATGTTTTCACCGTATTTCATCTTGCAATTGTAATTTCTATTCTAATAATTGAAAGGTTATCCATTCGAAGTTACTGCAGGCAATCTTGTCTTTACTGGTTCCAAAAGTATTAAAATACCTTTATAACTAATCTTAATTTAAAATAAAATTAGCATTTTTCTTCTTCATGGGTTTCTTCATCCTAAGCAGAGTTCAGAGGATAATTCATCATCATTTTCTTGATAAACACTCTTTTACTCTCTGCTTATTACTAGCAATCCAATTTCTCTATTATTTATTTAGTTTAATGGCATAAAAGCAACTTGATGAAAGGATGCCAAGCACGACCTGTGTTCTATCAAAGAACTACTTAAACTAGGTTACTAGTGGGCTGGAAAACTTGAGGCTCCAGGAGCTAGAAGATGGAGAGCCAAGGCTATTAAATTTCAGGGACCCTCTTTCTGAGCAGAAGTACATTCTGTACAGGCCATACCTTGTGGTGAAAACTGAACTTTTCACATACCACGCTGTTTTTACAACGATCAAAAACCATTAAATAACCCCAGCAGACAACAGGAAGATATCATGCTCTGAAATCCATTTTCCCACCCTCCTTCATTCTAGCTTTCACACAAATCCCTGTCCTCTCCTGACCCATTAGAGGCAAAGTGTCTGCATGCCAAAGGGTCCCAAAGTATCCTCAAGCAAGAAATACATGCCAGGTGACCTCTTAGGATGCAGTCCCCCTCCCTGTGCTGCCCCTGGCGTCCTCACCAGACCTCCAGCACTCATCACTCCTGGGCTGGATTCATTTCCTCCACCTAGCTTCACCATCAATAGCTCTCAGAGGGAAAAAGGGACAATTTGGTTTCCTCACGGGCAGCCTACAGGCTCAATTTATTTTTATTTTTTTTTTAGTACTGTGAAGAAAAGATTTGGAATGTTTGTGGCTAGTCAGAAATTTAGACTTGATGCTGGGATTTATTTTAGTAATCTGTGAAGGATGTAAACCTGTTGCAAATAAGAGTGCAGTGGACAAAAGTAGTTTAAATTTTGTAACTTGGAGGTGCAGCTCTCAGTTTTAAGACAAAAAAAAAAAAAAGAAAATGAAGAAAGTCATTGAGTGCATCACACAGGTTGACCAACATTCACGTGTTTCAAAGTGCTGTTTCCACTGTGCTGCTTTGCTGTGGTTGGAACAGATTCCCCTTCCAGCAAATAAACAGGGAATTGTGGTGCTGTTCTCAGCTGCTCCCCAGTGCTGGAGACCTGCTGGGGCTCAAGACCGTGGGATTCCAGGCCAGGGCTATTCCAGCTTCTTGGCAACATTCACCACATAATCCCACTGACTTCAGCTTCAATCCTGAGGTATCATTTCCACTTCAACATTGTTTACAGCTAAGAGGGACAGGAGGATTCTGGAGCTGATTTAATCTAAACACAGAGAGCTCAAGGCTGTCCAGACCTATAAAGGAAATAAATAAACTCCTTTGAAGATGGGAATTGTAACAAGAACGGTTTTGTTTGGTTTTTATTTAGCTCCAAGGAAATTAAATTCCTGTTGTAGGAGCTAGTTGTGCTGTGTTTGTTCTTAATTAACTAGACAAACTTTGCATGTGCAGTGCAAAAAAGAAAACCTTGGCACTACTTGGGCTGTGTTCCTTATGTAATTTGTTTTGATTTATTTCTCAGTAGCATTTGTAAGGTTTTTGTTCATGAAACAGAGCACCAGAACAACATTTCTAAAAAATTAATGAAAACAAAAGATATCTGAAAATATAAATTTTCATATGGTTATGTAAATATCCATGCTGCTACATAAAGAAGCAGAAGAAGTATGAAGTACCAGTATGTGAAAATCTAGTGTAAGACAGGGAATAAGCTTAGGGATAGACCTTTGAATTGAAGTATCCATGAGAAAGTGGTAGGTCAGGAATGGAAATACAGTTTTTCATTTTCAGTGTTTGAGGAAAAAAAAAGATAAAAGCTGCCTTTCCCATGGTCAACTAAACTAGTGCCAGCAACTAGTGCCAATTCCATAGTGGAATGATCATTTTTCTCATCATGCCTCTACAGCAATCCTATCAGCTGACCATCTTCCACACTGGGCAGACATAAATAGTCAAAGTAATGCCTGAACTTTTTGTATTTTTATTTTACCATCTACTGACTCAGGAAGAAGCTGAGGAAAACACTGAGTTTTGCTTTTGCAGCTGGAGCAGTGGAACAGTATCCGTAATTTTCTTATACAGGAAGCGTGCCCTGCAAGGCAGGTGATCAAAGCAGCTGGCCCTGCTGCCAGCAGAACCTGGGAATTTCTGTGGCAGCAAAGGAATGACTGCACAGGAGACTGAGGAATGCCAGAGTCACAGGTCAAGCTTTAATGGCTCGAGGAGCCCAGAGTGAGATTCCTGCGATTCCTCCTTCGTGATGATTTTGTCTGATAAAAGGAGATGGAGTGGGCATGCCCAGGGACATGCTAGGCAACCCTTTTTAATCTTAAAGCTTAAATAGAGAAGGCAGGATTGGAAATCTATGTGAGTTAATCAGGGAAGGCAAGATATGGTCAAATCAGAGCATAAAAAAAAGCCATACAGAGGATCTGTGAAAAGCCTTGCTTTAGATTTAGACACAGTAACAAAAATAAATAAATAAATAAATACGTAGCCCCAAACTGTGGTTTGTTTTGCAATTTTTAGTAATTGCATTGCTAGTCCAATAATTCCATTATATAAACCCTGCTGGTGTTAAAATATACATTATGTTGCAGCCTCTCTTGAATAATAATAACTGACTGATCATTATTTATTTAAATCATCTTTCCAGGCCATTTTCTTTTGAAGTAGTGAGCCTGAATTTCAAAACAGAGCATTAAACATTAAATTAGAGTCAGGTGGTCAGATCAAAATACAAGACTGAGAACAGGTGCATCTCAAAATCCTAGTCCAAGGTGTTTTACACAAAATTTTGTTACAAATTAAAAACGTAGCTATCTGCTTATGTGGAGCCAGGAACAGCTTGTTAGCCTGGTTAATGTTTTACCAAACTAACCAATTTCTTGCTTTTCTAGTCAAAATGCTAGGCCAGTACAACATATGTGGCCACTGAGTAACAGTGGCAAAACTTCATGTGTTTTAGACTCCAAATGTCAAGAGACAGCCCTAGGAGATATGATTTACAGCTTTTGGTCCATTAAAACTTTCTTTTTTACTTTCAGGAAATCTTATTTCATTTTTTATTAAAAAAAGATAATTCTTTGGGGATTTGGTTTATAAATTATGGCTAAGAAAATATTCTGAAAACTTTGGAGTAACTATATCCCCAGATCCCTGCACCACAAACAGATAAAGGAGTAAGTAAAATGAAAGGTGACATTGGATCTCGAGTTCCCAGCTTATCAGATAGTTGGATACAGACAGATCTTATCGAAGCATTAGTCTCCAAAGAAAATAACTCTTCTTTCTAGTGTGGAACAGGCAGAGAGACTGAATTAAAAAGGACCTTCTCCATTTCACCACTTAAAATGATACCGTAATTTGTAGTGTGTTTGAAGGTTAAAACATAACAAAACAAAAACTCCATTTAATATCTTGCCACAAGGATGCCATTCCCAATGAGTACACATCCTTACATTGCCTTGGGAAAATGGTCTAAAGCACATAATGAAGCAGTGATACTGTGGTGCTTGGGACGGTTATTTTATAATAGGTGTTCTTTGGTAAATGATAAACTGTCGGAACCCAGAATGTCCCACAGACATTCTCGGACGTTCCAGACCCAGGTCAAAAGCATCTGAGACCCTGGCATGCAGCCAGAGACCCCTGTGGCTTTGAATCTGACCCATGGAACAGTTTACCAACTTTGCAGGAAGAACCAGAAGTCACAAAAGTTTAGATATTGTAGTAGAAGTAGTCACGAAGTGAAAGGAAGGATTTTTGAGTGCTGTACAGGGGGGTTTTAAGCCTTGTACGCAGGGGTCCAGGTTTTGTACATGGGGGTCAGGAGTTCTAAGATGGAGGGACTTGGGTGTGCCCTGTCCTCTTTCTTTCTCCGTCCTAGCCTCCATGTCTTTGGTGATGTTGGCACTCACAGATTGGTCTAGAGTAGAAAGTCACCATTCAATATAGATAGTAGGTATTGGAGAAAAAGTATAAACATGTAGTACATAATATATGATATAAAAGATGGCACCAGCCCCCTGGGAGGGCAGTGTGCCTTTGTCTGAGCTGCTGAACGGGCCACAGCAGTTCAGGGAGAAGAATCTTGTAGATAACCAACAATAAACAACCTTGAGAACAGACAACAGAAGACTACTGAGTCTTTCTTTAAAGGCACGGGTTGGAGGAGAGACTTTTCCATCTTTCGGGGTCATCCCAATCCGGGGGTGAAACCCCACAATAAACATATTTCTGATTAAAAAACTTATGTTTTGCTGAGACATCTAGTATTCTGCTTGATTATGCTTCTCTATGATAAAGCTGGATGGTGCTTTGAGGAGCCTGGTCTAGTGGAAGGTGTCCCTGCCCAAAACAGGAGGGTTGGAGCTGTATGTTCTTTAAGGTCTCATCCAACCCAAACTATTTTGATATCTTGGAAAAAGTCTTCAGTACAACACTAAAAATCCTGAGTAGTATTTTGGAATCTGAAGGAATCTGGAAATGAGATGTTATACCTCCTGATGCGTGAAATCACGGATGGGTCCATGATGGGCAGCAGTCGCTGTGCATGGTCCTTCAGTATTGATGGAAACATGCTGGGAAACAGTGAGGGTGTCCTTTACAAACCTGGAAGACAAGAAAGCCAGTTTTATCAGCTATGAAATCTTTATAAAACTACAAAACTGAAGAAAATGTATTCCTCTTGCCTATTTATGTCTGTAGAACCACAGAAGGCCCTCAGTGGGAAATGGCATTTCAGTACCACACTTGCGATGGAACAGATGAGCTGAATATGGCACAGCGACTACTTTTATTGAGCAACTGGAATGTTCATACTTCCCAGAAATAAAATTTCTAATGACAAGATGCAGCCACTTTGCCCTGTTTTTCCCAGTTGCCTTTGGGAAGAATAGTGCTACATGGCAGATGGCAATTCTTCAATACATTTCAATAAAACCGTTTAGAATTCACGGCGTGTCGCACGTTGAGGTAGGTACTGTCAGCAACTCAGAAGTGACAAACTTCACGCATGACTCTAACCCATTTGACATTATTCAATGGGATCAAAAGCAGCTGGGGTGGAGAGAAAAGTGGACTTTGTTGTTCTTTATTTAAATACTTTCTTGGTGAAGTCTTACTCATTAGAAATTGTTGGTTTTCAGTGATTTTCAAGTTGACGCTTCAGTGACGGCCAAAAAACCCATAGACAAATCCAGTCAAGCAGCAATGGAACTGCACTTTGAAGACCATTTTCTAACAGCTTCTACTGGGTTATGAACACTGCCAATGCCAGTGGAAACAAAAGCAGGGGAAAAAAACATGATTCAGAGCCCAGTGGTTACATGTCTCCCTGCTTATGTGGCCCTTAGATGCCCCTTTTATCTTTTTCCAATGGGAGCATTGAGATGCAAAATACTAGACCAGAACGGGAAAAAAAAAAAGAAAAAAATAATTTAAAAAACCACAACCCTGTACAACACATAAATGGACCTAGTGGGTAGTTTGTACAGTGCTCTGAAAGGTTTTAGGAATGTAGGATTAATTTTATGGTTGGTTGTGTGGAAAGCTGACAGAACAGAAACATAGCAGCTTCCCAACACCAACAGAATTGACCACCCCAAACATGCTGAAAACTAATGACAGCAACAAACAGAAGGAAATTAGGATTCAGAAAGAAAGCATCTAAATTTGAGAAGGGAGAAAGAAAATAATTGTGCAAAGGTTTTGACACAGCCAGCTTAGGATGTATATTTGGCAGCAAGTGTATGCAGAGCATGATGTGAAGAATGGGAATGACTCCCATGAAATCAAGCTAACTGCAGGGACAAAACAAAAAGGAGCAGGAGCTTTCTTCCAGCAGTCTGGTCACATGCAGCCTTCAGGAAGAGAATAGCTATTGATACAATAGTACAACCCTGAAAATATCAAAGGGAGGGTTTAACCTTTCAATGAATGACTTGGTAAAATTATAAAATCGTAGAATGGCAGAATGGGTTGGGTTGGAAGGGGTCTTGCAGATCATCTTGTTCAACCCTTGGGCAGGGACACCTTCCACTAGACCAGGTTGCTCAAAGCCCAATCCAAGCTGGCCTGGAATCTTTCTGAGGATGCAGCATCCTAGCATCCTCTGCCTCTCTCAGAGAAATCTGTGTCAGTGTCTCACCACCCTCATCACAAAAATTTTCTTCCTTTCTACCTAAATCTGCCCTGTTATTCCTTGTGCTGCCTTGAATTCCCTTGCTCAGTAAATGTCCCTTGTCACTGGTAATTTTTACAAGCTGAAGCAGAAAGCCCTCCATCCTCCCTGCCTTGCACACAGGGCTCCTCCAGAGCTGGCTCAGCAGCTGCTCAGGCTGGGAAAGGGTGGAAAAATGTGACCCCTGGAGTGGCATGTGAAATGATAACCCCAAATGCTAAAAATCCTGCTCCCACCTCCTCTGCTGCCACAATCACAGCCTGTTACCACACTGCTCAGGAGAAAGCAAACCAAACCCCAGGCAGGTCAGCTTAAAGACTGTGTGAGCCCTGTGGGGTTTATCCATGGGAGCTCAGATACATGTGTCAGGAGATATGGGAGCAAAGCCAGGGATTTAAGTGGCATGCAGCAATGGAACATGGGAAAAAAAAAAAAAAAGCCTTTGCAGTTCCTATCAACAACTTTCATCTTCTGCAACTGTTTGAGGAAATAGCTGGCTTCAAAACAAATTAGTAGGGGTTTAGATGGCTGCATTTCAACTAATCTAAGGAGGAAATGGGAGGATGGGAGGAGTGGTGCCTTTCATTAGAATTTAGACCAAAAAAAAAAAAACAAAACTTGGGAACTTGGTCTATTCTGAGGTTAACAAAGACATAAATGAAATGTTAAGGTTGAGCCCATGAAGATCTGAGTCTACTGTGAAGTGGGCTTTACCTAGGGTTTTGTGCTAAGAGACTGCTGGCAGATGAGGAAAAAACTTGGTCCCTGCCACAAAAATTTATGGTGTAAGGAGGGATGGGAGTGCTTGAGATACTCAGTTAAAAATAAAGATAATATAAATAAATGAACTGAAGCCAGTGTACAGAAAGATATGAAAAGTGGGCTGCTAGAGGAAAAAAGAGGAGAATTAAATCACAGACATGATGTTTATTAATGCAGAGCAAAAGCCACATACCTCAGAAATGCAAATGATATTGCTTTAATTAGACAACTGAAATTAGGCACTGGAGGGGGAGCAGAGCTGCTCCTTTAAGATATGTTTTGGATCAATTGATCACGAAGCATCGTGGTTTATTTGCAGAGGAGATTGGGCATCAGACTACAAAACAAATGAAAGGCAAACTCTCCCTCAACTCACTACCCTTGCTGGAGAATTTACTGCCAATGTGGCAGCGTTTTAGAGCAGTATGAAAATGTTATAATCCATGGGATTTGTCACAGTGGGGAACCCTTTTAAGTGGTCTGTCTTTCCCCTTGTTTTTTAATTATCGGGTAGCGTCGGAACTCTGCCATTTGTTGCTTTAAAACTTTTAGTGCAAATCCATTCAAATATGAGAAGCAGGAGTGGTAATAATTGGGTTCTACAGCAGAAGAAATGATATTGCTAAGAGACATGCCTCACAGAAAGAAACTCTTGGAGCTGGTGGGCACCAGCTGTCTCTCCACAGCTCTGCACAGTATCACAGAATGACTGAATGGTTTGTGTTGAAAGGAACCTTAAAGATCACCTAAGAGGCATTGGGTTGTTTGATTCCCCTTTAATTCCAAATCAAGAAAAATGAAAGAGAAACGAAAAATCCACTTGCAGGCACCTGTGGCAGTTATTTGAGGCCTCATCAGCCTTTTGCTTCTATTTATACTGTCAGAGGTAGCAGTAAAAGTAGCTGTTCCCTGTTATATTTCAACCATCAGACAGGAAACCTGAGAGGATGGTATGTAGGACAAGGAAAGAGGATGGAAAGGATAAGATTAATGAACCAAACTAAGGGTGGGGGGAAGCAGAGTAAAGCCAAACCAAGAAGGAAAAAAAATTATGTGTAATAATCTGACTGTCCTGAAAATCAGCTGCAATGAATTTTTTGTCAGTGTGCGCTTGTCAGACCAGTGCAACTTTCTGGAGGTAAACGATTCTGCTCCAAGCTTTCACACAAGTGGAACACACAAAAGCAAAGTGCAGCTTTCTCACATATAAATCTGCATCAAATCACACAATTTCAATGCACTAAAAACACCATGTAACCACCTACATAAAACAAAAGACTATTGCCTGAACTTTTGAAACCATAAAAATGATTGAGTTAAAGGAGGGTTAGATTGGGAATAAAGTGTTTGTATTTTCATCTTTTATCTCTGAGCCTTTAAGAACAGCTCCTTGGAGCAACAACCATGTGCTTCTGCATAGCATTTCTGGTCCTTGAATTTCACAGACTTACTGAATGGTTTGAGTTGGAAAGGGCCTCAAATATCATTTATTTCCAAGCCCCTGCCATGCACAGGGACACCTTCCACTAAACCAGGTTGGTCAGATCTTCCCAAGGGAGTTTTTCTCCTATTTTATTTTCTTCTCTTTTTCTCCCCAGCAACAAAGATCTGGAGCTCTCAAAGGGACTTGAAGTGTCTGTGCCTGTGTGATGAGAGGCAAATTTAGGAAGAGGAGATCTACCTGATTGTAAGAGGGAGACTTAAGGAGGAGACTGAGCAAGGAGGTCTAGGAAATGGATCCCCCAAAATTACTCAGCCTATTTCTCCTCTAGGAGAAAAATATCCCTGTGGATACAGACATGGGGGATTTTCTTTGAGCTAAAAAGGTCAAAATTCACGCAGTAGAGAGCAAGGCTGGGCTGAAGAGCAGATGACAGCAAGCCTGTACCAGGGTGACATCACTGAGAGGCACCATTCAGCCAGCCAAGGTCTCAGACCCCCTTTAGGACAGCTGGGCATGGAGAAAATGTCCAGCTGGGCTGTCCAAATGTCTCAGTTCCCAGAGAGATGGAGCAGGGTTGTAAGGAGTTGTGTCTTTGCTCAGATCTCTCTCCCTCCTCCTCCATCTCCACCAGGTGCAACAGGGCAACTGGGCTAGAAACTGACTGTAGGAGAGAAACAGTGCCAGGAGATCCAAAATTGCTGTGTTTGCAGCCTGATTATCGTGCATGTCAAGGGACAGTAAATACATGGAGGTTCCCAAAGTCCTCGTGAACTTTGTATTGGCAATGGGCTGAGTTGAACAGACACGTGTAAACATCTCAAAGCTGTGTAGAGCCTGCACATCCTGGTTATTCTCTAGGAAACAAAAACCACAAACTTTCCCAGGCAGTTCTAAATGCCCATAGCAATCTTTGGTGACAGACCTCAAAATACCTTTGTGAGGGTAAGCACTGCTGCCTCTGTTTACACGGAGAAAGCAGGGCACACAGGGACACAATGACTCCCTCAGGTCTCCGGCAGAAATGTTGCCAGAAATGAGAATGTGAGGTAGTTGTGTTCATTCCAGAGCTCTGCCTTCTGACTCTTGTATCTCTGTACTAAGATCTGAGGTCAGGCATAACTTTATTATGCCAACTTTTTTTTTTTCTTCTTGGAGGAAGCTCAGATGGAGATAATGGATTGGGGTCAGGAGCTTTAGCACAGATGTAATTTCTACCTGTGCATGAAAGGCACCACTGTGAAACACTTCACAGGCAATGTACATGCTCTATCCCTGGTATCAGTGCCCTCAAACGAGGGACTGAACGCTCAAGCAGCACCTTGGTATTATTCCATGGCCACGTGGCTCAGCCACCTTCCTGCTGTCCCTACAGACTGTGCCTGGAATGGGAATAGAATCATCATAGAATCATCATAGAATCATCATAAAATCACAGACTGGTTTGAAAGAATGTTTATTATCATCCAGTTCTCCTCCCTTGCCATGATCAGGGACACCTTCCACCAGACCAGGTTGTCCAGAGCCCCATCCAACCTGGCCTTCAACACTTCCTGGGATGGGGCATCCACAGCTTCTCTGGGTGACCTGTGACAGGGCCTCACCACCCTCACAGTAAAGAATTTCCTCCTATTATCTACTCAAAATCTATCGTCCTTCAGCTTAAATGATTTAATATGGGTTTCAAATAGGATTTCAAAGGCAAAAGCAGTGCCTTCAGAGAGACCAGATGATTGAGGCTTTGAAATGCCGTATCTTGCTTTCCTCAAAGGAAGTGGGGTATGGGGCTTGCTGATTTTGGCTTGCTCTGTTTTGGCTTGTAAGGAGTTCCTGAAACAACATCATAATTCTTCATGGGAAAAGGGCAATCATTCAAAATAAAGAAGTAGTTTTATGACATTTCTGTACCTTGCTCCAAGCCCTACTTACCAGCTGCCCACTTCAAACAGCCCCTTGGCAGAATTAGGCCTTCCAGGAGTATCTCAGACTTAATTTTTCCCCAAATTTCCTTCTTTGACACAGATTTTCCTTGCCCTAGCTGTCTGTAGTTTGGACAGCAGTTTGTACCCTACCACCACCTTACAGTTCAGCTTTCATGTGCTTATGTCTGCAAATTTTTGCCATTTCCTTGGAAAATCTTTGCTGTTCCACTTTCCAACCTCCTCCACCTCCAAGTAATACTTGACAGCGAATGAAAGCAAATGGACTAATTTGTCACAATCTGCAGAATTCTGTTGCTTGTCCACCATGTACGGACAATTTGCACGGAACAAATTCCAGATTGAATGTCTCAAGGAGTGAAGTGAGTGAGCTGAGGATGCCTGGAATGTAAAACATACCATATTCCTGTAGATGTAGAACAGCAGCTTCAGTAGCTCTAGGAAAAAGTGCTTTGTTCTTTTCAGGATAATGTGTAATTCTGGCTGGCATTTTCCTCCAGGTTTTTACTAAGATTGGTGTTTGCATTTCCATTTATGTGATATTTTCCAGGTCAGATTTTTTTTATTCTGCCTCTCTGCACCAAATTTTTTTCATCTGCTTACTTGAGCTTAAAAAAAAGCCCCCTCATCTCATATAGTACTCTGAAAATGTCACCCAAACCAAAGTGCCACTAAAAGAACCTGTGTTTTGTGGCTGTCTTGCTTAAGGTTATGCAGTTGCAGTCCTTAAATGCACCGAGACAAGTGGAAAATAGCTTCTTTTCAGTGTGTGAGGGGCTTTTTTCAAAGGCAGCATTTGCCTTTCAGGTGCTTGGCACTTATCAGCATTGGAGCTCTGCAGATGCGGGCTCTGATTAAAAAGTTCTTCATGTTCTGGTGCATTATCACTTATTGGCTAATATCACTGAGAAATATGGTATTTTCTTCGTCTTATAATGTTTTGACTTGAAAAAGAGAAAAGAAAAATCGATTCACAGTCTCTCTCTTTCCCAGGGTAGCTGATTAGAAGAGGAAGGCTCTGGCAGCAGGGGTACAGCAATGCCTTTGAAAGCTCTGGGGTACAAAACCAATGAAGTGTGGTGATAAGGGCTCTTCAGAAAGTCAATCTCTCCCAGATCAATACAAAATCCAAGCAGGCATCACCAATGCAGAGCAGAGAAAGCACCATAGGTACTGCTAGAAAATTATAAGGGCTTTTGTTTCCTAGGAAATCTCAATTCCATTAAAATCAATTTACAGCCTGGTTTATCTACTGGATGTGTGCACATTTTCCTTCTCTGCCAATACAATTGGCATCTCCTGGGATGTTGCCTCCTATATGTTGTTTTCTCAGTTGTAAAACCCAGGCTGCTCCAAACGGGAGAGTCACGATACAATGGATGGCAATTACACAGCACTGGAGGATAATCAGCAAGCAGGCTTTCTTCTGCAGGGCATTTAGCTATTGTTTGGTAGAAATCCTGTTTAGCATTCCACAGTATTTATTCAGGCCTAGCTTCCTCTCATCTCATCAACGACGTTCAAAGCAGAGCACCAGAAGCTTGAGCTTTATCTTGAACTGGAAAGATTCTATTTTGTTGAAACTCAAGTCTCTTCTTGAAACACAGACCAAGTTGGGTTAGTTTTTGTTGGTTTTTTTAGGTTTGTTTGGGTTGTTTTGTTTTGTTTTGTTTTGTTTTGACATCAGGAGCAAGAGAGGCTTTGGAAAGGAGCAGAAACTGCTATCAGTTTTCTCCTGTGACAGCTCCTCAGTGGCCCAGCAAATCTGTATTTACTTTATTACAGAGTCATTAGTGGGCTGTAAATCTCACTGATGAGCCAGCAACCTTTCTGTGGGCAACTCGCTTACCTTCAGAGCCCCATAAATTCTCAAAAATTAAGGCAGTCTCAAGGATGGTTGGGAAAATACCATTCATAACAGAGACTTCCAGATAAAATGAGCTGGATGTACGAATTAAGAGTTGGCTTATTGGATTTGCATCCTGCAACGAGCCAGGAAGGGCTGGAGATGTTTTAAGTGGTGGGAGCCAAGAGGGGGATTTGGAGGGAAATGGGAGCCAGGAACACCCTGAAATGAGCATGAGGAAAGGTGTGTTGCAAGATCAAGGAACAGAAGATTGAGGGTGGGATAAGATGACAGTTTTTAGTATGCAGAGGGCAAAGAGGAAAGGATTAATTGTGGATGAAGCACAAACTAATGTAGTCAGTAATG
Source organism: Motacilla alba alba (assembly GCF_015832195.1). NCBI lineage: Eukaryota > Metazoa > Chordata > Aves > Passeriformes > Motacillidae > Motacilla > Motacilla alba. The sequence continues at coordinate 65,894,816 of NC_052019.1, forward strand.
TTACAGCAAGGAGGACTTCTTTTAGCCACTTGAAAGGCACCCAAGACTAGAGATAGTAACGCTCTAAACCAAATATTTTGGGAGAAGATTCCAAGCCTTTATGAAGAAGCCAGAATGCCACCTGTCAGGTCTGCCCCAGGTATGGCTGATTTCTGCCTTGGGTCGGGGGAAAGGATTTCCCAAAGGATTGACCCTTTGGGTCACCTTTCCCCCCCTGAGAGCGCTTGCTCAGCTCCAGGTCAGACCTCCAATTAGTTTGGCCGTTCCAGGCTCCACCACAATCTATTGTAACTCTGCTTTCTTCCCTTTTCAAACAGTTTTCCTCTGTTAAAAACACAGTCAATATTTCTGCTATATCAAAAGTACTGTGATGGAATAAACAACAATTTTATTCCCAAGATACTCATGCTGTTCACGTCTCACAGCTGTAATTCCAGAAAAGCAGAAAAGAATGTTGATATCACTGCTTGTTTCTTTTTGGCATTGTTGCTGTTGGGTTTTTTTTTAAATTAAATTGGAGCATTTCTCCCTTACAAACACCTTACACAGATTGTTTTCAGCATGTTTCTGCCATGGTTGGTACAATTTGGGCTTGTTTTCTTATAGCAGTCATATATTAAAGTCAAAACAAATACTATTTCCTTCAGGTCCTTCTAGCATCGTTATGCAACAGTGTCATCCACAATTTTAATGATGACATCTCATTTCAGGAGGACATGAGCTGAATCCCAATGAATAAATTCATGAAGTTTAACCTCTCCATGACCCCATTTCCACTGCGTTTTTTTTCCCATCCCACCCCAGCTCATTAGCTGTCCTGACAAAAGCAGCTGAGATGGGATGTGAGTCTCATAGCCACGCTTTAAACAAAAAGAAACAGTGGGAGGAAGGAGAAAGGTGGAGAGAAGCATCATAGCATCATGCTAGGTCTGGAAATAATCTGCTGTGTATTTGTAAGCAAGCTAATTTTTGCTCAATATGACATGGTTCCCAGCCAGAACGTGGATCTCAGAGTGGAAACTACTCTGACATTATAATTATGTTCAACCCTAACTAATTTCTTTCTAATGTACTGTGAGTGGCACCCAGCTCATTGAGATGCAGACTCCGTTCCAAGGACATCCTGTGGCTATCGAAAAAAACCTCTCTCTCACACTTAATTTCAGCAGTGTTTTCACTGTCAACTGTCACCATTAACACACTGTTTAGGTTCCCTTTAAAATAAATCGGCCCATTTTGTCACCCTCTCATTGCTCTGCCAGCAGCCTTGAATCATTTTAATGCAGCGCCAGCTTGGTGCCCAAGTTGCTTGTTGAGGTTTGTCTCTGAGCATCTACTTTCTTTGGGCATTTAGCCCTAAATAAGACTTCCTAGAAACCAAAAAAACCCCACATTTCTGAGAGCCTTTATCTCAAAACATCCGCTTATGAATCAAGAGAGTATATTTTAGCCCACACTTTTTAAGTGGCCAGTGACACTCACTGCCATGTCCCAACTTCATACAGTATTGAATCCAGTGAGTGAAGTTTTTCTTTACTGTTTTTATGGCTTTTTCAATGTGCTGTTATCCATACCTTCAGCATTAAAAACTAGCAGGCAGGAATTTCAGAGTGTGTAGGATTGGTATTTCCCCTTTGACTTATTTTTCCTTTCTAACAGAGTAGCAGAGTCAATCTTAAGGACAATTGATTAAATAACATGCTAAAAGCCTGTTTTATCTATAGTTTGTTAGTACATTTCAGTAACAGAGCTTCTGCAAAAGTGCTTTTTATCTCAGGTATTAAATGCCCAATAACCTATCCCCATTTCAGTTTTCTGAAGTACCTATGAACTACTTTTACTGAATCCAATTGATTCCAATCATAATTCCATTTACAACTTTCCATTTACAATGAGAAGGACTGCAGTTGTCTCCCAGAGTATCACCATTATTGGTAGAGTCTTCAGCTTTGTTTAAATACCTCAATCTGGGGACAGATAGCAGCAATTTTCCCCTGTTGTCCTGCACCAGGAAGATGTTAGAGAAGCAGGAGGGAAAATAGGAGTCTGTTGATGTTAGCTAAATTTATAGTGAATTGTTACTGGATGAAATCTGTTTAGAGCAAACATATCCTGTTTACTGCAGGATTTTATGGGCAGCTCTCAAATTTGCATGCTGATTACATGAAATGTAGGAAGTCCCTCCCAGCTGTACAATGGGAAAAGAGGATTGTTAAAACGTGAAGTCCTCTGGAGTGCTGTGTGATTTGCTCTGGGAGACACAGCAAGGGACAGTAGGAGAGCAATCCCCATGGCTGGGAATAAACCTGTCCAACCTGTGCAAAGGTTTCATTATGTATGGGAAGTTCCCAAATCTGTACTTCATAGGTACAGCGTCACATAAAGATTATTCTTGTCTGAGATTTCTGGGCTGTTTGTCTTCAAGCCAGCACATCCTGAGCATGATCAATAAACACAGTGGAGTGATAGAGCACATTTATCTCCTGTTCACCCCACAGTGAGCACTTCACCTGGCACTCTACCTCAGGCAGCCTCAGGCAGCAAAGCAGGGCAGTGAGGTTCTATACCGGCCCTCTAAAACCTCTTTGAGGAGCCATGTGCCCAGAGGTTTTCCAATAAGACCACAGCAGACACATTAGCAGGAAAAAAAAAAGGCATCTTGGGAGTATTGTTTTACTGGTAAGTTTCATATCTAGACCTTAATCATAAAACCATTGAACAGTTTAGGCTGGAAAGATGTCTAAGGCCACCAAGTCCAGCTATTAACACAACACTGCCAAACCTACCACTGAATCATGTCCCCAGGTGCCACGTGTCTTTTAAATATCTCCAGGGATGGTGACTCCATCACTGCCCTGGGCAGTCTGATAAAATGCTTTATGACCCTTCCAGTGAAGAGTTTTTTTCTTCGCGTCCAGTGATCCACACAAAGCAAATATTTCATGCAAAAATAAGTTGGAATCTGCCCTGCTACAAGGCAGTGGCTGTGTGGGCTGGGAGTTGGTTTGGTTACCTGGTTTGGCACCTTCTTACACAAAACATCACTATTTCCTCCAATGGTAAGGGATTCTCTAAAGGGGATTGTGTAAGGAGCAAATGGGTTTTTTTGCTATTCAAGGACACAAAATGATCTAAGAGTGAGCCAAAAAGAGCTGGTAAATGTGGCAATAAAGGGAATCAAACAGGAAAACTGAGGAGAAAGGAAGAGGGAGCGGAAAAGGTACAGGAAAGGGGAAAATGATGTATGGGTGTGGAGGTAGCCAGCACACAGGAAGGATATGGGAGCAACATTTAGCTCAGATGCTTAACTCCTAAATACACTGTTCCTTCCTGATAAGTTTGACATCAACAGGAGTAATGGCTCAGCTAAAGAGCAGAACACAACCCCCATCTGAAAAAAAAAGGTAGTTGCGGAGGGTGAAAAACCAGGAACAATGAATGGGAGACACTAAAGAGCATTTAAAATTTCTCTACAAAGCAAAAATGTACAAAGCAAAAATGTTTCTCTCCCTACCACGTCTCTACAGTAACCATTTACATTTATCCTGCCATTTACCAGCATCTTGAGGATGATCTTTTCTTCTGTACTGATCCTGAAAATTCTGTCCACACTCTGTTGTCATTTTACTGGTGAAGTGCCTTTAATTCTGCTGCTAAGAAGGAACACTGATATATTTGGCTGCTGTACCAGTGTCATAGGTGATGACCCTCAGGTACCAAGGAGCTTTACAGCTCATCTTCTAGAGGTGTCACTGTGTGAACTGTAAGCCAGTGTCAGGCACAAATGACTGAAACAACCAGTACTATAAAATCCAGATACCCAAATGTGTCCAGTTCCAAGCACCCAAAGAGGCAGAATACCGATAGAAAAATAGCAGATAATCATAAGTGTCCTCTTATAGAGATTTAGAAGTGTTAAATGCTTTAAAGAGTGAGACCAGAGAAAGTAACAACTCAGAAGAAGTCCTGAAGACCCCATCAGTCAAAGGATTAAGCGGTGACTTAACAAAGAGGTGCTTTGACAAAGAACTGAACCCAAACAGCAAGTCTAAATTTAGGTACTGTGGAATGCTTTGCTGATCCCCTTTTTTTCTGTTAAATTGATCTTACTGCCCACAGAGGCTGAGAAGTCAACTCGTTACCAGTTACTGTTGTGCTCTGTTCCCCTGCTCGGTTTGCAGCTGCAAACAACAGACAACATTGAGCCCAGTGAAACGAGATGCAATTCCCAAACCACTCATTGGAGCCATCAGCAGTGTCCAGTAGACACAGGTTCAAAGGAATGTGAGAACAAACCTCATTCCCCAAGGATGTAGGTCATCCTGAAGGGCTGCTGTATAACTACAGGCAGAATTTTGCCAGATAAATTATGGCTCACGGTGTCAGACATAGACTCTAATTGAGTAAAATGCACTGATCCTCTTGCTCAACAGGGCTTTGTTTTCAATTAGGACATGGTTCCCCTTGGCCTTGAATTTTTCAGGGATGATTTGCGGATGAGAAGGAGAAGTGCTGGGGACTGAGAAGGCAAAGGGCAAAAGAAGCCCAAGGACACTCATTAATGCTGATCTCAGCCCTCAGTGTGGTTGTGGCCATATCACTGTCCCTGCCTGCTAAGACATTACCAGATAATCCTAATTACAGCTTTTGCTACACAAGGCTGTCACAGAGCTTCACAAACTGCTTGGTAAATCCGAGAACATTTAAATTTTAGTAGTAGAAAGGACCATGATGACTACTGAAGGTGCCCAGCTACAAAACATGGGCCATCTGCTTTCACCCCATAATTTCCACAACAAGCCCTTTTACTTTAAAGCAGTTTTATCTATAAAAGTAAACGTTAGGAATGGAGAAACCTTCATAGATATTTAGGCCATCTTCAAAAATCAGAATTTTTCTTGCTCCTTTTGCAGTAAGGTAGAGACCATACCTACTTTAAGCCACTCATTGAGACTTGTCTGCTCTATTTTTCTTTAAACCTGAGCTCTGTATTTCTGTTGTCTTATTAATTTTAGCCCACTGCTCACACTAGGAGATTTTAGTTACTTTTTAGTATTAGCAGTCAGCTGTATAACACAATATGTACATTTCTAGATATTATGGAAACTGGGAAATGAATTTGCAACTGCTTCCAGCATATACCACATTCCAGCAGCAGCAGCAGCCTGAGCTGATGAGACTTGGTGAATAATGTCTCTTCTCTGACTTGCCTTAATAATGATCATAAAAAAAAAGGCATACATTTTTTTCATGGGCACCGAAGGACACACACATCCTATACCAATACAGAATGAAATGGTATTTCTGCTAGTTGCAAGCAATTTTCTGTATCTTTCTCATTCTGGACGTTTTTCAATGTTCCATAACCAACAAATGACAGGAGAACATTGCAAAGGTATCATATTAAATTACAAAAGTAATCATGTGGCCTGATTGAAAAAGACAGTTATTGTTAGAATTAAGGGTTTCATTTCTTTGTAAGCATAAAAACCCAAACCCACAGCATGGATCCAGACACTGGGCTCTCATGATTTGTTCTGCTGCTTCTGCACGTGGGATTTGTACCAGAACACCCACAAAAATCACAATGGGAATGACAGTGTCTGAAATAAGACTTGGAAACATATTGATTCAACTCACTGATGACAATGGTTGACTGTAGCAGCTTTGCTCCTGACTGAAATAACATTATACTAGATAAATAGCAGCAGAATGGGAAAGAGTTTTTGGGCATAGACTCATTCACCAGTATGTAGATCATATAAAAATTAATAGTATGGAACTCATTACTTAGTAAAACATTAAGATCTTTAGAACATAAAAAATGATGAGGGAAATTTACATTTCTTCCCTCTGAAAACTCACATTTTGTATCTTGCTACTTTTCTGACAAGTCTGCCTAGTGCCAAGGGAATTGGATACTGAAAACTCAGTTTGACCCTGGAAAGGTGAACAAATAAAGTCTGGCATGCAACATGCAAACATTTTTCCCCCTTTGTAAATATTTCATTATTTATGCCCCATCAGAGAGGGCAAGAGAGACAGAGATGACTTATAGTGGCATGAAGGGACAGAACATGGCTTCAAACTGAGATTATCTGGTTTAGATTAGATATTAAGGTGAAAATCTTGACTCTGGGGGTGGCGAGGCACTGGCACAGGTTGCCCAGAGAAGCTGTGGCTGCCTGGAAGAGCTCAAGGCCAGGCTGGCTGGAACTTTGAGCGGCCTGGTCTAGTGGAAGGTGTCCCACATCATGGCAGGGGGTTGGAATGAGATGGTGTTTAAGTTCCCTTTCCAAACCATTCCATGACATGATGCTTTCCTCACAGAGGAAACTCTTTGGAAGCACTATTAGGAGGAAGATATTTGTGGCACTAAACTGTGGTCAAAGCCAAGCCAGAGGTGACAATATGAGCTGGGGAACTTGCAGGCTGCTTCTTACTTTGGGATTTCTTTGTGTTTCTTTGGGGATAGCTGTGACCTGGTCAACACCTTTGGAAGAAGAAAATTGCTGGGGGCAAACCTCTGGTTTTTGGAAGCATTTTTCTCTTTGGAGTGGGCAAACTGGAACTTGGAGAGGAAGGGATAAATTACTCAATGATAGAGTTTTGCTGCAGGAAGAAGTGAATTGAAAATACACTTACACGTGTATTTTCTGTGAGGTTTCCTTTTTGGTGAGGCAATTGGGAGATGATTTTAACCTTGAATTTTTATTTCAGGACATAAACATTTAATGACAGAGAAATATTATCTCTGTAATTTATGCTTTTGGGAAATGGTACACAATTCTGTGAATATTAAACAAAAGTATATATATAGCATTTAGGGAAAGATATACACAGTATGTTGAGCCAAAATTGTGTCAAAAATATTCCAGCAAACATATGTCACACATTTATGCATTTGTAGGATATTTTATACTGACAGGTCAGCAGCTGCTTTACTTTGTTCCAGGGATCTCTGCCCAAGTGCTTTGTTTCACTCCTAAATTTAGTGGCACTAAAAATTTGTCCCTTAATAAAAAATTCTCAAATTCAGATTGATTTCCTTAGGAAAGGAAAATCAAGGAAATTCTCTACAGGTACATTACATTATTTCCTCTCATTGGGAAAGAAGAGTCAGTGAAATCAAAAATTAGAAGTGTATATAAGAATTTGTAACTATGTACCCATTATAACTCAGTTTGCTGGTGACTAAACAATCTTGGACTTAAAGCATTTTCTCATAAACAAACCTTGTAAAGTCAAAATCTTTTCACCAGAAATATAAAAATACTGAATGCACCAATCCAGATGAGGATATATTAATATGGTGACAAGTTCTGAAGTCAAGTTCTAAGTAAAGCCTTAAAATCCTTTAGTTTCATATTCTGAGGGTTGCTCAGGACTGTTTTCACCTGCTGTGAGACCCTTTCTGTACCTACACGCCATAAAAATAATTCTAGCATAGCTGGGTCTACACAGCCATGCTATCAAAAACTGCTGATGGTATTTGTAGTTAAGTTTTTCCCCCTTCCCAGAGCAGCCTGTAGTGTCTCGTAGGTGGTAGTGGGATTGAATTAAAATGAGATCTGTATACAGTGATAGTGTAAGTCCATCGAGGCTGGGCTCTTCAGCTGGTGTAAATCACAAGCCACAGCTTTGCATGCCTGTAATGGATACAGATTTGATGGCAGAGGTTTATACAGCAGCCCTGGCTTAAGTGGGGTCAGTATTGACAGCTCCAGCACAGCTCTTTAATTACAAATGGGGACTCATTGCTGCTGGCAGCATTGCCTGTGGATCTTTGCAGTGAGCAGCCAGGGCACAGCCACAAAGTTTGGCTGTGTGATGCTTAGCAGTGCCCTGGCCAGCAAGCCTTACAATCATGGCAAAGCTAGCTTCCAGGTGGCCCAAAGGCTGACAAAGCGGTAGGTAATGAAGAGGTGCTGTTTGTCCCTCTGGTGAGATCTGGACTGCTGCACAGAGCAGGTGCAGATGCCAGATTTTGGGTGCAGGGAGCAGTTTTTCGGGTGCAGGCAGAATGATGCAGGGCTGGGGTTTACAACGAGGATACAGCAGTGTGTTTTCCCCAGCTCTGGAAGATGTCCCCTTGCTTTTCCTCCAGCCAGATCATTAATCTCAAAATACCCAGTGACATTGTAAACCCCCCTTTGTCAACCCCCCTTCTCCAAAACCTGAGTAGACATATGGCTCACACTTGTCATTTGCACAAGTTAGGCTGGCTCCTTCCCAGTAAGTCATATTTATCCCTCAGTGCATTACTTCTGTTTATAATGATCCTTTCACTAGTTTTCACCTCATTCCTATGAACAGTTTTGACATTTTAAAAGGGAAGGAATATTGGTTTTCATATTGTGGTCTTTTTACCCCATCCCTTCTCGCTATCTCTTGTACAACATGCAGAGCTCTAGTCCCTATCCATGACAGGGATATTGGACCCAGATGATCTTTAAGGTCCCTTCCAACACGAACCATTCTGTGATTCTTTGATTCTCTTCTGGCATAAAGTTTTTTGATACCGCTGCTTATCTTATTGTCAGATCCCCTTCCCTAGCCACCCACAGGAGATCTCATATTCTCTGCTGTGACCTTCACAGCGGCACAAAGAGCAGTTTTGGTCAGTTGTGGACACCTTCTTGCTGAGCTCTCTCCTTCCTGATGGACTTCCTCTCCATGGAAAGCCTGGAAAGGGTGGTCAGTGGCATAGAGGGGAGAAGGGATCAGAGATTTCCACTCAGGGAAGGTCTTCTCTGGTGATCAGTAAACACTAGGGAAATGAGGCAAGCTGGGAACAGGAAGAATAACCCAAAACTCTTTAGAAATTCCCATTGACAGAGGTAAGAGGCTTTACTTTCTGTGTCCCTTCTGTTTTAGTGTGATTTCCAGCAGATTTACTCAAACAGAAATGCTCTGGACTTCTGTGCTGCTCCCTGCTTCCCAACTTGGATGTTCTCACTGGAATGGAGACCACATGCCATCATCCTAAAAGCCAGGAAGGAATAAATCAGGACGATGATGGCAATGTTTGCACATACCAGCTGATTTAATGCTATCTTGTTTCCTTCTAACTTGCATTTTATTCCAAGCTTGTTTAGTGTGAAGAGAATATGTTCCAGAATCGTCCAAAATGGAAATCGTGACAGATGGCAATAAAAAAAAAAAAATCCATAATGGGTCCCATTTTGTTTTATACTCTTAGGGCAAGGTTATTGCTACAGTTATGGTCTTAAACTCTGTTTTATTTTTATAGCTACGATAGTAGTTAACATTGCCTTTGCCTAGCCAGCTGCCTCTACTGAATAAAAAGTCTCTAACAGCTTTGTGTAGCCAACTGGGGGAGCAAACAGTGTGGGAACTGCTCCAAAGTGCTGCTTTAAAATCCAAAAGAGAAATAAACGGGAGCTCTCACAATACCAGGGAAAAGCACCTGCAGGAAAAGTGGCAAAGAGAAGGAAACCCAGCTTGAAAAAGCAGATTGAGCCAATGGATTTATGCCTCAGCTCTGGAGGGGCAAGTGAGGGGGAGAGCAGCAGTGGGGCCTGGGGGGAAGCAGCACCAGAATGTCAAAAAAGTCTGTGAAACAAAGGGATTTTGAAGCTTTATCAGAACATTCACTCCTTGAACAAAACTATTATTTTTGATTGAAAAGCAGCTTTGCTGCATTTATCAGTAATATCAATGGTGTTTATACATTCAGACTGAAAAACTTCTCCTAGGTTTAATCATGTGTCTTGTCTTTCAGTTACATTGTGAGTTTTTCAATTCACCAATAAAATATTTTTAAAATGTAGATACAATATATGGGTCAGAATAAATTACACATTCTTAAATATTTTTAACTTAAGTGAAACTACCCGGTGTCACGTTTACAAACATTTCCTGTGGAGTTATTTCTTAGCTCAGATTTTAATTTCTTTTCAGCAACTCCAAATCACCAAATTATGAGCAGAATTATCTTTCTTAGACAGATAGTGACCCCATAAACCAACAATATGTTTTTGAGAACACACTAATGTTCAAACATTCAATAGTTATAGTGGCAATTGCTTTGCTTTCCTGTAGCTGTGAGAAATTAAATCAAATTTCAGTGCATCGCCTCTAAAAACTTTGAGCTGTTTCCACCTGCAGTTTAACAAAATGCTTAGTACCTGTCTGATACAAGCCATGTGTGATTATATGGAAAATAAAACACCAGAAGTAATGAAATAGGTAAGTCTAAGTGCAAATCTCCACATACAGAAATGGGAAAGCAGAACTATCATTCCAGCCATATCACCTTTTATACTATCTCAGAATAAATGAACATATGGTGAATACGGATGTGACTCCTCACCTACCTCTAGCACTAAAAACACTAAAAAAATAAACATTTTAGCCAAGTCAGCTATCTGGGCTCTCTGTCACCGGTGTCCCAGCTTTCTCTAGGATCATGGATAGAGGTAAGCACCTTGGATGTGACTTTTATGGGCATATTTTATACACTCTGTTGGCCTTTAGAGGTGTCTGCAAAGACTTGAATACAAATAAGTCTCACAGAGGTGCCTATAGCTGCACATCCAAATTTTGGGTGGCTAAAGATGGTTTTCAGACACAACCCTGAGTTGCACACCAGCAACTGCTCTCAGAAAGCAGGTCATCCATAGATATGACTGCTCCTAATATACCCACAAATACTCATCCAACTCTGAACACTCTGCAGAAAATGGGGTTTCATTTCAATGTGTTGCTGTACATGGTTCATTCACTCCCATTTTTCTCCTGTTGGGAAATGTGAGAGTCTGAAACAACTCAGATATTTTCATGGAACAGCACATTTCTGTCGCTCATTAGCACTTCAGCTGTCATATTTTGTCACAAAAAGCTGTGCTCATGCTACTACATGTAGCATATGTTGCACAGCTCTGAGTAACCACATTTCAATAATATATTTACTATGGGAAATAAAGGAAATCCTCTTTCAGCCCCGTGATCAATCATAAAATCCCCAATTTGAAGTGTCACACAAGCACGATGCAAGTGGGGCATATTTGCTGGAGAATCTAAGTTAAATTTATAAGAGTCAAGCATAATCTTTTAGTTGATTAGGTATTCAAAACATAACCAAGATTATCCCAAGTGCGTCTGAATAGTATAATGTCTGGAATTTAAAGCATGACTAAGGAATACCTTGAATTGGAGAGATTTTTGTTAACTTCACCTTAAGTAAGTTTGTTATTTAAGAGGTTTTTTCTGATAAATACAAGTAGCTGAAATTATTTAAAGTACTGCATGTCTGTCTCTATTTCTTGAAGTACTTAATGGCTGAACAGTGGTGATGTTATGTGATATTAAATGAAGGAATTCAGAGATGAAGAGGATCACCCTGTATTTTGAGGTTTCCACATACACATATCACAGAATCAGAGCATTCCTCTGCATGACCCAACATGGAGATTTTATTTTAAATTGCTATATTGAAATGTTAAAAATGTCACCATTTGATCTCTGTCTTGTGGTCTAGCATTGTAGTATAGATTCATTCTTTTAAAAAATGAAAAAAAATAAAGAAAGAAAAAAAAAAGGAAAAAAAAGAAAAGTGATTTTGGTTTCCCAGCAGTCATGAATTAGAGATAAGATGGACTTGAAAGTTCTGGCTTTGGGAATGTGATGGGATATTACTTTCCTGTGGCTTCTTTTCCTGCTGTTGCTACTCTCTGATATTTGAAGGTGAAAGATGCATGTCCCAGAGGGTTGCATGAGTTCTGTACCTCGAGGCTCAGTGTGATCTTTTTGCAGGCTGTGACTCTTTTCTAGCTGTTGCTGAAGCTGTGCTCTGCATTCAGCCTGGCTGCCAGTGCCATTTGTGTGTTATTTCTAACGGGACCTGCTGCACTGTGGAAAACGCTTTGCATACAACATTCTTAACCAAATCAATAAACCCTCAGCCCTTTAGAAGCCAACATGCCCCTTAGTCTGCGTTTGTCCCTTGAAAAAGATCTTGGGTCATGGCCAGGGCTTGCAGATCCTACTGTATTACAAGTAGTAAATAACAACTATTTCAAAGAGAACACCAAGACCAAGCCCAGGCTGCTCAGTCGTCCTCGTGCTGCCACTTCCCTGCCTCTTCCCAAACAAACCATGAGAACCAGGAGGAACTGAAAGGGGGAAACATTAAAAACCACAGGCTTAATACACAGGTCTGAGCACTGCTCCTGTGGCTTTTGTCTTCCTCTGAACCCTTCCCCCTTCGCTCTACTGTACAAAGCAAACAGCAGTGACATTCGGCAGACACTTCAACAGCAGAGCAGACTGCAGCTGCAGATATTTAGTAGACAATTTGTATTCCTAGGCATCAGCTAAAAAGAAGGGTTGCTCAGTGCCATTCAAACAAAACCATGTAGCAGATTTCATATCTCTAAAACTGATATGCTTTTATGCCTCTCCTGGAGTTATTTCCCTCAGCAGTGTGCTTCCTGAAATTAAAAAATATTACGTTTTCCATATTTTGATTTCTTTGTAAGGCACTTGTTTATTTTCAGTGTCATGGGTACCACATTTACAGACTGCTTCTTCCCACTGCCTTAATTGTTCAGATCCGCCACAATGGAAAGAGCATTTCATATTCAAGGCAGAGCGCAGCAGCAAGCACAGCAGGTAACATTGGAGAATTCTGTGTATTTAGTCAGATTTTACTGATTACCAGTGAGGTGGTAAAAGCCAAACTACAGCTCTAGTGATTTTCAGAAGTTGAGCTTGATTTAGACTTGCTGCAAAAATTAGCAACTGTATTTTGTTTAGAGGGCTTTTGGACAAAAATGCGTTGTTGATGAAAATATGACCAGTCCTAAGGAGGTTGAAAATTTTTTTCAGCAAGACTGGAAGCGCAATTTCTTGTTGGCTCAGGAGATGGGTTGAGCTCTATGTGCTTCTCCAAACATACCCTTTAAACTCCTTTGGTTCAGCCCCCCATTAGGTGAGATAAGCTGGTAATTACCCCTGAGAGCTAGGTGAGGTGCTGGCTGGCTGTGCACAGCGCAGCACTCTCACTGACTGCCAGAGCTACCTGTGGATTTTACCCACTGGGTCTTCAAAGGGGGGATTTTGCCTTTGCAGGCTGCAAAAGGCACAGGTACAAAACCCCACACTCACAGATCCTTTTGGGACTGCTACTGAGCTCCAGCTCTGGCAAAAACTCACCAATATCCATGCAGGGCAGTAATGTCACACTGGGATTCAGTATCTTGTCTTGTCAAGGACTTGGTGGCCTTTACGTGAAGGGAAAGGAGTGATTCTGTCAATCCAAAGTGTCGTCTTTTACCAGCAGCAGCATTAAAAAGTATCGTGAAATTCTGGGAACTGTTAGAATGAGAAAATGCCATGGAAGGAATCCATTTTCTCTTACTTAATGTGTTGTGCTAGCACAAACCCTGGTGTGCAAAAAAAAAGTGCCTCCTCAAAAATCTTTCACTGAATTGTTGATATCTGTCTAACAAAAGGGAAGAAAAACAAAAGATGTCAAACTTCTATTTCTGAATACGATTTTTGCATCCAGCAAGGAAATGTCGTGAATTAGCAGCCAAAATAGCCCTGGAAGAACACACCTGCAACAAGTGGCTGTCTGCCTGCTGGCAAGCCAGTGTTCCAAACATTCCAAAGGCTGACTGCAGTCAAGGGACTCCTTATCTGGAGGATGAGCATGGGAAAGGGAAGAAACTTTATTCGTGGAATGCATTATTTGCCATGAGTTATTTTCCAAGGACTGTTTCTGACACAGAAATCAATTGTCCTGTGAAAGAAACTTCCACCAGAGCATCACCACCTGACACACTCAGAGTTAGTCTAGAAAGAGAATACGCTTGATTGCAAGTAGTAATGAACCACTTTGTTAATTAGCTGGCTTGAGCTGCTTGAGTTCTGAGCATCAGATTTGTTTTCAGAGCTCCTCTGGCAGGGATGGATAAAAAGGCTGATTTTGGATAGAAAAGTGTGCATACCCAGGAGGACAAGTGAGAATGACTTTGATGCACTATCTCTATTTGTTGGTCCTTGCTGCCCATTAAAATAAATGTCGCGTCTCTCTGCGCCTCCACATCGATTGTGAGCAAATTATTTCTCCTCTACTGTCTTCCTTAAGAGATAAAATGATCTTTTTCTCCATCTACTGAGGACAAGAATACTTTATGAACCTTAAAAAATCACTGCTGCTCAAGCAGCTATTGCTCTTGGGTGGACCCAGCCTGTAGCAGCCTCTCTGTGGGCACCAATGCAACGTGACCTTCGTGACTTTCTGCTCCATCTCCTCTGCAATCATTTCGTTGTGACTACTCAGTCCCAGAGAGCAATATGTATTTCTTTCCAAACTTTGTGAAAATGTTGATCACCTCCTTCAGGCTGCTTTCTACCAGTAATGCATCAGTGTGGGTAAGCATCTTGCTGGATCCTGCTGCTCTGAAGGGTGAAGTCTCCTGCTGAAATATTGTGCTTTTTTTTTGGTACGGAAAGCAGAGAAAACACAACTACCAATGATTTCAGAGGAGGTGTTCAGATTAAAACCTGCATATTTTCCAGGCATTCAACCAAGTTGTTCTCAGCCATCCTTAACCAGGGTATTTTCATGCCCTATCAACTTCTGGGATTCCACCAGAACAACATAATCAGTTTGACACAGTGGCCAAAGACTAAAATGTGCTTTAAACTGCAGAAGTTCTCCCCTTGCAGAGGTGATGGTGACAAGGGGAGAACAACACAAGGCACTCCAGCAGCAATCCTGGAATTTGCAAGGAAAGAGGAGAGGCAGGCTCTGCCTCTGACGGGTGATGATGCCGAGCAGGGCCAATTCCCATCACCATTTAATCAAAGCGGCTTACTCCCCTAAGCAGGTGCTTTATTCAGGGAAGAGCTGCTGCTCTGATTTATACAGCAACTGGAAGCTCATATTAATTTCCAGCAGCTTTCTCATGTGCCTCAAAGTTTCAAAGTGAAGAAATATTTGCATATATATTAGGGAGGATACAGCAATGGCTCTTTTATGAGTACATCCTTGCATTTTATTGCATATTGCAGGTGATCATTTTGAAAGGGAAAAATTAGTTTGCTGCCACTTTTGTTATGATATCTCCCAGAATACATTACAGATCCTAATTGACAGCATTATATCAAAATGCCCACAGACTTGGGTTGTTTTATGGGCCCATAAAACCAAATCATTATTCTCTGCTGGTGAATTTAAGAAAATTTTATTTGTCTCTGATAAAGTGGTTTACAGCTACATCTTGCAAAGGCAAACAAAGGAATGACAGTGTTCAGAGGAAAGAAAATTTATTAGAAAATGAAGATATTACTTGGATTCTGGTACTATCTCATTTTTATTTTTCTCTTATTTCCCCAAATTTGATGAATGCCTGTAGAAGTTAAGGAATTTTAGAAACATCATTAACATAAAAAAAAGAACAGAATTGCTCATGCTTTGGTTTTTGATTGTTCCATTAGACCATGCAGCAGCAGAATTCATATTGAAAACTTAAGGAGCTATTTGTAACAGCTAAGATTCTTTATGGACTATATACATAATTCTAAAATATGAGATTTCATGTGGTACAGTCCTAAATTTGACTCTGAGGGTCATGTGCTGTGGTGGATTCTTGTGTTTTGGTGGTTTATTTTCCATTTCTTGCCAAAAAAAATCCCCTCTAAAAAGTTAAAATAGAAAATACTATAGAGCTACAACTACAACTCCCCCTTCTACCTCAAGCTGGCTCCTAAAAGCTTTTTTTCCCTGCTTTTCCCTGCTTTTCCCAATATGAGCATAGTTTTCTTTTTCTCAGCACACCACAGTAATGGAATTTTGCCTGTGCCCTGCTAACAACAAACACATTTAAACATGACAGATCGCTGTAGTTTAGCAAAGCTCTGTCTGTGCTCCAAATCCATACATGCCAATTTTGCACAGCAAAGAGTCTGCACTTTTTCCAGCTGTTGAGAGCACTTAAACCCATTGGTCTGAGGAAATGCTTTGGTTGTTATTTGATTTATCCTTGCAATTTTGCGAGTACATTGAATTTTCAAATTTAGCATGCATGCCCAGAAATACTCTCAAAACTACATGTTAATAAATTTAATGTAATGATCCAAACCTCTCTCAGCTCTTTAAAATTAATACTGAAGAAGGAACATAAATCATTAACAAATGTTTTAGGAAAATCAACCTTAACAAGTCAGATTCTGTGCTGGACCTGGAATGCCAATAACAAAGAAAATAACAGAGTAGCTCCTGTTTCCACCACATCATCAGACATTGCTCTGCAGTTGCAGCTTGCATTTTCTACTCCTTCCATAGCAGGATGAGACAAAATATGGAGAAGTCCTCTCCAGCTGGGGATAACCATGGAGCAGCCAATGTTGGGACAAGAAGGGAAAAGGTCATGGCTGACCCTAAATAAGTGGGACATGGGAATTCTCCTTGGAGTCTAGGCTGCTGCAGGGACGAGCAGTCAGGGCTGATGGCTCAGCTCAGTAGTTGGCATTGAAAGCTCCAAGAGCTGTGCCACTCTCCTCAGAAACTGCAGGAGAAGGGAGCTGTTAATGCAGGGGTTTCATGGAGAGCAGAAGCCACTGTCCATCTCCTGGGCTTCGTCCCTTAGTGCTCACAAGGAGTGTGACCATGCACCGTGCTTTGGAACAGAAGAGCTCCTCTCCTCCTGGCCATCCATGCAGCTGCATCCCATGAGGCTGAGTCATCCCATCCTTTTTTCTAGGGAATTTCACATTACATAAGACACTAAAGATGCATGAATATCATGTTGGGTAAGGCTGCGTGTGCTGAAACGTGAACGGTGGAGCTGGAAAACACCACCAAAAGTTATAAAACACCACACTCCTGAGACCTTTACAAAACACTTTTGTCTCATGTTTCAACTATTTCCCACAAAAATAAAACTCTTTTCTTTCCTCCCCTGGAGAGGGGAAAGTTATTTCTGAGAAAATATTTCTTTCTTACTAATTGTCATCAAATGTTTGCCTGGGCTAAATATTTGTAATAATCTGTACTCCTCTCCAAAAAGGAGCTCCTGTGTAATAGTAAATAAAAGCAAAGTTGCTTAATCTGGATTAAGCTCTGGACTGGCTCCTTTGAAATCTCAGAAATCTTGCATCAAAGTGGCAGGATTCAAAAAACCAGAAGGCTGAAGTTTAGACCTATTTTCTCTTGTATTGATGCATCAATTCATACCAATTATTAGTAATCTTTCTTCTTGAGTGGAAATGGCTACATTTCTATTCAAAGCCAAATGAAAACTAGGTTCAGATTAAAAGATGGAATTGTCTTGTCAAAATGAGCTAATAAATTAAATATTTAATCTGTTTTAAAGATGGAGTCTAATACTGACATTGAACTCCTTAAACCCAGTCCTTGTGTTACCAGGAAAGTCCACACAAGTTCTCTAAATAATACTTGACCTTACAAAGAAAGCTAAATTAGGTTGTTTTTTTTTTTTACAGCATGTCAATCAAATTTAATGGTATTCCACAATTCTAATGGCATTGTTGATTATGTTTAAACCACTCATAGTTTTTCTGCTGTTACATAAAATGCTGTATATGAATACATACTGTGGATATTTCAGGCTAATATCCTATCCGACAAGTTTTATGCTGGTTATTGTTGCTGGAATAAAAGCCCTGAAACGTTCCATAAGTCACTTTCTATAAGAAGCTGCTGGATACAAAGCAGCTAGAAAATAATAGCTTGGTTTTGGCAGGCCTTAAATTTAACAAGTAAGTCCTTAAACTTGAGTCAGGGACTCAGGGAATGCTGTATTTCTCTCTGTTTTCAAAAGAGAACTTGGGTCACTCAGAAGTCCTTTCTAATCCTTTCAAGGCAGAATAATTAATAGTTCAAGGGCATAAAAACGTTCAGTTGTTTGCAGTTGCTTGCTGCTAGAGCAGCTTTAGTTTCTGTCAGCATTTCTGTTAGCTATTCTTTAAGCTGGAGGCTTGTAATTTTAAATAACACTCACTCTGGCCTGAAACTCAGGGATATATGCATATTAATCAGGGAACTTCAGATACTTGTCTACTTCTTTGCCACAGAGCTAGAGTTATGACCCCTTAGTTCCACTAAAGAAAAAGCTGGCTATCTTAAGGGAAAAATGTATGTATAGCTCTGGAGAAAGCAGAAAGCGATTTGCAAAAAGAGAACAACAAGAGACCTCATGAAAATCTATAAAACATCAGATTTATTTCTTGAGGCCAAAACAATCTGCAGCTTTTTTTCGTTCTTTCCCTTCCATAGAGGAGATATAAGAAAAACAGCTCTCAGTGATAAGAAACTCGGTGTCTTGTGAACCTGGGATTTATTTTCTCCCTACATTTAAGTTCAGTGATTTGGGGAGCTTCAGGCAGTTCTGGCTCGGAGGCAGTGGGGTGATCTCAGAAGAAGCTGCCTGACAAAAACGGGATGAACCACGAAAGAAACAAAGAGGACAGGCACTGATCAGTCATTAAAAAGAATTCCTCCCTGTGAGGGTGGTGAGGCCCTGGCACAGGCTGGCTGCCCCAGCCCTGGAAGTGTTCAAGGCCAGGTTGGATGGGGCTTGGAGCAACCTGGTCTAGTGGGAAGCATCCCTGCCCACGGCAGGGGCTTGCAATCAAGTGATCTGTAAGGTCCCTTCCTAGGTTCCTCTGTGGCTCTGTTGCACTTATTCTTTCTACATTATGGTACAGCTCCCAAGATAAAAGATTATTTCAGAGCAGCCCAGAAAAGAAACACAAATTATTACTGCAATAGTTTTGTAGTCTTTCTCTGTAAAACCGTTCTACCAGCTGTGTTAAATGCCATTTATCATTTTGCTTTCATACCCCAGACATACAGGTAGATAAAAGAAACTTTCTGAACACAAGGTGACAGCAGTTAGTCTTTTAATTAATAAAACAGTGAAATTACCACTCAGATATTCAACTATTTCTAACTTTCATGCAGCTCATTTACAGGGCATATGTTTTATTGCTGCTAAAAAGTATTCTGGATCCTCATCGATCATAACTGAGTGTGGCTACAGATTCCAGTTGTTTTCAATATATCTCAGGTCCATCACTCCCAGTGTTGTTTCCTTTTGGATATATGAACCTGCCATCTCTTTTTCTTTTCTTGTTGAAACCAGCTCTATGATAAATGAACTCTCCCAAAGCAGCACATTAAAACAGTGAGAAATTATTGGACACAATTCCCATGACAGACCAGAAGTAGTTTGAGAGAAGGTCCAGATGGAGAGTGTTTTTGAAAGAGGAAAGATTAATTATTGTTAAGGCACATAGGACAGCCAAAGAGTAGGGAATGAACAGAAATGTGAAGAAAGAGACACATATGCAGACTATAAAGAAAAAAAGAAAAGAAAAAGAAAAATGCTTACCTTATTAAAACTGCCCCAAGCTAATCTTGTTTGCAAAAAAAAAAAAAAAAAAAAACTTTGGGTAATTAAAATTCCCTTTAAATAATTAAAATTCCACTTTTCTACCATGTGAAGAAAGGCAAAGCTGTCCATGGTTTTGCCTGGTATCCTGTTAGCCCTACCTTTTCCTATGTTTGCTTCTTGTAGCATGTCAAATGCCTGTCACTGAAAGCACTGTCATTTCTATGGGAGAGGCAGCGTACCATGACTAAGGTTATAAACTGCTGAGCAAACAGAAAAGGCATAAAATGGATAAGAGGGGTGGAAAAAAAGAAAGAACCTGCTGTTAAATAATCCTTTGAGCACTGTTCTGAACAACTTGACAAGATTAATAAGCTTTTCTCATCATAATCCCTTATAAAATGGGATGTGTAGGAACTGGGAACATCCGTTTGTCTGTCTTAAGCAAAGGACAGAGGCAGGTGATTAGAAGGAACTGATTTTGGACCTGCTGACTGAGAAATATGTGGGCCTATACTCAAGCAGCCTTGAGGAAAGACTTAATTTCCTACCTTGTAAATGTAGGCTCTGTCACCAAAAAAACCCCATAGGGACAAACACTTAAGATGCACAGATTCCCATGGACCCTCTCTTCGTAGTTCTTTCTGCCATTGTTTTGTGTGTTTCTAAAAGACTTTACCAGGACCTGAGAATATTCAGCAAAGTTTTATATTAAGTTTCATTCTCAACCTCTCTCTCTTGATGTTCTTTGAAGAGGTACATTTGAAGGCACAAATGCATTTCTAGGATATAAACTCAGTCTATGTTTCACATCTAAATTATGTTTTCCAAGATACCAGGTGAAAGCACTTGTACTTGCAGCCACCCACTGATTAGCAAGAGCATCCCTAAAGTGGAATATTGAACCCTGCAAGAATGTAGGGCACAGGCACTCAAATCTTACAGAAAGCATGGAGGAACCATGATTCCTCACTGAATTGAAAGCAATTATCATTGCTGTCATGGAAAACATTTTCTGTCACGGACAACATTTTCTGTCATGAAATTGAAACCGTTGTAGTTGCTCAAGGACAAACAGCTTATGCTGGCTTTATTTTTATTCCCACTCCCCCTTGAAAGCAGGGTTCCTTCACATTGAGAATTAAGCACTGGAAAGATCTCAGCTTACAGACGGCTCCTGCGATCAACAGTAACAGAAAACCTGCTTTAAAATACCAGCACAGGAAGCTACTGTGCTGTTCTCTGAGTCACCTACAGAGCTGCAAAGCAAGCCATAAATCTGCTAACGGGTCCAACACAGATCCAGCTTTCTTAGCAAGAGTGTGCACAGCCAAATAACATGAGGGGCAAGCACACACATCTCTCCTTTCACCACCTGAAGTCCTGATAGCTGTTCCACTTATAAAGCCCCTGCTGTTGTGGTAGATTTGAAGCTGCAACAAGTGCTGAGGACTCACTGTGGAAATACTTGTCTGCTCATGACCTTACGGCTTTCAACATTATAGCAAGAAGGAATGGCAGCATTTGAAAAAAATCTCAAAGCTGCTATTTGATAGCTGAAGAATGTGCCCTGTAATTGCCCAAGGATTTGGGGGAGACTTGACCATGGTTGTACCCATTACCAGAGTGGGAATGAGATGCACAATCTCTTTTCCTTATCCCACAAAAAAAAAAGGAGAGGTAGAGGTTGAGAAAGCTGACAAGCTGGAGGCTGGTGTCTTTGGTCCACCGGTGTTTTTGGCTCACTACAGAAAGCCAGAGCTTGTCTTGCATTGCTGCTAACAGCAGCTTTAATTGGAAATGCATTTGGAAGGTTCCGAGTGACAGAAGCTGTTGGTGCTCAGCAGCTTCCAGGTCACAGAAACAGCTATTTATACGTATGTTTAGGATTGCTGTTAGGCATGTGATTATCTTCTGAAGTTCACAGATTTTCAGTTCTTGGCACCTAATTCTTTGCAACTTTGCTGCTGCTGCTGTGCGAAACCAGCTCTTTAAGTGTGTCTGCTCTGCCAGGCACTTCTGGGACATGTGCAGGGCCACCTCTGATCCTTGACGGACACCATCCATCTTCTCTGCTGAACTAGCAGAGTATTTTGTTCAGATAAGTAAATGCTGAAATAAGAATCCAGAGCCTTATTTTGAGTTCTTGGAAAAACTCAAGTCTGATAAATGTGATTAATTAAAGCTGTAGAGAATCATAGAACAGTTTGGGTTGGAAGGAACCTTAAGACCCTTGTTTCAACCCCCTGCCATGGGCAGGAACACCTTCCACAAGAGCAGACTGCTCAAAGCCCTGTCCAGCCCGGCCTTGAACAGGCACTTTGATTTGTGTAATGCAGCAAAGCAGGTCTGCATCTTATTTATTTCTCTTTATTTTCCCAGTTCTCCTATTATTATTTTTGTTTGCCCTGTAATAGAGCTTGTAGATTCTTTCTCTACTTGTATTTTGATGCAAACAGTGTGAGTGTTGCCCCTAACAAAATATTTTGCCTTGCATTAAATCAAACTCAGGAAGGCAGAAAAAATCAATTTTATCTTCACCTGGACACAGAGATATCAAAACCATTACAGTGAGAGCACAAGGTAATTTTCATTGGGGCAGTGAATAACTTCACTCCCCACTGAGCAGCAGCATGATGCTATTTCTGAAGCTCTCACATTCTAGTCCTTGTTTGGATATTCCTTTGGAAGAAACCTGCAGCAGCCAGTTCCCACTCAGGCCTTGCTTCCTCCAGAAGACGGACACCTTCTGTTCCTGCATATTGCCATCGTCTGTGCTGCACATGTTTGCTGGAGCTGAACAGCAGTACGTGTGAGGGGAAGCCTTGCTCCACCAGACTGTTCTTCCTGGAGAAGATCCACCTCACGTGGACACACAATGGTGAGATGTCCCAGTTTATTGAAGCTGAGGATTGATTCAAATGCACTTCCAGACACTGACATGCCCTGAGGTGTGAGTTATCCTGACAGGAGTCAAGGTCAAGCACAGGCTGTCGTGTGCCAGCAAAACAGATGTTTAATCAAAGCCATATAAAATATTTACAGGGAAGCTGCAGCTGCTGGTGAAGTGCAGCACATGACACGTCATCTGATATGAAAGGTTTAAAGAAAATCCTGAGATGTGGCCTGGCAATGGCTTAAAATAAATAATCTATCATGAATCTAGTTTTTCTCCTTCTTAAAGCCAGGTTGAATCCAATCTGTCTAAATTAAGGTTCACTTTGCCAGGCTGCTCAATGCTTCTGCCACAAACAGGAATGATGATAGCTCCCATAAAGCTTCTTCAGGTCCACATTGCACAGCTCATCTGAAGCTGAAGGCATCATTTCTGGCAATTTCCAGCAAAGCATGACAGGATGGCACTGGTTTCCAGTTCTGGCTTCTAATGTTTCATGTGCTTAAGTCAATAACCACTCTTATTTTCTGACATGGTGCATAATGATAAAGATGTGGGCGGAAATGTAACTTGGACTTCATGCAAAGAAAGCAGACAGCTTGTGATTTCCCCTCTTGACTCTGAAAACTATTTATTACCTGCTTATTAAAAATTCCTCTTCCAGTGGAAACTGGAAAAACCTTTGCAGTATATCCTCTTCCTTTTTCTCTTAATGTTCCCAGCCAGCAGCTTGCTCAGAATTTCACACCAGCAGATTGCTCTTTCAGCTCTGTGCTGGCAACAGCTGGGGATCCACAGCCATGCAGAGCCTGCTCTGCTCCTTCCAAAGAACAGAATATCTGCAAAGGATGTTCAGCATTTTGCTTGGTTGAACCCCTTTCTCAAGATGAGTGGAACTCACATTACTGCCTGCCCAGCTGGCACCGTGATTCATGCACGGACAAATTACCAAGATAATAAAATTGACACTCCTAAATAATTACTCTTTAATTTAGGAGGGAATTAAAAACAGGGGAACAATCCATTGCAAGTAGTTTTACTTGCAGAGTAGCTGATTAAGCACAGTCCTTCTCATTTAATCTGACTGTTCACAGGGAGAAACAGTGACCTTGCTGGAGCTGAGGGCAGAAATCCCACTGGTTTTTGTTGAGCTGGGATCTTACTTTCCACATGTAAGTGCAGGTGGAAGAATTTGCAGACTTAGACTCTTGAGTTTGGTTTTTGATGCATTTATATTGCATTTTTCTCTCCAGGAGCCTCATAAGCAGAGCAAAACACATTTTCACAGCCAAGTTTTTATTGTTTGTGTAGGATTAATTTCTGGTTAACAGGGAATATGTTTAAAGATACTTTCTTTTGAAAACTGGTGAATAAGGAAACTTTTTGCTTGAAAAGCCAAACAAAAATTTTTAATGGGATTTTTAAATCAGTACTGGGGCTTTTGAGAAAACCTGAATAGTCTTGGATTCCCAGACTTGTCTAACTTCTTATTTTTTAATTCAAGTAGAGTTTGTTCTTCCTTGCCCATGTCAGGGAGGGTGATACTAGATGGTCTTAAAGGTCCCTTACAACACAAAGCCATGACCCTTCTACAGTTCATTTCAAAGACTATTTGTATGAGCAGACACGTTCTCTGTTTTCTTATCTAGTGTTATCACAGATTACAAAATATTAAAAAAGTTTGCCACTGTCTAACATCAAAAAAAAAAAAATCTTCCTCCCCCTGGGCACCCTTTAAAACTGTAAGAGCAGGAAGGTATAAGAATAGAAAAAAGGTTCTTATTAAAGAGGTGTAGAAACTTAATTTCTGTTGAAATATTTATTCCTCTTGAGGGTCTGGCACTGAGTTTGACCTGGTGTCAGGAGAGATCTGCAGGTCAGTTTTACTGAGGTATAAAACCTGAGTAAAACTAGCCTGGGTTAGTACCTGGGCAAGGTCAGGTAGGTGTCAAGGTGTCTCTTTGCCTCAGATTGAGATGCAAAGCCACATATTAACAATGTGGATCTCACCAGGATATAGCGTGGTAGCCCAGGTACCCTCCATGGAAGCATCTTTATTTTCTTCAGTGAAATGAATGTGAAATGTAAGTCTAATTAGCCATTAAATCTGATCATTTTTGTCTTTGGATGCCTATCAACACACATTGCTTCAGAGGATTCCCCAGACATATTTCTGCATCAGGGCTGCCAAGCACTGGAATGGGCAGCCCAGGGAGGTGGTGGATTCACCAATGATCCCTGGAAGTTTTCAAGAAACAACTGGACATGGCACTTAATGCTCTGGTTTAGTTGGCAAGGGTTTGACTTGAGGGTCTTGGAGGCCTTTTCCAGCCATAACAATTCCATGATTCTATGCTCATGGACAGTAATCCATGCTTTTATTAAGATTTCATGATCATACAGCCTTACAGCAGTTCGATATTTAGCGAACATTAATTTAACTAAATCAATCTGTTTATCTATCAAGTCTGCCAACCTTCCCAGAGCAAATGGTTTCCTCTTTAGTCCTGAAGAATTATATATGGATAGGAGAAAGAGAGAGAGCGGGACCAGGGGTACAGGAAGCAGAGCACAAATAACACCTGGTGTCATCTTGCACTTTCCTGGGCAAAAGGAAATATTTGCACTGTGTAGCCCACACCTATTTAATTAAAGTTCAAAGCTTGAAAACTATGCCTTGCTTTTACATACCTCCGTAGGGAGAGCTGAAAGAGCGGCAATGGCTTGGGAGAGCGCGGGAATGGCGTGTGGGAGACAGGCAAAACCCAGCAGAGTTACCACTTACAAAGCCACACTCAACCAAAACAAAACAAAATGGTGCCTCATTTTCCACGAAATAGGGCTCACCCACAGTAACTCATCTCTCAGCTGAGGTTATACTTCAGAATTTAAGAGGAAGGATATTGGATGAATTCTCATTTTCTCTTCAATTGAGTAAAACACTTTTTCAGGAAATTCAAAATGAAACCAAACCCAGGCTGCACTTTACAGGCCAAAAAAATCAGCTTGCTCACTAATGAAGAGCCTAGATCCTCTTCCAGGAAAGGAAGATTGGAAAAGGGAAAAAAAAAACTCAGCAGATCATAAAAGGGAAGAAAATGATGTTGTCCATTTCAGATATGGATCCAAAAAATTATCAACACAGTTTTGAACAAGTTTTAGCTTGCAAGAGTAGGTTGCACGGATTTCTAAGAAGATTTTCAATTTAATTATGTTTCTCATATGTCCTGTTTCTGCATTTCCTCAGTGGCATTGGGGCATGCTGAACACCAGGGACCAGGAAAACAGAAGGGTGTAAAAGCAAGAAGTCATTGCATTAAGACAACATAATCATACACTTTAAAAGATTACATGAATTCAAGTCCTGGGCAAAAATCCATTGTACTTTGAAATTCTCACCATTTCTAGGAGAAACTAAATGAAAATTGCATTAAACCTTGAACTCCTATGCTTTCTGTTTATTTGGTACTCTCTTCTTTTCATACTGTTCTGACCTTTTTATTGTTAGTCTGTTAGTCTCCTCTCAAAAAAACAATAGCATCCTGCAGACTCTGCAGACTCTTAGCAGTCTTCAGAGAACACAGGTAGATCTTCTTTTTTTTTTTTTTTTGGCAAGTCATCAGCTACAAGCAAGAGAATAATTTTTATCCATGTTTGAATTAACATATTTTCATTTTCAAGGTGATATAAAGCGCTTTTATAGACCCCCAGAAATAAGAAAATGTCTTAGGTGGTCTGGGATATATTATAGTGTTTTCCTCTCCTAGTAAATATAATTATTTTCTTTGTCAGTGCAGAGAGGTGCATAATAAAGCTTTACTAGTTCAAAGCCAGAGCTGAAGGAATAATAAGTAAAATAAACCCATCAATATAGCAATCTACAGTTCAGTTCATTTGGCTGCTTTGCATATATTTTAATGTATTCCTGCCTGAGCTGTGATGTGAATGATGCCTTGTTTGCATGACTTGTTATAGAAAATTTATATTCTTCTACATGCTATTGTTTGCACCTGAATGTGGCATTTGCAAGCAAATGTGCAGCTGTTAGCAAAAAAATAACAAAACCCTATCTCCTAGAGGATAAGAAACTCTGGTTAGTTAAACCTGGGCATCATGACCTCAGCTCTCACAGTCGGGAAGACAAGGTGATGAAGCCAGAGGCTCCCTGAGCGTGGAAGCATGTAAATGCAAATTCCTTTGTGTGAATGTGAAAAGGGACTTTTAATAGAAAATCTTCCACATGCATTTATTGAAGGACTAGAAAATTTATATTAACTCTCCCCCCACCTTCACACTACGAAGAGCTTAGTCCCTGTGACAAAAGAAATGCAGAATGCACTTTTCTCCCATTAAGTATGAAAGAAAGAACAGCAATCCATCCAGCACCTACTTCTCTGCTGAGAAAATCCCCTCCTAAAAGGTTTAAAAGTATTGAATTTGGACCAATTTTCAGCTGTTTTTTACAGAAGTTTTAAAGTGAATTTTGCTTTTTCATGGGTATAAATGCCTGCAGAGAAGTAAGAGGGTTACACGAGAAAAGAACTGCTGGGTAGGGAGATGCTTTCAAAAGCCAGTGATCCACAGCTGTAGTGGTAATGAATAAGACGTTTTAAAAAAAAATATTGGGTTTTAGCCAAAGTTGTGGGCTTGATTCAGGAGCTGGATGGTGACACTCCCAGGTGTATTTCTGCAGCACATCTGTTCTGGCCTGAAGCACCTGTTGGGCCCAAAATGGGTAGCACAATCTGAGTTCCTGTCAAGGTAATTTAGCTTTTGCTGAGCTCATACTCTCCATTCTTCCCCACCTGCACTCTCCCACCTTCAGCTGCACCTCCACACTGGTATTTAGTGTTCCATCAGGTGGCTGTGTACTGAGCCCAGTTGGTATGTTAACCCTGCTAAAATCCACTCTTCTCCTACAGGCCTGGCTTTTGGCTGGGTTTGTGAGCTGATCCTGTTTTCCACATCATCATGCACTGAGACAAGGCTGCTGATAGACAGGTACACAGCCAGGGTTGGAAAGGAGAGTGGGGGGCCTCCTCCAGCAGCAGCAACCTCTGATTGCTTGAGCTTTGAAGCTGCCTTTAGGGCTCCCTCGCCTGCTGTCTAGATGAATTTTCATGAGAGCTTGGACCTAGCTAAGGGGCTTCAGAATCATGGAACCATTTAGGTTGGAAAAGACCTCCAAGATCAATACCAGCACTGCCAAGTCCACCACTAAACCAAGTCCCATAATGTCCTTTAAATCCCTCTGGGGACCATCACTTCTCTGGGCAGCCTGTTCCAATGCCCAACAACCACCTCTGAGAATAAATTTTTCCTAATATCCAATCTAAATCTAATCCATGTGTCAGTGCATCCACCACTGGATGATTCTTGGTGGATGCTGGCTGGAGTGTGTTCACGGTAAGCACCATTCCCTGCTGTACTTTCCTTCCCATGTTTAAATAGTTTGAACACAATGTAGGTTTACAGTAAAAATAATACAGATTGCACAGACACTTTCTTGCATATGCATTACATTTCTTGACCTGCCTTAAAATGTTTCAGGCCTATAGTATTTTAAAGGGAAATTGTGGGAGCCGGGGGAGCCTGGCCTGAGCTGGAGGGGTTGTTAAAGAAACAAAGGAAGGCAGGAGTGGGTAGATCATTACCAAACAGTCCGGCTACACGGTTCCTGCCTCCCTAATGAGCCTGACAGCATGCAGTGCCACCTCTCTCTTCTTATGTAAAGCTAATCCCTTGCCCTCCCTGACAGCCACTATTTACATTTGCAAATGAATCCATCTTCCCACACTCCCCCCCTTCCTCTTCGAAGGGAGCAGAAGGAGACAGGACCAACAGCATGGTCCTGCCAGAACAGCACCGGCCCCTTGGAGAGGTGTGACTGGGTGACAAGAAAACCTATGTGGGATGTCTGAGCTGATCCCAAATGAAAAGTTCTGCTGGAGACAGTGCTGGCCGACCCTGGTTTTCTTCCAGCATCTCTCATTTCCCCATTGTCACCACGCTGAGGCCATGCTGCCTGCAGCACGGCAGGGACGCTACTGCTCTGCTCTGCCCCTTGGCCCTGCACCCTCACAGCTCCCATGGCTGGTTTGAGATGGGTTAAGGAGCCAAATGAGCCAAAACCTGATCTTTTCCAAGGAAAGACACAAGTGCCTTGTGGTGTCCGAGCTGCCTGTGGCATGAGTGCTCCTGAGGCGGGGAAGGAAGGGACAGTGGGATGGCGGATAATGGTCGGCGTGAAGGGCCACCAGGCCTCATCCTCCTGTACCATTTCAATCAATTCTTTCGGGGGGGCGAGGGAGTGTGAAAAGCAATGAGATTTTGTGTTCCGTTCCCATCTAATGACAGCTGCGTCATTGATTTGACTAATTGGCTGGGAATAATCCTGCAAACGCATTTTTTTATGGGGGAACTAAGGCCAGAAGTCATCTCCCCCCCCCACCCACCCACCCTGCCTTCAGCGTGGGATCTCACAGTAATCGCTAAATACACCGAGGCAGGGGAGAGAAAGGTGGGAACATATGGGCTCTGTTCCTTCCTTTGTTTCCATGAATGAGCAGCAATTCCCCCTCCAAGGCCGGCGAGGCGAGCAGGGCAGCGCCAGCCCTTCCTGCAGCCCGCAGCGGGGAGCGCCGCGCCGGCCGCCCGCCCATTGTGAGCCTCCCAAAGAGGGGCTTGTTCTGCCCAAATGCCGGGCGTTTCTGGAGCTAAGGTTATCCTCGGAGCCGAATACATCAAGACGAGATTACCGGCGGGCCCTGCAGCCGGGCTGGGGCTGTAGGAAGTGTTTGTTTTCCTTTCTGTCACTAGGCAGCGGGGAACCCGTCGCCTTTGTTCTGCGGGTCATACTGCTGGGGATGGCAAATATTGACATACATGGAGCTGGTTTTCATTTTCACGTGTTTCTTGTTACCTCTTACAGCTGTGTGGTTTGGCTTTTCTCTTCTCTTGTCTTCCAACATCTTTTTTCCCCTGGATTTTTTTTTTTTTTTTTGTGGTCCACACTGCTTGAATGTTTTCCAGCGCTGATGACACCATCCCAGATTGCGTATTACAGCCCCATAACCTCTGGCACGGCTTGTCCAAATGACCTGGGAACTTCAGCTCCTGCCCGGTGCCACGGGACATTCATTAACAGGGATGACAGGGAATCTCCTGGAGAAATTGCACTTCCCTTCTGGTTCTTTTGCAGTTGTCATTTCAGCTCGAGGATCAGAATTGTTGCCAGGTGCTGCCTATTTTATTGTGTTTCTGCTCAGCCCATACCTGGCTGGTGCTTAGAGGCAGAAACAAATTTTTCAGGGTTGTCAGACATAAAAAGGAAAGGAGGGAAAGAAGCAAGAAACAAGCATCTTGCCCAATTTAGCCTTTTCTTCCCTCCTGCTTTGTTGCTTCAGTTGATTTTCTGTGGTGCATTTTAGTGAGAATTATTTCTACCTGTTACTGGTCAGAGAAAATACTTGTTTCTGTTACTGATCAAATCCTACATTGAGGATGTCATACAACTCAATGCACTGAGGTAGTGCATTCCAGGAAGAAAAATAGGCATGTTAGAAAATTCTGGGAATGACCACACAAAACTTGCAATACAAAAAAAAAAAAGGAAAGAGGCAGGCAGAGACAACAAAAATCATCCTGGTACCATGACAACAATTTTGTAAAATTGATGTGCATTTTCCCTTAATCACTGTGGAAAAACAGGAAATTATAATTTACTACTGAAATAAATATTTGCAGTACTGTCAACGTACCACATACAATGGGATCCACTTAAACATTTGACATTGTACAAAGGTAACAGTCAGATTTTTGAGTCAAAAATGCATTCACAAATAAAGGGCTGAGAGAAAAGCCATGTAATCTTTGGGGTAATTGCTCAGCCTTTTGAGTAACTTGTGTGGGTCTGCTAAATCCTGTGGCAACAAAATTTCTCCATAGTTCATACTGATGATAATGCTAGAGGTAAATTCCAGTTCTATGTGTCTCTTGTCACCTGTTTCTGTGACATAATTTAGCTTTCCAAATGCTGTGCATAGACAAATATCCCTTGCACTGGCACATCCTGTGCAGATCATCCTTCTTTTCTCAGTATTTCTGAAGCATCTCAATAACTGTGGTGCCTTTTCAGAAAAAAAAAAAGCCATTTTGGAAGTGATTGCCTTTGCAACAGTGGCCTCAAGTTTGCTGTGAACAAAAGACAGAGCATTCTGCTGCTGTGTGGAGTGATTGAGCTGCTCAGCCTATTCCTGTATGAATATCCAATTACCCCTTTGAGCTCCTGTAGTGGCGAGGGAGGGGAAGGCGGGAGGTATTCTCATCATGTTGCAATTATGATTCTTCCACTGTCCTTTCCCCTTCTTCTGAAAATTATCCAGACTGGAAGGGAGTCATTTATGAGCTGATCATGATAGCATGTATTCTTTAATAAATATGCTCACAATGGTTGGGGTGAGTAACGCTCGGGCCACAAAGGATTGCCTCATAGGTGGCTCTGTGATTAGCCATTGACCTGGCATGTGGTTTCTCCCCCACCTGGGTGATTGAAGCATCTGAAAAAGGAGCAGAGAGCTCTGATTATAAATCACAATTTCTGATCAGAACAGTTGGACTGATAATAACTCATCGTGCAATCCGTGAAACATTCAGGTTTCACAAACCCCTTGTGATTAGAGTCCTCACAGAGAAATGGCAACATGCCTGAATCACTCAAAATTTTAATTTGTGAATGTAATCATAAATCAAGGTTCTCTTCATAGGAGGGACTTGCCCTTTTTCTGCTTGTTCAAGTGCAATTTTGTTCAGTGAGAAGTAAGGCCAAGGGCTGGGTTTGGGACAGATCTACTAAAAGGAGGGGATGTTGCTCTTCATGGACTCAATATCAAAGCTGTTCATCAAAAGGTCAACATCCTCCATCTGCAAACAGCGCCCAGGGTCAGCTCTCTGATGTCAAAACATGCCTGGTCCAATTCTATCAGTTTCAGGCAGTTCTTTGAAGACTTGGTGTTTACAGGCCTGACCCAATTCTGGCACAGCTTCTCTGGCTGACGCCACTTGAAATTTGCTATGTCTAGGACAAGAGGTAAATCTCTTTGTGCCAGGGGGAAAGCCAAGCTATTACATGCCCTTAAAAGTCTTCTAGAACCTGCCCTGGTTTATGTAATCCTCCTTCAGAGCAGGACACTTCAATAAACAGCGATCTCCATCCTCAGAAAGGTGGTTTCCAACAGACCTCTCTACTGAATAAGTATTGTAGCTCAATTTGGTTTAAAAACATAGAATAATATTGACACTGCCCTCATCCTCTCATGTGATGATTTATTTCCTCAGCAGAATGAGCTCTCCCATAAAAACGGATGTTTGATACAGGACAACAAAGTTTGATTTGCATCATGATCACTCCTGCCCCAAACCACTGGTGGAGAAATTCAATTTTGCCCTTGTCACCAGAACAGTTTCTGTTGGAAGGGGCCTTAAGAAATCATCTCATTGCAACCTCCCTGCAATGGGCAGGGGCACCTTCTATGAGACCAGAATGCTCAAAGCCCCATCCAATCTGGCCTTGCCTTCATTTTTCCTTACTTAAAAAAAGGAAATTTAAAGGTGAAAAATAGAAAAGAAAGATGGCTTGGTGTACAGAGAGGGATGAAGGTGTATACAATATAAAATGCACTACCAAATCCATACTTAGTGCCCTGTTTTTTTTCAACAGCATTATAGCACTAAATTATTTATCAAACAGATTAACAGTATGTACATGTATATTTAATGTAGAAATTATCACCCATTTACAGAAGGGTTTTTAATTAGCACATGAGAGAAGCTCCTTCCCTGGGTGTTTGCCCTTCTTTATAGCAGCTGCGCTTCCTCAGCCTGTGAAACTCGTCCTATTTTTGAAAATATTTCTCCAGGTTTCGACACTGTTGAGCAGGGTGCACTACCAGTGAGCCAGAAATGGCCTGATCCCACTACCTAAAAATCTTCTGGAGGGAAAACCCGCTTGCTGTATGACATGACAACTCCAGAAACCGAGCTGTTGCTTTGCCACCCTCCCAAGCAATCCAGCTCTTCCAAGTTTTCCAGCACCAACATCTGCTCAGCTAAACTCTTAGTGCACCCCAGGGGTCTGCCACTGGCACACTCTGCAGAGTCATTTCACTGAGGTATGGGTGCTGACATTTTAAAAATATTGAGCTGGAGTTCAAACAGAGTTCCTAAAATGAGAGCATTTTTGGTGTATTTTTTGCAGTTTGAGAAAGATCAGGCCTTTGCAAGTCCAACTTACTCATTTCCCAAAGCTGGAAAGTGTGTGTTTTCTCATGCCTGCAACCTACAGCTTGATTTTCAGAACCTGGCTTCCTCATCCACTTGGCATAAATGCTATGGTATTCCTCTTAGGTAGTGGAACAAGCATTTCTTTGCAAAGACTTGCTTTGCGTTATTCTGGGCAGCTCTCAGGAGAGGGGAAATATAATAACAAAAGATTTAACTACAATTTGCAGCGCTGTAGCCAGGGAAAGAATCGCAGTGTTACAACTAAATATTTATAGCAGAATGCTTGCTGAAGAGCTCTGTACAGTAAATAATTACCATACTGCTTCAGTCAGGACTTCTCTGATGCAAGCCAGGCAGAGCTCGCTCCTGCCACCACTTCAGGGTGGGAAGAAGCCATCCCACACATCCCAACTGTGTGCTCCAGAGTTACTGCCACTCTGGAGACACCTGCCCCATCCCTGATATCACCACCAATGCCTGAGAGTGAAACACTACCTCTGGTGTTAATCAGGACATCCTCCTGCTTCATTTTCTGTTCTCTTGGAGGACAAATCTCTTTTAATTCTTCAGATATCCAAAACAATCTACTTATCTCAGCCTGCAAAACTTTCATCTGAGGATCAAAAATATCCTGATGCATTAGGAATATGAATTTACCCTGTAGGATAATGTATTTTAATCCTTTAGTGAGCCAGCTCTCCTCCCTGTTTTAAATCAGGGAGGCCTCTCAGCAATCTAAAAGACTTGAAAGACTTGATTCTCTCCTGCATTAATGCACACACATTTTATCACTAATTGTTTAGCCTCTCTTTAATCTATTTAAATGCATAATACAGACTTCAAACATATTATTCTATTTCCATTTCAAATTGCATGTGAGTCATTAAGCAGAGAGATTTGTTCATTGCTAGTTTTTAAATGTGGATATAAGGGCTAGATTCTACCATGGTGTTAGGTGGAGATTATTACCTTTTCACCTGAGTGCTGGTGGTGGATGCCTCTCATGGGGAAAATGCTCAGGTTGGGTGTTCTGTTTTCATTTCTCCCCGTCTTTTCTCCTTTACCTCATATTAGAGAGATTGAACTTGTTAAACCTGGGTATTTGTACTTGACACATGAATTTATTATTCCTGTAAAAATGCTTCAAGACTTATGAAACTTGTGAAGTGCAGACCTGAGGCAGCTCTTAGGTAAAGGTTTAAATGACAAGGAGAGAAAAACAGGCATTAAGTGGTGTCAAACTCTTATGTAATGATAGCACACTCACAGTTTTTTCTCTTATCAAGTCCCAGAGCATATAGACAAGGCAATTCAAAATGGTTGACAGCTCAGGACTGGTGGATGGAGCAAGTGATGGACTCCAGAGCAATTAAAAGCTTTCCTCAAATGGGAGAGCTTTCATTTTTAAGAGGTTGAGAAGTTATAGTATGAGGTTGCCTCTGATTGTGTTTATTTGTACCTGCAATTCACATCAGCACAGTGAAGCACAATGTCCAGAGGAGGCAGGACAAATAACACTCCATATTTCAACCATCAGTTGTCCCAAGAGCATTTACCTCATTAACGAGGATGATGGCTTCAATTTTTCTCTTGAGAGTCTTTGAAAGGAGGTGATTGATACAGTTGCATAACAGTGATGTATAACTTCTGTGATTCAAGCAATAAACTCTGTTTCACCTCTTAAAAGCTCTGGGGACTATGGTAGAGTTGGTGAGAGTTCTTTGGGTTATCCTATGAAACAGTGCCCTTAGATTAAGTGGTAAAAATAGGGGAAAAGAGAAAATACTGAATGTATCATGCAGAGACCCTTGTGCCCATAATCTCCCCCAGTAGCATGGGGTATTCCCACAAGACATTGTCAGGAGAAAGCCTGATAACACCTCAGAGACCAGAGAGCCAAAAAAGAAAAATATAAACCCCTCTCTTGATTTTTTTTTTTTTTTTGTCCTGATAGAACTGGACTTTTAAACTTTTTTTTTGTCTCTTTCATACAGCCAATGATTTGCCATTACAAGCAGGGCAAGCTCTGTGTATCATCAGGAGATCTGGACAACATCTTTTGTACAGATGGAGCAGCCAGACATTACTTGAGCAGTCAAAGTTGCCATGGATGGTTGTTTTTATTGGTAACTAATGGGAGATATTTCTAAGTTGCTTATAAAGATGGTTGCATGGGGAAAAAAGTATTCTGGAGGAACAAGGCCATGGTATTTATAGGGTGATACTGCTGAAACAGTTCTGTGATAAAAACTCTTTGATGAAATTGGCTGAATCTATAACAGCATCTCTTTTGGAAGATGGAGAGTTTGGTCAATTCTCAATGTAGACACAGTAAAATACCACTGGAGCTCACACATCATCAGTGCTGTGATGCAGCTTGGTCTTCAAAGTGGATCTCATGGATCTTGTAAGTAAGAGCTAATTTGCTATTAGACTGAAGGATAAAACAGTTGTTTTATATTTATATATATTTTTGTGTGTGTGTGTGTGTGTGTATACATTAAAATTTCTTTATAATGAAATTATTTGGCACAAGTAAGACAATATGTGCAAAACAATCCCTGGGCTTTGGTATGTATGCTGACTTTGACACAGCCTCCCATTCAATAAATTTCAAAGACCATCAGGAGTTACGTCCACAGATTAGTTTTGGTTATAAAATCTCAGTGTTCTGCTGTCTTGCCATGTGCCAGATTTTCTGTTGCAAGTGTTTCACCTCCTAATGGAGTGTGAGGAAGAAAAGCTGAGCACAAGCAGTGTTGATTCAATGAATTTGCAGCCTGCTTAAAGAACTCGGCTCTGCCCTAACAGGATTTTATGGGAAACAAAAGAAGAAAGGAAAATGGATTGTCTGACGGAATAGAAATCCCCTGGTTTTGCTGATGCCAAACTTATCTCAGTGCCACATGACAAGATGTGCCAGCAACATATAAGCAAGCCCTGAGATCAGATTGGTTCCACGTTCATGAAAAAAACCCCATTGAGCGCCATTAAATCCCTGCAATGACCTTCAGATGAAAACATTTCGTGTGGGTGTGAGTGGAGAAAATCCTGTAACTAGTTTTATCTTGGCAATGCTAAGCTTGTTGGAAATGTCTTTTAAATAGAAACACTGAGCAAAAGCAGCTCCCTGGACATCTGGAGCGGGGAGTGTCCAGGGCTGGGCTTAGACACGTCCTTCCCTCTGTGGGGTGGGGAAGCTGCTGGACCCCAAATCACGTTCCTGCCTATCTCATAACAGCACCAGAGAGCCTGTGAGAGGGCAGGGACCTGGCAGAACCAGACTTCCCAGCTTCTTCTTCCATCCCTTCAGTCAGGGACTGACCAGGGCGAGGCCAGGAGGTGAGGGTGCATC
This sequence comes from Motacilla alba alba, assembly GCF_015832195.1. Classification (NCBI taxonomy): domain Eukaryota; kingdom Metazoa; phylum Chordata; class Aves; order Passeriformes; family Motacillidae; genus Motacilla; species Motacilla alba. The sequence goes on from NC_052019.1 coordinate 65,930,736, forward strand.
TCCTCATCCACCTCCTTAAGTGTGTCCAGCAGCCCTGAAGGTGCCAAGCACTTATCCCATTATCCCATGGGTGCAAGAACACACCCATGATTACTAGTAGACTGACATTTTAATTTTGAGACATGCCTGGTAGAAAACAGAGGGGAAGAACATTCAGGATCACACTCTCTGGGTCATGTCTGTGTTCGGTTTGAGGCAAGACTTGTCAAATGTCAGCCTTAGAGTCAGAAATGAAATTACAATTCTGGGTTACCTATGCATGGTATTTTGACTGGAAAAACTCAGCAGTCCACTCTTCCCCTGAGTCAACTCCCAGGACAGCCCACTGGATTTCCTTTTTTCATCAAGTAATACTGTTTTGAAGCAGGAAGCACAACAAAACTATAACCATGCTGGATATTAAATATTTTATTGTATAAATATTGTATTGTATTGCATTGCTTGATGGGAGCAAGGACGCATGGCTGAACAAAAACTGGCTCGGTATGATTTTTTTTGTGGGGGATTGTTTGTTTTTCTGGGGGTGTTGTGTTGTTGGGTTTTTGTTGGTTTTTTTGGGGTTTTGGGGGGGTTAGTGGGATACATCTCCATCAATAGCAATTAGATACCCAAGCTGCAGCACCCCTGTCTCTGGAGAGGGATCTTGTTGTCCAGCAGGAACCCAGCACTGGTGGCAGCAATGGGAAGCAACTGGTGAAACATTTCAAAGGGGAAAACACATCACAGCTGAGGAGTGAACAACTCAGTGCAGGTTTTACAATAGTATTAAATATTGGTTTAGTATATATTTTGCCAAAATCTATGTTAAATCCACAGCAACAGCATTGTTGTTTTTTTTTTTCTTGGACAGCCCAATTTTGGGCTGTAAGTGTGCATTAAATCCTTGCTGGAAGAGAAACAAGTAATCTGAGCCCCTCAGCATGATCTCTTCTAGCTTAGCCCTCTCTCTTACTACAGTTGTTCACCCAGACTAGTGCTCTGAATGTAGATGAATTTGGAGAAACTACTGAAGCCAGCAGAAAAAGGTAGAGGTGTCAAACATGGTGACTGATCTCCGAGCAGGGAGTGCCAGCTCTTCCCCTTCCTGCGGGGTCTCCTTGCATCCCAACCTCTCTGAAAGTAAATTACCAGAGAAAACACTTACCATTTTCTTTTCTATTAATCAACATCCCTTTGTCTTCATGGGTGATAATTGCTCCTGACTTTCTCTTAGTGAAAACCAGCGAGCCAAATCCACTGCTGGCATTCACAGCGGGAGCATCGCTGGGAATCGGGAGGGATGTGACAGGGACACTTTCTGGGCTCTCTTCCTTTGCCCAACACCTCCACAGCATTACACAGGGCTACTGGGACACAATTACTTCCCTTTCAAATGGGAAGGCTCAGACACAGTGTTTTCTTCTCATTTTTTTTAATTATGATTTATACTTACAAGGACCGTTTTAAGCTGTCGGCACAGGAGGACTGGTGGCAGAGCTCTTCAGTCCTTTCTCCAGGGATATGATGGTATTAACAATATCATCATTTTTTATTTTTTTTTCCAATCTATTATAAAATCCATGAAGCATAAAAACAAGCCTTTGAAGCACCTTCTCCTCTCCCCTGCCTCTGACAGGAGCTGGTAGCAGTTGCTGAGGGAAGGGGCTAATTATGTACTCTCAGATAGGCAACTGCTATATCAGGCAATTATTTGCTGGATTTATTTTCTTTTTCTTTTTGTATTTTAAAATTGAGGGGTTTAAATAGTGAATGCAATAATTACCAAGGCGAATTCTGAAACGCTGAAGGCAAAATGACACATTGCATCTCAGCGGGATAAATCTGCTAAGATTTCAGAACTTATTTATTTATCCATTCATTTATTTATTATTAATTATTTATCTGAAGATGTTCTCATTTCCCCTGCTTGTTTTTTCCTATCTAAGAATTGCAGCCTTTTTTCATCTCAACGTGTGGAGGCTCACCTTTAATGGGCTGGTTCATACCTGAAGCATTCTTGAAATTTGCTATAAAATTTTAGGCTGCTCCCTTTCTTACTCTATGAGTGAGAAACACTATGTGTTTTGTTTTTTTTCCCTGATGCCTTTTAATTTTTTTTTAAACATGGAATTTTAAATCTATAAAGAGATGTATTCTCTTTATAGATATTCTCTTTAAATCTATAAAGAGATGTATATTCTTCCCACAATAAAAATACTAGAGAGCATAGAAGCAAATATATTTCCAATCTTTAGCTTAGTTTTGCAGGGCCTATTTTTGTTTTATGAATTCAGAAATAACTGTGCAGATCCTCTGCTGTGATAAATTAAAACTCTGCTAAGACAACGAATATAAGGTGAAAATATGCCCTCCATAAACTAGAAAGTTATTTAATAGCCCTATTGTTTGTTCTTCAAAGGATATATATCAAAATAAATCTATTAATTTGAATAAACAATAAAGAAAATACCTGGTTTATTCCAAAGTAAAGCTGGCTCCTCTTTGGTTCTGCTGCTTTCACAAATGAAGGTGGTAAATGACCTCCAGAAAAAGGAGAGCTCTTCCTAAACTGTGGATCTCCTGTTCATAAATAAGCAGAGTTACATCACCGAAAAGATTGATTAATAGAACATCACAAAAGTAGGATTGCATTTTAGTAACATTATAATACTGCAGTACTGCTGATACCATGAAATGGTGCGCATTTCCAAAGCATGCAGTGCACTAGAGGCACTGATCCTCCTGGAGAGTCCACAACTGAGCAAATGTGTTCCAGCCCAGCGTACAGCCCTCATAAATCAGCTCATTATTTCCTAGGCATCACTATATGTAATTGAAATTGGTGTCATGTTTATAACCCCTGCTTACAGAGCATGTGAGTGGAAATGGGCTAAAAACTGCTGAAGAGATATTTTGACCTTAGGTGACCTTCATTTAATCATCTTTCATATGACACAGAAGAAAATAACAGTGTTAAAGAAGAAATTAATATAATTTCAGGGAGTTATCCCCAGCAGTCTCATAAGGTCGTTTATGAACTCCAGTAATCATGGTGGATGCCCTTCTCATGTGTGCTGATTGAGAGGTCAAAACTGGGATATTTTTACTTGATTGTAGAGCTTCACAATGATTTGCTGAGAGATTTCTTTTTCTTTTTTTTTTTTAAGAAAAAAAGTACTTCACTAGAGTGTGGCTTAGCAGAATATGAGAAATGGAAATTCATGTCAGGAGGACAGGAAAGGACTGAGCATCTCCATTACACAGGCTGGGAGGTTTTGCATGCAGCCCCACATCACAAAAAGTGTGGAGAGAATGGAAATGCAGTGCCTTGGAGCATCTCCCCCGACCGGAGACTCTCCTGTTGTCTCAGGCCAGCTCCCAATTCATCCAGGAGACAAAGGAAGGCCCAGAGATGAAAGTCCAAACCTGCTGTCACCCTGTCACAGCAGGAGGAAGTTGCCAGACAACACCTAAGTGTTGTATAGCTCCGTATTGAGCCCAAAGCCTTTTGAAATGAGCAAACAGACTTTGATGTGGCAGCGCGGGATCTGCTCTCCATCGCCACAGGGGGGATCCTCCAGGAGCAGGTGATCCCTGGCAGCTCCAGGGAGAGGCACAGGGCAGGCTGGAGGATGGACGGGTGTCCAGCTTCATGGATGGAAAAGCTCCTACTTTGATCTCACACTCAAAATATTTTGCCCTCCATTTCCTCTGGCAAAGGAAATGCAGAGGCAGACATGGGGTGGGAAGAGCTACATCAGCCTCAGGAAGGGGAATAGCCAAGCTTTAACTCCTGCTAGTTCCTGTGCCTCCTGGAGCTCTGTACTTAACACTCATGGTGTTTAACTTTCTCAGTAGGGAAAAGTGCTGTGAGCCTTTCCAAGGTAAATAAACCACAGGCACCTTGCACTGTGTGTGCATGTCTTACCCAAAGCCTGTGGCTTCCTCTCCCAGAGCTTTTTGCTGATATTTGGCTTTTTCCTTTTGCTCAAACCACAGGAATCCCCTACAACTGTCCCCAGACCTCCCATCTCAGCTGCTGTAACTTTGCAAAGATGCCCAATTCCCAATGAGGTCCCTTCCAGCATCACCCAACACAGCTCGCTCCTTCCCGCCCTTCTGTGTGCTTGGCTCTTCCAGAGTCTCAGGTAACACTGCCATCCACTTCCAGGGATTCTTGTCACTCTTGGACTCAAGGAAGACCCTCATGTCCCCTGTCTGTGAGCTGATGGGATTACTTCAGCCCCACCAGCGTCTTCTCCAATCCATCACCCAAAGGACCCCCCCCTGCTTCCCACCAGCTGCATTCCTACTCTCCTCTGCTGCCTTTGTAGTCACTTCATGTCTCCATGGTCTCACTTATAATAATAATCCCAGTTCTGGGATGAGATAAAGAAAAAAATATTAAATCCAAGACCTTGCCCCTGCCTGCTCCAGCCTCAGTAATGCAAGCACAGGGAGAGAGGGAGGCAGGCAAGTAACATGACATATTCTGTGTCTCACTGCAGAAAAAGGTCTTTATACCCTGAGGTCCAGGTGATGATGTCAAACAAACCTTCCTGAACTCCTCCCGAGCTTGAACATGTTAATACAGATCAATTACTTATAAACCAGGCTGCCTTCCTAAAATGAGAGAAGCTGTTGGGTGTCTCTGCCAGAATTGACACTTAAAAATGAGAGAGACAGAAAACTTCCAATATTCTCCTGAGGTTTAACAAATATTTTGCTTTTTGCATCATTTAATAATTCCTATGCCAAGGCTGCTGCAGAAATTTCAGTCTGAGAGGAGCAGAATTGTTGGCTCCTTTCACAAGACTTTACTCAGAGTCTCTCTCTGGCTCCAAGCTGTAACTGTGAGTTATGCCATAGCTACAACCATTTCTGCTGAGTGTGCAACACAGGCCACTGCCCATATCATGTACGTATCTGCAATTTTTTGTCTCCAGTGAAAAAAACTGAGGAAAAATCCAGATCGACTGAAACCCATAGCTGAAATTCTAGGTACAGCAGGTAGTGCTAAAAATTTCCACAATGCATAAGAAGGTATTTTCCATGCTGGCAAAAATATGATTTTTCACATCTTATATTTAAACCCTCAAATAAGGACCTACAACTATATCATACAGCCATGCACACTAATCTCTAGCTACCTTATTTTATGTGAATTGCTGCTCAGATATTTTATGTCAGCCTGCACTGCAGTTGCCAAACCCCTTGCAGTTCATAATATTTTACCTCTGTCAAACAAGGGAGAAAACCTGAAAGTATTTAAGTGCAGATTAGATGCAGCTTTGTAGGAGCTGATAAACAGACTTGGCCAGGACAGCTGTGAGCCATGGAAAGTCGAGTGGTTGGTCCAGCAATGAGCACATGCAGAGAAAACATGGAGCAGAGCTGGAAACAGGATCCAGGTCCATGAAGTCCTGCTGTTTTCACAGCCAGACAGCTCTTCTCTACCTGCTGGAGATCGTCTTGGCCGTCTGCAGCTTTGGAAATGCGCACACATGAGTAGGAATTTCCACGGCAGTAGTTCATTCCCCCTGTGTGTTACAACAGTCTTGCAGATTCCCTGGAAGTGTTCAAGGCCCGGTTTGATGAGGTTTTGAACAATCTTGTCTAGTGGAAATCATCCCTGCCCAGGCCAGAGGGGTTGTAGCTGGAGGATCTATAAAACCTAAACCATTCTATGGTTCTGCCATTTCTTTCCTAAGGGGTTTTCCTTAAGGAAACCCCTAAGGGGTTTTCCTTATACATCAGGCACTGCCTCCATTTCTTGCAAAAATCAACACCACTGAAATCCAGTTAACACAAAAATTTAGAAGAACACTGTGTTCCGTTCTGATCTCCTTCACCTCAGCCTCAAGCCAAGGGGGACCCAAAAATGTCATAGTTGCATTCTGGTCAGGAAAAGCCACCCTAAAAATTCAGCACCACACGTATGGCATAATGACAGAGCAGAAAAATGCAAAGAGCCCTGAGAACTCTTTTTTTTTTTTCACCTTTGACTCATGGCAATGGAGGAAGGGCATTTAAGACTCCCTATAAAGAGACATCAAAGGGGAGAACATGATAACCTCAGTGAAATAGCGAATAACACCTAAATCTCAGGAAGACAGTGCCTGTGGTTCTCCTGTAAGAAGTTTTCCTGTAAGAGTGCTCAGTGAGGGAATCTGAGTTAATCCATGGGAGCTGGGGTTTCCAGCAGCAGCAGCCTGGGAGGTGAGGCAAGTGAGCACTTTACCGAGGGTGACCAACCTCTAAGAAGCCACTGTGCTAATTAAGAGAAAGCTCATTTCATCCACCATTAAATATCCATTAAGGACTTTAATTCTTGCCAGCTCTCTTGCACAAAGCAGAGTCAATGGAGAGTTGTGTTTATGAAGCTTCACTATCCATTTTGGCCAAAACGACCTCTCACCATCAAGGAGAAGAGAAAAGCCAGGGATCCAACAGATGAGTGCTGTGAAAAATATTCCAGCTGGTTTCCCTGCTAATAACTTAAGTGTAAATGGAAGTAGGCTTCCACTTAGGTTTCTTGGTCACCTTTAGAAACCAAAATACTTCCCTGGTTTGTTTTAAAAAGGATGAATGGCTGAGTTTTCAATGTTCCCCATTAAATGCAGCACTCACTGACTTCCTCAAGGTGCTCCTGAGCAGAGCTACTGGTAAAAAAATCATAAAGAATGATGGGTTGAAGCCCTCAGAAAGACATTAAATAGTGATTATGTCTTTAGTATCTTCTAAAAAAAAAAGCAGCTAAATATTTTCTTCTTTAAAATAGAATTAGGAACTAAAAATTTCCGTACCCTGTAAATTTTTAAAAGCCCCTTTACCTGCAATGTAAAAGATCTCTGTCAAACCTAGGGAGGAATTGCTGTGCAGAGATGGGCAGGGATGCAAGGATGGAGTGGGAAGGACCTTCCAGTCAAGAAGCAGTTTTTCCATTTTGTTACACAGTTCTGTGTCTCATTTTTTCAGAGAGAAAGAAACCTCTTCACACGCTTGTGTATGATCTATCCTTAGGCTGTTTATTTCTGCTCAGATTCAAGAGGAAGACAAAGCATCTGGGACATGCAGTCCTATTCCTAAGTAAGCAGGTTTAAGGGAATTGTGATTAACATCAGATAATTCTGGGATCTTATGGAAAACTAAACCTCTCAGACATTTCAGATTTGTGTCCTGCTGATTTTGGAAAATATTCTCTACTCAAAATTACATCCTGTGTCTTTAATCCATATTTTCTGCCTTTACATCAAACCCCACTAATAGGGTTTCAGAAAACATTTGAAAATATTGGTTCTGCTACACTTTCTTCTTCTTTTGATCAAAAAAGCATGACAAAGAAATCATCTACAATAGCTTTCATTCAATTCTGGCTCTACATATCTGAATACTTCACTGCTTCCAGCAGTTACCAGTTTAACAAACTATGTTTTCCCCTAGGGGAGAAAATCTTGCCAACCTCAACTAAATATTTGGACTTACAGGTTGTTAAGAGTACTGTATCAGATTTGTTTTTATAGCTCTAGAAGAGATCATGGCTACTTCTCAGAACAAACTCAGCATTAGAGCCTCAGCTCTGGAGTGTCTGGAATGCAAAGCATGGAAGTTGGAAAGAAAACAGATTTACATGGTGGATGAGAAATCCTACAGACCACTACATGACCCCTGAGAGTGTGATAGGGGTATTTGCCGCATGGAATAATTTCTTTTGTGACAGAGCTTATAATTTTTTTTTCTAATTTCACTTTCTTAAAACAAACAAACAAACAAAAAAAAAAAAACCACCCCAACCCAATGAAACAAGCAACACAAAATATTCTGAATCATGATAAAATAACCTGGAAACATAGAATCTTCCACCATATCAATATTGTTGTCCTCCGTGGACATTCAGTGTTTTTTAATAGTGCAGAAAATTATGTTTCTGAATATAGACACTAAAATGAAAATGCCATTTAGCTTTTCATGCAAGGCCAAATGCCTCCTAAACATTAAACCTTCGGATTTTTCAGGGGAAAAAAAAAATCTGCTTTTCTCAAAACACTTCAAAAAGAGACAAAAAGGCGAGGGGAGCTATTTTTCCTGTTTTTAAAAAGCATTATGCAGGAACCTAAACTGATTTCAGATTAAAAAAAAAAAAAAGAAAAAAGGGTTATTTTTACGTGGTTTCTGCATTGATTAGCTTCAGAGAAGGAGACTGGTGCACTCCAGCTCTAGCAAAGGTGTGTAACAGGAAACAGGAGAAAACAAGAGAAGCTCCATAAAACAGTGGCTTTGTTTTGTCTCTTTGCTTGCTTTTCAGTGCTCCAAAGCCTCCTGATGGAAGATTCAAAGGCTTTGGAGTTGTGCTGATTCCATGGGAGCGGATGATGCTCAGCTCCCAGAGGAAAGGCTCAGTAATTACCATCACTGCTGTGATCAGGGTATTGATCTGCAGTGAAACTGCACAGCAGCAGCATATGGGAGTGCTTCTTTTATCCCCTGGATGGAGGCTTGGGGAGTTTATCTTCCTGTCAGAGTACCTCCTTCATTTTTTCCTGCAAACCATTAAGAGTATTGACAAACTAGTGAGATTTTATCAGAAAGGGGTTTTTTTTTAAAAAAATACTAACTATCTCAGGGATGCATTGATTTTTATTTATCAGGGAAAAAGATTCTTCTAACAAAAAAACTATAATCAAGCAATCAATTCCAATTACCTTATTAAAAAAAAAAAAAAAACAAACAAAAAAACCTAAAGCTTACAAGCTTGAGAATGCCAAATAATCTAGTTTTGTGCAATGCTTTTTAATATTTAACACAGGCTCCTTCCAAGGTAGCTCTAATGCTTACTATAAAATTTAACTGCAAGGGCTAAATTCTCCTCTCAATGATATGCCAACCCTAACAGATATAAGAATAGGCTGTGTTTTTCCCTTCTTAGGCACATGGGTCTGAATCCTACAACCAGTGTTGCTCCTTTATATTCTGCATCCATTTGCTTTTTGCTCCTGGCAGATAAGCTGAGCACTATTAATATGAATTTCCTTGCATAAATATGTTAATATGATGTGGCTAAATGCAGATAAATAAGGAGCTGGAATGAAAAAAAAAAAAAAAATCCTCTCCCCATCCAGATTTTCAGCCATGCTATGATTTTTGCTGTCTCTTTTCCAAACACTTTGAGATTTCAACTTTCCAAAAAGACAAAAAAAAAGACCCCTGAAGAAAAGCCAAAAAGAACACAAAATGAGGAAGAAGATCCCCACCTGCACCAGAACTGGTGCCAGTATCATCTGTGCAGTGCAGCCATCACAGACTTCCTTTCTGGAGCAGGCTTGAGCCCAGGTGTTATTACTCCACTGGGTGCTGTCTGCATTGAAGCAACTCTTTCTCCTTCAAAACCCCATTTTCCAGCAGCGTCACTTCACTATTGCTCTTCTGTGAGTTGCATGCTGTGATATTTTTTTCATGCATGAAGTTATTTTATTCATGCATTGGAAGTTATATACATGATTACCTAGGAAAATTCAAGGAGAAATAGGCAGAGTTCTAAATTCCTAAAAAAAACCAACCAACAAAAAAAAAAAAAAAACCAACAAAAAAAAAAACAAAAAACAAAAAAAAAAAAAAAAAAACAACACAACAAAAACAGAAAACCCAAAAGCAAACAAACAAACAAACAAAAAAAAATTGGAGTTTCTCTTACTTTTTTTTTTCAGGGAAATATGCTCAGTATCTGAATCCTAGTTGCTGTTACCTAAGGAAATATTGTGGGTTTTTTGAAGGAAATTCCCTTAATCTACCTCCATTTCCTGGAAAATGTGAGATGTACCTACATAGAGAATCAGACACTTTAACATTCTAGTAGGCATTTGAAACAACCTTTGAATCAGTTAATTAGATTGCATGCAACATGGTAATGAGGTCACAGAAACTAATTTGATGACCTTTGTTATAAATAGCTATTAATTAATGTATAATTAATCTTCACATTCGTAGGAGACATTGCATGAGACTTGTACATGAAAACAAAATTTGAAGACATCATATTCATGTTATATATGATTGTTGATTAAATGGTTATCATATTTAAATTATTCCCAAATTATCATGCAGATAAGCAATGAAAGTAATCAGATAACAACGATTTGCTCAGCGTTAGAGTTTGTTCAGTGTGTGATGACAAGCTAAAGCATTAAGCAGCTGTTGGAGCATGAGGCACACTCACCAACACTTCCTAAAATAGCATCCCTTGCTTACAAAACCTTCTGATAAAGCTTGGATTTTGTAAAGGAGAAAAGAAGAAATAACCTTAAGCAAGGACAATACCAGGATTATCAGAGATGATGTGTAATGTGGTTTTTTCCCTCCACTTTTTTGGCTGAAGTGGAGGGAGAAAAGATTCATTTCACAATTAATCTATCTGCAAAACCTTTCTCCAAGCTTTAGTGGCAATACTGAAAATGGATAGATTGCCCTGTACTCATCTCTGTGCCCTCAATCCCTCCTCCCCTGGCACAGTGGGAAGAACAAATATTAGCAGAGCGTAATGGCCAGGTCAGTTGTGAGCTCTGAAAGTGTGGATTTAAAATGTGGGATGAACTCAGCAAAATTATTTTAAATGTGTTACATCTTGTCCAATGTTATTAATAAAGGAAATGACCTACTTTCTTGCTCCATAGATGAGGGGATAACTCATTAATGAGAAATAATACATTAGGACTTAATCTGGGGAGCTATCAAGCTAAAGTCTAGGGGTCTGTTGGTGCTCCTATATAAGATTTACCTTAGACCTTAGCAAATCCTGTCCCAAAAAATCCACCCATAGAGTATGGCTGCACTGTCAAGTCTTTAATTTCCAATGCCTCTGGTTAAGCTCCCAAAAAAATCATTCCCAGATCACCATAACCCAAGTAATCATTTCTGCATGGTCATAAGAAATTATTTTTTAAAATTCTAAGCATTGAGACTTGATAATTTCTAGGAATTGGCTGTAAAAATAGCACGTTATTGTTTCCAAATGATCTCTGTTCAATTTTCAAATTTAAAGCTTCGATCTGCAAGCATTTACAAGTAGCAGCTTTCTTCTTGTCAATAGCTGTATTGAACTCATGTTCAGAGTTCAGAAAATGAAACCACGTCCCCTCAGCATCAGAAACTCTCAGGCTGGGACTGGGATTGTTCCCTGTCTCACATTCCACCAATTGCAGAGCTGGACTTTCATTAGCACTAGGGCTAATTAAAAGACATGGGATCCAAACTGTTCTGACAGAACGTTGGCTACCTGACAAAATTAATATTTTTGTGAGAATGCTTTCCAGAGAGAAAATCAACTTCTTTGTGCAAAAGAAATGCTTCCCTTTCATTTTCCCTCCCATAATTTTTGGGACACACACAGGCACACACACCCATAACTTGGAGGCAGAGATGCCACCACACATTTCTTGTCCCATTTGCATTGAAATCCCTGTGCCACTTCCCATTTTCTGCATTGAAATATCTACCAAATGAGGGGGCAGATGAGGATGCTTCACAGGAAACAACATCCAGGCAGAAATCCAGGGATTAAAAACTAAATAAATTAAGAATTAGCAGACTCCTGTTCTTCATTTTTCATAAAATACTGACACAGCTTTCCAAGTCTATTTTTGAGATAACTGAAAGCATTTGGGTTTCTGAGAAGTTAAATATTTCTTTTTTAAATGCCCCTCTGTTTGTGATTACATATCTTGCAATATTTTACTGTAATTGGTAAATCAAATGAAAAAGAACTTACTGAAGCATAACTATTGCCCTGGAAAGTAGAAATACAAAATTGCTTTTAAATAGTGCCAGGTTCTCTGATCTCCCACAGAAAAAACTGAAAACAGAGTAAAAATTTAAAATATTGAGTTTGCAGTCAAGAGTAACAGTTGACAATGTCCCTTCAATAAATGTTGAACATTTCTTTTAAAAAAATCCCTTAACATTTATTGCAGTATAAAATTATGCTTTTCCTTTGGATTTGAATAGAAATAACAATGAGACCAACCAAACCAGGTCTGTTGATAATCCACTGCCAACACAGGTAAAATACATGTATTTGAAGAGAGACATTAAACTTGGATGTGGGCTGGGATTTTCTCTCTTTGAGCCTCCTGGATGAAAGGCTCTGTATGGTTAATAAGTGTTGGGGCTGTGATGTATTCTTAGTACTCCTAGAAGGGCAGGCATGTTTGGAAAGTCCATTGCCGTTTTTAATAAGAGGGAATCCAAAAGTTCCCACTAAGGCCACGCTGGTGAAGGCAGGATTGCCCACAGGTTGTTACAACTGGCATGTTAAATTCTGCCTGTGATTTGTTTCAGAGCTCCCTATAAAACAGGTGGATAGAAAAGGACAATGATAGGAAATCCTGGTTCATTCCCCTTTCCTTGGTGACAGCGTGAGTGTGAAGATTATGGGAATGAGAGAAAAAGTGGAGGATTCTGCTAGTAATTCTGTTATTTACACAGTGAGTCTCAAGTCCAATGTCTCACAGTGCAGTCTCAGCTCTCACTCATTGCTTATCTGCTCTTTATTTATTCAGTTCCTGAAGTTAATTTTCTTATTAATGTGGAAAGATACAATTTAGAAAGTGTGATTTAATCTGCGTCTGTCCCTCTTCCCAGTCCCCAGTGCTGGAGAGAGAAACAAAAACCTTCCTGAATGCACTTTTGATTCTGTATTAAATAACCTGTTGTATGACCCTGGTGCTAAAACTTTGTTTTCTTATGTAGGATATTAATGATTAATAACCAAGTGGCACTTTGGAGGATAGCACCAACTCAAGTTGCCATAGCCAACACACAAACAGAGGGACATGTGACTATAACCTATTATAATAAAGCAGTTATAATAACCTGCAGCCACCCTGAAGGATGAGAAGGATAAAAGAGGGGAGAGGACAATTTCCCCTTGGTAGATGGATACAAGGAAGACAGCCACATGTTGTGAATAATCCCTTAAGTGAAGATGCTTTCCTGAAAGAAGCCTCCTCTGGTGCCCTGCTCCAGTGACCAGGCACCCCAAGGTTGCAGGGTAAGCGGCATTTTGGGATAATTCTCTGAACTACCATCAGATTGGAGATAAGCCTGGTTTGTTCCAGGCTGCAATTGTTGAAGTCAAATTCTGTCATGAAAAATTAACCCCTCAAAATGCAAACTGCTATTGCAAGCTTACTGAATTTTGGAAATGGGAAAGCATGGATGCTCAGCCAGGCTTGGCATTGGTACTTCTCCAAGCAAGAAACAAAACCCTCCAAACCAGAAACCAAACCTTCACTGAAGAGTTGTCAGAAAGCAGATGCAGAACCACTTAAAAAACCTTCCTATGTATTGATTTCATGGTCTGGATACCCTTCTTTCATCCTGACTCTCTTCCAGGAGGAATCCCAAGCCTGCAATTTTTCCCCTTCTACATTGTGATCAGGGATACAGCCAGATGCCAGAACTGGACAATCAAAGGGGCAGAGTCTGAGTATGCTACATAGATAAAGCAGACCAGAACTCAGCTTTTCTTCTAACATGGGTACCCCCTTCCTTAAAAGAAAAAAAAAAAAGTAAATATCACTAAATAATGCCGATGCAAACAGGAAAAAAGCTTACCTGCTCTTCTCCCACAGTTTGTGTACTCAGCTTTCTTGAAAGTGTCTTCATAGTGGGGCATTTTTCACTGTTAGATACGTTGGTGTTACCATTTAATTCATTACCCAAGGGCCTGTAGTGTAAAATACAATTTTCCTACTTGGATTCCAACCATACCTGCCATGCATAATAAAAGCCACACATTCATTTTGCAAAAATAAATCAAATTCCTTTCGGGGGCATGCTTTTATAGATGGCTGAATCTGCAGTGCTTCTGATTAGACTAGAATAAAAAAAGGAAAAGAGAAAAAAAATTTGTCCCTGTGGATATTTGTTCACAGTGTTACAACTACTTCTGGGAAGGAGGACTGCCTGCTTCCCTAAATGGAATGTTAGCTGTTAGCCATGTGTAGCGCACAGCAAAGTGTGAGACAATGGCTCTGCTGTTCCACACCGGGGAAAGTGGACGTGTAGAGATATGTTCTGCCTTGTTAATGTGCTCCAAAGCAGCTTTGTGCAGCTGCCACGAGGCTTCCCCCCTCTTTGCTGGCTGATTTCAAGAGCTGCCCCAGCTTGGTGGGCTCAGGAAGGACAAGGCGACAAGCCCAGCACCGCAGCCCCTCTCTGAGCCCCACCAATCCACCCTGCCACACTGTTGATATGGGTGACATGAAGAGCTCAGTGTGACCTTCCAGCTGGGGTGCTCATCCTGGAAAAAACTGGTCAGGGAATCCTGGCTGACAACCTCACTTCAAGCTCCTCCAGATGGGTTTGGCAGCACGAGTTCCTCCCAAGCGCTGTCATTGCCTGGTGAGTTATTAATGTGTATTAGTGATTAATGGTCAGTGGTTTGACTCGATGCTCTTAGAGGTCTTTCCCAACCTTAATGACTCCATGACTGTATCATTCATTACATCACCATTTGTTTATTTTGCCCGGAAAGTGGCACTTGGCACCGCTGTTGTGACAGGCACACGGAGGAACTGTGCAGTGCTGTGCTTAATTTCCATGGAGTTAAATGGGATCTGTGGTTGCCCAGCACCTCAGAGGAGCAGGCACTAATTGCCAAGCAGTGAATGGAGCACTGAGAAGCACTGAGAGCAGGAAAGTTAGCTATGATGCCACCCAGAAGATTAAGAAGCTGTCATGCTTGCTCACAGTAAATCATTAGCCAACGTGTTTTATGAAATAATAACAACATACATTGCTCCCTGCAGTCTGTGCTTGCTTCTGCATGAAATGTAACACAAGTCTGTAACAGGGAACAGAAATGAGAATTGCAAAGTGCGGCATGGGAACACTGCAGTCCCTCTGTCCTTGGCCTGCCTGGTACAGCAGCTTGAGAGCATAGAAAATCAGCAGCCTCCATATGAAGCTGCATATGCATGACTCGAGGCCAAGAGAAATCCCATATGTATCTCCAATATCTGCTAAAGGCTGCCATTCTCTCTCCCAGGACTTAATGGGAACATCTCTGGAGTCAAGCAGAGCATGACTTGCATTCCCTGTGTTTCAGGCACGTCCCGAAATCATCTGACTGCAAAAAGGCTTTGCCACTGCAAAGGTTCCAGCAAAGGGCTCACATTCCTTATCATATCTGCTGGTTTTTCGTATCACAGGGCTGGTGTAGGCATAACATACCAGCCAATGTTCATTTTGAACTCACTCACTAGTCCTCCTCCATGTTCTAATACAATGTGGGGTTCACTGTGTCTGTTTAACTCCAGTCAAATTAGAACCACGACACGTAAGAAACACCAATTTGCAGAAGTGTGTGATTCAGCGAGAGAAATAACTCCCAGGACTCCTACTGTCTTATCAAGTGATTTTTAGATTATAGTGGCACAGTTAATTTTGGATACCAAGCTCCTGATAGCTGAATAAATAGTTCAGTAAATAAGGACAGAATCTCATCAGTCATTCATTCTGATCTGCATTTGGGTCCAGCAAGTGAATTAAGATTTGTGTTCTCCTCCATCCTGTAGGGAAGGAAAACATTTGTGCAAAACACATTCACATATTCCATTTAGACTGTCCCAAAATGGTTCAACCAGAATCCAGACTTCTGGGTGCGCTTACACCATGTGCCCACAAATAAAACTTTAACAAAAACCTTACAAGATAATTAACTTCACTTAAAAAACCAACAATAACAAAGAAACTTGGCAATGGTCAACTTTTTCTCTTGCCCTCTGTTCCTGATTAACTTTGCTGGAACATCTACAGGATCATGTGTGCATTTTGCAGCTGTCCCACCAGTGTTAAAGGAAGATTTGCATGTGCAATAAACAAGGCAGCAATAGGCCTCACAGGCTTGATCCTTATTCCCAGGGACTTCTGAATGTGATCTGAGACTGGTGGAATTTCACAGGAGTATGGACACCCCCTTGAGGGGATGACCACAGCCCATCTGAAGAACCTTGGGGAGAAAGAGTTTAGGCTCAGATGAGGCTTATCTTCCCTCCCTCTCTCTTATCCTTCAAGGGAAGGTGCCACAAAGCAGAGGGAGCAGAGGGAACACTTCCCACCAACTCCTGCAGTCTCCTTTCTCAGCCTCTCTCTACCTTGCCCCCATCAGCTTCTCATTAAAACACACTCCCATGTATAATGGGAGAACATTTACTTCAGTTTGCCGGCACTTGAATTAACAGAGTCCCCTCACAACACCAAATCAGACCACAATTCCAGGGTGATGGATTGAAAATCTTGTGAGAACACAGGCAGAAGCACTAATTGTGTGTACATCATTAACTCCAAGCTGATAAAACATTAGCTGCTTAACTCCTGCCAAATGCACCGGGCACCTCTTCCAGCAGTGTGTTACTGTTTGAATGTTACCTGTCAGAAAGTGAGAGTACTTTAGCTTTGCTTAAATTACATCAGAATTTGTGAAGTTGGGACTTCAGAATTTTTGTAATTGTTACATGGTTTAAAATGAGGAACGAATCCTTTCAAACAAAATGCAACATTTCAGAGGTTGTGTTATTTTTTGTCTTCCTAAATTATTAGAATTCACCAAATCACTTTTTTTTTTAAATCAAACATTTTTGGCCCTTTCAAACTACTGAGTTTCAGATAGGCTGAGGAGCAAATGCCCCAATGCATGGTCTGGAGTGCCTGGCGAGGACAACAAAAATTGGAGTAAGTCTAAGGAGATGTGCAATCCCACATGGAGTGCTTTGTCTTAAACCTCTCTCATCTCTGTGCCACAGCAGCATCTATCCCTTGACTGTGCTACTGCTGCTGGTTTGATCATAGTATAATAGAAATTATTACATGCACATTTATATATGTATTGCAAATATACTGTGCACATAGACAGAACTGTGACTGGATAAATGCATCCTCCCTGTGCATTTAAGCCATCCCCTTCTGAATGCACAGATCCCTGGGTTTCAGACTTAAAGAAATTAAATCCCACCCAGTGGACATTGCAGGGACCTTGTCCACTTTTGGATGCTCACACCTGATTCTTTGTATCGGGAATTCCACTGAAAATATTTTAATTTTGACTTTTCCGAAGTTCAGCTTGTGTTTGGATTCAGTAAAAGTCTGATGAGCAATTGTACTTGCCTCACAGATGAGTAACATATACAATTCAATTCAAGCATGAAATTAATAGTCACTGCTTAAGGGCTGTATTTAATTTGATTTATAGCACATAACCTTGTTTTTCAGCCCCACTTGTTATTTAGCCCTATCAGTAACTCTTTCTTCCTCTGTCTTTCATTTGCTGCATGCAAGAGAGTCCTGATTTTTGGGCCAATTGGGTTATTCCATGCCAGCCCTGACCTGCTCTGCTGTGGCTCCCTCTGGCTTGATGGATAACTTCTTATGCAGTGTGAAAAATACCCTTTAGCTGCAAAAAAAAATAGAACAAGTTATAGTGAAAAACCAAAAATAGGTAACTGGGAGTGGAGTCCTGAGTCAGATCTTTCCCTCCCCTTCTCCAGTCAGCATCAAAGGCTGGACTTCTGCCAGCTGCTTCCTCCTCAAAACCCAACAAAAATGAGTCTTTGCTGGGTAATGCTCTAAAAGCCTTTTTGCAAAATACACTTGCCCTGCTTGCAAGTGGCTGGGCAAGGCTTGGAGGCCCTCTAATTGTCATGGATAGATCAGCAAACCCCGTTGAAAGCCATGTAAGCCCCATTTAATTATTTTGCTTCACACTTGGGTGCCTTTAACACAACAGTGCCTGCAAGGTGTTCTCTGTACCGGCGGCTGCCTGGGAGAAGAGCAGCTGATTTAAAGGTTGGAGGGGAATAAAAAAAACCCCAACAAAGGTCCATTATGGTTTCCAAGGAAAGTAAAATGAAATGAAACGAGAACTAAAAACAATTGCCCTGGTAATCAGCATCATGATTAAGGAAATGGACCAAAGAGAGACCAAAAAGATGCATCATAAATCTTGAGGATCAGCTCCCCACATGCTGCTCTATTACAGCTGGCTGCTCAGCACCTCATTAATGCCACGCAGCTCGGATGCTGGAAAATGCCTGCTCATGATAACACTGATAAGCCATTGTTCCTGTGCAGGAGAGTCTCACTCTGCATCTGGGCAGCATTGTTGAAAATATCTCCCAAAGTCCAACATAAAGCCTCACTTTGCCAAATCTGCCTCGGCAATTTGGCAATTTGGTTTTACCCTTTCTAAAGGTACACCTGAGAGCTCTTTCCTAAGGCTACACCCACCAGTGCTTTTTCCAGAGAAATGAGGCCAGGCAGTTTCCCAAAGAAGGGTGTCAATGCATACCCATAGGCCAGGCCCACTGGGATGGTGTTGGCTCGCCAGGAAGGCATTTGATGCTTGTACAGTTCAGTTTTTTGGTCCTAAATTATATTTTCTGATATGTAGGCAAACATTACAGTTTGGTTTTTAAAATATATATTTGGAATTATATATAATATTATAATTATATTTATATTGTATACAACTAATTATATAAAATACAGTCCACATTAAGCGAGCACTTATACTCTTTTTCTCCCCTTCTTACCATTAACTTGTTGTTACATGACTTCATCCTTCTTTTTAAGTACTTGTCTCAAAACATTATTTTAAGTGAAAACATGCTGGTGTTGATGGTCTAGATATTGGCACAGAAGAGTTGGTACACTGGGTTCTATTTTCTTTTTCTCCAGAGCTCTCCTGAGTTCCTGTGCATATTATTCATCCCAGAATTATACTGATGAAGAAGTGACTTTTGTATATAACTACACAATATGCTTGCCTTTTTAATTTTTTCAGCATGGTGAAGAGCCAAAACACATAAAATAATATTAGCATTGATCAGCATTAATTTTGCCAGCAGTTACATTTTCCAAATTCTGTTCTCCACCTTATAATAACATTCTCAAATTATAAGGCACAAGACTCAAATTGCTACTTACACTGACATCAAAATGTGGCAATTACTCTTGTTATAAGGAAATAAGTGTGTGGGAAAAGAAGCAGGTTTGTGTCTTCTCTAGGGCTGTTTCCATATAAATCAGTCTTTCCACTATCAGAAATGTTTCTTCACAAGAGAAAGGAAAGAGAGTTTGGTCCCTTTGTGATGAAATTGACCCAAGCACCACAACTGCCTCTCCTAGGCTTTCTTCTGTATGAACAATGATTTTCCCTGGAAAATGGTCATGCACGAGGCATGATTTTAAAAAATCAATATTAAAAACTATCAAAGCAATAGGAAGATTTTGAACTATTATTTTATGCTCTCTTTCACCTAACTGCATTGGCAATTTTTCCATCCAATTTTAGCATTCCTGTTTTGCAGGGTTAACATCTTAAGGGATTCTTCTCTTCCTGTATGTGATTTTTGAAAAATCCATTTCATCCTTAAAATACACACTTTAGCAGTGAATGGTAGCTACTGATTATCACTTAATTTAATGGAATTGTTATACACTGCAATTATTACCTAGTTATTAAACTTATTTCTTTTAGTTCCTCGCTCATGGAGACCATAAATGTTACTGTGGTTATAAACGAAATATAATGCTGCACTTTGAAGAGTGACCTTCCTTACTGGTGAGTTCATTTCTTGGTTGGTTTATTGAAAATGAAAAGGACAAAAAAAAAAGGGGTAAAGAGCACCCAGAAGAGCTGATGGATATGAAGTAAGGAGATCATGATTTCAGGTGAGATAAAACCCAGATGTAAACTCAATGCAGAAATATTTTCATGGCTGAAATTTTGCTTCAGATCCTAGAAACAGCAAAGATGTAGAAAGGCTGGAGTATGTCTAGAAAACACACTTCCCCCTCTTCCATCTGTCATCCCAGCCACCTCCACCAGAGAATCCTTCGCCTGACTCTACAACAACTGCTTCTTTGGATCCGGCTGCATCCTGCCTGCTCAACAGCAGTGGGGCGGCAGCAGAGGGTGGCACATGCCTGGAATTCAATAGGCACTTGGCACGGCCTCCTCATCCCTCCTGGCAAAAGATCCATGTGCTCCCAGGCATTTCTGGGTGTTCCGTGCCACTCGAGTCAGCAACGCATACGGTCAGCCCCAAGGAATTCTTGGCAGGAGCAAAGCCTGGATCGCAAGCTGGGAGCTGTGTCCAAGAGCAGCTGGGCCTGCCTGCTCCCTGAGCTGGGGGCTGCACCCCCGGTGTCTGTGGGTGTGGGGGGGAAGACACAGCCCGGGGGAAAACCAAGCAAAACAGCATAAAAAAAGTTTTGTCTGGAACATCACTCCATAGGCAGAGTTTTGTTGATTGCGTGCGATAATCACTGGATTTCTTCTTAACAGAAAATATTTTCCTCGGTGGCAGCTCATCACATGGCTCCCTCTGTGAGTTCACATTAGACCACAGGAGTGGGCATGAATGAAAAAAAAAATGATGGGCTATTTTCATAGTGTGTCGCCCCAGCTCTTCCCCTCAGCATTTCTCTGCAGTTTCATATTCCCACTGCCCCTAGAGCCTTCTCGTGAATTGTCTCTTATTTTTGGTTTATTTACCCAAAGATGCCTTTACATTCCCACAGGCCCAAACTGCTTCGACTGTAATTTCTGTTAGTTGTTACACAGCACTAGAAAATCCATGGAAGACTCTTCAGCATGGAAAAAAAGCAGATGAAAAATGACTGTGTGAGAGAGAGGGGGAAAGGTCAAAGTGCTGAACATTATCCTGAAAAAACATATCCACAGTTTTGTTAATAAATATGTCGTTTGCCAAGGGTGGCAGACCCCAGAATATCCACGCTGTGGGAAACCTTTCTGCTGTCAAAAGCACTATGATGCTTTGCCACGTGGACAAAAAATACCCACCCAAGGATCATGTCAGGGCCAAATCCTTTCCCACTAAGTCAATAACAAGTGAGAGCTTGTAAGGATATTTTTTTCAGGCTGAGAGCACCTCTTGGATGGACTTGCAGGAATGCTGGTCTCATTGCTATCCAGAGAATATTCAGAGAAGAATGCCTGTCTTATGGGAATGTTTTTTAAAGCAGGAGATAAAATGCTGCAGGAAGAGTTCCCTTGCAGTGAAAGGAGATCAGGACACAGCAGATGGACATCATCCATTCCTGCTGGGGTGGCACCAGTACCACAAATAGGTTTGCAGTATCACAGGGAGAAAGAGATGACAGCAGAGTGTTGATTACCCAGCAGACATTTCCTTTATAATAGCAACAATAGTCCCAAAAAATCATTGCACTGTAGTGATCATTCAGTGTGATGCTGACTGAAAATAAAAAGGGATTTTTCATTATAAACCCAGTTCTTCATTCCCAGCTGTCACAGCCACAGCACAAAAGCCCTTAATGATTTGTAGGTACCAAGATTAAAAGATATTCACTGTGTGTCAGCACCTATGCAGTGTCTCTCCTTGCACAGTGGGAATTCCTTCCAAACTGTCAAAAAAGTGCCAAAAAGCCAAAACTAATAGGGCTCCATAAATACTAACATCATAAAGAGAGCTGCAAATCGGCAGCTTTATCTCCCAAGTCACAACTCCATGCCCATTATAAAATTAGTACTTTGGGAAATTCTGTGTTTTAAAGATCCATCTCATCACCTATGCAGAGAAGGGATGCATTTTCCATTTCCACCGCTCCATCAAGCAAATACCCATATCCTAATGTTAGGGATGAGGGAAATGCAGGACTCTGAGCTACAACGTGGCACTCACCAGGCACAGTAACTTTGCATATATGAAATGGGGTCATGGTGAGAGTAATGCCAACATCTCAGCTCAACAGAGATGGCTGTAGTTTTACTGCCACCTCTGCTGAGACACCAGAAGCAAGACCAGTGCTAGCTGGTGGCTTAAAAAGCAAGCAGTAATTGCTGTGCGTGAGAATGGTTGCTCAACTCCTTTAGCATATGCACCAGACAGTACAAGCAGGCTTGGAAAGAGACTGGAAAATATAGCCTTTAGACTTTTGGGAAAAGATTCATTGAGTTTTGACAGCATGGAGAGATAATACAAACAGCCCAGAGGTCTGACTTATGGCCAAAAAGAAATGAGCATGATGTTGTTTGTCTGGTCCACACCTGAGAACCAGTCTGGCCTGATCCCAGGTGAGTCAGAGCCAGTGGGAACAGAGGATATTCCCTCAGGTCTCAGGCTAGGACACTCCCTTGACCATCTGTGGGCAGCTCTGCAGTGCCATGAGGGCTGCCTGGATGTCAGCAGGGCCATCCCAAGCCCTGAGCCACTCCGTGCCAGTCTGACCACACATGACCCCCGGGAAAGCACGGAGAACTTGGGTTTCCCCCTCCTATCCAGCCCATCCTTTTCCCATAGGATCATGTTTTGATTTCGATTTACCATAAGGCTAGAAGGGTACAGGCAGTGTTTAGATGGGGAAATGCAGCACTACTTCTGTAATAGCATGCAGGGCACAGATGACCTCTTCTGTGCTTTTCTGTCCATTATTTCTTCCCATAAAAATTTTCAGCTGAGTGCTTTAATACTTTTTTAGCAATTCTCCTGAAAAAAAGTTCTTCTGGGTGCTCTCTGCCAAGCTGCATATGTGACCCCAGTTAAGAAAACAGAGAAGTCACACTGACACCTCATCACATGTCCTTCTTCCACCATGACCAAAGGGCCAACAAGTACAAGGTGTACTTATCTCCTCTATATTGAAGTAGGATATCCGCTGAAGTGGGATATATCCAAAACAAATGTTAGGTCCAAAACTTACAAAAAAGACACAATTGAGGGAGCTTGTGATTGCAGGCAGATTTTCTGAAGAATAAAAATGTCTCCTGAGGAGGCTTCACCAGCCCCCCCACCACAGCATGAGACAGATTCCTTCACTTGTCCTGAGCTTGAAATGTCTCACCCAGGCTTCCACCAGTCCTCAGTCCTTGCAGTACTGAGCACTTAAGAGAGAATATCAACTACTCTTACTCCATTTGCTCTTGTTAACAGGACCTCTGGACTAGTCAAAAAGAGTCAGGGCAGCTTGTGCTGGTCTTAGGCAGCTCTTTTGCCAAAGAAATGACATTTTATAGGTCTTAAAGGGCTGGTTGGGTATGAGAATTCATATTTGATGAAGAAAAATCTTGGGAAAATATGGAAATTTCTTCCTTTTTTAAGAATGTAAAATTAGGTGCATTATAACTGGGAAATTCACCAGACCTACTGCTTCCATTTGAATGAGCAGCACTACCAAGACCAAAATGGCTCCTTTTCTCTTGAGTAGGAAGAAAAGTGTGCAAAAGCCTTTTATTCTGCTGCTGAGCCACCCACCCATCGGTTTTATTTACCTCTAAACCCAGTAACTATATAATTCCTCACAGACTGTTCCTATATTACAGAAACAATGGTCCAGAACCAAGTAATGGAGCAGTAATTTAATCCCAGCTCTTGGAGGCTGCCCACGAGCCGCGCCAAGAGCCAAGATCGCTGCTGTGGCTGAGCTGCAGCTGGGCTGGGACTCTGCCCTGTCCTGCTCACAGAGACACTGATCAGGCATTCAGGAACTCATCTGGCTTTTTTTTTTAGCCTGCTTGTCCTTGTTTTTCATTGAATATTGCACATGAAAGAATGGAAGGGTGGGCAAGCGCTGGCAGAAGCTGGCAGAAGCTGCCCAAGGAAGGGGTCAAGTCATTGTCCCTGGAGGCAATAAAAAGATGTGCAGATGTAGCTCTTGGGGACATGGTTTGGTGATGGCCTTGGCCGTGAAGGGTTAATGACTGGAATCAATGATCTTAGAGCTCTTTTCCAGCTTAAAAGATTCCATGATTCTTAGCTTTGGTTTTCTTCACTTGTTAGGAGAGTCCATGCTGTCAGGAGCAAAAGCACTTGATCCATAAAAGAAGCAAACCCTGACCAGAGCAATTCCACACCAAACACATCAAAGTTCCAAGGGCTAAAGACCCAGCATGTCATTAATGCCATTTTAATGCATTTTTAAGGGCGCTAAAATGCAGTGAATCAAAGATAGAGCTTATATCCACAGATAAAATCAGCAAAACATGGGCACTTGTTAGAAGTATGGAATGTTTTATAAGCTATGGAGGAAATATTCTAATTAGCTGTGTGAGACTTAGGGCAGCAATAATTCAGAATGAATGGGGTTACAGGTGATGTTACAGAGGATAAAGGCAGGAGTTGATGTTCTTAGAGCAGTCTGTTGCCAGAGCTTTAAATTTGGAGCAGTTGTGGGAAAATTATGGCAAATGAGGGGGAAACTGATGAAAAATGTTGCTGCATAAGACCAGCTTAAACACCAAAAGAAAAGGCAAAATTTCACAATTGAAAAAAAAAAAGAGCAACACTAAATGAGATACATGTACCCACATGCTGTGAATAAACACACAAAATCATATAGGCACTGTTTGTTATAGTCACTGCTTACTTAGGGAAAACTCCTTGGAGAACCATCTGTTGCCTGAATTCCGATGGTGATCGGGCTGAGATCTCATCGGCGGCAATAAATCCACCCTCATGCACATCCAGTCTTGTCACTGAGCAGAGGATTATGGTGACTAATGGCTCTCAGGTTAGCATTCAGCTCCAAGTGGACAGGTAGTTTTTATTCTGCATCAGATCTGCGAAAATCTCGCTAGAAAAACAGTTTTCAAGCACACATTTTCCATACAACAAGGATAATTCAACATCTTTTGTTCTGAAATATTCCAGAAAATTTCACAGATTTTACAAACTCCGTGCGCTGAATGCAGTTAAGTTGCACTGTAGCAAATCCACAGTTACTCCATTGATTTTGGTAAAATTAAACACATCTGCAGCATGTACACATACTCTGCAGCTTTTATGCTCTTCACTGCAGCGTAATGTGAGGGTTTTGCACATAATTTCTTTAAGGGAATTCCTAAGCATGCCATAAATCTTTCTCATAAACGTGTTTTCGGTGGACCAAGTCCACAGCTAATTAATATACATCCATGCTAAATTTTTCTGAGAATAATATGCAGAGGTGTTATTAGAAAACTATTACAGGAACAACTCAGCCCAGGTACTTGAGGAATTTACTAAGATCACATAAAATGTATTTTGTTTCCTTCAAACGCGTAAGATCTGATCTGTAGCCAGTTATGGATTAAAAAATCCATAGGATTGTTTTCCATGGGCTATTCCCCAGTACAGAAGATGCACAAGGCATTGACCTCGGCAGTAAAACTGGCTCAAGATCCTCTTCTCTCTCTGATTCTCTTTTTTATTTCTATTTACTCCCACCTTCACACTT
Organism: Motacilla alba alba; assembly: GCF_015832195.1. Classification (NCBI taxonomy): domain Eukaryota; kingdom Metazoa; phylum Chordata; class Aves; order Passeriformes; family Motacillidae; genus Motacilla; species Motacilla alba. Next base: position 65,955,966 of record NC_052019.1, read on the forward strand.
CCACTCGTGACTCTGTCACTTATGGGTAAATATCTGTGGCTTGGGAGCAATTCCCTTTGAAGAGGTTTTGGCTGCCGGAGCTGGCACAGGGAGGGAACATGGCTGGAATTTCAGCCTTGCTGGGTGGTTATTGAAACCTCTGCACAGCACCTGCCCAGCAAAGGTCACACCTGAGCAGCCTGCTGCTCTTCCTCTGGTAGGAGCCGGCAAAAAAACAGAGGCAGGGCTGAACCCAGAGCAGGCAGGAAAAGAGGGGTCTGTCCACAGGGAATTGCTGGTGGATGCTGGCGGGGAAGGGAGCCTGCTGGTCACTGTCTCCTGGCTGGGGACACCAGATGCACAAATGCCAGGAGTCTATTAAATATTGAAGAGCCAGCATTCAGCAGGCAGGAGAAAAGCAACATATCGACTCATTTAGTGGTTAGAAAGGTTTTGTGATATGGCTCGTGAAAAACGACGCGCTGTTCCCAGCTCCGGAGAGTCATGGAAGGAGCTCTGCCGTGAGCCCAGAGCCACGAGAGCCCCGTGTGGGTATCGATCCTCCCCTGCTGGGTGTCACTGATGTCCCCAGCCCCTCACAGATTGCTTTGGGCAGCTCCGCCGATGCCGAGCGCTCGCTGCGTGCAAACAAAGGCTGTGACATTCACTCGGGGGCTGTAAGTGACCTGTTGGTGCCACAACATCTGCGTGCCAAACAAGGCCTCTGGACACCTTTTGGGATTTCTTCTTCTCCTTAGGACAACAAGGAGAGGAAAACAAGGATATTTCACAACTGCATCCCACCATTATGCTTTATCCCTGTGGAATTCTAAGGAAATCTCTGCTGTGATTAGACCTTGGGAAGGTTCATGACCTATTGCGGGAGGAATGCTTTATTCCAAGCCATTCATCCAAGATTTTAACTTTTCTAGAAATAAGGTATTTCATTGCTGGCTGGGCAGTAAGTCAATTATAAAATATAACTATAATATACTGGTAACTAAGGTTGAAGCTGTTATCAAATTTCACCACCGAACAATATTCAGTTTTACAGAAGTACAGCAAAAAATAAGTGCTGTTTTACTGGATATGTTTTGTTCTTAACACTAGCAGAGTAATTTCTTTTATAACAAAAACCAGAATTTAATTGAAACCATACTACAGCTTACACTTGTCACACAGGTTAATGTGATTTTCCCCTGCTTCCACACTTAAAATTTACAAAATGTTTCCTTCTTTTTTGGTACCTACACTCTCACATTTACTAGCAGGGGTTTGCTACTTTCTGTGCACTTAAATGATAGACTTTTCTTTTTTCACCAAGCCTTTGTGCACTACCTTGTACCCTTCAAGTAAAAATCAACGTTTTGTACCCTCCTGGGTTGGTTTTTTTTTTTCTGTCCATGAGTAACAATAATCAACAACCTCTATTCCTGGGTCAAGCCACTTTGAAACTGCAGTTCAAAAGCTCCCTGTTCTCCCTAAATGCCCTTTTGTCCTTTTTAAATGACTCTCAAATTTTAAACTTTCTTTTCTCTCTACAGAAGGGAAAAACCTGAACTTCTTCCCTTAACTCTGCCAAAAGTACTTCCAATATGGATAGATAACCTCTGTGGCAGTGAAGTTTGATTACTTCCCAGAACCATTTTCATTTCTGACGAGGCCAGACCTATGACCCAGCTAATCTAGCCAGGATCCAGGTGATAAGGGGAGCTCATCACCAAGTACAAGGCTGGATGTGGCTTTGAGCAGCCTGCTCTCGTGGAAGGTGTCCCTGCCCATGGCAGGGTGAAGGAACAAGATGGTCTTTAAGGTCCCTTCCAACCCAAACCTTCCTGTGTTTCTGGTATCCCCACCTTTATCCCCTGCTCTACTCTGTCCAGGATTGATGTGACACTCACCCATTAATCTTCAAAGAAAGGAGAAATCATTTTTGCCCTGAATAGGGCAAACATCCTGCTGCAAAGACTTGCACATTTGGCAGCTGACCTGGCTCCCCTCAATTCCCTTTATGATGATCCTTTTAGAGTGGGTCAGAAAACAATTCTCTCCAATTCTGCCTTTAAACAGCCAGCTTGTCTCCGTGGCAGGAGACTCCCTGCAGGGAGCCACCAGGGAGGAATTTCTGAGTCCTGTTCACACCAGCCAGCAGCAGGGACATCAGCAACCAGCCCACAGCCCACAAGCTTGATTGAAAGCTGTGACCTGTTTGGTAAGGCCACAGCAATTACAATTTTAATTAACCTCTGCACTTTCTGCAACCAACAGGTAACTTATTTCACTTATTGACAGAATTAACCAGCTCTCACTGCTGTCATAAACCCCAACAACAACCCCCTTCCCACCACCTGATTTAGAGGCAGGACACACAAGGAGGGCAGAAAACGGGTAGCTTAATCACTCCTCCCTCACAAGCCTGTAGCTCCTGGTTTTACATGCTAACAACTTCCAGACTGGTCCCTTTCCTTTACTGAATGAAGACTGAGTGGTATAAATCCCTCTTCATCTCTCAAATCCATGCCACATTCATGCACTTTCAGCCACTAAAATACAAAAGGCCATCAGAGACATTTTGTGGGCACCCAGTCCAGCCCACTGGATAATAAATTAGAATTTTCCAGTCAGTTCTAATGGAGGAATGATCAGGCCTCCCGGAGTGTAAAAATTACAATTTTTAGGCTCGGATGGCTCCAAAATAGGGGATTTGCTTCAGCTTTGGAGAACGATACAGCCACAGACTGAAAATATGAAATTATTATGTAGGTAGTCAGATATGGGACTCTGACAATTGAATAAAAGTCCCCTTCAAATTTTTGCACATCTTTCAGTGAAATTAGCTAAATAAGCCATTAACGTAATAGCTGCTGGTGCATTTCAGGGAAAATAACTTCATGGGGGGTCATAGTTAATAAACAAACCAAGCCAGGTAACCCTGGTAACTAAATCCTATTATTGCTCTTTTATGTCATGATCTGGATTGGTTTTTGTCTTCCCTCGGAAGGATTCCCTCGGAATGGATCTCAATATTTCTGCCCTGATGGTTGCAAATCAGAGTTGTATCCTGAAAAGAGGCTGCCCATGCCCCTCAGGAAAGGAGAGATAACACATTATCTTGTGTTATCTTTCCCTCCACAGGTGGGCAAGGGACTCCAGTTCTGGGCTGGGCTTCCCCACGCAAAGAGGAATGAAGGAGGTGCTGGGAACTCCAGAACTGGTGCCCAGCACACCAGGAGCCTTTATTCTCTCTCTTCCCGGGGCCACCCAGTTATTCCTTCTTAGCTCTGGTTCACTTTCACAAATATTTAAGCTGTATGAGGGGCACCAACAGAGCCCATGTGGCCCTTGGAGCCACTGCACTCCAGCAAGGCTTGGAAGTAGCTGTGACCTAGGAAAGGATTAGGGGGAAGGCATGAGGAAGAGAACATCAAGAGTTCCATTACAAGGCTGATTAGAGTTTCCTAACAAAAGCAAAAGTTCCTTAATCATTCTTCAAGGTTAAGAGGTTCACACTGTATTCCCGTGTGCCCTGACCTTCTCTAGTTAGCATGCTGTTGGTATTTCACTTCTGAAATATGAATAAGCTATTCATTATCATCACAGCCATTATTCTTCTGCAAGCCACCACAAAGGAAAAAAAAGTTGCTTCTTTTCACAGGAGACAAGGTCAATCTACTCCATCAGTCGACTAAGCCTGAATAATGTATAAACTGTTTTTCACAGGAGGCTCTTGCAGCTGAGCAGAAGATAAGCAACGCATATCCATAAAGATGGACAGCAAGGAAAGATAATCTACAGTTTGGAAATATCTTTACTATGAGGTATTTGCTGCATCTGCTACAGCATCATCTAAATGACTGGGCCTTTGCAGATAGAAACTCAATTCTGTTATCTTTTTACTACAGTCCCCTCTCTTTAATAAGGTGGGAGTTGTGGTACAGTTCATACCTGACAGTGAAGATAGAGGAAGGGGGATTTCAGAGCAGGAAATATTTATTTTATTATTCTTGTGGTTGATATCAGCAATATCTGCATTCTGTGCCCAAGTGTAGCCAGGTGAAGCTTGTAGGGAGAGGTAAAAAAACTTTCATCGGGCCAGCTAAAACAGTTTTTAAAAAAGCCAGAAGAACTTCTGGACACAGGAGGCTTTCTGGAGGTTAGAAAAAATGGCCCAACTTTGTTGATGTTTCTCTTTAGTCCTGGGGAAGGGTTTGTGTGTGCCAAAGAACCTTCCCCAGTTTTTGCAGCTGTAACACTTGACTCAAAATACTCTCTCACCTCTCCTTTCAAACTGCCTCAATTTATCCTTAGGGTATCATGACACAACAACATTACTGTTAATTACATTAACTCATCTCACTTAATGAGAATTAATGAGAGTTCTGCCATTGTGAAAACAGTCAAGAGTGCAACACAGCACTAAAGACATTCTCAGCATTTTTCTACCTGCTTGATGCTATTTCTATTGCATTTATTAACTTAATTGAGGGATACACAGGTGGAGCACACACACACATACACACAGAGATATCACTGTTCTCTGCCTCTGGTGATGAAGTTACAACTTCATACAATATGAATATGTGAAGTACAAGGATTGCAGTTTTGAGGGCTTCATTTTCTTCCTGTTTTCTCTGTTTTTCTGCATAAAACCCTAATACAAACTTAAACTTACATGATTTTGACAGACATACATTGCCATAAAGCACCAATCCATTACAAATGGAAATCAGGGATGAGGGTGAGTTGACTGAATTACTTCATTCCTCAGGGATTAACAGTGAGTGTACTTATAAAAGTCTGATGCCACCAGAAGTGCTGGTGTCCTGATATCTCTGCAGTTTGGGATGATGAGTCTGAGGTCAGCAGAAGGTAAAATCCTCAAAGGCCATATAGCTGTAAGCCTACTTGAAGGGTTTGTTTAAATCTTCCCCGAAATTCCACTGTTATCCCCATCCTTATCCCACTGCTTACTCTCAGTCTAAGAGCTCCCCTAAAACCATTAGGAGTGATTTCACAGGCGCTCGTGCAAATGATGAAAAATTGTAATTACTGCCCACGTGGAGCATAATAATAAATCAACTTTTTCCTTTGGGTGCTTTAGGTCAGATTTGCTAGGTCTCCATTTAACAGCTTTCTCAGGCTAAGGCTGCTCAGTCTCTAGGAGAGGGAGGGCTGTGGGACGTGTGTCAAAACCAGAGCTGCCTGTTTTCACGGTCTTATCCATTTCAGGTTATCCCTGCACTAATAATTAAGCTGCTGGGGAAAAAATATCTAAAGGAAGCAGAGTGATTATGGAATATCTGTGGTGGAAGACACAGGACAACCAGTGGGAGAGTGATGCAGTCAAAAACAGGGTAGAACCAGCTCTTTAAGTTTTACCTAGAAAGTTGCTCCAAAAGGGATGCTGCTCTCTGCAGTGCTAATATCTGAGCTTACAAAGCCCTGACTTACCTTCAAGGAGGAAATGAAGACTCTCTGCTTTCCTGATAAGTCACTATTTAAGCAGCAAAATCAAGGGATTTAACCTTGACATAAGTTATATGAAGTAAAATGTTATTTTATATCCACCCATATACTACATCCATCACTTTGCACAAATTTCTTAGTAATTGTATTAATAGAAACTTAAGACAATAACTTACTCTAATTTTTAGAAGTTGAGTAAAACAAATTACTTTTTCCAGGCCCACAAGAAACCACAAAAATTTTTTTTAGTTCAGATGAACTATAATTTAAAGAAAAGTTTTTAATTTTGTCCATAGAAGAGCATGTTCTTCAGACAGTTTTTATAAGAACATTTATGGGAAATATGTTGTAATATATTATCAGCCACGTCTATGTGGGCTGCAATGGATAAGTCAGGAGTTATGTCGGGTACTTCCATGGTCTGGGTGTTCAAACATCCTGATCAAGAAACTTGCTAGATTCCTTTGTGCTCTTGTAATCCTGAATGTCTTTTCCATAGAATACAAATGTCCTCAGTTGGAGGAGAATAGAGCTGGGTGGTGAGCCTGGATAGAGTCAGAAGTCAGAGTCAGACACACTGCAATTTTACTGTAGAACTTGGAAATAGTTATTTTCTATTTTTCACTGGAAAAAATGCACCTTTTTTTTTTTTTCCTTATCAACTCTGCCTGTTTGGGTAATTATATTCCAAATGAAAAAGAGGATTAGTGCTTTGATCAGCTGTCATTTTATCCCTACCTACAACATCTCAAGCACTGTTTTCTTCTAAATCTCACAGGAGTTTTCAGTGACTCGAAGTGACTCAATAAATTCTTGAGGAGGCGTCAGGCCATGCAGGAGGTTTCAATACACTGATTTTTATTTATTATATGCTCCAATGGTTCTGAACAGAGAGAAAGCCATGCGTGGTTACATAAGAACTGAGGCACATGATGAGGAGAGCAGATGTTTCTGTGACCAGGGCTCAGAGCCCTAATTGCCAGCTGGCATGGTTTTTCCTTAATCTATTGGAGATATCGACTTGCCAGGATGAAATGTAGAGTTCCTCTGAACCCTGGGAATATTGGGTGTGTAGCTCATCACTTCCTGTGGAGTGAAATGCTAATTATAAATGGCATTCCTCATTATCCGTGCAACAGGGCCAGTTCAAATACTTGCTAATCTGAGACCTCGAATCCAGACTCAGCGATGACAATATCCAGGTTTTCCTCCACTCCTGCTACCTGGAGGTAGATTCCAGAGGTTAAATTACCTAGATATTAGAGGCAGCAGCACTATTTCTTTTCTGGTCAGGAAAGAGCTTGAAATGCTGTGGCATTGTGGTTTGGTTGACCTGAATGCTGCACAAACCAGATTTATATTTTCCAGCATGCCCAGCAGTTTGCTGTGGATGAAAAAACAGCATTACTGCTTTGGGTATAAATTCCTCTGGGTTTCAATGTAATAGAAACTTGAGAATGGCATCTGTACACAACTTGAGCACAGAAAACCCTGCTGAAAAAGTTTAAATGCATATTAGCCTGACTAGGACAAAGAAAATATTATCCAGAAGCTAGCAGCTGAGATAGGAGCAGAAATTGTGAGAGTCACTGCTGAGGGTGAAATCCTGCACAAAATAACTAAGGCTTTTAGTGCAGGATTAGCAAGCCAGCTTCTTCCCAGCATCTATTATAAATATATGGCTGGGTGTTTGTTGCTGCAAATTATATGCTTAGAGACACCAGTCTGTAATCTGGAACAAAACATCATGTGGAAAAGGACATGCAAAATGCTGTAAGTAGCTGCATGCCAATTCATAGATGTTTATAAGCCTGAAAAATTGCAGCTGGAGGCATCATTCTATACACAGGTGTATTGGAATAATTTACTCTCCAAAAAGCAATCGAAATCCAGTCATGTCATTCCCCCTCCTCTCATTATTTATATCATAACAAAATATTAGTAAAGAATTCACAAAGGTTACTTGAAGACACCCTGTACATCTTCGGGGAAGGCGGCCAACAGCAATTTCAATTAATTTTGCAGAAACAGACACTTTATGACAGATTTCTCATATCCAGCAGGGAACTTCTGTACAAAGAGAACACCAAACCAGACCAGGTATCTATCAGGACCTGCAGGCTGCCCTAAGTCAGGCAGAGAAATGCCTTGGGCACTCACTTGATTAGCAGAGAAATAAGGGGATTTTATGGGGAGAGTTCTCTCTTTTGCTTAGAGAATTCCAGGCAGGGCTGGAACCCAGTCAGCTGTCAAAATTCATGTTTTTACAAAAAGCCAGTGGAAAACCCACACTCACTTCCTTACCCTTCTAGCCCTGATCCATTCCCCATCTCTCCCCTGACTGCCTCGCTGGTCAGGCTGTGGGCTGTCTCTTTTACACCTATTGAATATTTAACCATTTTAGCAAAGCTCCAGCAAGGCTCAAAGAAGGAAAGCAAGTGACTGGCCCCGAGGGCCAGCAATTAGAGCACTCGTCTGGTATGGCAGAGAGGAGATGGTTGTTTCTAGCCCAGGGAATATCTAATAATAGTTTATAAAGCAGAACATTGATCCCAGCTTGGACTGTGAGAGTCAATGATCCAGATGTGAGAATTCATAACCCAATGGATACAATGCTCTTATTTCTGAAATGGAAGCAGTGCACAAGCTCAGCTTTATTTCATATCGGTCTCTTTCTCCTCTTGCACAACTGGTTCTGTAGGAGGCAATTGAACAGCCAGCCATGGCATCATACAAAAACACATGGAATTCCAGACACCCACCAGCACGTATGGCTTCACAAAGCTCAGCCCTTCTCCAGAGGACATTTGTCATACTTAACTGGGATAGATAAATTTTATTATTTCTGTCAGTTTTTTCACAGAAACCAGGAGGTTATTGAAACAGTAGTCTGGGTTTATAATCCTCAGGAAATGGCCAGTTAGGCATTTATGGATGATCATCCAGGCATGCCACATTACTGCATTTGTACCTCATACCATTCCATCCTTTCTTTGCTGTATCTTTTCACCCAACAAAAAAGAAATTTCTATTGATTGAGAAAACTCAGCTGATGCTCTGACATGAAATTCAACATCCTGTACAAACATTTCATTGATCTGAAAACTCATCTTACAGCCTTTTTTTATTTTATTTTATCACTTGGTACTATTATTCTTGTTTCACTGCATGTGTGTTTCCTTCCTGAGTGTTGTGCTCTTTATTTCTATACAGCTTATGTTATTTGAGTAATACAGGAAAGGGAATAACAATTAAAATTTACAGAAAGAAGTAAAAGAAATGGATTGGTCCTAACAGAGAAATCCTGACAGCCCCAGTAACTCTCAGGTTTCCTGCAGGGTACACTGCAGGAAAAGTAAAATGCTCAATGAAGGGGAATAAACGAGTTTGTCTTGGCACCACACAACTCCATGAGTCACCTTTTCGAGGAAAAAGAAGCGAAACTTTCAGGGCATTTAACAACTCAAGTGACTGCTTCTTGTGCTGTAGATAGAAATGAATTTGGGACATTAAAATAGCATTTCCTCTCTCATTTCCTTCACCTTCTGCTCCCTGTGAAGCCTTGTCAAGGCAGCCAGTGACTTTCTTCATTTCAAGGAGCGTATGATTCCAATCGCTGGGTGTGTTTATGGAATATTTTAATTTTTGGAGCATCTTTCTGAGAGTAGCAGCTTTTCTCCGGACTGAATCTAAACTTTGATCCTTCTGTGACTTCTCAGTTCTGCAAAAATAGAACAGAGTCATAGATTCACAGAATGGTTTTGGTTGGAAAGACCATCTTGTTCCAGCCCACCTGCCACAGGCAGGGACACCTTCCACTAGACCAGGCTGCTCCAAGCCCTGTCCAACCTGGCCTGGAACACTTCCAAAGATAGGACATCTCAATTTTTTTTGGCAACCTGTGCTAGGGCCTCACAAGAAATATTTTCTTCTACCCCTTGCCCTATAACTTGTGATATATGACATTGTGAACAGATATGTGACCTTGTGAAGACCTTCACCTTTGTTGCTTTATCCTCTTTTATCCTTTTGAAACCCTCTTCTGGGTTTTAAACAGGAATGTTGTGTCAGTGTGGACAGACTGTACATCTCCCTCACATTCATCCACCAGCCTGCCTCAGTTCTTTCACCTGTAAAATCCCTGTGACTTCCCACTCTTCTGTATTCCAGTGATGAAATCACCCAGCTGGGTGGAAACACGAATGTCTGCAAGTCCTGGCCTGAGTTCTGTTTTGGGACACTCCTCCTCAGCTCTTTAGCTGGAAGACTGGATTCTCCATAAATCTGGCAGGTCCTGGCTTTTCACAAGGAGCTGTTTCAGAAGGGGGGAGATTTGCCAGGCACAGACAAAAGCTGAGGGTGTGATGGCAGTAAATGTGCTGCTCAAAGGAGAAGGGCAAGGACTGGTCAGACCTCCTGAGCCCTGAAACACTGCTGGGAGGGATGCAGGAATCAATGGATCACAAAGCTGGGCATTGCCTAGAAAAAAAAGCTTAAAGCAAGGTAAGTTAGGAACCAAGGAAAGGAAAGAAAACAACATTAGTAACCTTTAATCAGACTGACTGCCTCTTCTGATACCATTGTTTCATTTCATGTCATTTTCTGGAAAACTCAAAAAAAGGAGGCTGATCAGCAAAAGTAGAACTTTGCACTTCTTCTGGATGAGTACTTGAAATCATAAGCAATTTCAAAAAAGAGCGTTAAAGTCCACTTTCACTTCAGTTTGTCATTGCTGGAGGTTCAAATCTGAGCTGCTCTCGCCATCAGGTTTAAAGCCTGCAATTTAGGTGAAGCAAGCTGAATTTGGCATTCCTGGAATGACTATAGTGTAAACCTAAACGCTTTCATGTTGTGTTTGCAGTGCAAATATTAAAAAAAAAAACCCAAAAAACAACAAACAACTCAAACCCAACAGTCAGAATGTTCCCAACCCCATTTGCTGGAGAAACACAAACACAAAAAGGGCACAGAAACATGCAGATCAAAGAAAATACATGTATTCATCTATTTCCCATCAGCTGCATGCTCTCATGCTTGAGTATGGGACAGGAAACATGGAGGGGAGGGTATTAATTTTCTTAATTTCACATTTTGTTTTATTTCACTTGCAAAAGTATCCTATGAAGAAATGAGAGTGGCAGAGAGGGAGAAGGAGAGCCTGAAAGTCAGTAATCCAGTCCCCTTTTGATTAATGCAGGGATTTGCCTTAATATACAGGAAGCCAAATTTGATGTCCACCTTCCAAATCGGGCAGAGCATGGACGGGAAGGTATCTGGAGTGGGGTGACAGGTGCAATTCCAGGAGATTGTTTATCAGATTTTCTTCCCAATATGTTGGTCATTTCTCTATCTCTTCCACTGCTAGAAAAACCCCATTATGTGTTTTTTCAGCAGAGCCCTGCAGGAGTAAGGGAAAAGGGACTTGCCTCTTCACACCAACAGGAGAATGGGATTACAGGGGCAGGCCCAGGGTCTGTTGTGAACAGATTCCATCAAGAATGTGAGATTATGCAGTGAAGAGAAATGCATAAGCTATGGGAGCCTCTGCAAGCTCAGGAATAACAGAAATATAAAGACCTATTTGGGTTTGCTAAGTGAAATTCTCAAGTTTTGGTAACATAAGACAGTGGTGAGTATCCTGACCCATCATTTCTCTGGCTACATTCACTCTGACACTAATGGGACCATGATTTCATTCCTAGACTTTACAGTGAGAGGGAAGCAACAAAAAGGATGACTGTTCCCCATCTGCAGACACTCATCTCTTTATAATAGCTTCATTCATCTTTCCACCGAGGTCATCTGGTTTGTGCATTTCTTAATATTCCCAGGATTTGTGGGAGGAAGGGACTGAGGGGGAAAAGATTCCACAAGAGAATTCATATTCCATAAAGAACAAGCCTTGTGAGAAGCTGTTGGATGCTTCTGACCTTTCATGCTGTAACACCTTCAGTTCAAACCCTGTGCTAGATTTAGAGGGTGGTGCCTCCACAGCCCAAGCCTGTCCAATTTGCTCCATTTCAGTTTAAATTAGCATTTATTATGTCTTCCCTGAGTTGTCATATAACGTGCATGTTACTGTTGGTGTTTTACAACAGTTTAGCAAAAAAAAAAAAAAAACACCACTGTTTACAGTGGGCTAAGAAGCTGTTATTTCCAGTCTATAAATGGTTTAATGCGTGACTGCTCCCTGATTGTTAACTTGCTCTTGAAAATAATTGCATAATCCCCATGTTATTTCACTGCTATTGACACACCAGGCCATAGATTTTCGTGTTGCCTTCTGTCATAGCCATGTCACTTGGGTGACCTTAATCCCATTAAGAACACATTCTGATGTGAGCTGTAAACACTGTTAAAGTCCCTTTATGGAGCCAGGTCCCTTCGCAGCGCTGCCATCACGGTCCCCTTTGTCATTTTGTGTCACCTGGCAGGATTCACTCCCGTGGGATGCTGGCAGGACTGTCTGAATTTTTACTGGGGTAGCACGAGGTCCAGCAATATGCTTGGAGAAATAATGATGTCCCCAGCCCCTGGAGATGGCCACAGCCCAGCCCAGGGATTTGGGAGCTGTGGCTGGAAGCGGGGTTGATGTTCTGACCCCTGCTGTGATGGACTATTCCCATTAGAGGCCACTGCAGCTGGATGTAATTTAAAGAAGCCCTGGGGGGGTGCTCTAAACTCACAGCTCCTGCAATTCTGAGGGATAAAGAAAGCAAAAAAGAGCATGGTTTGAAGCCATGTGTTTCTCAGCTGTCCCCCTGCTTGCCCCAGTACTCCCTAGCATGCCAGGCACATGCTCCCCAAGCCACAAGCCAAGCTTTTACACAGAAAACAATCTGGCTAAGCATGGGAAAAGAGCAGTGTATTTGAACTTAGTATATGCTGAGTGTAATGTCCAAATCCCCTCCAGTTGTATCTCTTGACCATAAAGGAGAGCATGCAGAAGCCACATGATCCCTCGTGGGTCCAGGGAAACACAGTTGTACAAAACAAACTTTTATTAATATTGGGTGCCAAGCACTAAGCAGAAGGAAAGTGAGTGCTCAAACAGATTGTGTTTATTCAGTTTAGCATAAAAGTAGAGCAGCATCAGGCATGGCAAAAGCTACACTTTTCAAAGCACCAGAGCCTCCATGAAGGGGACAAGGCTCCTATTAAAGGCTCCAACTGGCTAGAAATTAAATGCATGAAAACCAAGTTTTTGGCTTTTGGACATGAAACTTGCTGCTGGCGTGAACTGATGAAAAGTAGCTCTTAAATCCCTTGCTTGCACAGAGCAGGTCCATATCCCAGCGTGCCTGTTCTCCTCTCCACTGTTCTCCTTTCAAAGGTTTCTGGCTTCTTTATAAAAACAGCTGACAAAGATGCTGTTGCCTGCTTGCACTTCGTATTATTTCTGTAATTATTTGTATTATTAAATTCTGTGGGTGAATGGTTAGCAGCAGCACCGAGTTATTCCTCATCAACTTGGGCTGTCATTTAAAGCTTTCAAAATGAACAGCCTCATTTTCTTCAGTTGAAGCAACAAACAAAAACCCCAGGGCAGAGGAATACTTCCCCTGATAAAAACAGTTCCCACATACACATATTAAAAGCATGTTTCCACACCTTATATTCTAGATTAAAGCTTCACATTAGGTTTATAACCCCACCTGCAAAATTCTTGACCTATCTTTAATGCTAAATTTGGGAAAAAAGGAACGGGGAAAAGGAAAAGGTTAATAAAGGGTTGAATAGATTTATTTCCTTTGTAGATTTGCAGTACATTGAATGGCCAATACAGTGGGATCCTCCAAATATCCAGGGATATTGATCTGCTCTTGCATTTCTTTATGTTATGCATTTCATGATGGGTAAGATATTTGATGTTGACACAAATAGTCCATGAGGAATAAGGAATGTAAACTCCTCAGGTGCTTTCCAGCTGCTTCACTTCCATTTTTTCAAATGGACACACTTTTCTTTCTTTTTGTCAAATGTTCTCTTCCTATAGAGCTCTGAAGTCTCATGTACTGTCTACTGACATTATTTCTGAAAAACTCTAAATGATTCAACCTTGTTTGTTGACAAAAAATTACAAAAGGTGAAAGCTGCTTGCTAAGCATCTGCTGACCTGTATTTGGTCGATATACACTCCCAGAACATAGGCACAATGTTCCTGTGTCTTAAAATGCAATGCAGATCAATATCACAGCCTGACAAAATGCAAATAAAAATGGACTTAATGAATTTATTTTGACTTAGTCACATCAGATTTGGCTTGTTATACACCTCCCATTAGGAAGTAATGGAAACGATGAGGACATGTGTCACCCAGCACTCATCATTTTGAAAATTCACAACTATATGCTAAGCTGATGTCAATCTTTGACCAAGTTTCAACTGAACCGATGCCAATTAATGGGTTTGAGTGGAAGCCATGTAAAACTCAGTGGTTTAGACTGAATTTGGAGGGTCTCCAAAGACACAACAATATCTCAACCAGTAATAATTTAGGCAAAGCCAATGGAGTTCCACCCTTGTGAGGTGGAGCATGGAAATCCGACCGAAGGGCAATAAATGTCTGCAGGCTAAAAAGCAGGAGGAGACACCACCCTTCTGCTTCCAGAGGCCAAACCTGGGTAGCTCTGCTAGGTAATTACTGCTTCCATCTGTCAGCAGGCTCCTTGCTTACTCCTCACTTTCATTCACCTCCACTTCCCCAACAGAGGCTCTATGGAAAATTTTTAGGAAGTGTCAGAGTAAGATGTGTTCTCACAGAATAAGAGGGGCTCTTACAGAAAGGATGGTGTCATCTCCACGTTTTCTGAGAAATATTTATAACAGAAAAATATCTCCTGGCCCATTCTGGAGCAGTCTGTGCTTTTTGCCTGTCTCCTGGAAGACAGAGGGATGATTGCAAAAGACCTTTTACCTTCAGCTCACAGCATCCATCTCAGCAGAGCTCGGGAGTAACCAAACATTTGGTAGTACTCTGACAGCCTGTGTCAAACAAGTTATCAGCCTGCATAAATCTTTTGCATGGAAAACAGCCACTTTTGGGAAATCATTGTCAAAAACTGCACCTTCTATGCCTAACACTTTCCAGGGAAATGCATTGTTTTTGGAGAGTAACATTTGAGTATATCTAGAGGTACAATCTCTCAATATACAGCACACAAATATAAGCACATTGAGACAACATCTAATATTGAAGGAACAGTTTTAACACAGAATCTGAAAGTACAAACCATTGCTTCAAGCAATTTTGTCTGAGCTTAGGCTGCAAAAGGCTGCACAAAAAAAAAAAAAAAGACTGAAACAACACAGAAAACGCACACAACAAACTTTATACAGACCAACTTTTTAAAATCATGATAGACAACTTTCTGAATTTCAGGTTTTGAATCTAAGTAGAATCTAGAGCTCCTAATTCCATTTCATTTCATTTTTTGTCCAAGGTCTGTCTGGTTTGTGGTATCAGGACTTAAGTCTTTGAAGAACTGAAACACTCATGCAGGGTTTGGAGGTTTTTTCCTCTGAAAAAGCAGATCTGTAAGTTAAAAACTATCCTATCTATTTTTCTTTTTCTCCTTTATTTTAAGGAGAAAAGACCTTAAAGATGTTAACTTTATTACTGACTTAAACTGGAATTCTGTTGACTTTTTCTATCTTCAGCTTCAGATTTTCCTTGACCACTTTGATTATTCAGTTGCACATTCCTTGTGAAAATAAACACACGGCTGACACCCAGGGGTACACGGGTAGCAACTGGGCCAGGTTCTGTGCAGTGCACAAATCTGAGCTGTAGTTAATCATCTGAGAAATATCACAGGATCAGACAATTCCTAACTGCTATAGGTGTCAAATATATATGACCATGTCTGCATTTGGCATAACGTAATTGCGCTCCAGGAATTTGTCTTTTACTGTCTTTTGATTGTTTAATGTTATTGTAAGCTAAAACTTTCCCCACCTCTCATACCAATCCAGCTTTGCATTTTTTTATTGAGTGCTATCTGAATAACTGACAAGGGAAAAAAAATTTTGAAAGATTATGTGATTCTTTTTCA
This sequence comes from Motacilla alba alba, assembly GCF_015832195.1. Lineage (NCBI taxonomy): Eukaryota > Metazoa > Chordata > Aves > Passeriformes > Motacillidae > Motacilla > Motacilla alba. The sequence continues at coordinate 65,971,466 of NC_052019.1, forward strand.
GAGCCCTGTGAGCCAGAGAAGTTTTATTTTTTTTCATTTTTGGAAGTATTCATTTAATTTATTAGTTATGAAAATTCTGAGCTAGATACAGAAGGAAATAAATCCTTCATTCCCTCCCTGGAACATGTGAGGCTGCCCTCTGGACCACCCTCAGCTGCAGCTTTCCAGTAGCAAGGGTGAAGCCTGCACTCCCTCTGCCTCATCAAAGTCATCTTCTCCAAAGCAAGGAGGGATGGCAGCTCTGCTGGAATGGTTTTCTCTTGCTGGTGGGACTGGGGAGAGCTGAGAAAGCAACCAGACATTGAGTGTCCCACCTCGCTCCCAGTGCTGAGGGGAGAACCCTGGCACAGGGTGGGAGGTGCTCTCAGAGCAAGCCCAGATGCCATTTCTGCTCACGTTCCCCCTCACAAGCCTTTCCTCCCTATAAAAGGGCACGTGTGGCTTGGGAAAAGCATTCCCCACACCAGCTGTAAGCAAGGGAACTTCTTGTTGCGTCACAGCCTGGCGACACATGGGTCTATTTGTGTTTCCTGGGCAGCGCACAAGAGACTGGCACCAGAACAATCTGGGCACTCCTAGGCACAAAAAAATGCTCTGACAGAGCCCACAGATGCTGTTTCTCCTGTGTGAATGACTGAGGCTTTGCTCAGGTTCAAAAAACTGTGCTGTGAGATTACATGTCTACGTGGTATTTATCCTCCAGAACTTTTCCACAACATCCTCCAAAACGGGCACCTGCCATGTGGCCATATTTCTGTGAGCAACAGAAAGGAAGGGAGGAAGGTGGACTAGTGACAGCAGGGGGAAAAAAGAAGACAAGCCAGCTTTTCACAGATTTCCAGCTTGATCTGTTTGCTGTGTTAAATTTCCCTCCTCTTGCTGTGAGTTGTTAATAATCCAACCTGTGTTTAATAAAGGGCACCTGGATCACCATGGAGGCAGATAAGAGTTACAGGTGGTGCGTGGCTGCACACAGCCTGGGAGCTTGGGGGAGAAGCAAAATGAGAGGAGAAAAATGAACTAAACTCTTTTAGATACCTGAGGAAAAGAATAGTCGCTTTTCCCATTGAGTCATGGATCAATACAGAGTCCTTTCCTCAGGGAATGGAATGCTGGAGGAGGAAGAAATGAGGATCTTCAATCTGCTATTTTATGCCAACTTCAATCTGCTATTTTATGCCAACAGCAGTCGATCTGAGATGAACATTAGTAAGGGCTTGGCACCCTTGGCAGGTACCAGGGGCACAAGGCTACACGACGTGCCCAAACCATGGAACAGCAGCCTGCTGGCACCCTCCTCTTTGTTATTCCTGATGAGACAACCCCAGAGAAAAGAGACAGGCAAAGGAGACTTTCCACACCAGACAGAACCACCCCAGCTCATTCTCCTGGAGCTTAGAGGAAGAATCAGAGCCTGGATGAGCGGGCTGCCCTGGTTTATGGAGACAACCTGGAGATGTCCTTCCCAGTGTGTGGGGTAGGGGCTCCTCAGAACTATGCCCAGTGCTCCTCTGGCATGCACAGACTTTCCCACTGGTTGTAACCTGTCTTCCTAAGAAAAGCAGATCTTGCAAGGAGCACCAGTGCTAGGTGTGAGACAAGTTCCCCTGAAGAGGAGTTAAAGACATAAAGATGGCCCTCCAACTCAGTCTAAACAATGAAACTAAACAAAACAGAATAATAAATGCACAGAATACATGTGTAAATGCTAATACTTTATTCAAAACCTGCTGAAGCATCAGTACCTTCATATTTAAGCACAAGAAACAGCTCAGGCTATGGGGAAGGGAAAAGTGTGTTGTGGATTTGGAAGTGACGGTTTAACAATTGTAGTCAATGATCTTAGAAGTCTTTTCCAACCTAAACAATTCTATGATTCCAAGAGAGGACTGGACTTGTGACAAGAGGCACCAGAGCCTATTCCTGGGAATGATGGTCCTGACAGTCTCTTCTCAGCGACCAAAACACTTCCTTCTGTAACTGGGTCAAGTAAGTAGCTGTGGCACTCAGGGAAAGTGTGGATCAGGGATGGACTTTGGCTGTGAAACCTGGTGTGCCATGAGCCCATGAGGAGCAGTATTGAGGAAAACAACCTACACCTCAGCTACATCACTGGGAAATTCAAAGTCAAAAGCTGTTGGGTCTTGGAAATGGATGAATGGACAAAACACCAAGAGAAAATCCCAGTGACAAATCTATGCTACAACAGCAGTTGAAGTTCCATATCTGAAGATTTATTTTGATATTAAAAAATACCGTAAAAGCAGTATATCTCCACGTGTTTGGGAAATAGCTAGTAAAGAGCAAAGTATAAATATGTCTCAAAAGGTCTAAATGCAGGGAATAGAGGGAAAAGACTTGCTATTGGAGCCACACCTTCTAAATGTAGTTCAGCGTGCAGAAGAGAGCTTAAACATCTGCCAAACTCTAAATTTAGGAGTGTGCCAGGGCATGTCCATGCCTGCACAGCTTGCATATGTGCACTGTGATGGGATAAGGAGTGCATGGCCAAACAGGAGCTTACCGTGAGCTCTGCAGAGCTGAACTGCAGCGTTATCCTGGGGCAGAACCATGCCCTGCTCCTCTGCAGTTCCTTCCCCAGATAATTATTTCTTCAGCCTAAAACCTTTCCTGGAGGGTCTCCAAAGCAAAACTGAGTGCAGTGTATAAACACCCTACTGACCTGGCTGGGTATTAATGGCTTTTTACATCCCTGTAAGCACATTCATCTCACTATAGTGAATTCAAAGCTGCACAGAGGCTCAGCAACCAGGGGCAAGGTTACAGAAATATTAGCACTCTAACTCATACACAGGGGAGAAGATGAAGGCTCAGGGAGCCTCTGATAGGAATTGTCTCATTAAACAAGTCTTTAAAATTTCTTTCAGTGCTTTTTATTATTATTATTATTATTATTTTAGTTTGGATGCTTTGAGTCAAGATGGAAAAAAGCCACAATTAAATTGTTTCAAACTACATAGAACACTGCATGTGCCATTCTAGATGAAAGGACAATCCTGTTTAACCAGAATTCTTCCATCATTCTCATTCTATGCAACTAAAGCTTTAAAATTATTTCCTTGCCATACATTCACACTGCTGTGCTGGCCTTTCCTATTCCTTTGTCTGGGATCCTGGGATGAGGAGATGAATCCCACAAATAATGGTCCTCTTCAAAAAAAAAAAAAAAATGTACCAGTGTGTACATTGCTGGGTTATTCTGATCTTCTGCAGGTTTAGATGAGAAAAAGCCCCAGAGAGCTCACCACATCACATGGAAATGCAATCAATATGCAATGTACATTTTATAAAGTGACAGCCAGGGTGTTGCAATAGCCACACAGCCTCCTAGTCGATAGCATATTTAAAATCCCTCTCCTCTGTGAGCAAAGTTGGTGCTCATGAAAGCAGGGTGTCCTAGGTGTGATCACACTTAATGGTTTCACAAGGCAGGTGCTGTTTTTAGCTTGGTTTCTCCTTCATTCCCCTTGTACACATTTCTTGTTGTTCTGCTCCACATCCTCCAGGTGACTCTGAGGCTGCCATGTGTTGATGACAGCCATTTGCTGGGCTGGCTTTAAATCTACCTTGTCCCACCCCATTTGAGCTACAACAGACTCTGACAGCCCGTGGGCACGGGCAGAAATTGGGAATGGTTCAAAACCATTTCTCCCATAAAGCAGAAAAGAGATGCTGTGAGGGAAAAGAGCTCATTAAATGAAACACCACATTCAGAGCAATGTAAGGTGAATGTGGTGTTGATGTGGGCAAGGAGAAAGGCAGACTACTCTTGTAGCAACATTTATTGTCCTGAAAAGAGGCAGAGAGGGGCAGTAGCAGTGTGATGGCTGCATGAAAGATGTTGTCTTCTTGGTACACTGTTTTTCTCCTCCAGCCATGGTAGGTGCAGATGTGTAGGAGTCATTCCATCTAACACAGACAGCTGGGCATGATGCTGGCAAAAGCAAGGGACCTGAGGTATCACAGTGTGAACTCACCCAAATCATCCAACAGCTTCTAGCAGACCTGTCTCCTTTTTTTTTCTTTTCCTCTCATCCTTTACCAGGCCTAGTCCACCACACTGGAGGGGCAGTGCCCAGTCTGCCACAGAACATTCCAGAGGGATCAGTGCCTTTTCCCTGCACAACCAAGGAGCCAGACTAGGAGCAGTCTCCTCCTTCCATCCACAGAAGATCCAGACTGAAGGAGTAATGCTAACTATGTTTAAAAAAAAAAAAAGGCATTTAAGCATAAGCTTTGCTGTTAAAGTGCTCACTTGTCACCTGTTCTTGAAAAGGGGACTCATCAGAGACAAGTGCACTTTTTTAGAAATGCACTAAAGTGAAACCTTCAAAGATTTTTGATATAGCATCATCTATTTGCTGTAAATCAGCTCTTATGAAAATGAACTACTAATTACATTTGCTTTCCTAACAGCAACTTTACTCTGCAACATGATAAATATCTTGCCAATTTTGCATAACCTATCTTTTGGCAAAAATGCTGCTTTTTTGACCAGAGCTTTTGGGAAAACTGGGAATGACAGCACCTCCCCAAGCCCCATTGACTCATCCCCCAGCATCAATATCTAGGGATGCAGAGACAGGAGCAGGCTGTGAGCTGGCTTAGCACTTCATTGCCCTTCAAACTATAGCTGCCTTAAATTATGTCAAAAACACCAGTTCCCAGAGAAAAAATATGACCGAGACTTGTGGGGCTACACAGAATCTTCATCTGTGTCCTTTCCTTCCATACCGTTCCATAAAGAAGGGAGGATGGATGGAGAGGCTGGCTCAAAGCCTCCTGTGGATTCATCCCCTTGAGTCAGAGGGACTCAGCTGGCCCTGGGAGAGCTCCTGCAGAGCCTTGGTACTGCCAAGGTGTGCAAAGCAGGCTTCGTGGAGCTGCAGATGAGGTTGGGCATGAGCTCACACCGATTTGCTGTTGGTAGAAGAAAACCATCATTTTTGTGACCCTGCAGATGCTTGGGGTTTATTTTGTGTGCAGTAACAAGGGCTCTTCTGGAGTTCAAGGCATGAGAATTTATAGCAGTGCATTAAAACATCGATGTTCAAGCACTCAGAGCAGAGCTGCCCTTGCTGAAGGGCTCCCAGCTCTGTAACACACAAATTGCCCAAATGGTGCTTCCTCAGCCCTCCCCTGTGCTCCCACCCCCCAGCTGGACCATGGAGATGGAGAATATTGAGGGGAATGCAAGGAAGGTTTGGAGTGCCTTAGCTCTACTCCTAGATGCTCTGTGGCTTTACTACATGTATTCATTGTTAACTTTCAACATCAGCTTATTATAGAGCAAGTGGATGTCTTGAGGGCTAAATTTGGAACTGCTGAAGCAAGAAAATCCTAAAATTGCAATTGCAGCCTACTGAAACATTGGATTTGCTCTCTAATTAAAATTTCTCATATAAACTTGAGCTACTTCAGCATGCAGAGCATTTTCCCTCTCTCTGCTTAATGTTTATACATTCAGCCTCTGCAGAAGATTATTAAAGTTTTCTTTTTGGAGACCACCCCATTTTAATTGCAGCATGGTCTTTTTCAGCTGTAGTCTGTGCTGCCAGAATGGTTTGGGTGTTTCCATCTCCAAGTGACATAAACTTTCTGTAGTGCATAGGATTAGGAAGTTTATATATATTAAGGAGTTTATATATATTAAGGAATTTATACTATATATGTGTGTGTGTATATTATATGAGTTTATATATATTTGCATTTATAGCCATATACACACATACATATGTATGAAATATTCATATTATTTATAGCCAGTATGAAGACCACACCTGGACAATAGGGAAACTTTTTTTTCCTTTTTTTTCTTTTCTGTCCAGAAGGAGATTTGTATCTGCTATGAATTCACTGCCTGTGTGCAGCTGGATCTCCTTCTGCAACAACAAAAAAAAGACACCCTCCTCTGATAGTGATGCCACAATTGTGATTCACATCTATTTATATTCGATCCTGTCTTCTGTCACCGCTGTCAGACTTTAGCTTGCCCTTCCCCCTCCCCTTTCAGGTTGCCTCAGTGCTGATTATTGCCATTACCAATGGCAGAGTGAGGCTGTGGGAGGCAGCACGAGAGCAGCAGAATTAAAGGCCTTTAATGAACTGCCCGTGCCACTGAGGGCTGCCTTCGCTGCGGCGGGAAGCGAGGGCTCCAGGAGATCAATTAAAACATTCCCGCTGCAGAAAAATTATAGTAAGGGTGCTTTAAGTGAGGAAAGGAAATATCTGAGGGGATTATAGGACTCCGGGCTTTGGTCTGGAGGAGCAAAATGAAATACTGAAGTAGTTTTGCAGACATCTACAGCTGTCAATTAGGGATGTGCACCAAGGCCATCCACTACCGGCTGAAGCAGTGGAATAAAGCCGAAGCCGTTTCTAAATATATTATCTTCCTACAGCAATGCACAGCCACAAAAAAATGATTAGGTTTTACAAACAAGAGCTGCAGAAGGACTCCAAGGGCATCTTGCAATTAAGAGTAGTGAATCCTCTGGCTATTATTTGAGTTAAAGCAGCAGAAAGCCGATGAACTGCAGCGGTCCTGTCACAACACAGCTCTGGCCATAGCTGATACATGTCCTCCTTCCCAAAAAATCCTGGACTGTGGCATTTTACAGCTAGGCTTGCATGCAAAAACATTATGGAATCGTGGAATTGTTTGGGTTGGAAGGGACCTTAAAGACCATCTCATTCCAACCCCCTGCTATGTGTGGGGACACCTTCCACTAGAGCAGGTTGTTCGAAGCCCCATCCAACCTGGCCTTGGACACTTCCAGGGATGGAGCATTCACAGCTTCTCTAGGGAGCCTGTTTCAGTTCCTCACATCACTCCTTTCATACATCCTCTGTGGTGACTGCTAGTGTTCTGTGAACTGTAAGGTTTGGGAGGCAAGGAGTCTTGCTGTCAGTTTGTTTATCAGTCACTAACTGGCACCCTGGCAGTTATGGAAGTGCTCCTGAAGGTAACTCAGGGAAATGTTTGTCTCCAGCAATCTCTGCTGAATTCTGACTGCTCCGGAAAAGCCTCTGGCTGTGGAATTTTACGTTGATTCCCAACCTGTGACAGGGTATGACAACTGATTCAGAATCCTGATGCCAGTCTGGACAGGAGCACAAACATTTCTGACCCATCCCATGTTCAGTCTGAGATCTAGAAATGCTTGTGTTGATACTCAGGGATATCATTCTTTGGCCACTGGAAAATCTCCACTGCCCAGATTTCCTAACAAAGCAAAGGAGACTTGCTCTGCTTAAGCCAAACTCAATTTACTAAAGCTTATTCTGAGCTTGTAAATACAAAATTACCCTTTTACCAAAGAGAAGAGAGTGAAAAACATCAGTGTGATTGTTTTCATAAATAATGAAAGCAAAACCTCCACCAGGCACTCAGCAGTGAACTGTTTTTATCTGAAAGAGAGGAAGATTTTGTTGGCGAATTCATCGCTATAGGAGACCTATACAGCCTGTCAGAGACACAAATAAAAATGCAGCCAGAACACAAAGGAGGCAAGGCAGAGGAAATAGAGAAAACAGAACCAGTTATTTTTAACTGCCATTAATATTACAAGAGGGACTGTGACAAAGGGAGCAGCTTCGGAATTCATAGTAGTGTTGTCTTTAATGCCAGTAAAAGAGTATCTAATGAGAGATGTCATATCAAGAATAACACAAAATGAAGGCAAGGACAGATATCTTATTAAGAGAACCACAGCACCAATTATATATAAAGAAGTATTATTGTGAGACTATGAGTAAAATCTTGATTTAATACAAGCAACAGACATTCCTGTACTTCACATTTCAGTCTCTTAGTTCTACAAGAGCATAAACATTTCCAGGAAGAGGAGGTGGTTTTCTAAGAAAGACAAGCCACTGAGCATTTATTTCTCAGCTCAGAACCCCAAAACAGAATTATCTGCTTCATACCGCTGATTGGGGTGACAACTTGAAGAATCAAAGATGCTTTACAAAATGTTTGCAAAGAATAAAAAGAGAACACCATTCCCATCATCTCTGAGCTCTGATAAAGAGGCTGTTCAAAAATTCAGATGCTAAATTTGAATAAGTGGCATCAAAACCACCTGCATATGTTTACTTTATGCGTGCATGGAGAGACGAAAAACATGACTAGGATCATGTCATCTGAACATAATTTCAAAGCCCCAGATGTCCCTGGAAAATGCTACCAACTGGAGTCTGGCAAGCATCTCACCCAGAGAAGTTAACACATAAATGGTGTCCCTTCCCTGCTTTGTGTGCTCTCTATCATGCAATTTAACAACTTCTTGTTGAAAGGACTAAGAAAGAGCAGAATCCAAAATTTACTGGTGGGGTAAGCATTTCCTAAAAATTTCCACCAGAAGCTGTGTATTTCTCTGAGTTCAGTCAAACTTGATCAATCAACCAATTCATCCATCTTTCTATCTGTCACAAAACAGCTTTTGATAACAGAAGCATCTGCTCTTCCTTTCTCTCCAGCTACTGTTCCTGAGAGATTATCCCAATGGGCTTTTCCTCCCAAACACTTGTGATAATAAAATTAATTAATATCACTAGACTACAGGAAAAAGGCAGTATCCTATCCGATAATCACAATTACATAACTCAAGCCTACGAGCCAGGCTGTAAAGAAGCCAATATCCACAGTAGATTTGTTCATGAACCATCCATTGATGAAAAGATCACGATAGCCAACAGTGAATATTAATTCATAGGCTATCTGTGAACACACGGACAAGACTAATTAAAGATGCTTATCTCCTGAATTACTTGCTCATCTCTGGTAATTCCTGTTTTTACTGTCAAACAAAACAGTTGCACAGACAACTTCCTAATTTCAGGCCACTCCACTGTAAAAATTATTAACCAGTGGTGTACAGCATGAAAACCACAATGTTTTATAAATACAGCACTTTTAAAATAACAGGAAAACAAATGCTTCTAAATGAAGTAGCCCCTTCCCTAGGCTCTCATTTCGGAGGTGAATTAGCATTTATTAGCATAAGTATTTCTGGTGGCCACTCAATTGGATCAGGGAACTGATCTGGATTAAAACAAACCTTGACAAGGAAAACAAAATTTCACCATGGATTTTAAGGATTATCTCAATTTCTCCTGGGTGAGGCATTTCAGCCTCTTGAAGATCGCCAGCTTATCTATCTACTTGAAAGGAAGAAATTTTCTAATTTTGATTCTGAAATAAAAGGAAACTACTTAAATCTCTTGCAGAGAAGAGTTATTATTTTTCAGTTAAAACATGCTCAGGTTTCAATATTTGATTTTTTTTCTTCCATCGCTTTGTAAACCTGTAACTCCAGCAGACTCCAATTTCCTAAGGATATGCCCAACATGGGGGAAACCCCTGGACAGATGAGTTCCTCCTACATTATCTCAGCTCTGCTGTAGTAGAGGGAAGCAGCCAGAGAGAAGGGATTACAGTTCAACCTCTACCTGTCCTTCACGGCCTCTTGCTGTGTGCGCAGTTCCCGAGGAGTCAGGCAGGTAAACCCAATTTACAGCAGCCCCAAGGCAGCCCATAATTATCACAGAGGCCATCCCAGACTCCAGACACTCCTGATGGGAGAAAAGCAAGTAGGTGGCCATCAGGCACTCTTCCCTTTTTGCTCAGGAGGAGATTAATTATTCCTATGGGAGCGCTCTAAGTTCTGAAGCTACAATCCTGTAAACGGGAAACACTGAAGTGAAAATAAACAATAATTACGTTTTTGTTTAAAATCCTGACTCCTTGCAAGGCTGTGAATAACATCAAAGAAATCAGTAAGGACAGAGCACTAATTCCTAAGTAACAAACCATTTCTATGTGGTATTAGTTTCTGTGAATTTCTTCATATAGACAGACTTAAGGGTGACTCTTCTAATTTCTTCTCATGTGGGATCTAGATTTAATATGCTATGAAATATAAATAGTAATGAGGTCATAAAAGATGCAGAAATGAATGAGAGTCAGAGAAGGAAGCATAAGGAGAGGATTCAGAGGGATGAAAAAGTTGGTAGTTTCAAAATGACATGGAGTTGGGCTTGACAGTAATAGCCCTCTAAAAAGAAGAAACCCCCACAACAACCCCAGTAGTTTGTAGTTAAAAATTCCTGTCAGAGAAGGCAGTTGATAAAAAAGAAGCTCAGCACAAGGCAAAAGCCATTGCAAAGAATAATTCAAGGCAGAGTGAGGCAGAACAGAACTTTTAGCTTGTGGGTTCCATGCCCCAGCACTGAAGGGTTGTGCCTCTTGTTCTCTCAGTGCCTTTTTTTTCTGTTTGTGCCCATTTTAAGCCTCCCCAAGGTACAATCCCTTCTTGGCACCTCTCTTGCCAGTCTTTCTATGATCAACTAAAGCTTCCCAATAGGAAATGTGTGTTTGTGCACAGTCAAATTTGGAAAAAATCAGTTTGTGAGCCATAAATATATTCTGTTGCACTATCAGGAGTATTCCATTCCCTAAGTTTTGCATGGCCTATATGCATCTATGAAGATGTTCCTCAGAGACGTTGCTACAAAATGTATTCAGTTTCTGCATTTGATTTTTAAAACCAAGTGAAAGAAAATCTTATTTTATTGTTGAACATGTAATTGAACTAGTTTTCCTACAAATGGCACACCAGTGTGTTTTCTAACCCAACACTTAAACTGGCTGAAAAGGGAAATGCCTGTCAGCACCACCCATTCACCTTCTCTGGCCTTCTCCGTGACCATGTTGGCAGCTGCCAACAAGAGGCAATAGATGGGGATTATTTTGCATTTTACACACAGTTCCCAACTGGGTCTTACTCCCTTTCCCTGGTAATGCCCAGATAAAACTCCCATTCACATCATCCTGGTCAGAACTGGTTCCCTGGAATGCAGGTTTCACTGCAAGGTTAAGGCACTAAAATGAATGCACCGATTTCTCTCTTCCACCTGGAGCAAGACATGGGATACCAACTCCTCAGTGTTATCTCAAGCCATAAAAATAAAAGAACTTTGCAAGGAGGGAGTAAGGAGGGGGTTGTTGGGGTTTTTAATGTTTGCTTTAGGGCTTTTTTGGTTTTGTGGTTCATATTTTTTTTTTTTTACTTCAGAAAACAGTCTCTGTGTGTGAAATATGGTGATTGGTGACTTGAAGAATATTTTTTTAACCCAGCAAATGTAAAAACAACATTCATTCTGCATCAAATCAAAGATAATTCATTTAACTCTGCTAGGATATTTACATACATTGGAGTGATACGTTACAGTGTGAAATGCTATGAAGAAATACTTCTCATATCTCTTCTAAATTAATTTCTTAAATTTAATTGTCTTCTATTCAGCAAAACAGGAGTTCATGACTCACTTTTTTGATAACATCCTTTGGTTTATATTTCTTCTCCTCTCCAAATGTAATTAATATTAATATTTTAAATTGTTTCCAACACAGAAGACCCCTGTGTCTTTAATCATGCTCATTTCTGGATCTGTTTAAATTCTTCTCTTTTTTTTTTCAGTCACAAGAACATGACTGAAATTTTAATGTTGTCTGCAAAATTGTGTGCCACTGCTTCATCACATGTAATGACATTCTGCTATCATTTGGATTTGCTGTCTGTTGTTCTGCATCCAGAAAAGGTGTCTCCATGTATCCACAATTGCATAATACATTTTTTTAAAAAAAATCCACCCAGAAAAGGAAAATGTTTATAAGGAACATTTCCAGAAGAGAAAGAAAGCTCAGGCACCAAGCAGTTTTGTCACCCTGAAGATGCCTGTCTGATCAGGGTTGAAGCTCAGAGCTGAAGGAATTGCTCAGCCTGTAGGAATTTTTATAAAGCCATATAGATTCAATTTTACCAGCCTGGCACCTTCCACAAAGTCTATATACACCAGCGGATGTTCAAGAGGTTGTTCCAACACACTGAAAGAGCAGTGGCTCTCCTACCAAAGCCCTGTGCCTCTGGGTCTTTATAGAAGATTATGATAAAACAAGCCTTACCACAAATTATTTTGCTCAATGTCTGCTTCTTTGTGAGCAGGATGAATGGCTGGCTGCTGCATCAGAGATTCCCAACAGTATCAGGATGGGTAAGATCGTACTCAACAATTGGTCTGGGCAGGTTTATCCATTGCCAGTCCATGGGAGAAAGCTGCTCCACAGGCACCACTCCCTCTGCTTTGATGCCAGGGACAATCCTTGCATTCAAGAGGGATTTTGAAAATGAACATATCTTTTGGCCCCTGCTGAAATCAATGGATGCCTTCTGTTTTGTCATTAGAGATTGTGGAAGAGTCAAGACCCAGCTCCTGGATACACAAATGCCCAAGCAAGAGATGATTCAGTGAGTCCAAATTAATTTCTCCATCCCAGGAGTTTGGGAATTGCCTTGCTCTCTCTTTTGCATGTCAGGAGGTGTTGCAGGGCATCTGGCAGCACAGCAACCCCTGCACATCAGTGCAGTAAATGAGGGGACACCGGGAGGGGGACGCTGTTGTCTTTGCCTGATATGGCATCATGGAATCATTCAGGTTGGAAAAGACCTTTAGAATCAAGTCCAACTGACCCAGCACTGCCAAGCCCAGCACTGAGCCATGGCCCCAGGTAGCACATCCACAGAGATCAGCATATCCACACAGATCCAGCATATCCACACAGGTCCAGCACATCCCTGGGGACTGACTTCATCTCAGGCTGTTACTCAGACATTACAGACAAGGCAATCTAAACCTGCTCTTTCAGATGATTTCTGTTTCTGCTCCATTCAATTATGGGACCCTCCCACATAACCACATAAAGTAACAACTCCTGCTTGGTCTTACAGTCAAGGGCATTTTTTTAACTTCTAAAACATGAAAAAGCAAAGCTCCCAGTAATATTTTTTCTAATTTCTTACAGAGTTTGAACTGCTGGGAAACATGCTTTTCATTAGCTTTATCTTTTCGAGAAACGAATGAAACTATGGAGGCTTCAAATTTCCCCAGATGCCAGCCAAAAGTATGGTTTCCATGTTCAGCTGAAATAATGAAGTGGCACCAGTGAGTGCACCTCAAGGCAAACTGTTTTAAAACTGATTTGTGTGGGAAGAAACTGCAGCAGTGACTGTACAATTACAATTGTTCAATTAACAGCACAACAATTAATAGCACTATTGATTCACCACTGATAAAAAAAATGATACAGTTTTCTGTAATTCCAACAGAAAGAACAATTTTTATTGGTGTGGGACTCTTGCCTTGTTTTGAGCTCATTATTTTCTGTCTTGAGATTCTCCTATCAGTCTCTTTTTGGCACTCCATTTCCTGCAATTATGATGTCTGTAGCAAAAACAGGCTGCCAAAAATGGCAATTGGAAAAAAAACCCTACCCTTTTTAGAGAAAACGACTCAGCAAATTCTGCTCTTTTGAGTAATAAAAATCCTCATTTTTCAGAAACCCACTACTGCACAGTACCTTTAAACTACCTGACAAGAATTTTTTACAAGCTTGATGTTCACGAATGGCCCAAAGAATTACATTTTGTGCGACAGGGCTTAATATTTTTGCCTGTGAATTGGGAATTTTGTCTCATTTGTCATCTAAATTTTGATATGAGCACCAAAAATAACAGTGATTGCCAAAACCAGCAACATCCATACCTTGGCTTTCCATCATGTGGAGGTGGTTGCCTTTACCATGTACCAAGTTTCACAGTCATTTAACAACAGAGGATTAGGATGTAGAATAGACAATATAGAATCCATTCAGTATTTATATTTTATAGAGATATAGATACAAATATAGAGTATATAAATATAGAGATAGATAGATAGATAGATAGATAGATAGATAGATAGATAGATAGATAGATATAGAAAGATGATATAGATATAGATATATAGATGATATAGTTGATATAGATGATTATTAGATAGATATAGATATAGATATAGATATAGATATAGATATAGATATAGATATATGTGTGTGTGTGTGTATGTATTCCATATTTGATGGGAAACAGTGAGCATGGCAATGTTTCATTTTTTCAGACCAGCAAGACATTTAAGCAAAGGGGAAATACCACTGGCTACACTAAAGTGATGAGATACAGTTCACTGCCTGAACAGGAAATAAAAGTCAGACTATTCTGGGAGATTGCTCAAGTAGGAGTTCTTGTATAAAAGCTGGGAATAAACCACATATTAACCTGTTCATCAGGGTCATTCAGAACTACCTCGTGCTCCCTGGGATTCAAGCTGCTCAGCAAATTTTCTGCAATGCATTAAAACCCTTCAGACACAGCAGCAGCGAGGGGTGCTGCTGTACAAAACCATTCAGATATTTAACAATCCCCTGAAAAGAATTGCAGTCACCTGCATTATGCAGCCTGTCTGCCATTTGATAGATTACATGCTACAATGAAATATAGACTTGTCCATGTAATTTTATAACTTGAACAATGATTATGATATGCAGTGCATTTCCAATTATCTTCCATTATGTTTCATGTGCTGTACAGATTTCAATTGGCGTTTGCAAGGCAGCCAGAAAATTACAGCAATTATTGAAAATTATTGTGATATAGAAGCAATGCTTCCCCCTCCTCCTATCAATTTTCTTTGTATTGGTATATGAAACAGACTGCTGCTTCAGCACCTAGGAAGACAAACTATATTTTGCCTCCTAAACTATACAGAGAGAATGAATTCTACTCTAGTTTTAGGGTATTCATAGCAGATATACAGTCAATATTAATTCAGTAACTTTTTTAGTGTTGCACTGTTAATTATATACTCATTTACTTGACTGAGGTCAGGATTAAATCTATAGTTATATAGATATAAGTGCACTCACATATATTGCCATGCGTGTAACAGTCAATTCTTTATTCATCTTTAAAAACATGATCTATTTTTAATTTCATTCCCGCTGCTTTCATTTGGATTGAGGAGATTTTAACAAGAACGTTTTTGACCAACCTTTTTTTATTACTTAATTTATCTTCATGGCAAGGACCTGTCCTATAAACTCATCTACCCGTGGTTATTTTTACATTCATGAGTAGTTTCTTCAGACCCTGTGGGTGCGCTCATGTACACCAAGCTAAACATTCATGAATTTATAAGAACAAGGCCTTATTTTTGCCTGGGCTTTCTTAAATACAGAGCACTAAGACTTCATTGTGTCCCTTTAAGGGGAGAAACAATTCCAAAGTGTTTGAAAAAGAGGATTACTGTTTTTCATAGCATATATAAACAACAGTAATAATTTTTGTCATGTGTGCTTGACTATAAAGCAAAATTTGTAATGCAAATGTCTATGCTATAGCATAACAAACTTGTACTTTCTGTGTTCCTCTGAGTTTAATTGAATCTGACATTGGAAATGGCAGGAATTTTAATTACTTAAAATAATATCTGTATTATGACCTAACGTGCTAGTTAAAGAGGATGCTGTTTGATTATAATTCAGTTCTACACGCGTCTTTCTTCTTTTTTCTTTTTTGTCCTTAGAAAAGAAAAGTTGTCTTTGCTGTGACAAGAAGGTGTCTCATGCTAGTTGCTGGAAAAAAGAAACCAGAAAAAAAATATAAGTACAAAAACTGTATTAATATCAAAGAAAATTTCAAAACCACAAAAAAAGAAGAAATCATTCCTGATTAAAACCTTGATTTGTCTCCATGTTATATCCACTGCAGCACTGCCCCAAAAGGTCCCTAAAAAGCTCTCTGATGTGGAATGCTGGGTGTGCCATGTCACGATAACACCAAGTCAGAGCCTTAAATTAAGCAGGACTCTCATTTATTTACCTTTTCCTTCTATTGTGGTTTTCTCTCTGAACTCCTTTTTTTTTTTTTCTTCCTGAGTTTTGACTTACAAAAAAAAAAAAAAAAAAAAGAAGCAAGAGCACCAAGAACACAAACGCAGCACAGCTTGTCCATATATAATATATATATATTATTTTATATATATAATATATACATAATAGCTGGAGGGCATTGTCATGAGCTGGAGGATAACTGGAAGTTACAAGCAATTCATATCTAACATTACTGATCATTTGAACCTCCACTAATTCCAGCTGATTATTTTGACACAATTTGTGGCACTAATTATACTGCTTGAATTGCTGGGCTTCCTCTTGCATGCATTTCAAGGTTTCTGGAGATTTTCTTTCCCTTTATCCTCCACTTTTTCCACAAGTAAAGACAGTTAGACTTGTGTCCTGCACAAGACAATGCCAGTTGTTGCTTGCCCCAGTGACTGCTGACCAGTGTCAAAGCAATTTTTAGCATTACACTCCACTTTCTCACAGCTTCTGAAAAATGTTGGGCCAACGAGTCCCAGGAAGATAAAGCTCCCAGAGCAGCAAGTTTAATCAGTCTCTTCTTATTCCTTCATCACTCCTCGCCATGCAAAAAAACTCGCCCCAAACTCATATATTGGTGCAGTTCAAAGTGGTTATTTTCCCAGGAGCTCAGTGGTGCCCTGAGCATTGGATGGAGCGTGTCAACTTAGAAACAGCAAAGAAATGAAGCACCGGCTCTGAGACACCTCTCCAAGCAGTGAATGTACCCAAGGATTTGTGCTCACGGCATCTTTCCTCTTGTGGAAAACTAAACTCCCCTTTTCAGGGCTTTTATTTAACATTTTGATGGAGCTGGTGCAGCTCCCACTCCTGCTGTCCCTCTCATTTCTACAACCACACAGGCAAACTTTACACCCCTCATGGATTATTTGGCTAGGGAGGAGTTAAAGGACACTTGCAACGCCTGGGGGGTTATTACTGTGTGCAAGCAGATGAGCATATGTTGCAGAGCTGCATAGTGTCATGATTTAAAAATAGACATATATTTATGCCAACTTTAGTTGTCATGGGTAAGTCTAAATTGTGCTTTGTTTTCTTTTGGTTTTTTTTTTCCTAAACAGTGCTTTGAGTTATGTGAACTCAAAAACCCTAATAAAGCAGAATCCAGCCATGCTGCACTAAAATATTTTGTTCTGAAATGTGAAGTACTGCTGACAGAAAGGCACAGTGTGGCACATGCACAACCAGGCAGTGTGACAAAGGCTAAGCTACCAGTGTCCTGCATCTGTCACCCACAAAGGGAACTATCCACACTTTTTTTATATCAATATAGGTTACTATAGCAACACAGAGCTTTTATTTTTCCTCAGGTTTATTATGTAGGAGCCAAGGAGCATGTTCAGACACTGCACGCATTCATAACCCCATGGAAGTGTCTGTTGACTGCACTCTCCAAGGCACCTCTAATGGACTTGCTAACTGCTAACAACTGCAGCCTGCACGGAACAACTCCAGGAACAAAAAGCAAACAGCCCTAGCAACAATAACACACATCCATCTCTCAGGCTTGTTCCCCTAGCTCAGCAAAAAACAAACATTTTCTTAAATATTAATAATTCGTATGTCAAATAATTATTATTTTATCAAATCGATTTAATTATTTCAGTTTAATAATTTCTATTAAGTAAACGTAATAACAATTAAATAAAGTCCCTGGTTTCATTTTTACAGGGTAAACTCAGGGGACAAGCTCCTATTGCCAGGACCTTTTCATACTTCCTTACTTGCAGTGGCAGCAAATGAGCAATCCCGAGGAGATGTGAAATATGGAACACCCTCACTTTACTCCACAGACAGCTCTGATCTTGCTCCCTGCCACTTGGTGTTACAGCTCGGTGCCACAGCTTCAGTGCAAAAGTCATCAACAGATTTTTGTCAGCTTCCTCCTGCAGAACTGCCCAGTCCAATGGAGACTGGGGAACCACTCGACAGAAATGATTAAATACTCTGGAAAGACGACTCTTCTACAAACACATCCAATCCTATTATGGCTCATGTCTTTCCACATCACTTTAAGCACCATTTAATTTTAAAACTGAAAACTTTATAGGCAGCTCCAGGGCATCATAGACAAGACAAACAGAAAGCAATGATGCCCTGGGATTCTCTTTGCTCTTACCAGGGGAGCTATGGAAAACCCATCCCTAAAAATACAAGCACAGCCTATTTAAGGCATCCCCACATTTGCTCACTCTTTGGTTTCCACTGTGCTGTGGCAGAGTTGAGAAGAAAGTCTTCAATCCTGTGGCTCTGTGGTGACAGAAGAAAGGCAGCTGAGAGTCAAATTCAAGTTTTATGCAGCTGTATAGCAACACTTTCTGCGTTCTGGAATTAAAGGGGAAAAAAATCAACCTGATTTTGATTTCCTGCAGTGAACTGTTTCATAGTGGGCAGGAAGGACAGTCCATGGTTTAGGAACTGGCTGCACACTTAGAGTATGAAAGTTCAGCTCAGATGAACATTGCAAGGGGGCTTGTGTTTCCACGAGCAAATATTCCTAAAAATTAGATTTTAATAATGTACATATTATCAGATTATAGAATAAAGCCTGGTTTAGCAGCTATGACTGCCTGGCACATGCTGGGGTAAGAAAAATTCAAACTGCAAGGTTTCCAAAAGCCTTCCAAGAACTACTGACACGATGGCGCCTTGCCAGGCTGATTTATAGACAAGGCTCATTTTTATTTTCCCAAGCTGTCTCTTGCCATCACTCTGGATACCCAGATGTCATACATTTATGAGTCCTGAAGGAGTTCAGAAATAAAAATGTGAGCTGCTTGCAAAGATATGTGATCTGTCATTAAAAACAACCTCGGGTTCAGAGGACTTGGGGATAGCTGATATTTAAAACAATAATTCAGAGGTCAGCAAAAGCATTAGTGTGGGTAACCCTGACATCTGTACGTTTGAAAATCTGGTCAAAATGTTAGTTATAAGCAGAATATGAAGTTGTCTGGTATTGTAGCAGAAGCGAGTTAAACCAACAGCCTTTGCAAGGAAAATGTCAGCTCACTTTTTATCAGAAGATTCAAACTGGAAAAATCAAGTAATTCATAAAACAAAACCTGGTTGACACTATAGACACAGGCTTACAAAAAGTCTTGTCCTGGAGCATTTGCCAAATTAAAGTCAGAACATTCTGATGACTCAGAAGCACGGTAGGAAATTGAGGAGTGGTTTAGGTTTACTTTTTAAAAGTACTCCAAGGCTCTGTGTTAGATTAAATGCTTAATATATTTCCTAATCATCTGAAAGGAAGGTGAGCAGCAGAGTAAGGCTGCTCACTGCTGATGAAAAGTTATGACATGAGAGGTGGCAAAGTTCAGTGCCAGAGGGGACTGTTTACTTGCTGAGGTCCAAAAGCCTCAGTTTCAGAAAGGGACCTGGCAATAACCCTGCAGCTGTGGTTAATGATGCAGAAATATGCCTTTCTTCCTATATACAGCCATATCCATCCAAAGGGGAATTAATTTAACTAGTGGATCAGATGGCAAAGTACACAGGGAAAACTAGTGTCAGGATTCAGAGTATGGCTTCAGCTACAAAAGTTGTGTAGAATATTCATTAGGTCGTTTTAGAAAAGATATTGCAGATTAAACATGAAAGATGCTGAGAGAAGGGTAATAAGAATGGTCAATGGGATGGAAAAACCTCTCATTTTAAATGACTTTAAAATATTGGGACTGGTTCTCTAAAGAGGTTTTACAACACTGGATACCATAGAAATATTTGAAGTAAGGAGTCATAAGTAAAGAAGCATATGAGAAACTTCTATTATTTTTTTTCTGTGATTATTCAAAGTTATGACAATTTATGAAAATGGAAAGCAGAGAATTCAGATTTCATTTAAAAAAAGATATTAGAAAGTGGAATCTGGCAAGGTGGATTCATAGGGACATAAGCTAAACAAATATTGGAATATTTGATAGCAGAGTTATTTTTCAGAGGTTTTTAAAAACAGCATTGTAAAAAATGCAAGTACTTCAAAGTTTATGGCCATCTTCAAATAGCAGAATGACTAAGACAAGAGCCTCTCAGACACTCATGATCCCTCTGAGATGTTTTCTGCACATTCTCAAGGATCTGGCTGCAGTTTGATGTGCTGATTCTGCATGGCAGCCTCTCTGTTCCTAAATTATCTATTGCCATTAGTGAATGAAAACAAACAAATAAAAAAGCCTCTTCCAAGACACTAAATGTCAAATTTAACCCCAACTACTAAAATAAGGTGACATTAGCTTCACTCAAGGGATATGGTGAGGCATCTTCTAATACATTCAACCAGTTCCTTAACCTTGATAAAGATGCTTTTATAAATGTATAATATATATTTAGTTATGGGAATTTATTTTCTGGCTCTGCCAGGTGAGAATAGGATCAGAAATCAGGAGCCAACATGAAATATTTATGGCAGGCATCCAGAAATGTATAGCATAATTGATAGGGAGAGCAGGAAGTATTGCTCATTTGGCTTTTTTTTTTTTTTTTTTTTGAATACTGGTCCTATATTTAGCTCTGTTAGGAATTTTAGGGCTGGGGTGAGTGATCTCATCAAATCACTGGTTTCCTGATTGCTCTTTGGATCAGGGTCAGAACGGATCGATGGATGCAAAGGTATAGATGGAGGTACAGAGTGCTAATGTAACTTGAGGAGCAGAGTTCTTCTGGAACACAGGCCAGGAACAGCACAACATAATAAAAATAATATATGCAATGCAGGGGTATTATAGAACAAAGCCTGTGCTTGGCAGTATTTTTGAAGCTATTTTTCGGTTAACGTATTTAAATATCTGTCAGCCTGAGCTCTTATATACAGTGTCCCGAGGCATAAATCTCTTCGATAAAATGTTATACTTTCCCACAGAAGCCAGCAACGTAAAAATAAAAGGGGAACTGTGCTCATATTTCACAATAAAAGTGATCCTAAAGAATTGCTGAGTGCAAGGTTTAATCTGTGTAAGTCTGCTGGCTAACCCCCTCCTTGGAGATAAGGGCTGTACCGAGGATGTCCCATGAAAATAAGAGGTGGAAAGAGCATGTGAGCTGAAAACATGACTAGAAGGGTTAATACATGATTTTTTGAGTGCTTTTGTAGACTTTTGGCTATTGCAAGTCCCCATGTCTCACTGCCATCAATAGAGCCATCAGAATAAAATCTGTCTGGTCACAGAAAGGGCTCTGAGGGTTCTACCAGCAATTTTCAATGTGCAAAAAAATTGCATGAGCTCCTGATGGCATGGCTGTGCCTACAGTGACACTATAGTAAAGTCCCAGTGTGGCAGGAAGTTCAAGAAGTAGGTGCAATGCTCAGTTGAGGGTCAATAGTTTTACCCTTTGAAGCTTTTTCCCCTAAGGAACTCTTTTTCCCCCACCCCCCTCTTTCTAACCATCACCCTGCTGTGTGGCTTAGCCACTTCCAGGCTCCATCAAAAATCCCTCCTGGCATTATCTCAGACACTGCAGGGAGCAAAGAGAGGACTAGTGCTGTGCAAAGACTTTCTGTCAGCTGCGGGCTGCTCCTGTACAGCAAGAGCAATGACGGCTTCCTGACACATCTGCCTGGTTCCTGATCCTTTTGAATACTGTGGCAAAGCACAGAAAAGTACAAATGATCATAAATTATTCATTTCTGAGGTGGATGAATTTGTCAATCCCATATATAAAATGCTATAAGGCACAGCAGATTTGTTGCCCTTAATTTCATCGTGCCATGCAATCACATTCTGCTCAAAACACTCAGAGACCCAGTAAAATGTGTAAAAATGGAATGGGACTGTATGACCTGAACAAGACAAAAACCCACATTTGAGTCATAATTTATATTAGATGATAGATCCTAGGGTAGTTTTCCATCAAATAAGTCATTCTTACGCTCCCTGAGAGAATGCTTGTTTATAGTAGCCTGTCTGTTCTTCCCATCTCTTTTATTGATGTAGCAGGAAACAGGAGGAGGTTTGCTTGTGACCAATGCATTTACTGCATATGCAATATGTGCAGGTCACACATAGTGCACAATGTATGGCAAAGCATTTTTTCTGTAGAATTCAGCAATGTGAAATCGCTTTTCAAGTTTCTTGCTTCCAACTGCCTCTGGTAGAGATGCGTGTGTTATTTCCCCAAGATTATTTCTGGGCATAGATAATGATGCTATAAGCATTTTAAAGCTGTCATTTCTGGTTAAATCTCCACCCTGAAAAGGATTATTGCATATCGGTATCTAGGCAGCTTTTGTCAGTATAATTCAGCTGATTGGGGACTGGATATTCTAATTCTCCAAATTGCCACAGTCCCTGGACAAGTCACCCTGACTTTACAGCAGGATGTTCATAGCTAAGGATGCTTGGGTTTAGCAAATCTTTTCCTACCTTTTTTTTTTCCCCTCTTATTTATTTTTTCCATCACAGGACGCCTGCACAAGCAACCATTACCTCCAAATTTCAGGGAGTAATTTTACAGGTATTTTCACAGCCAGACCTATTGTGACCAAGGAGACACAGTGATCTCCAAAGCTATCATGAGCAGCCACTAGCTATGCAAAAAAAAAAAAAAAAAAAAAAAAAAAAAAAAAAAAAAAAAAAAAAAAAAAGTAAGTGAAATATCTCTTACCATTCTCCTCCTCTCAGGAGAAATGGCAGCTCATTCCCAGTCTGTAGGTTTAGGTAACAAGTCTCTAAGCTGCAGATTTGTTTGACCCACAAAAAGCTACCCTGCTGTGCAGTGAAGCACAGTCAAATGCAACAGCAAAATCAGGATGAGTTCATAAGGACTGGTCTCCAAGATATTTGCCAGCAGATATTTGGTGTGAGCCTTAAGTTTGAAAAATCAACAAATATTCACTGATTAGAGTTGCCTTTTTATAACATCAGAATGACCAAAGCTACTGACTTTTTTTGCAGCCCACTACTTTTTGCTTTAAACATACCATGCCACTCCTATTTCTCCACCAAGTAGAAATGGCATAATTTCCCAAATGGGCAAAAATTCCACACAGTTATTGCTAAAATATCTCATATAAAAATGAAATTATGTTTCCAAGTGCCTGGGGATTGAATACCATTTTCCAGAGTCATTCAGACAATCCCCCTTTCCTCTAAAGCCGTGCTTTTGAAATCATCCACACAGCATGCTCTGCCACAGTATCCTGGATCTAATTATTCTCCCATTTACCAGAAGGTGTGAAACAAACCTACAGTCTCTTTCACTGCTCTTACACTTCTAATTATATCTGCAACTTGTTATCAAAAGCACAATTAGGTGAGGTGCAGCGGGTCACGGAGCTGGGTCGGTAATTGCGGCGGGCTGGAGATCCGCCCGCGCTCTGCTCCCGCTCACATCGGCGCTCTTCTGGGAAATCCACCCGGCCCAGGGATGGCTGCTGCTTCCACGCCACTCTGTCCTTTGTTTGCTTCACTCCACATAATTTACCACTCCCCTTCGGGAGAGAATTCAACTGATTTCAGTAATAGTTGCCTCTGCTGTAGTCTCCACAGTTTATTAAGTAAGAAAATACTCCAAATCTCACTTTCTAACTTCTACGTTTGAAGTTAGCTAGTTGGATGACTGGTCTCTTTGGAACAGAGAAATGGACATGATGCCTGGGTGGAAATCCAGGCACTTTTTGATTAGTTGAAACTCATTAATCACCTTTAATTTCCATGCAAATGGAAATCTCTCAGTATTGTACTCATTATTACTATCATCATCGTTATTACTACCATCATCATCATCATTAGCATTGGTAATATTCTATTAAAAACTCTTTTGTTTCTGCATAAAGCAATGATTCTAATATTGATCAATTAATATCCAAATGATGCATTGCTGTATCTATTCAAAATTACAACTCTCACCATAAAACATTGTTTCTGATTCCCAGTTGGATTGATCAAATTTCCTCCAGACCTCTTGTACGCAGAAGTTCAAGTTACGCTCAGCTTTTTTAATTATTCAAATCATCAGAGTATACTCAGGAAAAGTGAGGTTCAGAGTGGACTTCTAATGGATAGTGCTGCCAGTGTGAAGACGTTTCTAAATTGCATTTCTCATCACAATATTTTTGCATAACCTCAGCTGAAAATAACCTTGCTTACCCAAACGTGAACAGAGAAATGAGCCACGAGAAAACATATTTTTATACAGAATATCATTATCTAGGCAAGTTGCAAATCCAGCTGAGATGCGTCAGCCTCTTCTGAGCGTAGCAGGAACCTGCTGAAGATCACGGTACATTCCATAAAGATGTCATGCTGCTAGGAAATTGCTTTGAAATATGTTCTGAGAGGCAGGGAAATTGAAAAAAGAAAGGAAAATGAGAACTTCTACAAGGGAAGTGCAGCTGAGATTCCATCAGTCCCCAGAGAGGTGACCCATCGGATGGCACTGAGGTCCCGACTGACGTCTCGCTTTTCCGAGCTCACAGCAAACAAAAAGGGAAGCCATGCAGGGAAGTGCCTCCAAAGGATTTTATTCCCATGCAAAGATAATTGTCTGTCCTCAGTGAAATGCGTGTCCCCTGGACATTTCTCTTTACATAGGGACTTCAAACAGCTTTAGACAGGTCCTAAATGACTGGCTTGGCTCAGGGACTTGCCTTTCAAGGGGATGAAGGTACAGGGGAACAAGTATCATTCTCAATGACAGGCTACAAGAATGAAATATCAGTGAGCTAGGATATCTATCTGTCTATCTATCAAAAAATATGAATCCCTCTAAGTAAAGGCTCTTTTATTTTTATTTTATTTTTTTAATGTAAAAGGCATATTGGAAGCAGAGAGCAGACTCCAGCCTTTTTCTCCTCCAGATGTGTGTGTACCTTCAGCCTTCCTTTCCCCATCTTCTGCCCCAGTATTTTCTTCCACCTCCAAGCTGAAGAATAAAGAATGTTTCTCACCTCACACTCTAAGCTGTATCTCAGTGACCATGGCAGATATCTATAAAACATAAAATAATATATTTAATGCAGGATGCCCAGTGAAATGAAAATAGATTTGCCTTAGAAAGCAGGAGCAATGAGCTCCTTTAACAGAAAAGTTTTTCCTGTATTATAAATACAGCAAAGCATCCTCAGAGGACCTCGAGATGAAATTAATGGTCCCAGGTGTCCTCAAGACTTTTGAGAACTCTGAGAAACTTGAAAGATTTCACACTGTAGAGCCAACAAAGGGACAAAACTGTTCCTTTTTGCTCTCTTGCATCTGCCCACAAATACACCTCACCACGTTTGAGAGGATGGAATATCAATGATGGAATTATTGGTAATATAATGCTGGATTCAATAACTCACAACACCTTTTTCAGCCGCAGGCTATTTTATCCTGTGGTCCTCTGTAGCTGGAGAGGAAACTGGGCTATGGAAATAAATCAACCTAAAGAAGAACACACCTTCCACTAGCAAGTAAGAAAATTATAAGATGGAACTGCCAATTTTTCTCATTACAGTATCCCTTATGACTTGTTTGATGACATATCATGAGTTAATTTTTAAGGCCTGTATTATTATTTTTTTCTGTGGGAAGTTTATCTGAAAACAAAACACTAATAAATGTGGTGGGAAGTTCCTGAACTTCCAGAGCTGCAGCAGGAAATATTTGACCTTAAGGGCCCCCTAACTGTGATGTTTTCATCAGGGAGAAATATCACTAAGCAGTGTCTACAGTAAAACTGTCTTACAACAGCTGTGTGGAATTTTAAACAAAATATGTCAGGAGTAATTAAAATCAGAAGAATGATCAAGTGTCTGTTAGCGTTGCTACATAAACAGCCACTACCAAAACAAGAAGCAAAAACCCCCCAAAGATTATAGAGACAGCAAGCAACTTGTTTAAGAAATGTACAAGAGCCTTTGCGTGAATACATCCATCATTTATTCCACTTAAATTTAAGCTGTTCATATTTGCCTTTTTTTGGTGTCTTTCATGAAGTTTAATTACAATACAGTAAGCAGACAGAAACTGAGAGCATTTCTGTTGTGCAGTAAAATTCAATTACTGACAGTTTTAAGAGGGATACTTAGACCTGTGGCAAGTTTGAAAGGGAATTTCCTTACACATTTTGCCAAAAGCAAAGAGTGTCTGCACTCAAACCATGGCAGCACGAAAAGGCTTTTTAAAGACTTGTGATAAATAAACAAATAACAATAAATAAAATAATTTCTTCCATTTTGAACTGCCTTGAACCTTTCAAGATCACAGAACACCTTTGCTATGGGTCAAGCCACTCTCTGGAAAATAACAGTCAGAAAAGTCCAGAATAATTTTGAAGAGGCAAAAAAAGAATGCATGGGACTGTCTTGGAGAAACTTCTTGTCTGGCCCAAAAAAGGCTGGGGACACCAAATCCATGGTATAGGTGTGGTTTGTGTTTTGCTCTCCTTTCTGTGGCTCCCACACACTTGGGGCTGATGAGCAGCTCAGTGCAAATTTGGTTTGTTTTTTGGGACTGCCTCCTGGACAGGCCAGAGCAGACACACAGGACAGAGCAAAAAAACCACAGCACTTGGAAAAACAAGTTGAAATTGGCTGGGGAGCTGGTTGTATGCTGTGCTTGGATCCAAGACCTGATATTCCATCAATCCAGGCCAACTCCAGGTCCTGATGCACTCCCACTGTGACACTGAGAGAGATCTTTCCGACTTAAAGGGGCAAATCATCTGAAGCACCCAGAAATTCTTTACTTTCATCTATTTGCATACAATCAGCTTGCAAGGCTTCACAGGTTGAGGATGCCAGGTAGGATGGTTGAAGATACGATAAAATTAAATGTGATATAGACAACAGAGGAGTCCCATGTGCTGATTGTGTAAGTTACTGTCCCTGGATGGTTTTCACACAGTTTTGCTTACACCATTCACAATTTCAGTTCAAAGAGTACCATTACAGCTAATTTTCTGGTGGTTTTATGAGAATCTCATGCCTGACTTCCTAAATCAGAGTAGCTCCTTACAAAAGACCTTTTAAACAAGCTCCTATCAGAACAAAGTTTTCCTGATGTTCAAGGTGATAAATCCTACAGTCCAATTTTTCCACTTGGAACCTTACAGGTCTTCTAAGGGAGTAGCCATTTGCCACTTGCTTCTTTGGAAAAAAAATCCAATTATTTTACTGGCATGAGGAAGAGCCTTCTGGAATCCACACATTGCTTGAACTCTGAAGTTCCTTTTAGTGACTCTTTGGAACGTGGAGTGTGCTGAAGGCAAATTCAAACCACATAAAGACTAATGTTGACAAGTACATGATCAAATTATTGTTGATATCATTACTTAGATTCTCACTCCAAAGCATCAAAGGAAAAGTTATGGCTTTGTTGATTATTTTTAAAGGCAAGACTGACTAATGAGAAAAATAATCACAGCATAGGAAATCTTGGGTTTTTGGGATCTACAAGACAAAAGCCTCTTTAGATGTTTTTTTTTCCCAAGGTCAGGTTAAAGGCTCTACTTTGTACAAAAGGGAGAAATAGCAACCCAAGCTGTGCAGTCTCCAGTGCTTGAATTAAAACAAGATTCCACTGGAGATCTTCCCATCTTCTGTCTGGAAAACATGTAGCTTTAAGATCTTTTTCATTCTCTGTGTGTTTTGTTTTCCTTTGACTTGTGTTTGCTTAATGGAGAACATCTTATTGCCATAAATTGCTTTATGAAGTAATAATCTACGGATGTCATGAACTGGTGAATCAAACCAAGAATTATTTAAAACCTTATGTAGGTATAATGCTTTCCCAGGTCTCCTAGGAAAGAAGCAGGATGCAGAGGTGAATGTCATCATTTGCTCATCTGAATAAAGCATAAGACGTGATCAAAGAATTTGAGAGAGAAAATATCTAGATTGTGGGTGCAGATGGTTGATTAGTACAAAGACAAAAGCATGCAGAAAGTGTATGGCAAATACTGTTTTCTTTCAAGATGTTCCTAACACAAAACACTATCAATGGGACATCATCAGGAACACTTTCTGAAAAGGAGCCACGGAGATTTAGAAATTAAAATACTTTGTGGTTTTGAAAGCACGAGTATTAAAGCTGGAACTCATAAAATTTTGGGACGTTGTTTCTGTAAATAGAGGCTGAACTGTTTCATGCAGAGGAGCTGATTCAGAGTTGTACAGGAGCAAGAGAGGGTGTGTGTGTGATCAAAAGGAGCTTTAGAGGCCTGGTTGCTGTGCTGCACACTCCCTGCTGCAGCAGTCCTGCTGCTCAATGCTCTCTATTGCTTGGGGGTTTACACTTGAGTGAAAGCACACATTTAACCCTCTTGACAACATTTGTCCTGTCTGAAGTAGAGAAATGAAAAGCAGTTTATGGATCTGTTGGAGTGGGTCCAGAGCAGACCATGAAGGTGACTGGGGCCAGCAGCACCTCCTGTATGAGGACAGTCTGGGAGAGATGGGGTCGTTCAACCTGGAGAGGAGAAGGCTTTGAGGTGACCTTACGGCACCTTCCAGTACCTGAAGGGGCTACAAGGGAGCAGGACAAAAGGGAATGGCCTTAAGATGAAGCAGGTAAAGTTAGTTTACCTGAGATGGGGGAGAAATTATTCTCTGTGAGGGTGATGAGGCCCTGGCACAGGGGTCCCAGAGAAGCTGTGGATGCCCTCTCCCTGGAAGTGTTCAAGGCCAGGTTGGATGGGGCTCTGAGCAAGCTGGGATAGTGGAAGGTGTCCCTGCCCATGGCAGGGGGGGTGGAATGAGATGGTCTTTAAGGTCCCTTCCAACCCAAAGCATTCTGTGCTTCTATAATCATGTCACATGGACTAAAAGGCACAAAGGGGACGCTCAGTACTTAAAACAGGACTTTGGAAGCTGCCCTATTGCTTGCTGTAAATGGTGAAGCAGAATGACAAGTGATCGTTTGTCACTGACTTGGATTTTCTAATAAGTGGAACGTCAAAACTGTGTATCCCTGCCCTAACACTTCCCTCATGGCTTGGCTCGTCCCCTGTTCCTCAGGAGGTGAACCAGTGGACAACAATTTTATGTGCTTTCTAGTACACCCATGCCTGTGGTAAATGACTGTGTTTCAATAGATGGTAAAACTAAATGGGAAAATACGTAATTAGTGTCTCCCTCTGCGTCCTTCAGGGAGAAGTGTTTTGGTTGTGTGACTCTAGAAAGAAAAAGCTGCCAAAAGAGCTTGGACTGAAAAGTGCTGGGGTTTGAAACAGGCTTTAACTCTTCTGTAAATGAACTTCCCGCTCTTTGGAGTACCTTCCAAGAGGACTGCAGCTTGAGATCAATGCCTTCAGCTGGCTGCAGTTCTGTTGAAATCCTGCGGGGAGTGGGAGGAATAGTCCACATTACCTCATTCCTCACATGTTTTGGACAGAATGACTGCACTTTGCCTTTGCCACCAGTCCTTACCCTGGAGGATCTTCCTTTCCTGCCCGGTATGCCAGCACACAGAACCCTGCTTCCAATTTCAATCTGAGGAAAGCAAATGAAAGGAATCTGGAAGTGCAGGGAGTACACAGGCTGGTGACTCACGTGATGTAGGTGCAGATATGGAGCCAGCTGTGCTTCCCACCAGCACCCAGGCACCCAAAAGCTGCCTCTGCTCCCCTCTGCACCCAAAAACCACCAAAAGCCGCTGCAGGAACACAGAGGAGACCAGGGTCTTGGGGAAACTGGGAGGAAGGAGCCCTGATATGCTCTGAATGTGGAGAATCTACCAAACCAGCCTGCCTTCAGCTGGTGGCATTGCTTCCTGCCTGGAATATTCCTGCTTCCTCCATGCTTTCAGGGAAGGGATGAGTCTCCTTTGAGCACAAGGAGCTGGATCAGCCCAAGGGCTCCTTGTCCTTCCCAGGGTCTGACAGGGCACACCAGGGGTTTAAAGAAGAGCTTTGCCTCCTGTTTGTGTGCTTCCCTCACTGCTGCCCCAGCCCTGCAAGCAGGGCCAGGCAAGGAGCACCTCACATCTTCTGCTGTCCTCTACCATGTAATTGTGGCCATTTCTGCTGATTTTCTAAGATTTCACAGCATGGATTCACGCAGCCAAAGAATCAGAGGCAATGTCATATGACAGATGAAGTGTCCTCTTCAACCTTCCAAATAAGACTTTTGAAAAATTACTGTGACAACTCTTGCTGTGACAATTCTTCATAAGGGTTTTGGTGAATTTTGGGGTTTTTTTAAATCAAAAGGTAGTAATTTCAGCAAGGAACACTCCTTGTCTCCTGAAGACAGTAACTTTGCTAAAAAGCAAATATTTGCTTCAAAACAGCCGAATCATTGTTATTTCAGCCAGGCAGTTCTGAAAATGGAAGAGCACAAAGTATCTGATGAGACTCACAGAAACACCAGAGCAAGCAGGTAATTAAAAAGGAAAGGAAATTTTACCAGTTGTACTTTAGATTCAGTCATATCTTTTAAATTCTATTTAATGTTTAGTAAATGTTAGATAACATTAAAAAACCCAATTCTTTTGAAATAAGTCAGTCATACACCTGCATCTGGTTTACATTATGTACAGGACACAA
This sequence comes from Motacilla alba alba, assembly GCF_015832195.1. Classification (NCBI taxonomy): domain Eukaryota; kingdom Metazoa; phylum Chordata; class Aves; order Passeriformes; family Motacillidae; genus Motacilla; species Motacilla alba. The sequence continues at coordinate 66,001,773 of NC_052019.1, forward strand.
CTCCTATAAATTAACCCTTCTAACTCTTCTAGGGATTATTTTAAAATGGCTTGAGAATGTGATTTGTCAGGCATTTTCTCAACAGAATGCAAAAATGCAAACTATTTATCTCTTTCTGGAATTTTTTTGCATGTTTTTTGGGGTTTTTTTGGGGTGAGAGTTAATTTTTTATTTCCTTCCTTGTACTGTTGTTTAAAAAGAAACATTCAAGTATCTTCTTTGCTTTTGATGTGCTCCTGCAAATTACTAAAACATAACTTGAAACATTTTGTGGCCCTTAATTTATTATTAACAGCAAAATTTCACCTTGCAAAATAAGAACTTCTTTAAAATTTCAGGTTTAGAAAGATGAGCAATTTGCTTGACAAGTTACCTGACCAAAAGTGAGAAGTATATTGCAACAGATGTTTAATTTGTTTCTTTCACATGAGCCATTCAGACTGGTAAATCTGAATTTTTGGTTATATTAATTACTATTATTACATATATACTATATGTTAAATTAATTATTATACATGTGTCAGTGAAGAAGCCAAACTGATTAATGTTTGTTTTCTTGTGACTCTTCAAATCCTCACATTTAATATCCTTTTTCTCCATTTACTCTTAAGTTTTAGGTAGGGATAAGACCTAACGACTCATTCTTACAAGTGACTATGAAATACTTACCACACTTTAATGGAACCACTTGCAGAATATAATACAATTTATTGCCAGAAAGATTATTAAAAATCAAACTTTAAGTGCCTTAGTCATGTTCAAGTCTTGCTCTTGTAGATAGAAAAGAACAATCCATTCTCTAGGAGGTTTCTTTGAATCCCAAAGTGCTTTCCCTGAATTACTTTTCCAGTGGGCCTTCTAGTATGCAACAGGAAGTTATAAAAGCACTCCAACACGGAAAATATCTAATTCTTAAAGCATATATCAGTGTGCAATATTAATTAATTTCTTAGATGTTCATATGTTTTCTCAGAGATACTTGAAAAATGAAACTTTATCTTGTTGCAGGGACAGACAGGACAAATGCAGAGAAGGAAGGGAATTTTCTATTATTCTCTGGGGATTCCTTTCATCCTGGAAAAGGGATTTGTACCATATAATAGCATTAAATCACCTGTCCCCGGAAGTTAACTCATACAACCCAGGCCCTCAGAAATGAAGGTTGTAGACATTAAAATAAATGGAAAGAAAAGGCTTTTAAAATTATTCAGTTAAATGTAAAAAAAAAAATTGCTGTAAAATACTCTTTTGTCCCATGTTTCTTGAGGGTAAAGCAAAAAAGTGTAATTGTTTCTATGAAATCCTTCTCACTTAGGGTTTTTCCTTAGGAAGAAAGGAGCTTTTCCTTGGCAGAAATTAGTCTTTACCCATCTTTTGCACCTTAAAAGCTGCTGGATATGGCCCCACTAGTAAAGCCTTGCTTATGGCAGCTGACATATTTAAAATGATTTAGCAAGGTCATTTCACCATTGCATTTCACATAATGTCATTAGATGACACACTTATTAGAAATAAAGTTTGGCAACTATTTGAAATAAAAAAATCTGCCATGTCTAATGAAATCTAATAGTTATAAGAGAGGCTTAATTCACATGCTGCACCATAGCAAGGGGATTCAGGTCCTCTGGAGGAGAAAAGTAATCAAAATATTTAAGTATGGTCTTCAAATCTTGGAAAGGTCAAAATCTAAGGATATTTATCTTAGGAACCTCTGACAAGGCAGTAAGTCACATTAACACATTATTTCATAGTAGATGGGTTATCTTGCATTTTCATTTCCAAACAGAGAAAACAAAGCAATTCCTGAACTAATGTTCTTTTAAATATTTCTGTTGATCTTCTATGGATGATGGTTTGATATTACAGAATTCTGTGTGCCTTCTGCTTTAGCTTCAGTTACTTTATTTACAGTGAAACTGGGAAGCACATTTTGCTTTTTATTTACGTTGGGACTCGTGACTATGTTTGCTACTTGTCTTGAAAAGAACTGTGTTTATTAATGTATTTAAATGCCACATTTGGTAAAGACAAGTAGATCTGTGCTTCTCCAGAGCAGCCAAGCACATCCTAGCTACAGCTCAAAGCCAGAAGTGATGGCTTTGCATTCCAGCTCTGCTCCCTAGAGTGAAAACAGGTTTGAAAGGGAATACTTCATCCAAGAGAATGGAAAATGGATGTTCATGGCTGGGAGCAGGTGCAGGAATATCTGTGCCATCAGGTGAGCAGAAATGCAGACCTGGCAGATCTAGCATTGTAACTGAGATGTGATGTTATCTGTGGCTGTCTCCAGTCGTGGGGGATTCCTCAGCCTGGCTTCCTCTCACTGCTGGTGCTGGCCAAAGCAACTGGGACAAATTAAATGCACGAGGTTTTGATGACTGCAAGAGGGAAGCTCATTCTGAGGTTTCGTTTTTCTCCCCTGCCTTCCATCCTGACCATGCATTTTGCTTCAAAGCTGCAGGAATCTTGTGAGTGATTTGTTTCCAGATGTGTGATTCAATGTCTTTTCCCTCAGTACAAAGACTTTAGCATGTCCTAGAACTAGCTGACCGATTTCCCAAATATTTTTTCCACCATTAAATGGGTTGTAGAACGCTTTGTTGGAAAATGTGGAGTCTTCCAAACTTAGATCTGTGTCCAGTCAAATAATTCCTTCTTTCCAATAACTAAATGCACCCATCAACACTGAGCAGCCAACCAGACACATGAGCCAACAAAGAAATTGTGAGCAAACACTGCCATACCACTATCCCATGTCAGATGGTACATGGAAAACCTTAACTATAAAAGATGCCTTCTTACCTGCAGATAAAAGGGTAATTTTTCTTTTTTTTCTTGGACACAGCTACTTGCATGGGATGGGACTCATGTCAATGAGAAATGAAATGTTCATTTTACTACAAACAGGGTAATTTTTTAAGAATGTGTCTAAGCACTTCACATGCTCAGAGTACTTCACGTTCACGAATGACTATACATTTGTGCAGAGCTGGCAAGATTTTAAATGTACACATTTTTGTAACCCTTCCTGACTGAAATATGGGTGTGGATAAATAACAGTTTTATCACTCTGATTCCCTCTGATCTGTTCAGAAAGCATCAAGCAACTTTCATGCTGGAGGGACAGAGAGAACTGTCTGAGAGAGCTCATGCTGAAAGTGTTCACAGGTGGAGCTGCTCTTTCACAAGACCTAGGAGGAGGTACAAAGATTGTGTTCCTGTCACAGTGGATTTGAAATCTAGCACATTTTTGGCCTAGTTCTGTTGGATTCACTGAACTTCAGTGTCATTCTCGTTTCTACAACCTCTCAGAAATCCTAAATCTAAGAGCTGGATGGTTATCTCACAGGATCCATCCAGTCTCCTGGTGTCATTACCAGAACTATTTTGTCATGTCTCAGCCTCATCTGCTTCCCCACCCAAAGCCTGTTCCTGTCACGTTTGGTGTCCCCAAGTCATGGCCCGCTGGCTTCTCCTGATTGTGGTGTGTGCTAGGACAAGGTTCATGGGAAGCACTGACTGGAAATATAACTGCAATAAACAGGGAGGTGCAAAGCCCTGACTGGCAAGTAAAAAGCTTTCCCGGTGTTCCCTTTCCCACCATTTAAATGAGAGGCATTTACAGATGTCATGGCCAAGAATCTGTTGTCTCAGAGCTTGAAAACAAATGCTTTTGTCAGCTTGCTTGCAAAGCCCCAGTGCTGGTTGATCACCAGGAACTCTGCTCAGATGTGATTTTTGCATACGGATAGTGAGCAGACTTCCTCATCCTCTGCCAGATTGGTGTTTCAGACCACTTCCCACTAAAGACTAAGATCCTTGGCTGAAGTCCAGGAAGCATGTTCCCGCTCGTGTTTATGGATATTGGCATGTTTAAACCACATCAAGGGCTGGACCAATGTTTTGATTGTGGTTAAGTGTGCAAGATGACCAAGAGAATCAGTCTTTGCATGGGAAGAAAGCTGTTCTGAATTGCTCAAAGGGAGGTCTTCAATTTTACCTGAATCAGACTATCAGTCTGTTTTCTTTCCAATACCTCACTCCAAACCTGGGGCAAAAATAGACTCTAAGCCTTACACATCAAGATTTCTTTTACACTTTCCTTGGATGCCATGAAGTAATTTTCTTTTTTTTTTTTTGTTGCCTTTGGGTTCAGCATAAGGAGAAGTAGTCCCACTCGGCATCTGTCAATGCATTTTCCTCTGAGAAATCTGCAGGGCTGTTACCCAAAATTCTCTTCACACATTTGCACAGCTCTGCACTTGTCCTTGCCTCCAAGAAATAATGATTGATTTAGAGGGCCAGCTCTGTGCTCTGCGTTTAATTAAAGCCTACACTGCCCTCCTTTTTGCTATACTGTCTTCCACATCCCAGAACCCTTTACAGAGTGTATAGTTGGTGTTGTAATTAAATCCTTCCATTCTGGGACTTTGTTTTCTACTACTAACCACTGGGTATTTACCTTTAGAGCAAAGTTTTGCTATTCCATTCCTGTCCTGGAGTACAGACTTCACCCTTCCCTGTCAAGCCTTCCAAATTTTCCTCCCCTGCCAATTTTCTGACTCTGAACAGCCTCAATACATCAGTAGCCTTGGTACACTGCTCTTGCCTGGACACGTGTGACATGCTTGTGGTTTTATGGCCATAAACCCCATCTTTCCAGATATTCCTGTGCTTGGGGTCCCTGTAACTCCTCAAAATGCTTCTCTAGACCCTCAACAGCAGTCACAGCATTTCTAGTCTCATGTTTCTTCCAGAGGTCCTTGTTTTAACGCTGCTGTGTCCTGCCTTGCTGCAGGGCATGCCCATAGCATTTTCCACAGGTAAAGGCATTTATCAGCAACTATTTAACAAAGGTGTGTTGGTGTTCACTGAGTGAACATTCAGGAACATTTCTCAATTTCTCAGTGCTGATGTGGGTATGTGAAGGGGCTCTCATTCTTATCCAAAGATCTGCTGGTGAGTAATCTTTTTTTCTTTACCAAGAAATTTATAAAGTTTTCCTATTTGTGTTATAAATAGACTGTGACAAAACAAATTTGATATTAAGTGATGCTTTAAAGAGGTCTACATTTCAGTGAAGACTTGTAGTGGGTTTTCCAAATGAATATATTCATTATGTATAAATCTGAATGGTTGCACATACTGAATACTTAAAGGAAAACTATTCAGCTTTAAGGATCAAAATTTTAATAGGTGTCCGAGTAATCCATTATATTCTTCCTTGCATAACTTGGGTTCTCAGAGGCAGACAGCCATCTGTGGGGTAGATAAGCATGTGCTAAATATCTGTATTTACACACCTTCCTGTGGCACAAAGGTACATCTAAAATATATCAGTGGAAGTTTGAGACTTAGGTGAAGGTTACCTCAGGCTAATGCTGCCATTCTTCAAAGCCACCTCCATAAAGAGGTCTGAGAAAAACAATTTGAATATGAAACCTTTATTAAAAAATAGCATTTACGGCATTTATATATTATCAGGTGCCCTCACTGAGCACAATATGTGTAGCTTAATCCATTTTTCATCCACTTTTATCTTTGTCCTCTGTAATCTGGCTCATTTCTTCAGTGTGGGGGGAAAAAAAAGGGAGTCTATCTGCTTCATCTTCTCCTCTAAATATAGGATCTGTTTAATGCAGCACAAAGAGCAAAGCCAATAATGGATGTAAATATTGACGCATTTAAAATGCATCAGAAATCCTTCCTCCTAAAGTATCCCATAATTTTGAAAAACTAACTCTAAAAAATTATACTATGTGGAAGACAATTTGGATTTTTCTCCCTTGACTTGCTAAATGGGACCTTTCCTAATTGCAATGAGCACAGTTCAAATAATCTGAAAAAACAATTTGATTAAAGCAAAAATTGGTTTCATTTCACTAATTTAAATGAAATATTTGAAGTACCAAAAGCTTAAATAGGAGAATGCAGATTTAAATTAGCATAGATGCTATTAGTAATAGAATATAAATTTGCAAATCACTGACAATGAGGATCATGCTTCATTATTAACTCAGCAGGATTTAGTCCAAAGTTGAACAACATTATTTGATGTGTGTGCTCAACACACTGACAACTTCAAGGTATGATTTGAACAAACCGAATTGGATGTCACAAAAATTTCATAACAATTTTTACAGGAAATGTTGTTTGTAATTCTATTTTTTTAAGGGTGGCAGAAAAATCTTCCGTGACTCTTTCAGTTTTTCTTTATTAATGATGACTGTTTCTCAACAGTAATGACTAATTTTTTTTTTTTTTCCTTCCTGGATGAAGCAATCCAAAAATACCTGGCAACTGTGAAGAATGATATGACTGAGATTCCACCTTCCCTGGGATTTTGCTTCTGTAGTGACAGTAATTAATAATTATGAAGTCATTAGGATTAAATGGAAATGTCACATTGATGTTATTATTAATGAAGCAGGTTCTCCTAGAGGTGACAATGTGCTTCGCTTACAAACCAGCCTGATGACAGCCACTACATATTTTTGTGGCAACTGATGTGGTCCAAATTTTCTATGCTCCCAGGAACAGCAGCAACATGTGTTGGAGTCATCTGGCTCTATAATCAGAACATGAATGTAATTACAGACACACACACACTGCTCCGACTCTGTGCCCACGAGGGCTGCTGCCGCTGCGCTCTTCCTGCAGCACCTGGGGCCAGCTCTCATTTCATGCTGCTTCCCGGGCAGGGAATGGCTTTATCCTGGGGTTCTGTCCCGTTCTGGAGCTGGAAACACTTATTGTTCAGCCATAAGCTAAGGAAAAGTCTGGGTTTCTAAAACACTTGGGTTTGCATTTTCCTAACTCTGCCTGCGCTCAACCCTGCTCCCTCCCAAAAGCTGTGTATAAAAGCAGGCATTGGATTCAGAGTGTTTAGGAATCTGATTTCCCAAGTTGATTGTAATTCTAATAGAGTTAATAATGTTCCTCAGAAAGCCAAATTACCCAACTCATTATTATACATTTATAGTGAGATAACATTGAAGCTGTCAGTCAGCAGCCACTGATGTTGTATTTATTAAAAAAGAACACAGTTTCTGCACTCCTCTGCTAAGCTTCACGTGGTGGCTGGTTTAGTTTGGTTTTGTTTTAACTGCACAGCTTCTACTAATCTACTTCTCATTAACAGCACCAAGGCAAATCCTTTCTTTCTGCTTTGGCTGGCAGTTTCAGAACTGTCTGTACATACAGTGCAAACAAACTTTGCCTTATTAATACCAACCACCCACCTCCCGCACATCTGATGAATCCGCCTAATCCATGGCGTTCAAGAAACACCTATTGCCGTGCTGTAATTACCTTTCCAGATTAAACAACATTTGATTTCACTGGGAGGGAATTACTTTTCGTGGCACAGGTGGATCTCATGGAAGGTTTTGAAGAAGCTCCTTAATGAGCTACTGGGGGATTTAGTGGTGGTAACCCTCTGCTGGGAAGGCAAAACACTGAAGAATGTAACCAGCCCCCGTTTATGGCTTGAACAAGGAGAAAATGCAAGTGTGAAATTAGTGAAAAAAAGATGGAGCCTTGCTTGGACCACGGCTGCAGTCCCCACCATCCTGGTGTACTGCTCACTTCTGACTTTGGTTTATGTCAATAGGATTACAAAGCTGTTGATACACATGAATGCTATTACCTCCAGTAATAAAATGCTGAATGAGTAGTAAAATACTTAATCCTATTCCACTGAATTTAAAGCTGTGAATACAGTGCAAGAGAAAACACAGACAAGTCTAAACTTCCTTGGAAACAGACATTTAGATATTGATTTCTCTTAAAGGCACCTACTTGATTTCCGGGGATTTCTGAGACCTGGAACACTTGTCAAAGGAAGGAAAAGATTGTTTTCCTATGTTGGCAATGGCATTAATGAGTGTCTTAGTGTGGACAATTAATATAGTGGCTTCATATAGGGCCATAATTTATCATTGTTAATTAGAAAACCATTGAGTTTATTTCCTATTTTTCTGACAAAACCTGACGGAACTTCTGATAAATCTGGCTTGGATCAGTTTGGTTTGATTTACTGTAAGAGTAATAGTGATTAGTGGTGAAAAGGGAAGAGAATAAATAGCTGCTAAAAACTGCACAAAAACACAGCAGATATGATACTGGAGCCCCAGGCACCAAATGGATTCTTACCCCTTGAGAAACACAGATTAATCGGAAAACAGTTGCAAAAGTATTTTAAAATGAGGCTCTCGGCAACGAGATGGAAAAGCTGTTGATGTCATGGATACACTCTGATTTCTAGTGCACGTCTATCTGCTGTACAGGCAGCTTCCTCAGTTATTTTCAGACTACTTTCAATCCTCTCCTTTATAGTAAGATTGCCTTTGCCATGGTGACTAATGACTTTTTCCTACGTTTGTCAAGGTTGATTTTTGTGCTGCCCTTCTGTCTCACTTCACCGAGTCTCTAGTGAGACACTAAAGGTTCCTTCTCACACTGAGAATTATTCCCCAGGCCTTGGATAATGTGTGAGACACAGCTTCAAGCATTTCCACCACTGACTGTGTCACCTGAAGGGAAACTTAACCTGCACCAGCAAATACAAAAATCCCTTTAGTCCCAGCACTTCTCCAGCAATTCACACCTGACTCCTACCCAGATAATTTAATCTGTGGAGGCTTCAGAACTCCATTTATCATCTTTCCCTCTTCTCATTTACAAGACAGCTAAAGTTATCTCCACCTCCTTCTGCCTGGGTCCCATTACCCCCTTAATCCATTTAAATCCTTCCATTATTTTTTTTTCCTCTGTTAAATCCTCAGCTTCAAGGTCCTATGTGCCACCCCTGAACGTTTCCAAGAATATTCAGCACTGGAGTGGTTTTTGCCAAGACTGAGTAGAGTCTTGCTGACAGTTTATCTTTGGCTTTTTTTCTGCTCCTTATGACTATGCAGCAAAATGGACTTTGGGCTTTTTTTCCAGTCTTCTTGCAGGTTCAGGATCTCACCTATAAGGAAGTGAATACTGATTGGACTCAATGCCTTTGCCAACCTAAATGAATAAATCTGTGAATGGGTCTAACTGGTAAATTTGTTTAGCTGAATACAGCATTTCAACAATAGACTAGTTTTTGTCTGTTTGGTTTTTTTTCCAGAGGAACTGTATCATGAAATTCATGCTTTTTACTCTTTTAACCTCAACTCCATTTGTATTTTTTAGAATTTTTTTTTATGAGACTTGTTTCCAAGAGAAAGCTAAAATAAGAAGATACATGTTGCTATACATCTAAATATCCTTTAATCCTTTTGGGCAGTGTACTCCATAAAACAATCTCATAAACTCTCTGCTGCCTCAGCCAGGCCTTTACCTCCTCTCCCAGGTTCCATTTCAATTGTCTGTGTTGTAAGAACGTTAAAAGGATTTTATGAAGATGACACACACATGGAAACAGCCAGAAGCCAAACCCTTTGATCTTCTGTCCGAGATTTTGACTTCAGTTTGGATTTCTACAGTGTGCTAAGGCCATAGAGAAAAGGCAGAGAAGGGTGTTGGGTAATGCAAGCTGAGTGGTAGATCAGCTAATAGAAGATACTCAGGAATGTACCACCACACTCAGGGCTGATGAAGAGCTCTCCAAAGCTATCATCATGTTTGCTTTCCAGGTCCCCTGACACTGACTGGGCCAAACCAAATGCTACTGAAATCCAGACTCCTTCGGAAAAGCCTGCATCTGTCAGTTCAGGCGAGTTTTTTGTCCATTACCGAAAAACAGGAAACTTGTGGAAGCTGTAACTGTTATTGATATTACTACTACTAATTTGGCTTATAACATTTCATAGGAACATCCAACAAATATCCAAACTTAGTATGTGCCCTGAATCAATTTTCTGTACTTTCTAAATCTCTCCTGAGTTACCTTTACCTTCTGAAGTGTCAGTAAATCACATGGCTTATGTGTTTGGTAAGTGCAGAAATAACTGGTTTTCCCGTTACGACACACCAAATTCAATTTTACTCCATAAACCCCTGATTTTTTTTCTTTCATGTGGGAACACAGTAAGTGGAAAAGTTAGTTGCTTTGATGCAAGTATGTGTCTAAAGTTTTGAGTTATTTTGCTGTGTTGCATGAAGAAATATAATTTGATCCTTTTCTTTTCATTCCTTTAAAAAAGGATTTTTTTGGATTCCTAAAATCCATTAGAATAAACAGTCTGGATGATGAAAAACACAGCGAGTTTCTTATTTAGGGGAAGGGAATGAAATTCTGCTTATCAAATGACACTAATGACCAAACTAAATTCACTTCCACACAAAATGCACATGCTGTTTTTCAATCAACATTAATTTGTCCTTCTCATTCTATTTTCAAAGTCTAATGGGACTTTTCTAAGGATATATTTTAGCTGCCTCTTCTAGATTCAGAAGATCTGCAATTAATCTAAGCAAACTTATCCAAAATATGCTCTAAAAATTCTCCATCTCACTATGTCTCATCTGTGTTTAGAAATGTGTTAGAAGGGGACTAATCAAGTGGTTTCATAGATGCAGTGAAACAGATTAAAAACCTTTCATATTTACCCCTGTTGATTACAATTTGTCATGAATAATTTTATTTTCTGAGTGTCTACAAGAGTTTAGTGGCCTCAGCCTGGGAAAAAATATAGTTTCTATTGCAATTTTTTTAGGATTATGCTGATTACTTGTATTTACTAACTTTGTGAGCACAAAAATAATTCCACAAGTGATGGGGATGACTGTTCAACTAGACCTTGGTGGAGCAGTGGAAGATGCTGAAACAGTTTTGCAGTGGCAAAGGCCACAGCTGTCCTATGAGGAATTTTGCCAGCAAGGGCCACCAGGACAGCTCTGAACTTGCTCCTTCTGCTCCTGGCTCCTCCAGGGCTCCCACTGAGCTCCTGCAGGTGCTCCTTGTTCCTTGAGCCTCCTTGTAAGGAAGGAGGATCTGTATTTGCTATTTTGAGCACGCCTTATGCTAAGGAACAAAGATGGGCATGATTGCATTCCGTATTATCTTCCAAAGTGCTGATAAGTCTGGAAGCTGAGCTTATAGACAACCCCAAATTTGCATTTGATAGATGTAAGCACCCATACAGGTAAGGGGAAGGAAGGCAGAATGCTGCCCTGGCTTCACAGGAAACAGGCTGGGTGGGTGAAGTTTGTTTAAAAGGACAGGCAAAACGAAATCCTGCCATTTTCTCACTTCTGAAGTGATGATTTGCAGAGCCCCCACAAACTGAGAAGAAGGACAGTAGTCAGTGCTAAGCGACCCGGGCAGCCTGCCTGCCCGCCTAAGGATTGCAGTGGAGTGCCTAAAACCCACAAATTCACAAATAACACGAAACTCTTGAGCCAGGGTAAACTAGATGGAGAGAAAATGTGTTTAAATGACTCATTATAGTATCCCAGTGTGCCTTCTCACATAAAAGCTTTTGAGCTACTACAGGCCTAGGGCAGAAGTTTGTAAGAGCTTATACAGCAAAAAGTATTTTGGTTATTTATTACTCCTGGTTTAGCCTGAAGAGTTTATGCTGATTCAATAACATCAGTCAAACTTAGCTGGTTGGAGCAAGTTTATGCCTATCTTGTGTTACTGAAGTGGTACAAAATATTTTGGCAAACTTTACTTTAGCTTGCCATTTGACCAGGCATAAGAAAGGAGACAGGAAAGATTTACTATTTTTATTGCAGTGATGGAGAAATAGAAGCAGGTAAGGTGACATGAGTTGCTCAAGATCACAGAGCAGGTCAGGGCAAGTGTTCAGACACTGCCTGTAAAACAGACTGATGAAAACACTGAGATTACGTGAGAAAGAAAAAAAAAAAAATATATATATTTACTTATGTTATTTGTACACAAAATTTCCCAAAGTTCACAGCTTATTCATGCGTCACATAAAGCAAATATTTTGTTAGGTTTCACTAGGTTTATACAGAATTCTATGCCAGCATAATGTTTTTTCTAATTGTTATTCTGAATATTCACATGAGAAGCAGTTGCCTAAGAATGCAACAATTTCTTTCATGCCTAGTCTGAGAGCAGTACTGAATATACTTCTGGACCAACTCACATAAAAAGTCACTTTCATGACTTAGTTTCCTCTTTTGACTTATTGCTATGATTTTTTCTCTTTCTACTCCACAGGCATTTTCATGCCATCACTTAACAGCATCTAAATTCTTCCCAAGGAACAGACAATTATATTTTCATCCAACAGGACAACTTATCAACTGCAGCACCTGTTTTCAAGAATATCAATTGCTTTAGTGTTAATTTTGGCTGGTCTTGGGCATTGTCAACTGTTTTTAAATTGAATGGTGATGTTATACCACTACTCATATTGCACAAATATTGGGCAACATGTTACTTTAACATAGGAGGAAGCCGAAGCAGATTGATGTTCCTGTACACACAGAAGTATTTAAAATTAGAATGACACAGGCTGAACAGACCACAGCACTCCAGAGCACTACACCAACATGCATTTCTTGGATACTAAAAACAGTTGTTTGGGATTTTTTTGGGTTTTTTTTTTTTTTTTTTTTTTGTGTGTAGCTGGCTAAAAATTGTGATGCATTTTGCCAACCCCTAGCTAAACCCTTGTTCAGTAAGTATCAGAGGATGAGCATCCATTATTAATCAGAAGATTCCTATATTCCTCTGTGAAGATGCATATTTGTGTGTGTATAAATACTACACATACATATAAAAAAGATGCTGCAGCAAATCTTTAAAGCCAATGCCTGGGTTTTGCTCAAGAGGCATAAAAAGTGCCTCAAGCCTATCGACTAAATTTAGTGTGCAATTGGGGGGACAGTACTCTCAGGTCAGCACAGAGCAAGAAAAAAAGCTACTCCTGAAGGAATTCAGAGCATTTAAACTGATCCCCTATGTTGAGCAGTCACCTGGCAGAGTGTTTTCCTTGACAGAGTAGCAGTGAGGAGCAATGGTACCAACAGGATGATGGTGACACGCAGCAGTAGATATAAGCACAGTTATAACTATATGTGGTACAAATTATATTTTCCAGACATGGACAGCAGGTCTTGGGAGTGTATCTTAATTCTGTTATTAAGCTGCAAAATGAACATCCACCACTGCTGGGTATTCAATGCACACACGTATTTGTACAGAGGATGAGGATATATGGATGCAAACCTCCTGCTTTCCCTTTTCTGTGGCTACAGGAGAGACCCCGGCCCCTGTGTATCAAGGGACAGAGAATTGCCTTTTCTAACCCAAAGCACAATAGCCATTCCTCAAACAAAATGCAACTAGATTATGTTGTGGTGGCAGTTCTGTAATGACCTAGAAATGAATGCTGTCAGCCTGGAAACAGAACTATTTCCTTTTCAGGGAAAATGCGAATTCAGCTCCCTCCTCTCCTGGCCAACTGTTCCAGCCACCACATGATCCTATCCCAGATCTTTTGTTTAATTTTGCTTCAACTTAGTCATTCTTGCATCCTTTGTTCACAGAGCTCCAGTTTCAATAGATGGGATAGATAGTACTCCTACCTAAATTACCTGGTAATGAGGAAGGGTGAGGAAAGAGCTGAAAGGAACTATTATGCTTCCTGGCTATATTCTTATGTAAAAGAACACTATTACCTTCATCTATTGAAAATCGAAATTGTGAGTGCAAGTCCCTGATAAGTAGGGAAAAAAAAAAGCAAGCCAAACAAAACCAACCTGCATTATGTTCCTCTTAAAAAAAAAACGAGAAGGAACAAGATGGTCAGCCTCACTCAGCTCCTGAGAAGCTCAGGAAGCACATCCTCTTGGAATCCATTCCCAAGTACATGACTAAGTGACCAGCTGACTCCGAAGGATGTAATAACTGTGAATAAGAACTAACCAGCCTTTTCTGAGGCCCTTGACACCCATCCTCTGTAGCATCATTTAGGAGCTGAGGGATTCTGACCTGGGGCAAGAGATGACCAGAGACAGATGGATGGATGGATGGATGGATGGATGGATGGATGGATGGATGGATGGATGGATGGATCAGAGACTGGCTGTGGCTGCCAGACTGGACACAGACCACTCACGAACAGGAGTTCCAGGTGATTTTGTGGAGGCATCTTATATGATACTGACAGTCCCAAGTGCATCTCAGCCCAGACAGATTTTAGGACTAAGACCTGAAACATCAGTATCAGAGGAATGCTTTTGCCTGAATACTTCAGGTGATAAGATTTCCACTATTTGCTTGGGAAATTATATTTTTTTTATGTTTATGTTCCTATGTTATCCTCAGTCTGCACTATCCTTATTTACCACCAACCTCACTAATTTTACCTGTCAGAGAATGAAAGCATCTGAATTAAAATATAATCACGCATGAAAATCAGTAACTCCAAAGTTACAAAAGCAGTTAAAATGACTACTCCGTGTTTAAGCAGATAATCACGCCTCAGGCCCACCCTTGCAAAACATTTCTTTCTGGATGTGAATCACTGCCTGCCCAAAGCTCTGCCCAAGAGATGACGAGCTCGGGAGGATGTGCAGCCCCGGCTCCGAGCTGGCTGGGACGTGCGTGCACCCCGACCACGGACCCGCACGGGCTGAGTCACGCACCCGCCGCCGCCGAGGAGCAGCGCTCCCGGCTCCACGCAAAGCCAGCCGAGGTTTGTGCACGCAGGATGGCTCAGACCCTGATGACTTCAAGGATCAGCCTCATTGCGATCCATCATGTTCTCCCGTCTATCAGGACCGCCTGCTTTCACATCCAAGTAACATCATAGTGAAACTGGTGAAATAATTGAAGAGCACGTAGCAGCCTTTCCTACTACTCTGCAAAAGACGTGGCAAATCATTTGGAAAGCATAAAATAATTTTGGCTAACCCAGCCCCTCAGGTTTTTCCATTGTTACTGCAGACAATGCAGTAACGTTACAACTTTTTGTGCAATCTTTTCACTCAAAGTTTCTTCTTTTGTTAATCTTAACCGGCTAAATACAAAACCATACCTAAAATCATGCACAACACAAACATCCCATCATTTAAAATCAGGTGCCTCAGTGTGACACACGTCAACCAGGAAGGTTCCCACAGCTTCAGACCACTGAAACAAAAAAGTATAGATTGCTTTTGAGGTGGTTTGGTTTTTTGGGGATTTTTTTTTTTTTTAGATAGGAAATTTTGCTCTGTTTCATCTTCTTTTAGGCCTTATCTGTCAGCCTTGTAGCCTGCAAGGTTACAGCCAATTAGATCACGGCTTGTTTGCTATCTGTGTCAAACGAAGTTATACAAAACCACAAAAATAAGGTTTGGTTCTTATCCTGATACTGTCTCATTAACTACAACGTTGCACAATTGTATCAGAAATATCTGACCCTCAGCTATAATAATTCACCAGGATGATGTCATCTGAGCTGTCACCTTAGGTATAGGAGGTACTACACAAATAATCTTGATAACAAAATGCCTCCCTTGCTTTTGAAGGTTGACTTCAGGGTCTTAGTTTCTTGTGTACAGATGAAAGATTGTGGCTGCTCCTCTTCATGACAACCTTGGGTTTTTAACCCTTTGAACTTATTTTTAGGGTTTTTTTTTTCTTTTTTCCAAAGGAAAAAAAAAAGGATTTAGCTTGGAAAGTGTTTATATATGTTGTTGCTTCCTAGTAACAATTTGAGGGGAGGTCAGTGCAAGGCCATTCACTTTTAGCTTGTACATAGAAAGATTCTGAAAGGTCAAGCTCTGGACTTTGCAAGATTTTGCCTAATTATATTTTAGGCCTGCCACATTTTTTTCCTAACTTCTGTTCCTCTCTCCCTTCCCCTCTCCTTCTTCCATTTGTAATTCCAGCAGGTATTTCATACTCCTGATGTCAGCTGTAGGAGTGATATCCTGAAGGGAAACTTAGCTCAGATGCCGTGCCCACCAGTCAGTTTTAGGGGGTCAATTATTTTGTGTCCCCTGTACCACTGTACCAATTGGTCCCCTGTACCAATAAAATCAAATTATTGTCATCTGGTTTGGGATTCATATATTAGCACAAAAAGGTTAATTATTTTCACAGTTATTATCTATAACTCCGTCATGCTAAATATCTGATTTTAGCAAGCCATACTGTTACTCCACCTGCTTCACAATATTCACACCGGATGTTGTGAAATCTGACAGCACCTTTTCATCTAAATTGGGTTCTCACTTGTGTCTTGGTCATCAGAAAGGCAGAAGTTGCACTTTTACCTGCATCTCATCATTGTCCAATTTCTTTTTCTTTCCTCCTTGGGTCACCAAGTTTAATGCTTGTGACAAGATCTGCTCCTTAACGTGTTGAATCTGCAATTTTTTCTTGTGAGTTTTTTACCTTTTTTTCTCTCTGTCGACTTCTGATTTTTCTCTAGCCTGATCAGCAGACTAGAGCTGCAATCCCATCACTCCAACCATTATCTGTCTCTATCCCTCTATTGTTAAAAGAAAAAAAAAAAGAAAAAGAAAAAAGAAAATATTTTACAGTTCAAAGTCTCTTGAACTTTTATTAGCATTAGTTTTGGAAGTCTTGAGTTTCCACAACATTTCAAAATGGAAGGGTGGTGCAGCTAGGAATTAAAAAAAAGCAAAAAAACCCAAAAAAACCCAAAAAACAAACAAACAAACAAACAACAAAAAAAAAAAAGCCAAGAGAAGATTATTTGCCTAAAGTGTAGGGTTAAAAAAACCCAACCAAGTCAGAAAGCTTAAAAAACCCCAAAACAAAACAACTACACACATTTTCTTACTACTAATCTTATTTCTGTTTCTCCCCCACTCCCAATTGCTCTGCAAATTTGTAATTCACTGCTTCCAAAGGTTCTTCAAACTTGTTCTACTGGTTTTCAAAAGCAGACAAACTTGTTTTTCTAAGCTCTTCAGTACACCAACTGAATTTATTTAATTCTTCATTTTGCTCCTCCAAAGAACCCCGGGATGCTCCTCGAAGGGCCCTAAATCAATCGCTCCGTTGTATCCCATGGATATATTCAGTGTGTACTGCACAATGCTGTAATTACCTGGTGTACAAAACCATACAGAGCCATGCTAAAATGAAGGCACTATTTAGCAACCGTCGAGACCTTGATCCTTGATGGAAAAGTACCTTATCATAACTAATGCAGCCAGCTGCAAGGGGAGCAAATTTTAATGAAAATCATTCCCCTGCTCTATCACAGACAAAATAGAGGAGGAGAGTGGTTGCTTTGTTGTCATGGGTGGAAGGGGCTTCACAAGGGCCTTGTAAAGGTGTCCCAGAGTGAGATCCACCCTGTTTTCCAAATCAAAGTTGTCCTGGAGGAAGTTCTACCCTGGTTTCTTCCATATTAAGGTCCCTGGTTCCAAGGGTTTCTAGGGATCCACAAACTGTAAACTCAAGGGTCACTTTTACATGGTCTAAGAGAAGGATGTGGGATGCCCCTTTGGAGCTCTCACAGTCTTGGGAACATGATTTTTGGATATGTGCAAACACAGAAGCAAGGTGGGGAAGGTGGAAAATGTTGAGAATTGCTGCTACGATCTGGGGAACCTGTCAGGGTAATCAGAGGGAATACTGCCTGCAACGGGCCAGTCCGGGGCACGAGGAGACACGGCAGCGAGAAGATCAAGCTCTGAGGGCCGTGCTCGGTTCAGGAAGCCGACTCAAGCAAGGCGTTAACGCGAGGGCCTGTGCCAGCCCCGCGGGGACAAGGGCTCGCCTCCAGCCAGGACCTTTCCCGCCCGAGTTCCGCGGCCGCGGAGCGGGGCCAGGCCGGCGGCGGGAGGCGCGGCCGCCCCCTGCAGGGCCGCGCCGGGAGGCGCCGCGGGAGCGGGCGGGACGGAGGCGGCCCCGGGGCCGGGACAAAGCCCGGGGCGGCAGCAGGGGCACCGCCCGTCTCCCTCCGCCCCGCACTACTTCGCCCCAGATGTCCCCGCCGCCGGAGGGGAATGGGGGCGGGCCGAGGCGGGGCCGGGGCGGGCGGAGCGGGGAGCGAGGGAGGCGCCGAGCAGGGAGAGCACCGGGCGGGCTGAGGCAGCCGCGGAGCGGGGTGGCCACGGCCCTGGCACGGCGGCGCCCGGGGGCGGGAGCCCAGGGGCCGGGCGGAGGAAGAGGAGGGGCGCGGGCAGCGGCGAGAGGAGCCGTCTGGAGGAGCCGCCGCGCCGAGGCGGCGACAGAGGTGAGCGAGCGGCGGGAGGAGGCCCCTGCCCGGGTGGGGCTGACACCGGCCCCGGGGCTGGGGGGTCCCCGCCGGGCGCGGAGCGGGTGCCCGGGTGCCCGTGCGGAGCCGGGTGCGTGCGCGGCGGAGGGCGGCGGGCACGGGGCGTGCGGAGCCGCGCCGGGGGACAGAGCTGAGGAAGGGCTGGGGCGCTTCCCAGCTGCTCGGGGGTTCCCCGGAGGGAGGTGGTCGCGCTGGCAGGCGGCTCCGAGCCGTGGCTGCGCGGCGGCGCCCGGGCGGGCAGGGCGCGGGGCTGGAGCCCGGCCCGGCGGAGGCGGCGGCGCGGGGTGCGCGGGGCACGGGGCGGCGGCGCGGGGTGTCACGCCGTGACCCCGGGGCTGCCGGGCGCCGCTGCCGCGAACAAAGAAGCGTGCGGGGAACAGCGCTGCCCTGCAACACAAACTCCCGAAAACGCCCGTAAGCCGGCAGGAGGAAAATGGGGTGAGGAGAGGATTCGGTGATGAAGCCTCGCTAGGAGGAATGTTTCTAGGATGGAAGGATGCATTCGGCTCTCCTCGGGAGAAAATGCAAGACTTGCTGTGGTTTTGAGGCCACTGTCATCAGCTCATTGTTTATTGTTGGGGATTTTTTTTTTTTTTTGCATGTGGGTAATCACGCCTCGTACCAACAAATATTCCTTAAAACGGCTCTCTTGATTAATTCAACAGTAATAGGAAGAATAAGGAATACGAGCCCTTGACTTTGGTCTTTGTTGTCTGCGTTTGCAGCTGACTGAATTATGACTTGCATGTAGGGTTAAAAGTGCTGTCTCCTTTATTTCAGAGCTCTAGGGGAAGATGTTGTCTCTTCTGACATCTTGCGATTCAGATACCTGAGAACAGGTTCAGTAAGAATCAAGTTCCTGAAGAAGACACTACGAATGTATTGAATTAAGAAGCTGTAAACATTTTTCCCCCCCTCTTTTGCCCTCTGTGCTGCATAAGAAACCGTAACATGAAGCACTTCTCAGACACTCTCCCAGATGTATGAAGTCTGCAAAGCTCGCTGGCCAGACTGGCTGCTTTAGTCAGTGGTACTTGCCACGTTTGTGGTGTGTATATAGTACTCTGAAGAGAAATCACTTTTTTATGAAATTCCCAGAAGGAACATTTTATTATGGACAGCTTTACTGTATGTATATCCAGAGAGATTAATGCCTAGAGTTGAAAGGCGTTTAGTATACACTACAAAGTTGGCTTCCCCTCAGCTTTTCCAGATGTATTGTCTCCCCTGTACACTGGGAACACACACAACTGCCTGAGCCACAGATGCAGCCATGGAGCTGCGTGAACTTGTGAGCCACACCACAAGTCCCGCCGAGGGCTGGTCCCAGCCGCCGCTGCAGGATGTCAGCTGAGCTGTGATTGTGCCGTGCTGATCCCAGCACAGCGCCCAGATGGAGTGACACCCGTCCTGCAGAGGAGAGGCTGCTGAGTTTTACCCTGAGGAAGGGTGGCCGCTTGCTGTCACCTCTCTCAACTTCTGCGCGCAAGATCGTCCCGTGCCGGGTGAAGGCGCGTCTCCCCGCTCCTGAGATGCTGAAGATGTGCTGCAGCTTGTGACACATCCAGGAGAAGAAGCTTTATAAAATGGCTCAAACCAGCTTGCTGCAGGGAAAGCAGTTTTACTGTAGGGAGTGGGTTTTCCACAAGCTTCAGCACTGCCTCCAGGAGAAAGCGAGCTGCGGCGGCAGTGCTGCCAGCAAACCATCTCTTGTAGGGAATCCTGGGAATAACAGCGGTGTTGTCTCTGGGAAAGGAGCTGCCTGGGGTGTGTTGTTGGTAGGAGGGCCCGGCAGTGGGAAGACAGCCCTCTGCACTGAGTTACTGTGGCCAAGCTCACCTGCAAACCTGCAACGAGGCTTACATCGCCAGGCCCTGGCCTTCCATTTCTGCAGGGCCCAGGACTCTGACACGCTCTGTGTTGGAGGCTTTATTCGAGGTTTAGTCACACAAATATGCCGCAGTGGACTGATCCAGGGATATGAGGACAAACTAAGAGATCCTGCTATTCAAAGTCTCTTGCAGCCCGGGGAATGTGAGAGGAACCCTGCTGAAGCGTTTAAAAGGTAAAAACAAATTTAAAAAAAACCCCACAACAGCCCTATTGAAAACAAACCCAAAATAAAACAAACAAGAAAAATCTGCTGTTTAGGTCTTCCTTCCAGTGAGCCTAAGATGCAGATAGTTTAAAACAGGTTTGTTTCATGGCTTGTTATCTCTGTCAGAGCGTGCAGACTTACCATGGAAAAAACTAACTTTGTCGTTATAGCTGACACAAATAAATATTTACTTTTAAAACAAAGTTTATTATTAATAGTGAGTTTATTTACATTTGTATGTTAGTACCCTTAGATGTAACTGGATGTTTTGGAAAGACTTGAAAGTAATTGACTTCAGAGTGGAAAATATCTAGTCCATGGTCTCCCTGTGCCATAAAGGTAGGCAGTTGTCCTTCACAGACCTGAAACCCACCTTACAGGACCCTTGGAAAAGCTTCCAATAACATGCTCTGTCTTAGAGGAAACTGGGCTAATGGATCTCTGGGTCTGATCCAGCACATTGGTCTTATGTTTGTCTAAAAATATGTGGTAGGAAAATGTCAATTAACTCCTTATGTTTCTTCTCACAATATGCACAGATTGTGTCAAATCTTTATTGCTGTTTCTTCTGTAAGTACTTCAGAGTGTTGATGGGATCAGAAATTGATCAGATATTGATCACCCTGCCCCTTAAGAGGTTTGTCAGCTGTCTAAGCTGAATGAAAAAGAAACAGACTTTTTTTACTAGTGTTCCCTAACAAACCATCGTCTCCTGAGTATGTCACTGATAATTCTGTTTCTGTGAGTATGAGGGTCTATGAAAGGATAAATTACATGTATATAGGTGTATATCCATAGATACACTTAGAACAATGTACAGCCTTGAGCACAGCCTGTGTCAGCATGTGTCTATTGCTCTTTATTCCTTTGGGTCACAATGAAGGAAAATTCATGAAGGGTGAGGCTTGTCTTCATCAACAGAGCTTCAGTTTCAATGTGTCACCAGCATAAAACTTCTC
The DNA here is from genome assembly GCF_015832195.1 of Motacilla alba alba. Classification (NCBI taxonomy): domain Eukaryota; kingdom Metazoa; phylum Chordata; class Aves; order Passeriformes; family Motacillidae; genus Motacilla; species Motacilla alba. The sequence goes on from NC_052019.1 coordinate 66,022,991, forward strand.
TGGAATATTGGTTAAACTGATTTTTTTTTTTTTTTGGTACTGCGTAGTGGTGTAACTTTTTGTGGTACTTGTGGGTTTATTGCCTGTTTCCAGTATAAAATTCCTCTCCTCTATTTTTTCCTTCGTTCCTACTAGGATTGTGGAGGCAAGTACTGAGGTTGGACTGTAGTGCTTGCTCTCATTGTCATGGTGGTGTAAAAGAGCCTTCTAGTTCTGATGGCTGTTATGTCCTTGCCTGCTGAATAAACAGGATGCATGTCTACATTGTTCTCAGTGTAGTGTCTTAAAACAAATAGTCTAAACCGAGGCTAGTTCTGAATTTTTTGTTTGCTGCTAAATGAATATGCAACTTCTAACAGCTATTAGGGTCCTAATTGCAGAGGTATTAAGCCTTCTTAAATTCTAATGAATAAAAACTGGGTGCAATTAAGTGTCTATAAATGGAATAGCAGACTGGCCATCTAGCTTCAGGCAGTCTTTTAAAATCATGAAAGTGGATTAATCTGGTGTGTAAGAGCCTGTTTATGTTTAAAAGTCTATTACAGGGAAATCTGACTAATTTAGTACAGGCAAGTTCTCAGTAAGAGCTGGAATCCTTCCTCTTGTGAAAGTGATTGCCTTACTGCACAGAACAGGAGCTAGGTAAATGTCTTTAGACAAAAATGCAACCTAGAAATATAAGACATACTGGTTTAGATGGATCTTTATAAACATAGGATTTAATGATGGGCTGTTTTGAGTGGGTCAATATACACGGTTCTTTGTTTTGTAGTAGAAAAATAAAATAGGCACAACATCCAGCAATAGTCTTTTCCTTCTCAAATTTTGCAGCGCTGATTGTGAACTCCTGTTCTTACCCTAAAAATACTTACGGGGTAGTACAGCAGCTTCAGTCAAGGAGATTTTTCTTTTTGCCCTTCATGTATTCCCTTGCTCCCACTTCTCCTGATCAGCTCTCAAAAGCAGCTGTGGTGGCTGGTCTTGGTTCTCGTGTTTCAGATTTAAGGAAGATGAGGTGTTGGAGACAAGGTGCTGTGCTGGGAATATAAGTTTTCAGCACTGTGGCAAGGGACCAGGAGGTGGCTGTTGACAGCAGCACCACGAGCTTGTTCTGCTGGGTGATACAATCTCTGTCCACAAACAAGAGGCACTTGGCCACCCCCTTCCCATCATCAGACACTTCAGTCATTTGTTTGATTGAGCCTTTGCTAGTGTATAAACCGTCCAAGGAAGGTTTTAACAAGATTATAATTTAGGATGTTCCGTGGTTTCTGAGACTTGCCACGGAGCAAGCACTTCGATCCTCTGCTCCGGTGTGTTCAGAGTTTATGTTAAGTGGAGGTTGTTGTGATGTGAAATGAGTTCTAGGAAGATTTACCAGTCAGATGATTGCATCTCTCATTGTGTAAAGGCACTGAAGAAGCACAAAGTGCTTGTCTCAGTGCTCCATCGATTTTATTTTAGTTTATTCAGTAGAAGAGGGGAAAGATTTTTCTTTAAAGGCACTCAAATTTTTGCTCTGCTTTTCACAGCTGCTCCAGACCCAGCCATGTATTCATGGCCTAAAATGGAAAGACTTTTCTTCATAAGTGCTAAACAAGATACCACTCTATTTTTGTGCTGATTGTCCTGGAAATACTGAGAAAGAAAAGCTTCTTAATGTCTGGTAACATGCTAGTTTATAAACAATGTAAAGTTTGTTAGCTAAAATGGTGACATGTTTTCCTGAAGGATGTCTGTTAAATAGCTTTTCAGCAGTCCTTATGGTCATAGTGATATATATGCAAGTGATGACCCTCAGAGTTAAGACATTTCTCACGCTGTTTAATGTCTCCTCTTAACAATTTCTTATGCATTTATAAGATTTAATTGCCCTAAAAATTCTTTCAGGGGCAGATCTTGAAATTTGGAAGAACCAAAAGGGCTGAATTATACAAATGTGTTTAGTGTTTTGCATTTGTTGCTGCACTGACAGCTGAAAGAACAGCTACTTACAGCACTTTTCTTATCAGGCACTCAGTGCTGGAGCAGAAAGCAGCTTAAAATGTGAGGGAGAGTGCTGAACCCTCACACTGAAATTTTCAGTGAAAGTAAAGCAGAAGGGAAGGAAAAGATGTTACGAACACCAGAAGTTAAGAAATTATGTGATAAACAAAGAATTTCATTCAGAAGGTCGATTAAGCTCTTCTTCCCTGTTGATACAGAAAAGTTAAAATCTGAATAACACAAGTTTTGTAGTGCTGTCTCTAGGGTTGTTTTGGTTTTGCTGCAGCAAGTTTATGCTTCCAGTGATTTGGTAGGAATACAGGCAGATAGCCCTTATCCAAGGCCATGAGGGCATAGAGCAACTCTGATATAAGCTGTGGATAATGCTGAAATTTGTGTAAACCAGGCTGTAGAAAGGCATTTCCCTTATGTTCCTGGTTTATGTTTTCCAGACAGAGGAGATGACATTAAACACCTTCGGACAGTAGGGAAAGGCACATAATTCCCATGTGTTGTGCTGCAGTTGGGATTACTGCTGGGAGGCAGCGCTTGCTTCATTCACAGCCCAGAGAGTGTCTGTCACTAGGAGTGTGGGCATGGTTTGCCCTGCAGAGCTGATTCTTTTTGCAGCCATTGCTCTTGAGTTTGAAAGATACCCAAGACCAAAGCTCCTGGGAAATAGAATTTAGAGGTGGAAGGTCTTAAATAACATCATGTTTTTAAACTCCTAGCAAACTCACCCTCAGTGCTTGTTGGTCTGGTACAAACTTCAACCAAACTTTGAATTTTGCTTGGGTGTGTTGCTGCAATTAATAAATCACCAAAAATGGTAAATTTCCACATCTCCAGCAGGTTGGTGCAGGTGGAGCTCTTTGTTCTCACTCACAGGTGAAGTTTCTTTCCACCTTCTGGGTGTCTTTTCAGGGAACTTCAAATCTTGTGAGACTTTTCACATCCTTATTTCTCACATACTGAACTTGGGTCAATGGTGTCTAAGTGGTTTTTTGCTCATGAGGTATCCTAACATTTTATTACTTAAGTATTTCTCATACAACTACTTTAATGTAAGAGGGTCTAACTGGAAAGGAATGGAAAACAGGGAGAAGAATGAAGCTGTAAATTCAGATTTCTGCTTACTGCATTGCTAAATTTGCATTCCCATGCAAGTAGATGTCCCTGATCAGTAGAGACCCAAAAAAACCCAGACATTTAAAAAAAATAAAGCCACAAAAACAAACCAGAAAGAGCTACTGAACAAATCTATTACTCTTTTAGAGCTTCATAGTTGTTTTCTCAAGCTGATGTTACATCCTCTTTACCAAAAGTGAATATAGGGAAGCTGTACCCCAGAGCTTAAGTATATATATATTTTTTTTTTTTTCAGAAAGGACACCAGATTTTATGCATGCTGGTGCTAAATTTAGTGCAATGGTTCCTTTTGCAGATTCCCAGACTATCAGAGTTTTTCTTCTGTTTCTAATTCCTCATCTCTTCGTGCACACCAGATTTGCCTTGTGATTTAACGTGACCAATAATGTTAAGTGATGTAAAAGGCCAAACAGTTTTATAGTTCTCTAGAATATGCAAATACCTGTAGACTTGAGTGTAAGAGGTGTGAGAGGTCATGTAAGGTTCTCTGCTGACTGCAAGTTTGAAGCAGGGCTTTATGTTGATTAAATTTGAAAGCCTTGTAAGAGTTGCGTGAGTCACTGCCTTGGACAGCGTTAAAGTGCAGCAGGGCTTGTGCCAATTGCTGTTATCTATGTAAAGTTCCTTCTGCCTGCTTGGAGAACTCCAAAGGGTTGAGCCCCTGGTGTTTTGTCTTTGGCAATGTAATGGAAACCTCATAAAGGGCAGAATTCAGAGGAAAAACCTCTGCGTGTCAGCCAGAGCTAACAAGCATTTCCTTCCAGCTCTTCACCTGTATTGCCTTTCCATGTTACTAAGTTATTTATCTTTTCCTTCCCTCAAGAGTTGAGTATCATCAGAAAGTTGCAAATTGTAGGTGATAGTTTTTACTCCTATCTAAGTGAGATGGGGTAACAAGTTTCATTCCAAGTTCTGGATTCTTTGTCTGACAATGTAGAAAAACAGTGGTTTGTTCAGCAAACCTTCTGTGGCCTTTGTCCAGGGACTTTCAATCTGCAGTACTGAAATGCATTTTTCCTGCTTAGATGAAGGAAAAGATTCAGACATTGAGTTGTAAACAAGGACAGATGAAGTGTGAAGAAGCTGTTCATTTTTAGAACTCTTTGTACCATCTTTGAAGTCAGTAATATAATTAAAATTATAATGGATTGTGTAGGCTTTATTGAGCAATTAAGTAGTGCTAGCTTTTTGCTGGTTTGGAGTAGCCTATTCTTAATTGCAAAAATCTGAGTGCATTTTGGAGTAAATTTGAGATGAATTAGGAGTATCCTGACTTTAATAGGTTTTGATATTGCACCCTACAAACTTGGGAGTTTTCCTTGCTAGTGAATTAACCACGCTATGTGCTTCTACTGCAGTTTGCAGCACCCAAGTTCCAAGACTGCTGTGAAAAAGTGAGAGGCAGCACATTGGAGACAGTTAAAGATACCTGAGCTTGGGCTACTGAAAACTCAAAAGCTGCTGGGATTTCTATCAATTTACTCTAGAGGACATTAGTAATTCCGTATTAATCTTTCACAGGTGATAAATGACTCAGTTTTTCTCACCCAGGTCTCAGACTGGGAGTGATCTACTTCTTTTTCTCTGATCTGCTTCCTTCTGGAAAGGGCTGCTACAGAGCCTTTCCCTCTGCTTCCAGAACTTCAGTACAATCTTGGGAGCTGTAGCTTTCCAGTGGTTGCAGCAAGAAGGGTTGCAAGAAGTGTATAGATTTTGTTAGACTCTCTTAATTTTGTAGAGCTGTAAATGGTAGAAACAAAGGCAAGGACTAACTGTATCCTGTGTCATGCAAAGAAGGATCTGAGTACATAATAAATTAATTTACAAGATTGTTTAAAGAAGTAAATTAAACCTCCAGTGTGTTTGTTTTACATTCACCACATGTAAAGTTCAAATGTGCAATTGACAGTTGAGAAGGTTGGAAGGGGAGCTCAGAAAAATCAAGTCCAGCATCTCCTTCACCAGCCAGAAAAAAAACTGAAGATGCTGGCTTCATCTGCTCTTATGCTTCACAGTTCTTCTAGAAAAAAAATCCATATGTTACCCTGAGTTGGTTTCTTCTTGCTATAATCCAAGTTTTTTACTACTTAGGGTGTTCTCCAGAAACATGGAGAATAAAGTCTTTCTTTCCTTTTTGGGACAGCCTTTTACATCTTTAAATACAGCTTTTTTCTCTTTCATCTCAGCCAGAAATTCAATAATTCATTTTGTTAGTGTGTCCTCAGAGGTCACACCTAAGAATGTGGCATTAAAAAATCCCTTACCTAAATAAAAGGGTTCCGTTTCTAAAGGGAATTTTTCTTACCAATGTTTTAGATGTGTAAATAGGCAGCATTCTACTTTGGTACTTTCCCAGGTTTTTGTCCATTCCTGCATCTTTCACTTATGCTTGACTAGAATCCTGAAGCTACTTGGACCTTAGCCCAGAAGAGCTTGATCTGGTAGAAGATTGAATTCTCCTTTTAATAGGAGTTTTCAGTTAGAAACTATCTCATTACAGTTAAAATCCAGTGGTGTTGTTTATCTGTGATTTATTTAACACTCAACAATGATGGAGGCAAGATACCAACTAAAAATCATACCAACTTACGGGTGAGGTGAGAAACTGTTTCTGTAAGATCATGCCATGAGAGGGTTAAAAAGAATCTACCAGCTCAGCCTGTATTTCCAGTGGAGTTGCAGAAGGTAAATTTGCTTTTGTGAGAGCATCTTGACTCTGCTGGAACTTCTGAGTATTTATGTGTAACTGGGACTTTAGGCTTTTAACTGGTGCTGGGTTTCATAGGAAGCTCTGTGTTCTGGTGTTCTCCAGACCATTAGAACCGTTGAGCATTGCCTGAAGCTTAAGTACTTTGTGGCATGTTTCTCTTTAGGCTTTTCCCTTAAATCTGCGGAGTTAACGGGTCACATAGCAGCAGTCAGTGTTTCTGCGAGAGCAAGCTGTATGTTCCTCTTTCATTGTATGGAAGCACGGCCTACAGACTGAACATAATACCGTTTAAGGTTTTAACCTTTTCAGATTAAATTACCATAAGAAAGTTTCCCCGAGGCATTTTAATAATGACAACTTACATAGACCTTTTTGTCTTCTACTTCTATAGGCATTAACATTTTGGCTTTAATCAATGTGGCTCAGACTTAAACCTTACAGGTTTTCCTATAAGCTGTTTAGTTAGATGGACCTTCATAGCAATTCTTCCTTGTTAATTATTTCCCTTCCCTTCAGTTTTCTGTGCACATGTTCATAGCTTGTGTAAGGGTTTATGTTTCCTTTCCTGTCTTCTTTTTCAATGAAAAAATGAAAAGGATTTGGTGGATTGTGAAGTAGAAAGGATGTAGTGTGTCTTATATACTGGGAGAAGATAGATTGAAATACTGCCTCCTGAGAGCCATTACTTGAAGAGGTTTCAGTTTCTTGTGTGTGATGATGTGTACAATACACTGGGAATGGTGAGAAATCTTCTGTCTTTGTCCAGGAGCAGGAACGTTTTCAATAGTTAATGTCTTTACATTTTGTGATTGAAGAATAACTGCTGAAAAATAAATAATCAGGCCAAAAAGGCAAGAAAGTAATTACATTGTCCCAAGGGTTGAGTTGTACAGAGGTGTTCAAAGGTATTCAGAGGAGGTGCCAGAAAGAATGGAGGTGGGTAGGTTCCTGGTCTGCTTGTTGACATCAAAATGTGAGAAGATAGCATGAAAAAAGAACTGAAAATGAGATAATGAAAAGAAGGCAACGGGGGAAATGTATACAATGAAGAAATAAAAGGGGCAAAAGAATTGCTGTCAAATTCCTCTCTCTGTCACGTTTGCAGATACCTTCACACCGAGTGAGGACCATGCAGGCAGGTAGAAGGTCATCAGACTTTTGGGCTCAGTTGTGGATGCTGCTGTTTAAATTGATGGGAGTGGGAGGAAGGATGGAATAAAGGATCATATGTGAGTGGACTCTGAGTCCACAGACCACCAGCAGTGTCTTTTCCTTGGGTTTTTTTCTTTGTCATGTCCTAATGAGAGCTGGTAGTGCTTATGTGGAGAGGGGAGGTGGGCACCTGGCTGTGCATAAGATGCAAGTTGTGTGCTACAGATCTGTGATATCTTAGAACATGAGAGAAGGAAGGGGCTCTGGCAGCACCTTAGTTAAGGTTATTTGCAGCATCATGGAGTTGTCCTGGAAGAAAGAGAGCGCTGTTCAGAAGTTTTAGGTCGGTTAAGGAAAATACCAGCAGTGTAGAGATGACAGTAACAGGCAGGTAGGAATGAACCTCAGGAGGAAAAACTGTTCAGAATGGAATTACAGCATGATCTCCATCTTAGAGCAGTTAATTAACAAGTCTTGGTTTAACTACATCATTTCTTCTGCAGCAATAGTGAGCATGAAACACTAAGCTTTTTCTGCACTTTCCTGGAGTAAAGTTCAGCAGGACATTAGAAAAAAAGTTCAGTTTGTAGATAAAGGGAAGCTGATTCATGATAAGAGAAATAGTGTCTTAAAGGATTTTGGATTACCTTAAATGATCAAAGTCAAACAGATGGAAACTTCAGCCATCAACAGCACAACACCAAATCATTCTGTGTTTCTATATTTCTTTTTGTTAATACCGTCTTTAATTTTATATTGTGGTTTTCATCCACAGTAAACAGTTTGTGTATGAGTAATTGGACGGGAGGAAGAGGAAGTTGTAGTTTCTATCACTTGTTGTATTGTAGCTAAGGTTAATAAATATGAGGCTACAAAAGCAGTTCCAAAGCTAAATGCATCAGTGCAGTAAGATTACAGAATCAGGGTTACACAGTGCTAACCTAACAGTGTTTCTTGAGAGTAAATTATGGTGACAATACAGAAAGCGTCAATTGGAGCTTTACAGGCAAAACAGAAAAACTGTCTGCTTGGGGCTGGGCATGGAAAAACCCAAACCACAAGGTAACTGATAAGTGATGCATGAGGAACATATGCTGTGAATTGTGCTTTGGGGAGTATGGGAGAATAATTTTGAATGGGACACATGAAAGTTGCTCCATCTGTTGCCTCTTCAATTAAGTGCAATAAACATTAGGATAGTCCGTTTTAGTAAGATGGAAAATAAGATGGATAAAGATATGTGGTAACAAACAGAGTAGGAGAGGTGTCTTAAGCGTGCTTGACTTGGAAGGTAAATTCTCAACAGCTTTTCATCTGGTATTTGTGCAGAGGATTTTCTCAAAATGAGGTTGAACAGTATAATCCTGCAATGAGTTCAGCAGTGGAAGTGTGGGGTGCTTTGTGATGGTGTGTAAGACATGAGGCAGGCAGGTGTGGAGCAGCTTGATTAGGGAATGATCAAGATTTTAAGATGTCCTGTTGTTTAGCCTGTTTCTTCCAGGCTGGCAGTTCAAGAGCCCCCTGTTTTAAAGGAGCAGCTTAGTGCTGAAACAGCCACTGCAGCTCCTCTTCTTCCTGCTTCCCAATCTACTACGTTGGGTTTTTTCCCTTGAGAATGCATAGGACAAATCTAATTAATTTGGGGGTTGTCAGACTGAGCTGCAGTAATGATGGTGGCTCTTTTATTGTGTGTATTAATCTACTGTATTCTCTTTTATGGTCATGGAATAATAGAACATAGTAAACAAGCATATAGCCTGATAAGAGACACACAATTGAATTTATTCAGTGCAGTTTTCTGCCTGCCTCATCTGGGAGTTTTTAGGTTTCTTTTTGTGCTTAGCATTTCTCTCATGCCAGCAAATACAATCATTTACCTGGAAAGAAATATCTGTTCCTTCAGTTGTGTTTATGCACTGCATAAATAGAAACAGAAAAAAGAAAGGGATTTTTGTCTATCTCCAAAATGTAGAATAATACCTGCAAATTCAAATGCCTGTAAAGCTACAAGAATTTCAACTCCATTGTGTACTAATGTGTTCAAATAACACAGCTTATAGAAGTTACATTTTTAACAAAGAAATACTAGTTTTGCTACAACTAGGGAATCGGGTAGTTAATAAGGAAAGCTGAGAAGACTGAATGTATGTGTGTGTATATGTATTTCACTTGCTGTACCTTTGATTCATAAATGATTTAAAGCTAACTTGTAATTTTGATATATTCTGTTGCATATATAAACTCGTTCATTTTCTTATTGTGGTGTGCCACTCTTACATGTTGCATTTCAACCACAGGCTTTTGAATATTTGCAAAGTAAGTTCTTATCCTAACTTTACGTGTATGCAAAATAAGGCGAAGTATAGGCAATTCTCTCATTTCTACTAATGATAGTTTTCAGTGAGTCTGATTTGATACTTTCATCTCGTGCATTTGATCTAAAGTGTACGTTCTTTGACACTTCCTACGTTTTTTTTAAAAAAAGAGATGGATTTGCAGGAAGAAAGGCCATTGAGAACTTAACTGATGCTTAATAGAAAGAAAAACATTGATTTTTGACCCTAAGTAAAGAGCTTTAAAGCAAAACCTGGTGGATGACAAATTCCAGGAATAAATCTAAATAACAGCAATTTAGACAACTGCTCAAAAACTGGGATGGAGGAGGAGGGAAAATAGGCTTAGTCATGTAGGTCATGGGACAGACAAGAAGATAAGTCAGGGAGTAATCAAATGCCTTGGCTGTCTTCATACTAATGGAAAAAAGGTAAGGGGTGAACAAGCAGAACTGGAAATTTTAGTGTACAGTCAAGATTGAGTTCAGTGCTCTAAAAGATCTGTCAGGATAACTTGTATAACAGGTATGTGTTTAAAAAAAGTAGCTTGTTTTGTACATAATATGCTTGCTTGTAGTTCTAGACTAAAGTAAAGAAATTAAAGCCACTGAAAAATCTGAATAAAATACACATATCACATGTGGTGAAAGCCCTACATGTGGGATTTCTGTTTGAAGGTTTGTTGGAAGCCTAATCTTCCATGGACTGTAAATCAAACTACCTATCAGACCACCTTGGGTGTCTAAGAGTTCACCTGCTTTGTCCAGATAGGCTTTGTGGTAAGTCAGGGAGATTCCTTCACCTCAAAACCATGTCTTTTGTAAAATTACAGGTGCTTTACCCTACCAAAGCAGCAAGCTCAAGTAAGCTAAGCTGCTTTAAGATAACAAGTGGTGTCATCCATGGCACAGAATTTGGATGATAATGTCTGTCTCTGGTATAGTTAAAAATTTGAATAACAAATAGGAGATAAACATCAGCTGGGAAGGCATGATGTTTGCAGGAGTCTGCAAGTGACCATGCTTCTGATGTCAAAGAGGAGAGAATAGTTAGTGGGGAGACATAAATTATCTTCAGTTAGATTGGAAAAAATCAGCTGAGGGAGTGAAATCTTTGGGATATAGTGCCTATTAATCTTAAATGTATGTTTTGGGTTAATGGCTGGACTTAAAGGTCTTTTCATAGAATCATAAATGATTCTATGATTCTTTGCTTAGAGGGGGAGGAGGAAGTAAGGCAAACTAAAAAGGATGGAGATGTTCACCATCTCAAAGGATTTGTGAGTAAGATCTGATGAAGACAAGTATAATGAAGGAAAGGAACTGGCTGGGAAGAGCACTGAGGTCTCAAAGCACTGTATTAAATGTCTGGTTCAGTGAAACTGAGCTTGTCACTCATTCACGTGTTAAACTCCAGCAGGAACGTGGCAGGAAGAAAATAGAGCAGCCACTAAATGGGAAAGTGAAAGAGTAATGTAAAAATAAGAGCGAGACTGCGAGTTCAAGGTGTGTTGATCGTGTTTCCTGTGAGGTATGCTTTACAAGAAGTAACTCCATATAAATGTTAGCAGAAAAAAGGCAATATCCACCAAGTGCTGATCTGCTATTCTTTGGGGAGAAAAAACAGACAGCAGTAGGAGAGCTAAAATTTCAGTGCTCCTGTATATTGCCCTTTCTTATAAACAGTAATTTTGCAGTCAGCTAACATAATTAAAAGTAGCAAGAAATAGGTAAGATCAAAGAAAAACATAGCCCAGGCCAAAAACCTCAAACAGATATCCAGCATGGAATAGGTGGGATGTTCTCAAACTGTTAATGATTGTCTGCAGAGGAGAGGTTATCTTTATCAGGATTGCTGAAAATTCAGAGTTAAAAGAAAAATGTGTGTATTTAGTGCCTTGATTTAAGAAGGATATAAAAGGTGTGGGAAATTAGAAGTGTGTCAGTCGAGATGAAAAATGCCAGAAGAAATAATCAGACAAACTATTTGCAGACAGCTGGGAGATAACAAAGAGGTGAAAAACAACTAACATGGTATGGAATGGTTTGGGTTTGATAAATTTAATCTAATGTCTGTTTGGAAGAGTCACAGGACTTGTGGATAAGAGATAACCATAAATGCCATCTTGTCTGCAGGAAGGCTTTACTTGCATGAGACTGGTGCAAACAGGCCATGTGCAAGGTAGAACTATATTTGACTACATGGAATAAGAGATTAGTAACTGTACTTAATTATCAGTACTCCACTTTCAAACTGACACAGCACATCAAGTTGGTTTCATACCAACTTTTCCCTGTGTGGTTTTTTTTTTTTTTTTTTTTTTTTTTTTGTTTTTGTTTTTTGTTTTTTTTTCTTTTCAATCTGTTTCCTAATTCTGTCAGGTGACTGAAGAGAAATGGTTATAAATTTTGGGTACTACTGGCTTCCTTGTAATGACCCTAGTGTTATCTGTGGGGCAGAAGTTATGGGGCAGGAAGTACAAGGTTTGAATTGCAGGAAAGCAGGTAAAGGTTAGACACAGGTAGAGAAGGAGAAAACTTCCCAGTTTCAAGAATATTGAAGCACTGGGATGGATTGCTTAGGGAGACAGTATTGATTTGGGGAAATCTTCAGGGATGCCTAGGCTTATATCTCAGGGGTGGCAGATGTAAAGCTGATCCTGCTGAGGGTGTGGAAGTGGACTAGGTGACCTCTCAGTCACTATAAAACAGAACTGTGAGAGTTTGTTTTGAATACATTGCTTTTTTCATCTATTACATGTTTGGGGAAAATATTTTCATTGTCTTGTGTGCTGTTCCCTCTTTGCCTTTGGGGACACAGATTTTTGTATGTCAGACTCGGCGTAATTTAGAATATATTTTATATGTCAGGACATATGGCAAGTATATTCCATTTAAAATACAGTCAGCCTGCTCCTGGTAGCAGTTGGGAATGATTTTCAGCCACAGTTGTCTGCCCTTTATAATAGCCAAGTTGTTTGCAAACTGTTCCGGGCAGGCCACTATTACACCAAAATATTTGCTCTTAAGGCTTCTATTTTCCAAGGTTTCAGGTAAATCCACGAGTAGATCTGCTGGCTGTGCTTTGTAGCCAAAAATCACCTCTGTATTTGTGTGAGGCGGTAGGAGGGCTCTAATCAATACCCAGGGTCCAGCATGGCCTGTTTCTGTGGGACCAGTGACGCTGGTTCCACCATCAACTCTGCTTTTGTCTGGCCTGATGCCCTAGAGCTGGCTTTTGTGCTCTCCTGCTGGGGCTGCAAGTCTGCCTTACAATTGCAGATAAAATCCAGGTTGCTACAAGACATTGCAAAATCAGGTATTGAGTTGCACAAGACTTGCCTGCTGTTTCTAATTCACCACTTCTGAAAAGGCCAGACCCTCGATTTACATCTGTGTACTTCACCTAGAGCTTTCCCAATAGGTGATTCTCTGGGTGGGTTTTGTTTTGTTTGTTTTTTTTTTCTTTTCTGTTTCTGCCCCTTCCTTTGTAGAATTAACCATGGTTGGGTAAAATTGTTAGAGCCAGTTTGTCTTCCTGTGCAGCCTGCAAATAAATAATTTACTAGAAACAATAATCTGTATTACACTGTAGCCCAGGAGTGTGCCTTAATTCCAGTATTACTTAGTCAGAAAGTGATAATCAGCTGCACTTAATCTTGCTGAGAAAGTACAGAACAAGTACCTCGATAACCAGATCAGATCTGTCAGTGTGTACACAGGTGTGCACACATCCAACTGGGTCGCTTCACTTTTGCCTTATGGGTTCTATTTTGCGGCTTTTTAAAGTGTGGAATTGTTCTGTGCTTCACAGCCCTCGTATTTCATAAATATTCCCAGTTAGTTAAGGGTCCCGTGTGTCTGTTTTTCTGGATGTTATTACCAGTATGAGCAGCTGGGCAATTAGTAAGAAGGAAAGGCCTGTATTCCACATGTATATAGCGCCAAGAATTGGTGATATACAGAAAGCAGCTATTGATTTGATCATTAATTTCCCTTTTAACCATTAGCCAGAATGCATTATAAGGCAGGTAAATAAAGTGTTTACTGTAAGTCATCCATAAGATGTAAATGCCTTGTCACAGGACGAAATAAAACTCACTCTTCTACAAACAGTGCTACAAGCAATTTGTAAAGATGCTCTGGTTTTTCTTTCTGTGTGAATACAGCTGCTAAAAGTACTTGCAGGAGGGTAATATTTCATCAGCTGAACAGCAGGAATTGTCAATTTTATTAGAAGTTAAATTCACCTTTTCTTTTTTTTATTGCGACCTGTGCCCCAAATGCAGTTTGGGAAACAAAAGAGAAAAATGCAGCTATTGGTGTAAGTCTGTCTTTGCTCAAGCTTCTAACAGTCTTTAACAGCTTTATCTTCACTGGCTCCATGCTTTTAAATGCAAATTGAGAACTGGGGGTGGTGGGGACAGACAGCTTTAATGGATTATGCTCCCTGCTAACCAACCCCTGGATTATTACAATATACAAATGGCCATGTGTCTGTAAGCATAGGAGAAGTGAGATCTGGTGTTTGCTGTCACTTGTGAGAATTTTTCAAGTAGGGATGATTACAAAATACTTGGGAGTTTAGCATTTCGTCTTCTATTTTTGGGCATTTAGAAGCTCCTAGGTTTACTCCATGAGCAGTGGAAGTAGTGAAAACCCTATTGTTTAGATTTGTGCCCTTGGGTACCTCTGTCCTTAGGTGTCCTGCAATGGCCTGAGCTCCCCTCTGTAGTGTCTGTACAACATAATTCCTTCCCCTTTCCCTGGCATGCAGCTCCTCCAGCTCTTAACTGCCCTACAGAGCCTTCTCCTTGCCTGCGTGTTCCCCAGCAGAGCTTCTGCTGCATCTCATTTAGCAGCAGCAGCATCAGGTTTCCCCTTAGTGGTTAAGGATTTTTGCTATGTCTCAGCGTGTGTTTTTTAGGCAAAAATCCCGCTGCTTCTTATGTTGCTGGCAAAAAATTACTCCAACATTATGTAAATATAGTTGGCTTATTTACAGTCTCACTGTGCACTTTATTTCCAATTTTTGCCAATACAACATAAATGGAAGTAAATTTCTTAAAAATCACATTGTGAAGGGCTGTGATATATCATGTTGTAAACCACTTACAAGAAAGAAGATGCTTGTTAGCTTTTCTAAAGATTGAGATGAGTGCTTGGAGAATTATTTTGTTATACAACAGGCATTGTTAAACTCTTTATATATAAATACATAATCGCAAAGACATCGATCCAATATCTATAGAGGCTTATTCCTGATCAATATGCAGGGTTTAGGAATATGACAAATAGCTGGTGAATTTCCTCAAGGAATCTGGTGTAGAAATGTGGGAAGAAGCAGGAGGACGCTGTGTGTGGACTAATGATGTTGTCTGCTTCTTTATGAATTTTCTTTACAAAGAACAGTTCGTAAATTCCTGATGCAGACCTCTGGGATGGTGCTTCTCCAGAATCCAAGCGGGAAATACTGAGGTATAATCTCTTGGGAGGTGCCTCAAAAAGCAGTTTGTTAAAGCATTGTTACACTGTTTAGAAAAAGAAAGGTAAGGGCTCAGTAGTAGTAGTACAGCAGATTTCCAAGTATGTAATTTCCATCACAAAATTTGAAGCGTGTCATGCTTTGCTAAAAGTAGCAGCACTTGGAGTCTGACAAATCAGGGGTAGTGGTTGTGTTTTTCTTTGGGATGGTTTTTTTTTTTTTTTTTTTGGCCCTGTGGCTTCTGGCCTGCTTAGGAGATGATTTTTATACACTTGTTCTGTGTGTGTGTGTCAGTAGAGAATGCTGGCAGCTGGGCAGAGAAACAAGAGCCCTTCTAGGATGCTACGCTCCCGATTGAAGTGGGACAAGCTGAATTTTTTATACACCAGAGACAGTCAAATATGAGGAACACATCATGATTTCTTTTGCCCCTAGAGCCACTCATTAACTGCTATTTGGCAATGTGTTTGCTTTATTCTTTTTTCCTCTTTTTTTAACTAAGCATGTGCACTCCTCTGTGACTCTTTTCAGCTTTTGTGGACAGCGCTGCTGTCTTTCTGCTCTGTTCAGGTTGTGTCTTTGTGTTTTTGTGGATCCAATCAAAATCTCAAGGCCAGCCATAAGCAGAACTTCAGCATAGCTTGTATATATATTCCTTTCATGTGTGGAAAATCATGTTTGCATGGGTTCAGTCAACTCAGTAGCAATCCTGAAGAGTTTTATGGGATGGCTCATTGTTCTGAGGAATTCTTGTTTGCTGCAGAGCATGTAAAACATCTTTGCTCTGCATAAGTAATTCATTAGATTGCCATTAAAATGTATTTCATCTTTTGAAATACCTAATTGTGCTGTTTTCTCTCTTCAGATTTTGTATTTTTAAAAATATCCAGGTTAACTTGGAGCTTTTTTAATGATCACCACTTTTACATCTACATTAAATATAAAAGTTGTAAAGATAAAGCTGTTTCCCTTTCAGAAGGTAAAGCAAATCAACTTTCAGTCTTTGAGAGGCACTCTGCAATTAAGCAATCTGTTACAACAATCTGTAGATGAATCACCCTTGAGGGAAGTGCTTTAAAGACCTTGTTAATTCCGTGTTGATTTATGTTATTTTCCTGTGTAATCAAGAAATGCTAGGGGAGTGGAATTACTAAGTCATGTTATGGAGGCAAACACACACTCATAGGATGGTGTAGAAAAGACCTTTGAGATCACTGACCCAGTACTGCCCAGTCCACCACTAAACCATGTCTTGGGAGAAGAGACTGACTTAGGGAGGGTCCACACGGTGCCTCTGTCCAGATCAGCGATAAAGACACAAAACAGAACCGTCCCCAAAACTGAGCCCAGGCAATACCACTTGTGACCTGCCCCCAGCTGGGTTTAACTCCCTTCCACACCTCTCTTTGGATTCCACCATCCTGCCAGTTTGTCCAGGAGGGTGATGCTGACCAAGGCTTTGCTGAAGTCTGGGTAAGCAACATCCACAGCCTTGCCCTCATCCCCTAAGCAGGTCACCCTGTCCTAGAAGGGGATCAGGTTGGTCAGGCAGGACCTGCCTTGCCTAACCCCGTGCTGTCTGGGGCTGATCCCTGGCTGTCACATAATGGGACTTCTGGCACATTAGCACAGCACTTCCCGAAAGGTTTCGCTGTTATGTTCCTTGGCATCCGCTCTGAACTCGTGATGTAAAGTGTCTCGCAAGAACAGAATTTTATCAAATGGTTTCAAAGGGCACTTAAAGAGAAAGCCTGATCAATATCTTGTTAATGCCACACTTTTATTAATATTGCTCTAAGCTGGGAGAAGTCATTGTGCCTCATTTCTTATGTGCATATATTTTTCTTAGTGGAATTTAAATTATGTTAAGATTCAGAAGTGCAAGTTTTGTGAAGTGGAAAGAAGCGCAGCACAGGGAGACAAGGGGATGTGGAATAGCATTTTGTGGAGCAGCTTCAATATGCTAAGACTCATCTGCCCGGGAAAAAAATAGCTCAGAGAGGCTGTGGTACAAATGGCATAGATAGTGGGAATATGACGTTACTGCTCACTGTGCCTTCCAGTCAGAAGTTGAAGGATATCAAATCGAACAAGGACATTTTGGTTTTTAAACTACAAAAGGAAGGGTTATTTCATGCAGTGTGCAGCCAAGCTGCAGACAGCCTTGCTGTTGTGAATGCCAGAGCCTTAAACCAGTTCATACAAGACTTGGACAGACCTGTGGAAGTGTGGTCAGTTAAGGGATGTTAAATGCAAAGACTGAATCTCAGAAAGTCCCTGGAAGCAGTGGTGGCTGAGAATAATGGTAAAATTTGGTCTTCTAGTGCTTGCCCAGTGCTTACATTATTCCTTAGACATCTGCTTCCAGCCCTGTTTGGAGGCAGAGTGATTTGGGAATCTTTCCCAGACAAGACTGTGTGCTATTCTTGCTGGTGTTCCAACAGGTAAAAACTGACACAAGAATTTTTCTAGATGCTCCTGAGGTATTTCGTAGGCATTTTGTTAGGGTCACATGTATTTTAAGTGAGATTTTTAATTTAAGATAACCATTACCATTTCTTCATATCTCATAGTAACATTCATTCTCAAAAAGTAATTTCACACAGAGAACTATGTGAGAAGAAAATTAGTTTTGATAGGGAAAGAAATGTTGCAGGAAAAATGCCTTGACACAAATAGCTGAGGGGGCAAGGCAGCATTTTGGTGGGGGAAGGGGTGGAAAATGTGGTCATTTCCAACTGCCTCCTTTCATTGTGGGATTGGCTTGGGAAAGTAATTTTAACCTCATGGCTACTTTAATTTCCTGTTCTGTAAATTGGTAGCTGCTTAACTTCCCAGCCTAGTGGGCAGTGATTTCAGTTGCACATTAGGCATCCTCTGAAGGAGTACCTAGCTGGGGAATTACCAGAGTTCCAGAAGCCTTGTGCTTCTGAAAAAAAGGAGGGAAGGCCATGTTTTAAAATCCATGTAATAATGAGTATTTTTAGATCACAAGTATTCTGTACTTCCTTTTTATACCTCTGAGGAAATTTCCCCCCTAGTCTGTTCTGCTAGATTCTGCTGTTACTGTCAGACGTGAAAAGTGCACCACTGTTTCCATTTTGCTTTTTTTCTCTGTCCGAAAACCAGAATATAGCAAACCTCCCCCTAACAAGGCTCATGAATAATTTCTGAAGTGGGTTAAATTCTTGCATTAACAGGCAGGATTTTCCTGTATTCCCACTTGAATGCTTGGTAGGTGATAATGTGTTGACCAAAGTCTTCTGAAGGTAAATTTGTTCAGTGAAATAAATGAAAAAAGGTTATTATGGTCTTGAGTAAAACAAAAAATACTTATGATGGGCATGCCTTCTGGACATGTGCAAACAGCAAATTTACAAGAGAGTAAACTGTCGGATGTGTATTTTTCTCACCTCGTTTCATTTTCCAAATCCTTGTACTATAAAGTCAAAGTTTACTTGCCAAGTGTATTTAAAGATAATTTAGTCAGTGAAACTTACAGGCCTAAATCACTATGAAGTTTCCCAAAAAAATAGTGGTGTAGTGTGGAAATACTGAATAGATGCATGATGGTTATGTCGTGCTATTTAAAGATACATGTAAATGCAGTTAGGTATATTTTTAAGAACCACCTGCTAAAGAGAGCAGCAGTAGATGCAAATTTGAAATTTTTAGCCACACAATCAGATGTGTTGTTAGAGCTGCATCCCAAGGATGCAGATGATCCTTTCCCAGTAACAGGAGCTTGGCAACTTCAATATAAATAAAAGCTAATACATCAAAGTCACTACCGAATGCCTCAGTCTGCTACTAATTTGCATTTTATTTGTGAAGGTATGGCAGAAATTCTGTTCTTTGTAATAGTGTTATTCATTCTGACTTGAACTCTTTGAGCTTTGATATTTCATGTGTCTTTCAGATTTTTGTTTCATGACCAGCTATTGTTCACAATTAGTTTCTGATAAGCAGTAGCAGCAGCTTTGGCAGAGACAACAGTAGTGAAGTTCTTAAGCTTTAGGCCAAGTAGCTTCTTAGTGAAGCAATGTTTTTCCAAGTCTTCTAATTAGCCTTGAACACTATTATATAATTTTAAAGTATTGTTATAAATTAGAAGTTCATGAAAAAGTAATGGGGCCTAAGCAAGAACTACATCACTACCTGTTTAAAGTATTCTAGTTTAGTCTACCTCAATATTTTCCATGGTAACTATTTTTAAAAAGTAACTTTGCATTTTAAGTTGAGCATAGCTTAGTCCTGGATGCCTGTGGCAGTCAATGTATTGTTAAATGCATTTCAAACACCGATTTTGTGCTGTGTTCCTTCCAGGTGCATTCTGCTGCCTCTCCTGGGAATGAAGCCCCCTCAGCAGAGCCTCTTCATGCTGGTGGACTCGGTGGACGAGGGCTGTAACATTTCTGAGGGTGAACAGACTTCCACCAGTTTGTCTGGGACAATAGCAGAGATTTTAGCCAGCCACTTTGAGTTCTTCCCTCCCTGGCTGCTCCTCCTGTGTTCTGCCCGCAAGCAGAGTAAAGCTGTTACAAAAATGTTTACAGGTGAGCACAGAGCACAGGAATTGTTTGGGACCTGTACCTAGGATGTTGTGTTTACCACGCCCTGGGGGTGGTGGGAATCACTGCTGCATGCTTAGTTCTAAAAAATGACAGTAGCAAAAATAGGAATTCTAAAAAACACACATCCCTGTTTCCCAAGGACTATGGAAAGCTTAAATCAGCCATGCATTTTAGTGTTAAATTTTACGTTTGCAAAGCATCCATGTTCTCTTCAATGTCTTGAATTTTCCTCTTGCTTTGCTCATTTTAGAAAGCTTCAAACAGCATAGGTGATGTTTTAGTGCAGAAGTATTTCAGCTGCATACACCCATTCCTTACAACCTCAGAAGGTTTTCCTTTCATCTGCCATTAAAATCTCTCTCCACGTTTGCAGAGAGTGGGTAATAATCTCTGAAAGTGAAATTGGAGAGAGGAACAATGTAGATGTGGATTCTTGGACTGTGCTTTTGGCAAAGGTTGCACAATAAAAAAAAATTTTTACAGCTTCTTCATCCAGGCTTTACTGTGTCATGAGAACATTTCTTCACTGTAATGACATTGTTACTGGAAGTTCTCTGAAATTTAATAAAAGGCAATATCTGGACTGGATTCCAGGCCTGTGTATAAAGCCTGTGTGTATTAAGGACACAATTAGGACAAAAAATGTGATTATAGAACTTAGACCCATAGGCTTGCTCGTTTCCACAGTGGCAGAAGGTCAGTGGGATAATTGCACTTTGGAATGAAGTACTGTATTAATCAGAGGCAGACATGAAGACTGGCATTTGGGAGTATGTGACAACTAAAAGAAACTTTGGGGTGGCTTCACAGGGCTCCTTCAGGCATTCATATGTGAATAGTTTTGTCAGAGTTTGGCTGATGAGATGTGTTGTTATTGCCAAAAAAACAGACAAGACTTTCTCACAACAGTCCTATTTCCTTTCCACTGAATCTTACAGTGTTTCAGACTGGCCCTAAAAATTGCTGTTGTCTTTTAAATACATTTCCAGATGGAATTCCTGACAGGAAAAATCAGCAGAACTAATGGACATGCCTTTAAAATAAATTTAATTCTAGTGAGTTAATTTTTCATTTCCACAGAGTATGACTTGATGAATAGCATAAAGGAAATTGGTATGTGATACTATAATCCCATCCTCACTGTGGAAAAGGTACAGCAAAGAAAGAATTGAATACAAATTGAGAAGAAATTTTAGGGTCTGTTTGGAGGCAGTTGTGGTTTAGCCACTATGAAAGGAAAATGACCTTACAGCCAATGTGCTGGCTGCCCATTTAATTCACTGTTGGAGGATTTTCCTGTTACCAGCCAATATTCAGGTTTTCAGAAGGTGTAGTGAGGATATGAGAGCATGGCTGAAGCTTCTGTTAACTTCAGAAACTGTGCAACTTGGTGTTGTAAAACTGCAAATAATGTGGATTTCTTTTTGGCTTCTGGCCTGCAAAGGATTGACTGACATTAACTCTTCTACTGAGGCAGGCAAACTCTTCTCCTCCTTTGTGGTATTTGAACATTTACTTGTAGCTGAGCCAATTTTTTAAAGCAATTTATATTTAGTTGGTGGGCAGAAGTGGAGATCAACAGTAAGTATTTGGACCAAATAAAAAATCAGTCGCACTGTAACTTGGTGAGAGAGATTGAGATCCTTTCAGAATTGATTAAGAAAATGTGTCCCATCTGTAGTTTTTTCTGTTAAAAAAGTTTTGGAGTATGGTATGAAATATACATTGACCAGTATTAATTTGTTTGCAGGGAGTTTGTGTCTGTTTTCACTTAAAATTTTCATTCAGTGAAAAATTCTTCTGAATCTGTCTGACAAATAGGTTTAGCTCTCATGTCAGTAAAGTGTTCCCAATGACTGGAAGCAGGCGTGCTGCAGTGGCCTTGTCCTGATGATGCTCTTTTTTGGGTGTGCAGTACAGATGGGAGTTGTGCAAGCAGCTCCTGAGCCAAAAATAGTGGTGACATGGAAGAGAGAATCCAGTCTTTCTCACCCACTGTCATCCTGAGGCTGCCAGTGGTGAATAATCATCCCTAGCACTCCTTAAGAATGAGAAAAGGAGGAGGGGTGTTTGTTCTGGTCCCCTTTGTTCTCTCACTTCTGGTGGCAACTTATTTATGAAAATTGAATAGCTGTGCCTGCATCTGCTGCAGCTTGTGCTCAGGGCCCTTCTGTATTCCCAGATTCTGTAGTAGCACAATGTGCTACGGATTTTTTCCCCTTGTTCAGATTCTCAGCTTTCATAAATTTAAAAAAAAAAAAAAAAAGTTTTGCCTCTTGTGGCTACAGAGACAACCTCAAAAATAGGAAACAAATGTGAGATGATGCCTGGCTGAGTCTGCGGTCACCCTCCACAGTGAGCAAATGCCAAATGAGTTAAAAAAAGGAGAGGGACAGATAACTGCCTTCTCTTCATGTGCTCTGTCACCAACTGCCACATGCTGCCTGCTTGCTTTTCCTAATGGCTTTTCCCCTAAATTTAACAATTCTGTCTTGCACTCATAGTTATCCACATTGTCTCCCACATCATCGTTTATCATTTGGCTCCAAGTGTGGGCACTCAAGCAGCTACATCAACACAGCCTTTCTAACATGAGAGTGGCGTAGAGCATAAAATGATTTTTTACATTTTTAGCTAATGAGCTAATTCTAATGCTTCTTCTAAAATGAGACTAAATCTGGAAAGCATAGGAGTCGTGCTTACAAAACTAATTTCCTGTTTTGAAAATCCCTCATATTAGTTGGAAAACTTGAGGCATTTTAAAATCAGGCAATTTTACATAGATAAGTTGGAGCAAATAACTTCTCATTAACAGCATAAAGGTAAATAGGAAAAAATGCATATGTACAAATGGTTTTAAAAGGCTTCTTTTTAATAGGCATTTACCTGATTTCTTCTTTTTTTGCTAGACACATAAATCAAGTATCTGTGGCATGTGGCTTGATTATACCCCTCAGTTCAACACTGACATTCTTCTGAAGAATTCCTTCTCATGCATGAGGCATGAGTGCACCAGAGCAGCACAACCTGTGCAGGGTCACATCTCAGGGAGCCATAGTTCTCATTAAGTTAATGGCAAATACCAGAAAGATACTGGAAAATTCAATTAAAAAAAAACCCAAAAGTGGAGATGAAAGGGTTCAGTTTAGCCTCAGAGGCAGCTTTTAAGTTCCATTCACCCACTTGTCTGTAGGCAGGATCTGACAATGTCATCCATTTTTCACTCATCCTTTTATTTGTCATTCAGTTCCAGACAGACGGGAACTTTTAGGAGTTGTTATTTATCTGAATTTGTTCTTGATTGGAAATCTCAGGAACATGTCTTTCTCATGTTTCTACTGTTTACTGGTCTGAAGAGATGTGGAGGGTTGTTTTCCTTATAGCCTTTCCAAAAAAAAACCTTAAAAATTAGCAAAATTGTGAAAATTTTAGAGAAATATAGTAAAAAAATCCCAATGCAGCTTCTCTCAGAAGCCTCACTGTCTGGTGATTAGAGCTACTAAGGTCGTTCTATTGCTAAATCCCCAAACCAAATCAGTTGCCAGATTTGGAGCTGAACCTTTCTGCCTGCCATTCCAGAAAATAAATTGCATGAGACTACTTTAGGAGAGATTGCTTCCAAAATTAAAAAAATCTAACTTGTCCTCTAATTTTTCATTGTAGGTTGGGATTTATTTGGGTGATTTCATGTTTCTTTGAAGTCTTTATGGGAGTTGGATTCTTACTGTAAAAGATGAACTGTATACTTATGTGGTTGTAAAATTTGCTTTTATAATATTGAATTTGAAAAGGCTTATTTCTTGTTAAGGTTTGGGGTTTGGAAAGAAAAATTCCTTAGGATGCTTGGGAAAATATAGTGAGCTTTTAATTATTGTGTCCTTTCTTTTCATTACCTCTTTGAAAGCATTGTACTAGGGAATTTCATATTTCCTTGTAAAAAGTTGTGTGTGAACTTGGAGTTTAATTGCCTTGTAATTAAAGAGGGAAGACTAAATTGTTTTAAATGGACTATTACCTGTAGATCTAATTAAATAAACTTCTGTGCAGTGACACGGACCAGTGAGAGCAGCAGATTTCAGCCTCAGCGTCTCGTAGCACCTGCACAAGAGGCAGAGAATTTGTAATGCACAATATACTGCAAATGCACTAAAAGCTAAGTGTGCTGCCTGTGTCTCCAGGTGCCCTTTACTCTGCTGGATAAGTTATTCTTTTTGAGCAGGTGTGCATAAATGGCCCCAGAAGTACCTAATTCAATATGTGTTTAGATCAGCAGCATAAATTATTAATGCCAAATTACTGTCATGTTTGTAATAATTTGGATTTCTCTAAAGCTTACAATTGAGTTAAATACATTAAAATACATTTTAAACTTCTGTTATGTGCTTATGTAAATCCATTTAAAGATATGAAAGTGGAAGGATATTTTTAAGTATTGAAACTTGCTAGTTAATAGCTTTTTTACTATTAAAATATGAAAAGGTTGACATGCTATAAAAGTATTTATAACCAAGATACTTTTTTTCCTCTTTTGAATGGCCCTGGGTCTTGCCAAGGAATACATTTGGAACAGATTTGTTTACAGAACTGCCAGAAATGTAATAAATTAGAACAATCCATATTGGAGCTCCCATTGGGTTGAAAGTGATGTGTTGTAAGAAAAATTTTAACAATGCAAGAAGCAGGGTCGTGGGACTGCAAGTTCTGTCTACTGTAACTTCTGTTTTGCTGAGCTTAAGTAGTTCATGAGAATGCATCTGAAACAAAATGAGCTTTCTTTTTATATTTTGGTACTTCTTGTCCATGAAAGTGACTTATTGTATGGGGCAGGGCTGAAAAGCAAGTTTGCAGGAGCTTTGTTTGGAAATGCAAAATGACTTCATTTAGGCAGATATTTGGGGGAAAAAAACATAGCTTTGTTTTCTGTGTTCAAGCTAGCAGCAAAAAACTCAGGCTTAAAAAAATTCAGTTCTATCTATAACGCTTCTTTTGAATTGTTTGCTTATTATAATATGGCCTGATGCAGTGGTTAAAATTAACATCCTGTTTTATGTCCAAAACTCTGTTACAATGGCAGTTTGTTAATCCCAGCCCTTAAAGGGTGTTTCATTCCTGGGATGTGTGAAGGTCTGTATGAGTGTAGTGTGCTTCTTGCTATCCAAGCTTACTTTCAGATACAATATATAGGATCTCATTAACAAAGAACGTATGGAAATACTGCAAAAAAAGGGGCAAAAAAAGCAATTTTTGGCTTCCATAAACATGTAGCCAATCAAATAGTTTAAAACTGCTCTGAAGCCCAATGAAATTTATTTACTTGTCTGAAGGGCTTAGATATTTGGTGTATCTCAGGTAAGAATAGATCATTTTTAGCTCTAGTATGGAACAGAGTAATCGGAGCATCTTAGAATGTTTTGTCTTGGAAGAGACTTTAAGACCATCTCATTGCAACCCCCTGGTGGGCAGGGACACCTTCCACTGTCCAGGTTATTCAAACCCCCATCCAGCCTGGCCTTGAACACTTCCAGAAGTGGAGCATCCACAGCTTCTTTGGGCATTGATACATCATTTAAAGGGGAAAAACAAATGCCAAACACACAAACCCTTCCTTTTTTTCCCCTTTTTTATTTGGAGGGCTTAGGGGTTTTTTTGTTCACTTTCCCACCCATTTTGGGAAGCAAAATGAAAATTGTTTTTCAAAGAATGCTTGCAAGATAGGGAAGAGTCTTGTTTTTGAAGCACGGATACGGAGACTGAGAGAGGTGCTAAAACAGTTACCGCTGCAAGTTTTCCTGGGAAGGCTGGGAGTCAGGGGAGGTGAAGTGTAATCATTAGTCAGGCAACACTGAACATCAGCTAAAATCTCAGGATTGCTGTTGTGCCAGTCCATCGGGGTTTTCTCATCACAGGGAAATGAAATCCGCTACTGAAAAAACATTTAAACAGTGTAAAAATAAAAATAGCTTACGTTTGCAGGTATATATTGGAAGGCAGGATGTGGGCGTGGGATTAATGTGAGAGGTTGGGGATTTTGTGAGTAGGGTCATTTAGGTCTAAAGACATTGACAATGACTTTGCAGGGCTCCCTGCCCGTTCTTGTTCAGCCAAGAGACGGGGACAGATCTGTGTGAGGCGAAGCAGGGCAGTTCAAGGAAGGTGAGTGAGTGGGGTGGTTGCGTTTGCTCCAGATTGAGCAAACAAGAGCTGTTCCCTCTGCACACATGAGCCAGGCAAAGGGACATTTGCCCCTAATTACAGCTCCTGCTATGCATGTGACTGTAGGTCCATGCACCAAGCAATGCCCTGGCTTTGGTGTTATTTTTTCACTTCTGTGTCATCTGAAGGATCCTGACCTAGAAACAGCCTTTCACTGCAAGTGGGAGCTTGGGATCTGCAGAATCACAGGACACTGTCTGCTCTTACTCAGCAAAGTTTTTTATTTTGGTTATGTGCAAGAATTATGGACTTCACAAAGTTTCATACAGAATATTTTAATAAAAAGAAAAAAAAAAGCAATTAATTATGCCATCCTATGGGTCAGGTTAGGACATTACTTGAATTTTGTGGCACGTTATGGTGGATAAAGCTGTTTCTGTGTTTCCTTTTAGAGCAAAAAAAAAAAGAAGCCTCTGGAATGGAAAAAGATTCTTTCCTTGCTCCTGGCCCTCTCATTCGAAAATCTTCAAGTAGTCAATCTTGCTTGTGTAGTCTTATCCTCTGAACTGACCATGCAAAAGTGTCCTCTCCGATGATTTCATTTCATGGAGAAGCATGATTTTGTTTTAGGTATTCAATTGGTTCAGTCCTGTTTGTAGTGCTTCCATAATTACTAAGGGAAGCAGAAATATTTTAGTAACACTTCCATAGTTGGCCTCTCTGTTCTATTCTGTGGTGTTTGTACAGTGCTGATGTAGACTAAACAATTAACAGAGTGACCTTAACGGACATTCAGGACCTCTGCTGAAGCCACTAGGGAGCAAAAACCACAGCTCTGTTACCAGCCTGAATTTGCTCACAACCTCACAGAATGAGCAGTTTGATCCACAGTGTCTTTAAATACAGTAAAAACATAGATCTAGAAGCAGTATCCTTCAGAGGCTCACTTAAAATTATTTTTTCTGTGGGGATGGTGCTAGAATTGAATGGAACACATTGATCTATGGTTGCTTTTCCTTCAGTATAACTTAGAGATTAGTAACTTAGCTTTGGTTTGAAGAGCAGAGTTGGTTTTGTGTCTGACTAGCTGAGCTGGCTGTAAGGAAGGAATCACAAGCTGTCCCTGGAGAAGTGAGGTGCATTTCTGGCCTGAAACGCAGTCACTGAAGCTGCTGCCGCCGTGACCTCTGTGGTTTTCCCATAACTTCCGCAAGAGCAGCGTTCAAACAACGCGGTGTGTCATTAATCAGGGAGGGCAGGTCCTCATCAAGTGCTTACCTTGGCCATACCAGAAAAAAATGTTTGAAATGGCAGAGGCGGCCAGCCGTGTATCCACACGGCTCTGCCCTGGTTCAGCCCCATTCCTGAGAGTCTTACGGCCGCTAAGGCGGCACAGGGAACTTCCCTGCGCGTGCTGCTGGGAACGGCGTCCCTTTCCTTGGGTGGGGAGGGGACAGACACAGTCTGTGTAAATGAAATAATGTCCCTTTTTCCTCTAAAAAGTAAACAGGCTGGAAAAACAAAGAGATATGACTACGAGAGAACCTGTGTCTTTATACAATGAGTCACCTACCTGAGAACCAGGGTATTTATCTAGAACTCAGTCCTCACTTGCAAAAAGTAGGTCATTTTGGTGTGCAGGGGTCTGAAGATGTTTAAAACTATTTTTGAGTGTCTCTCCTGTGTCATAAAAGCTTTTAAAAGAAGCTGTGGTGGTGAAGTTAGTGATTTATATACATTTATACTGCATATGCAGCAGCTGTGAATGCCTTTTTCTGTAATTAAATAAACATAATAACTGTCTTAAGCTAAATAGCTGAAAATTACTTAGAATTCCATTGTTAACCGCAGTGGAGAAGGGATTCTTCCTTTAATAATATAATAGCACTTAATAATCTTATTTCAGTTGCAGTTCTGATGCTTTTGCTTAGGTGTTTAGTGATGTCCAAGGCAGATACACAATGTCTAATTCAGAGTGATTTTCAATATTATTTTTCTTAATAGCACCTATTTTTCTTATAGTAGATGATGATAACAGTGCATCTAATTACCAAAGTTTTTTGCTATTATAATTAATTTTTATTCACTGTTTAGAGGGCAAAATACTTTATTGTGGGTGTTCCCCGCCCAAAAATGTCTTGGCTTTTATTTACTCTTCTTTCAACATTGAGTTAAGCAGAGCTGGATCAGAAATAATTACAACTTTCTCTCCTCTCAACAGGTTTTCGAAAAATAAGTCTGGATGACCTCCGAAAGGCTTACATTGTGAAAGATGTGCAGCAATATATTCTGCATCGTTTGGACCAGGAAGAAGCCCTGAGACAACACCTCACAAAAGAAACGGCAGAAATGCTGAATCAGCTTCACATCAAAAGCAGCGGTTGCTTTTTGTATCTGGAACGTGTTCTAGATGGAGTTGTGGAGAATTTTATCATGTTGCGGGAGATCCGTGATATTCCAGGAACATTAAATGGCCTCTACCTTTGGCTCTGTCAGAGACTTTTTGTGAGAAAACAGTTTGCAAAGGTCCAGCCCATCCTTAATGTAATTCTTGCAGCCTGCAGGCCCTTGACCACCATGGAATTGTATCACGCGGTGTGGACCAAAAACATGACACTGACGATGGAAGACTTTCAACGCAAATTGGATGTCCTGTCCAAAGTCCTTATCGATGGCCTTGGAAATACAAAAATCTTGTTTCATTACAGTTTTGCAGAGTGGTTGCTGGATGTAAAGCACTGTACACAGAAATACTTGTGTAACGCCGCAGAGGGACACAGAATGCTGGCGATGAGTTACACCTGCCGGGCAAAGGATCTAAAGCCGTTAGAAGCTCAAGAGTTTGCGTTGCATCTCATTAATTCTAATTTACAGTTGGAGACTTCAGAGCTGGCGTTGTGGATGATCTGGAATGGCACACCTGTCAAAGACTCCCTGTCAACCTTAATTCCTAAAGAGCAAGAGGTGTTACAGCTGCTGGTAAAGGCTGGTGCTCACGTCAACAGCGAAGACGACCGCACGTCTTGCATCGTCCGGCAGGCGCTGGAGAGGGAGGACTCCATCCGCACCTTGTTGGACAACGGGGCATCCGTAAACCAGTGCGATTCCAACGGGAGAACGCTGCTGGCCAACGCGGCCTACAGCGGCAACCTCGACGTGGTCAACCTGCTGGTGTCGAGAGGAGCGGATCTGGAGATCGAAGACACCCACGGGCAAACGGCGCTGACCTTGGCTTCTCGGCAGGGGCACACCAAGGTGGTCAACTGCCTCATCGGCTGCGGGGCCAACGTCAACCATACGGACCACGACGGCTGGACGGCGCTGCGCTCGGCGGCGTGGGGAGGGCACACGGAGGTGGTGTCCGCGCTCCTGTACGCCGGGGTCAAAGTGGACTGCGCCGATGCGGACAGCCGGACGGCGCTGAGAGCGGCGGCGTGGGGAGGGCACGAAGACATCGTGCTGAATCTGCTCCAGCACGGGGCTGAAGTTAATAAAGCTGACAACGAGGGCAGGACGGCTCTGATCGCGGCTGCGTACATGGGGCACAAAGAGATCGTGGAGCACCTGCTGGACCACGGTGCAGAGGTGAACCACGAGGACGTGGACGGGAGGACGGCGCTGTCTGTGGCTGCGCTCTGCGTGCCGGCCAGTAAGGGACACGCTTCGGTGGTCAGCCTCCTCATCGACCGCGGGGCTGAAGTCGACCACTGTGACAAGGATGGCATGACTCCTCTGCTGGTGGCCGCCTATGAAGGACATGTGGATGTGGTTGATCTGCTCCTGGAAGGAGGAGCTGATGTTGATCACACGGACAACAATGGCCGGACGCCGCTTCTGGCAGCAGCCTCCATGGGCCATGCCTCAGTGGTGAATACTCTCTTGTTTTGGGGTGCAGCTGTTGACAGCATCGACAGTGAAGGTAGAACAGTCCTGAGCATAGCATCTGCGCAGGGCAACGTTGAAGTAGTACGAACTCTGCTGGACAGGGGACTAGATGAAAATCACAGAGACGATGCAGGCTGGACCCCTTTGCACATGGCAGCTTTTGAAGGTCACAGGTTGATCTGTGAAGCTCTTATAGAACAAGGTGCTAGAACAAATGAAATTGATAATGATGGACGGATACCTTTCATATTAGCTGCCCAGGAAGGTCACTATGATTGTGTGCAGATGTTACTGGAAAATAAATCCAACATTGATCATAGAGGCTACGATGGGAGAAATGCTCTCCGGGTTGCTGCCTTAGAAGGTCACAGAGATATAGTTGAGCTACTGCTCAGCCATGGAGCAGATGTGAACTACAAAGATGCTGATGGCCGGCCAACACTTTATATCCTAGCATTAGAAAACCAGCTTACAATGGCTGAGTATTTTTTAGAAAATGGTGCAAACGTCGAAGCAAGCGATGCTGAAGGAAGAACAGCACTCCATGTTTCCTGCTGGCAGGGCCATTTGGAGATGGTGCAGGTGCTGATAACGTACCACGCCGACGTGAACGCTGCAGACAACGAGAAGAGATCCGCCTTGCAGTCTGCTGCATGGCAGGGCCACGTGAAGGTCGTGCAGCTTCTCATCGAGCATGGTGCTCTGGTTGACCACACTTGTAATCAAGGTGCTACTGGACTCTGCATTGCGGCCCAAGAGGGGCACATTGACGTTGTCCAGATATTACTGGAGCATGGTGCTGATCCCAATCACGCTGACCAATTTGGGCGCACTGCTATGCGGGTTGCAGCCAAAAACGGACACTCCCAGATTATCAAATTACTGGAAAAATATGGTGCATCGACTCTGAATGGTTGTACTCCTTCTCCAGTCCACACAATGGAGCAGAAGCCCTTACAATCAGTCTCCTCTAAAATGCAGTCCTTAACCATGAAGTCCAATAGTTCAGGGAGTACTGGAGGAGACATGCAGCCTGGAATGCGGGGATTATCCAACGGGCCTGCACACGCCTTCAGTTCTCCTTCGGAGTCTCCCGATTCTACGGTTGACCGTCAAAAGTCATCTTTATCAAATAATTCCCTGAAAAGCTCCAAAAATTCTTCTCTCCGCACCACGTCCTCGACGGCCACCGCTCAGACGGTGCCCATCGATAGTTTCCACAGCCTGTCGTTCACGGAGCAAATCCAGCAGCACTCGCTGCCACGCAGCAGAAGCAGGCAGTCCATTGTCTCCCCTTCTTCCACAACTCATTCCCTGAGTCAAAATCATAATTCACCCAGTAGCGAGTTTGAATGGAGCCAAGTAAAACCTAGCTTGAAATCAACTAAAGCGAACAAAGGGGGCAAAACAGACAACTCCAGCAAGTCTGGGTCAGCTGGAAAAAAAATAAAGCAGAGTAGTTCCTCCCAACCCAAAGTGCTAGAGTATGAAATGACTCAGTTTGATAAACGAGTACCTATTGCCAAATCTGGCACAAGCATGCCACTGAAATCAATGCCTCCAGAGCCACAGTGCAAGATTTTGGTCCCTCCAGCTCAGCAAGAAGTTGGTCGATCTCAGCAGCAGTTCCTGATTCACCAACAGAGTGGGGAGCAGAAGAAGAGAAATGGCATTATGACAAATCCCAATTACCATCTTCAGAGCAATCAGGTTTTTCTGGGCAGGGTTTCTGTCCCACGAACAGTGCAGGACAGAGGGCATCAGGATGTGTTGGAAGGCTATCCCCCCGCAGAGACAGAACTCAGCCTTAAGCAAGCCTTAAAACTTCAGATTGAAGGTAGCGACCCAAGCTTCAACTACAAGAAGGAAACACCATTGTAAAAGGTAACTTGCCCAGTCGCAAAGGAACCACATGTCTGCATTTCATTTAAAATGTGCTAAAATTACATTTTATTATCATTTACCATCATAATTGCTTACATGATGGATGTTAAAATCTTAACCTGTCAAGTATTTCCTTCTCTGTCATTTAAAAGCACCAACCATAGAGGAATTGGATCACTGTCGTGCTGTCTGTTGAATTCAGTTGCTCAAATTGTGCCCCACTGTCTTTGATAAGTGAGTTTCAGGTGGCACTGATTTGGAATTTGATTTTCATATGTAAGGACAGATGAGAATTTCAGTTTGTTATATTTTCAGATACAGTCTTAATTTCATTATTTACGAAAATGCTCCTCAGAAAGTTTCTGAAGGTTCCTATAAGTTATAGGCAACCACTTTTCTGAATGTGGATTTCAAGGATGAAGCATAAGTATAAAATACTATTCTAAAGCTTTGATTTTATATTTATGTTACTGTAAAGGTAATCCTCCTATAAAAGAGGGTGGCTTTTCTTAATGCAAGATTATAATCTATGTTATGGTACCAATTTTCTGACCATTCTGTTGTTCTTAATCAGTGGAGGTCATTTAGATATCTCACCTCCTCTCCAGTACTGAATTTTAAGCTGAAAAAGTAATTATAAGTCTCTTTTTCAGGCATAAATTGTCAGTGAGTCAGCTAAAATAGTTCTGGTTTTGTCCCTCTTCCTGTTGAGGTGTATGCTTTTTAGGGTATTTGGAATGTGTTAATGTTTTCTATTGGAATTTCAGAGAAGCAGAATAAGAGGTGTGCCCACCTCTTACCGCTCGCTCGCTTACTTTTGAAAACATTTTTTTGTGCATGAATGCGGCATTTTGGACAGCTCAGGCTGCTGCTCCTTAGAACAAGAATGTTCTTGCCAGTTCTGACTCAGTTCTGCTGCAGGTCATCAGAGACAGCGTGTTTCTAGGACAGCTGCAGGTGGTGCAGAATCCATACATGGAGGGTTTTCAGCTGTCAAAAACACATAAATAGGCATTTTCCCAAAATGTGCTGGAAATTGATTTTAATGGAATATATCTGTAGGCGTAGCTGAGGTCCCTGGAGAATTGCAGAGCTATAGAATATTGTGCAAGGCCCTGTTGGGCTGGCATTTTGGTTCAATTAAAACATTTGAAACAATACAGTGTTTCAAAAACATCTGCACTAGAGCCTGCACATTTGTAAAATGCAAATTTTACCAAAGGGTCAGATGAGCTGTGGGGCAAGACAGCGGGAACAGGCATGGAGAGGAATCATCAGGTGGGAGAAAAAAGTCCTTAAACCTTCATAAAAGTTACAAGGACTTCAGATTCCCACAGTAGTACATCATGCCCAAACAGGGTTAGAATTTATTTGTAATTTTTTCCTGCTTCTGTAAAACTTTGAAACTGTAATTAAGGATTGTATTTCCTAACTCTTACGTGCCTGCACCTGATGTTCATTGCTTGCTTTCATGTTATACTTTATTGTAAATCCATTGCATGGTTCTGATGTAGAATGTGTTCATCTGACCTGACCTGCCATCAAAAGACTGGTTTGGGTGAATTTTTCCATCTTCCTTGATTTTAAAATGTAGACAGCATATAAACAAATCTGAACATTCTACATATAATACTAAAATTTGGCTTTGCTTTGTCTGGAACAAATGGTGTGTTACTGAAAATTCAGGGTTTCTCTCAGTGAAGTTCTTGGTTTTGCAAATGACTAAAAAATGAGGTGTGGATAACCAAATGGTTCCTTTTGCTTTTCTCTTAACACTTCCCAGAGCGTCACTTTAAAGATGGGAGTTTAGAACAATTCTGTGTGGATTATTAATTGCTTGGCCACAGGCTGTAATTTGCCTCCTCTTTTGCCAAATCTCAAGCAGAAAAAAGGGTAATTTCCCTGACTGGTGGATAAATGAGTCACCTGTGGGGAATCACATCAGAAATACCCCATGGGAGCACCACAGGAATGGCTTTACTTTCCTGGCTGCTGCTTCACAGCCTTTCCAGGAAGCTCTCCTGTTGTGGAGACATTGTAGGTACTTGGGTTGGCAGAGGGCACAGGGAATCAATCACAGTACTGGCGTTAAGCAGGAAGCACTTTTCCTCATCAGGTTGCTGCTGTGTGCTTTTGACTTTAATTAGGGACGATACAGCTCCATTTCTGACAATGCTGTTTGTGTTACAGACCGTTTCAAAGCTCAGTGTTTTTATTTTGTACTTCCAGGCCAATTCCATGATGCTGTGAACAGAAGCGCTTCTGCTCCCGATGATTTATCAGCTGGCTGGGGTGAAAGCAAACAGTGCTTGTGTAGTCCACCTAGAAATTCAAGAATGTGATTCCTACAGTTCAGTTACCTTAATTACTGTAACGTGCCTACATTTTCAGGCTGCCTTCTCAGTATAACCCTCTGTGCTTCGAAATTTTATTTTGTGTACTTTGTATTTAATACACAGAATGAGCACTTTTTTTAATTGCAGAAAGATATATGCTGTATTTCCCTGACCACAGCTGAAAATGGTAAGAACCAGGAATTCTGATTTCCTATTCCAGATCGCTTGGTAGAGGTGCATGTGCCACAGTGAACTGTGCTATGGAAAAGGCAGTGCTTTTTTGTATTTATTTTTCTGTGGCTAAAGAAAATAAGCAACGACTTTGTCACATTTGCATTGTTGTCATGTATTGTCAGTTCCCCGTGTACTTCAAAAGGTTCCCTCCAGAATTCCAAGTCTTGTAACAGTATTTTATAAATACTGTACTTGTGTGTTCTGTCTGTGTAATTGCTGTTCAGTGGTGGCAAAGAAGTCGGACTGCAACCACCTGCAGTGTCTTTGGGATTTTTAAGAGGCAAAAATCTACTCTCTGGTACTACAGCACCAAATCTGGATGGCAGACTGGGACCACTGAAAGCAATAGGCAGATTTTGGACACTTGGTCTTCAATAGGCTCTGTTATTGCTACGGTGAGGAGGTAACTAATATGGGTATGTCTGAGGTGCTAAAAGGTCTGATCCTGCTTTCTTGTATATCTCTATACATTAGAAACAGCTCTTTCTCTTTTCCAAGGTAAAGGACTATTTTTGGGAATGTCAGTAAAGCAAACCATGGAAAATACAGACCCTTTGTGAGCGAGGCTGAGAGAATACCCAGCGAGAGTGCAGTGGAAAAGCACAGCGACAGCATTGCCTGGGGAGTACAGAGATGACTGAGTTAGCCCTGTCCTGAGACAATAACTCCTTAAAGCACAAACTTGTATGAATGTGGTTACTGCTTCATGGGGATTAGGTAGAGCCAGCGTGTCTCTGTACCTGGAGCACGGTGAATCAGCAGTCGGGAGAGCCCATCCGTGGATAGTGGAATGCTGGTTTCCCGCCCTTACAGCAGAAGCATTTTACTTGTGTGAAAGAGAGCAAAGTCAAGGTCATTGTTGTGAAAGTGAGCAGTGTGAGTTTTCCCTTTGAATGTGCACATCTTACTTGCACAGTTCTGCAAGTGATAAAATGAAACAAGTGGATTCTTTTCTCCTACAAATGCAAGCTATATTCTACTATATTCACCATTACACAGCCTTGCTCTTTAGAAAATAAGCCTATTTTTGTATGCAAGTGTTTCTTCTAAAGGCTTGGGTTTCATCTTTTTCATACTCTAATTCTGGTCATTCCAGAAATAAGATGATGGAGAGCTGAGGTTATTTTTCATAGATGAATAATTAGATCCTTAAACCTTGATGAATGGCCCCTGGATGTAGATGTAGTGCGTATTCTGAGGCACTGAAGGGCTCCATGTCTGGTTATTATCAACTGTCATCAGAATGCTTTTTTGCTTTTAAATCTTGCACCTCCATTCTTATTTGCTTTTTCCTAAATGTCAGAAAAGAATCTTCTATAGTCAGGCATTCAGCATATAGTAAAATTAGATGTTAGAAGCTGACACACAGCAAAATGGTTTATTCTGAATGTTTCATATATTGAATTTCTTGTCCCTGTGGGACAATTATAAAATAAACATAGCAGGAGTCTGGCAGAATGGCCTTAAGAGGGTTAGTGGTTTAGGAAAGAGAAAGCACCAAAATGTTCTCAGCAAACTTGTTCCAAACCTCAAGTGTAGTACATTTGCAATACTGTGCAAGAATACGACTTTCCTTAGTGATTAGATGTATGTTTTGTTCTGTGGAAAGGGACCCCTGAATGCCAACATTTTTTCTACTGACCTTGACTGTCATTGGGATTATATTTATTTAATTTTATTGTGTTGTTATTAGTTGCACCTTGTGGACAGAGGACGTAAAAATGTAGCCAATTTCACAAGGGGCCACAACTTACAGATAGTCTGGTGGGTTTTGTGTGAATAGTATTTACATTTGAAACAGTCACTGGGGAGACCCTCTCTCCAAATCAGCAGAAAGTAGACCTGTCAAAAATGTTTTCAGAATGACAATTCTGCCACATTTGAATATCCCTTTGGAGCAGGGCATGAATTGCTTTAAATCATCTATTTTCTCAGATGGTCTGTGTAATTCCACATTGCTGTTGCGTGTGATTTTTAGCATCACCATTTGTGAGGGGTTTGTGTGCCAAGCAAAGTTGCTGTTCCCCCATTGTTCCCTCTGCCCTGCCCTTTCCCATCTGTAAATGGAGTGGAGGTGAGCAGAGAGGTGCAGCTGTGACTCAGCACAGCTCCTTCTGCCAGGGCAGCACTTCTCACCACCCAAAAAACCTGAATAAAACAGGAATCCTATTTCTCTTCATCCCATTTCGCTGGTCCTTCCAAGGTCATCTCCACAAGACATCCAAAATTCTTCATGGGAGAGCTGGGGAAAAAGACTGTTTTGTGGACATGGATATCAATACTGTGTGCATGTGGAAAAACTCATCTGGAGAGAAATGCATTAAGAGATACCGAGGCACAATTGACGCATTTTTGTCTTCTCTGTGATCAGTACTGAAAACATTACCACTTCTTTAAAATTAAAAAGGTGTTTTCCCTCCTCAGTTACTCTGCTATGCAAATGTCTGTTATGCTTAATATTCCCCATCTGAACTCCTCAGTTAACTTGGTTTGCAGATAGACTGTTTTTTCCTGGAGTGGGTTGTAAATAGCCTTTAATGTACATTGAATGAATTTCACATTGTAAAATTTTTATTTTATTCCTTGTATTATATTAAGCGAAAATCCCTGTGTATATTAAAGTGCATAATAAATATATTTGCTTTTCAGCAGACATCTAACTGTTTTAATTTTTCTACCTCATTTCCTGGGACATTTCAGGAAAAGGTTATTAAACTTGATTAACTTTCATGTAGTACTAAATGAAGCGTGATGTGTGTTTCCAGTAAGCAGCCCAGGCTAGCCAACCTCAGACCTGGCATTAATTCCTGTGACTCTGAGCATATGCAGAAGATTTGCTGCATGTCCTTCTGTTTAAAGTGACCATTATATACTATAAATACCACAAGGGCAAATAAATTAACTATTTCAATTGCTGTAAGTTCTTAACAAGTTCAAATGGGTTTTGTTAATTATTGCCTTGGTGAGTGTTTCTCTATACTATTTTCAGCTTAAGGAAAAGCTCTCTTACTTTGAGTGGCTACTCATTTTTCTTGAATGTGTTACTAGAAAAGGTAGGGGAGAGAAGTTTTCTGGTCCTTGCAATAATACCCTTTGGCCCTGTGATCTTGTCTCACTTCTTCAGATGGAAGAGCCACCATGATTTCTCTGCAGAGGGTTTTTGAGTGTGCAGGAGGAGTTGGCTGTGCCTTCTGCAAATGATGCTTCAGGTTCCCCCCCCCCCAGGTAGTCTGGTTCACACAGACCCCAGCAGCACACACAGCTCGACTGATTCCTAAGATTAGGTGAATGGCAAAATTGTCATTATCTGCTGACTTGTTTTCTGTGGATTTCTCTTGTCTCTCACAGCAATTATTGACCCTCTTTTGTTAAGTTCTCAGTCTAAAATACCACAGTATGAGATGTGTTAATTCAGTGGCTATTTTTAATTGAAGCAAAAGTATTTTCACTGAATTAATCTTTGAATAAGTTCTATTATGTTCCAGAGACAGACATTTTCTTCAGATAAGCACTGTTATAATATTTAAATAAAATTGTTCAACACCTGTTTTAAATCTCTTATTCTATGGAATATACACAATCACATTAAATAATGCTTCACCTCTTCTGTGAGATCCCTGCTACCATTTGGCTTGTGTATTACATGTATTTTCCACAAGAAAAATTACTTGGCACTGCAAACTAAAGCCTTTCAGTTAGAGGCCCTTGGAGAGACAGCAATGAGAGCTTGGCCTTGATCTAAATCCGAATCATCTTGTGCTACAAAGAGTCACAGAAACAGGGTATGGGACTGGGAAATCTAGTTGGCAAATAATTTTGACAAATAAGTCTCCAATTGTGTATGTAGGTAATATAAACAGATTGACCTTTAGAATTAAAATGTAATTTGTTGGTTGCAGGGACAGAATAAGGCGTTGGAGTCTGGTTGTTTGTTTTGGTTTATTATTTTCCCGAAAACTTTTTTAATGTAACAACTTTTAAGCCTGCATCTCCTAGGGAAAAAGTTTTTTTTTTTAAATATTAAGTAATAAAATTCTCTCCTCTTAGAGTTAAGGCTGTCAGCAGAGCTATTGTGTGTTATGTCTTGGTGAACATTAGGAAATCTCAGAGAGAGACTGTAAAACTCAAAAGTTTATCCATAAATGACAGAGTGAACCTTTATTATGATTTATGCTGTCATTTTCCATTGTGCTGGCTATCTAGTTCACATTGTGTTTTCCCCAAGAAAAACACCAGTCTTGCTCCAGCTTTAATAATAGTGTGATAGTTCTGTTGCTGTTTTTGTCATACTGCTCTCACGAAAGGTGTTACTATTCGCCAGTAAATCCCAAAGCACTTCACAGAAAACACAGGAGAAATACTGAGATGAGGATGCATTTGCTCTGTCAGTCACTGAACAAGCTCAAAACAACGTCAGGAAAAGCCCCTGGGCCTCTCCCAGCACTAGGCAATTCTGCTGCCTTGAATAACCTGTTGTCTGGCATTAACTCATCTTCTGCTTTTTTTCTTTTTTTTTTTTTTTTCCTGTTGCTTTTTTTAGTTGCTTTTTGTGCATTTGCAGCGCAGCTCGCTGGAGGCTGTCCATGCAGCTGGGTGCTGCCAGCTCCAGCTCCTGGCTGGCTGCTGGAGCTGGGGGAGAGGAGTCAGCTCCACTTTGGAGGCTGCTCTGCCAGCAGATTCCTGCGTGGTTGGGCTGGGGACCAGGGACCACCTCGCTGCGTCTGGCCCGTGCTGAGCAGCGTGGCACGGGGGGAGAGCCTGCCAAGCTCTCTCTGGAGTTGTGCTCATTTTTCCTACTGCAATCAGAGCTTAAAAAAAAAAAAAAAAAAAAAAAAAAAGCCAGGCTTATCCAGGAACCTTGTTGACAGGTGAGAGTTCTGTGAGAGGAGCATGCATCCAAGCCTTTGTGTCCTGGTGCCAGTTTTCTGCTAATGTAACACTCTGAATTGAAGGGGAGATAAAGCAGTCTGAATGTTTCTGTCTGTGCTAACATTTCACGTTTCCCCTGTGCCTTGGTTAGCTGTCAGCCTGCTGACGAATTAATGGGGATGCCTTCTTCTGAAGGCTGTCATTTGATGGTATTCATGGTGTGGAGAGACAAGATCCTTCTACAGGCACAGTGCTCAAAGCAGAGAAGTTTTTCAGAAGCTGGATAGGACCAAGTTGCATATTTTCCCTTCCAGCTGGACTTCTCCCTATAGGAGCAAAAAGCACCTGGACCAGTGATGTACAAGGTTTAGTTCCGTAAGAAAGCAGGGAGGAAAGGTTCACATCATCTCTGAAGTCTTCAAAATGAATGCAGCTGACTCTTTGCCACATCTGAAAACTTCACTGCTAAAGCAAATCTTGAGATGATTAGAGGGTGCATAATTAAGAGTCCTCATTTGGCTGCCAAAGTTATTCACTGCAGACCCAGAGCGAGGCAGAAGCCTATTCACTCCGACTCTGTTGCAGCATTGGCCCTGGTAACACTGTGGTTAATTCACTCTGCTTGTGCTGAGATTTCCCACAAGAGCATTGGATGGAGTTGGTTTTGAAATGCTTTGCTAATTACTTTTTTTTAACGTGGGATTGAGGAACAGAATTATTCAGGGACATTCTTATTTACATGGGGTCCAAATTTCAGCAGTTACAATCCACTTCCATAGTAGTATTTGAAGAGTGTGGTTCCCTTCACCTGAGGAAAGGTGGCAAAATCTGTGCCTAAGTTGATACTAAAGTGCTTTTTGGCTCACGCTGCTGGCTCATTTACATGCAGCCTATTTTCTAAAAAGGTTAAGTCTTTCCTCGTTGCCAGGATGGGATGACGGATTTAAGAACAGCCATTTCAGGACACACCAGAAATTCATCCAGCCCTGCAATCTGTAATTAGCAATGACCAGTATCAGATATGAATAGAAAAGTATATCAACAGGGTAAATTTTCAGTGATTTATTTCCTCTGAATGTTCTCTAGCTGTTTGCAGTTCTGGGATTTCCCAACCCAGAGACAATGCTTTTATCATTAATATTTTCTGTGTCAATCAGTCCTAACTAAACCAGGAAAAAGTGGCTGAGATTGAAAAAGTGTTACAAATAATATTTGTTCTTTAAGGGTAAGACCACTGGACGATCAGCTACTGAACACAAGTTTTAAGCCGTGAGTAGATTTATGCCAGGTCTCTGTATGTCCAAAAGAATTTGGTCTGGTATAAATGTGGAGTAGTTCATACGAGCATTATACAATGCAGAAAGTGAAGATACTATTTGAAGCATAAGGATTTCCTTGCATCTGCTGAAAACCTGTTTTGCAACAAATTAGAAGGAACATTTCTGTGCCCCAGATCCACGTAGGGAAGTTGGTTGATCTTTTTGCATGGAGACAAGACGATCCCAAGAACATCAGAGTTATTCTTCCCTTATTAACAACATGAACAAAGTTGAATACTGATTCACCGCCTCTCCAGCTCTCAGCCAAAGCCATCAGATGTTGGTAATAAGGAATGCACACTCAAAAATGAGTGTTTTCCAGATTAACAGTGGGCACAAAGGGGAGCACAGGTGCAGGAGCATATTTCCATGGCACTGCTCAGCAGTGCCGCTGTGCAGCACGGCAGGAACCAGGTGAAAAGGAAAATTACTGCAGCAGATGTACTCCCTCCTATGTTTCCTAAGCTCCCAGTTTGCCAAGCTGTATCCCCAGGATAAAGCACTTTCCCTGCAGAAATAATGACTCTGTTTGCCTTTTCAATCTGTTTTCATTTAACTCTGGGATTTTCACTGATCACATGGACAGTGACTAGAAGTTGCCAAGTAGTGTTGAGATGCTTTAAACTTGATATTCCCCACACTCCTAATCTACTCCTTCAGGAACAAAACAGGTTTCCACAACTTAGGTAACACCATGGTCGAAGTATTCCTTGGCTCCTCCAGTTTTCCCACTCTGGCAGGACCGCTAGGCTGTGGGCACCGTGCCTCACATGGAAAAACCAGTCTCAATTAAATCTGCTCTGTTCTCATTTAGACATCCTAATTAATAAGGGGTGGGGTGGTGCTGAGCGTGGAGATGGACAGAGAGGGGATGGATGTGGAAAATGGTCTGTACATGTGTGTTGCTACATCCCAGGGGGAAGCAAGGAATGCTTGTTTGAACACCCAGCTCCGCGGTGGGCAGCACTGGCTAACCAGAGAGCTGCCGCTTCAGTAACAAGGGAGAGGTGAGACTGGGAATCAAAGCCTTCAAAACCACATCAGGGCTGTGTCATTTTTTTAACACATCAGAGGGACTGTCAGTGCAGGGCATGGCAAGAGCCATACTAGAAAGGTGTCCTCGGGGTGGATACAGCACAATGGGAGTTTTACCTTGTGAGAAGAGAGCACTGCTCATCTGCCCAAGAGGTTGCTGAGACTGACAGAAGAGGCCCTGCAAAGTTAGGTGTGATCTGAAGAGCAAGTTAGCGACAGAATGTCTTCATCCTCTTCCTAATGTAGTCTGGGCTGTCCCCTGCTTGGGAACGGCTGGTGGGAGGACTTTGGATGTCAGGGCGACAGGCTAAAGCAGGCTAGCACAGCGTGACCCCTCCCTTCGGAGGAGGACTCTAATCCAGGCGTGTATTCGTGTGAAATTACATAATGCTATTCAAGCGCGTTTCTTCCATTCCGGGGACGTTTGCAGCTGGGGTCTGTTGTGCAATGAAGAGCAGCAGTAGCAGGTTTTGTGCGGCTCCGCTGGGGCTGCGGCGTGGTCGCTGCATCCAGAGCTGGAGCACAGCGGCTTTCATGGGGGTAACTCCAGCCACCACCCGGACTGCCAGCCGGCTCGGCTCCCCTGGGAACAAGCTGAGGGCTATTCAAAGAGCTTGAATCTCTCTCCAAACATGAAATCCAGCCAGGTTATGACACACAGTTCGTCCTCTGTTAGCCGAGATTAATCAGGGAGTCTCCAGGTACACTCCCTCGAGCATCAGCGCGGCGGGATGTGCGTGGGAATGCCGCGCTCACACACCCACACAGAGGCCAGCAGGTTCATTGCCCCAAGGCAGCGCTGGCTTTTCCTGACCTGTGCTGGCTCCTACAGGGCACATTCATGCAGGCACTGAGCAGGCAGGAGGCGGTGGTTAAAGCCAGCACAGGCAGGACCGAGTGGAGAGACCGCACTTGGCGTCTCAGCCCAAGCCCAGGGCTGCGATCAGCACAGTGCCCATCTCCACCTTCTTCCCGGGGAGGTGGGCTCACCTTCTTGGCAGGATTCCCCCTCCGGCACCAGGTTCAGAACAACATCTATGCTCATTTTCCATAATGTCTTTAATCCTCGAATAACTGTTCAGACTGGTTTACTGTATAGTGAGAATTGGTTTAGTTTAAGGTAATCCAAATGGAGCATGATGGAATAAATACTGCTTCACTCACTGTTACTATTTCATCTGGCCGTGGGTGAAGAATCTTTAAGAAAGGCTGACTAAAAGAGGAAAGCTACTTCACACAGCAAGAATTTCCATATTGCTTTTAAAAATTAGTTCAATAAAATGAAAGAAAGCGACCCTGAGTCCCTTTCCTCCCAGCAGACTGCAGCATCTCAGAAAGAACAATGCAATATCATGTGTGAAAATGCAGGCATAACTCCCAAATGCTTTCCCTATCTCTGTTTTTATTGCTTCAATTGCGGCTTATGGAACACTAGTGAAAAAAGACTCAAAGCATGAGTCTGAAAAGAGGCAGAAAACAATAAAGTAAATCCCATGGGAGCAACTGTCCCTGACCTTCAGCATTCTATTGTTCAGTGTATAGGACCAGAATGTCAGTCATTTACCACTTATTGATCACTTTAATACTAGGCATTAGTATAGGAGTTCTGTGGCTGAAATTCCACCGAAAGAGCAGTGTTTTATTGCCGAGTTCAAAACCCAAGAAAAAATACTTCCAGAAACATTTATGATTGCATTTAATCTGTGACAAATCACAGCGGAATACGGTTTGGCCAGTCCTTGGCTTTAACCAGATGCAGAGGGATCCAGGCTTCTCCATTGTACAAGAAAATGACTCACATATTCCTCTTTCATCCTAGGGGACAGATGAAAAACTGATTGCAGGCTTTCTTGCCACTATCCTTTTTTTGCTCTTGGACCAGTCCTGTGCTCAAACTGGGTTTAAGGAAAATAAAAGATGTTTATGTCTAAGAGATTAAATATGCTTTGGCTGTAGCCATGAGTTAGTCCCAGCTGTGGCACTGTGCTAAACTTGTGCTGTATCTCAATCCTGAGGCATGGTGACAGGGAAAAGCCTTGAGCATTTGCCCCATCACATTTTTATGCTGTTTTTCCTCCACTGGCTTTGCAGACTTTCATAACCACAAGATATTGGAGACTGTGCTGGCAAATTGCAATATAGATTTTAAAAAATCTATATATACGCTCTCTTTTCAAAATCCTTACATCCAATGGAAGTTTGGCCCCCTGAAATGATGTTTATAGTACAGTATTTTGATGACTATAAATGCTGTTGAGACTCGGAGCCCAAAACAACTGCAGTCATTACAGACCCAGAGAAATTGTTTTCAGGCTCGTGCCAACAAATTGTGATTAATTTCTTTGTTGTGGTGCAAGCTGGTTTCTGAACACGTTCCCCATCAGCTCTGTGAGCAGCCCGTGCAGTCACTGGCACACTCCACAGGGCTCATCCATCCTCCCGTCCGCAGCACTGCCTGCAAAATGCAGTGAGCAAAGCTCTGCCTGCCTTCCTTCCCTCGATCTTTACCTCCAAACTAGAAACTGCTTCTTTTTTAACTCCCCCGAGGAGGCATTTGAGCCCAGCAAAGATGAGGGTACTGCTGTTTTTTATAGCAATTACATATATAATGATATACATAACATATACATATTTCATTATACATTGCTATATATATGAAAATAGCAGCAATTCATCTAAATTGAAACTATTCTGTGGAAAGAAGACTCAGAGTCAGCTCCAATTTTAATTTTCTGCAAAGTTTGAAATCACTGAAGCGTTTTTATTTGTGATTTTGTTACTTCATTTTTTTAAGTAAAACTTACAGAAGGAAAAGTCAGGCATAAAAATGGGGGGTTTGAGATGAGCAGGCAGCATTATTCAGCTGATTTGGTGCAGGTTCCTCCCCTTTAGATCTCTGGGTCAGGGTGGCTTTCAGGTGTTGAGCCTGAAGTCTTTAAACACAAAAGGTTTAATCTTCACCCAGCTTTAATTCTCCAGTCTTTTCACTATATCAGCTTGTACATCTGCCATGTGCCAGGTTTTCCAAAGTGTAGGTTTTTGCCTGCTTTTAACTTGTTTTATTAATCAAAAACACTCGGAAGTATGAGCAAGCATATTCCAGTCTCTCATTGCT
This sequence comes from Motacilla alba alba, assembly GCF_015832195.1. Taxonomy (NCBI): domain Eukaryota; kingdom Metazoa; phylum Chordata; class Aves; order Passeriformes; family Motacillidae; genus Motacilla; species Motacilla alba. The sequence continues at coordinate 66,067,209 of NC_052019.1, forward strand.
CTGCTTCCTGGCTTTCCTCTGGCTGCTGTCCATCAGGGACATGGGAAGAGGCACAGACAGACTTGGCTTTATGGGGAGCAGTGGTGATGCTTAAAAGCAGGTGAGACAGTACCAGACAGCATGGGGAAGGAAGCTCATTTCCTCCTCTGGCATATTTTTCCCTTGATTAAATCATTCTGAGCACCCAATGGATCTAAATCCTGAGCACGGGCATCTTATCTGCTGAGGTGTAACATTTCAAAGCTTCTGCTCAGAACAAACAAAATGAGGCATGTGTGCTTTCACAGAATGTATTAGTTTGTATTTTTGGAGCATTTTTGTCCAAATGGTCATAAAAAACACATAGGCCTGGAACCTGGTGTGTCCCAACAGGCAGGGATCATAAAGCCTGAGGCCTTGTCCAGGAACAAAGCTACAAGGGGAGGTCTTAGATATGTAAGGGAGAGTTTTTTAGGATGAGGATGGTGAAACATTGCCCAGAGAGGTGGTGGAGGCCTCATCCCTGGAAACATTCAAGGCTTTGTTAGATGAGCAACCCGAGCTAATTGAGGATGCTCCTGCTCATTGCAGGGGGGTTAGTCCTTTCCAACCCACACCATTCTGTGATTCTTTCACCTCAAATTGCCCAGAAAACCCATCAGGTTTATAATTCTCAGGTATAACCAAATTTCCTTTACACTTAGAGTAGCTTCATTGAAGTCAACTTTAGATTGGTTCAGTTGGAGCCATCAGGGGTGAGGAAAAGAAAGGTAATCTCTATTTGTAGGAAAATGTTATGGTGAACTGTGCTGAGCTGATTAATAAGAACAGAAGTAATGCCTTTGTTCCTCCATAAGAATGGATAATTATGTTTATTTTAACCACAGTAAACTGTTTGGAGCTGACTACAGGAGATGAAGTAGCTGATGTGTGATCTCACTCTCCATGGTTCAGGAGTTACATTCTTTTGTGTTTAAACTCCATCAATACCAGCTTCTGAACAGTTAACGAGCCTGGTAGTGGATCATACAAATTTGGCATCTAAGGCAGCTTTAATCAGCCTGAAAGTCCTGTTGTACAGAGCTTCTGGTGCTGTTATTTACTGCACTACAGTCATTTCTCTCTTCCTTAGAGCCACAACTCTGCCTAAAGTCATATCACCTACTGCTGTGATCAGATTTCACAAGTTAAGCAGAGTCATACCAGATCTGTGGGTGATGGGAGCCCTTAAAAATACATCTAGTGCTGCAGGCAAAGGCATCTGAGTCTCAGCTGGATGCCTGTGCTGCTTCTTGGGGGTCTCTCAAGAGGGATTAAAAGATATTTTTTGCACACAGCATGACTGCAATATGAAGGAGGAAGGGTGAAGAAAATGCTCCTTCTCTTTTCGGTCTCTTTAATCCCGTTCTGCTTTTGTCCTCCTGTTGTCCCTGTGCCTTGTGAATGAAAACCTTCTCCTGAGATGCTCTGTAACCTCATCTTGGGGGCAGGGGTTTGTAGTGATGCCTCCCCAGAACTGATGAGGTGCCTCTCTACCTCCCTGCTGGTGCTTCTTCACTCCTCACCACCAGCTTTTTGACAGACAGAAATGTCACTGCTAAACCAAACCTAGTTGCTAATGATGTTGTTACTGTTGTTATTTTTATTATTACTATTATTCTTGATATTATTATTTTAGTTAGGGGAACAAAAGTGTCTTCCTAGCAGAAGGAATCTAGCAGAGGTTCCTTGAGTACTCAGGACCTGCAGAAAATGATAGTTCACATCCTCCTGTATCCTTTTATCAAAGCAAGTGTTAAAGCTAATTATATAGACCCCGGGGCAATTGCTGGCTCCATTCAGACACAATGAGTGTTAATGAGAACGATGCCTTTTTTTTTAATTCACCATAAAACAAGGCCTGTTGCCTCCAGCTCTCTGCTGCATAAACCCTGGGATGTATTTTTATATCTTTCCATTTCGTTTAGCATTGTCTTGCAGAGAGTGTTTGACAATAATCTTTAATTTGAGGAGATGCTGCTGCACACTGTAATTAAGGCAGCCAGTTGGGTGTTAGGTTTTTTAATTTTTTTTATTATTAAAAAAAAAGGCAATAAACCATCAGCAGAATCTTTTTAAAGACCAGGAGACCTCCTCCTTGTTAAGGTGTTTAGAAAGGATGCCTCTTCGAGCTTTTTTCCTTGAGAAAATAACATTCTTTTTAAATATATTAAATATATCAAGGTATTCTATAGATTGTCTTCTTAAAGGTGACTTCTTAAGGTTTTGCTGATGTAACAAAAACAAAACTGGGAAGTGTTTTGATTGTAGCTGAGCTCAAATTTCATTTTGAAGGGAAAAAAAGCCTTTTAATTATTTCTGAAATAATTGCTTGTGATAATACAATCTCCTTTGTAATGTTTAGACAGAAATAGTTTCTATATAAATAGAGACATTTAATGTAAGAATAACCTAATCTTTGTTTTGAGCACTGTGATACTTCAAGCCCTATTATAGGATCAAAAGGTTTTCATATCAGCAAATAGCTGTTAAAAAAAACAATTTTAATGATAATTGAAGGCCTAATTAGTTAGTTTGTAATGCTTAACTAATATCCTTACTACTTCAAGACTTCCTAAGAAAGAGAGACAATAGCTCTGCCAATTTAAGCTAAAGGAACTCATAAAATATGAATTTGAAAGGGCTGCTTAAAAACAAAAAGTAAAGGTTCTCTTATTTAAAAAAAAAAAAAAAACCTTTTGAAATTGAGCTAAATTAGAATGTACTTTTAGCTTTAAAGAGGTTCTGAGTGTGGCAGTAACTGCATCAATGGATTTCCACACAAACCACAGAGGAGGGCAGTAATTGTGGTTCTTGTTTTACTGAGAGGAAAGTTCAAGAGTGGAGGAGGAGGTGCTGCAGAGGGCATCCCATCCAGATGCCAAGGAATGGCCAAGTTCTCGCCCAGTCAGTGTGGAAAAGAGGATATCAATGTGATATTTCCATTTCTTGTTCCATCCGTGAGGATTATCAGTGGTTCTGACAAGAGCAGGAGATTTCACAGCAAACAAATAAAAGGGATGACATTTGCTGTCACGAGGATGCTGCCTGGGTGGAGAACAAGGGAAGATGTGAGATTTATGGTGTGGACACCAAAATCCAGGCAAGGTTTTCAGCTTTATCAGTGCTGCTCAACATTACACTCTCTAGTGGGCATCACCTGCTTTCTCCAAATCAAGCTCATCCTCATAATGGACATAAGAACTTGTGTAAAGCCACAAACCTTTTTTGCAAATGTTTTTATTTGTAGGGTTCTAAAACAGAACCATTAAATGTTTTGGGTTGGAAGGGACCTTAAACATCATCCAGTTCCACCCCCCCCATCCCCACCCTGGGCAGGGAATGTGAGCTGCATAAGTAGAGATGAAAAAATATATAATCTTCAAATATGCTTCAAGAGGGTTTTATGGACTGCTAGAAAACTGGTTTAAAGCCTTAAAACTTCAGCTATCTTCAGGATTATACAAGCTGAGTACAAGCTGAGCATCTCTGATGGGACTTCTGGTCAGTGGCTTAGTGGTTACAGTGTACTGTGTCAGAGATTATGAATTCCCACGTGTGTGGTGCTAAATTGCTTGTGCCTTGGTTTAGCAGAGGGAAAAAAGCTCTGACATTGCACCAGCTACTTTTGATAGAGTCATAGCAGTTCATGCCAGCCAGCTCAGAGCTATTGTGCAGGAAAAATGGAAAATGGGATGGTTTAGATGGGATAGCAGAGCCCTGAAGAGAACTAGGCACAGCAATTATGATATATGTATTTTTAATTAAATTTCATAGATTTTAAATGTTGTTCCAAGCAGGGAGAATTCCCAAGGCTACCAATCATTTTACACCACTTATAATATCCGTAAAGTGCTGCTGCCTTTCATCAAGTCACAAAAAAAAAAAAAAAAAAAAGAAAAAAAGGAAAAAAAAATCCTTGAGCAAAAAGTGGAAGATTTATAGTTCTGGAAAAGTTTGCAAGAATGACAGCGTTGATATCCAAACTTTTGGCACTGTTTGCTGTTCATTTAATCTTTCTGCTTTAATCTCAGCAAATGAAATTGACTTAAAACTTCTGATTTCTGTTACTCTCCAAGCTAATTCTAGGGCCAAAAAAAAATAAAAAATCTGTGATGAATATGCCTGAAGGATAATGGAAATTTCTGTGCTTGGTGTTTGCATTAGTGTAGGGTGTGCTTTGTACTATATATGCAAAAGTGCTACTGCTTTATCATCATATGTGATCTTCTGCTATAATACTTCCCTTGTGTTTCTGTTTGTATTTAAATTCTCCTTGATATCTGTAGAATACAACTTTCCAGCAGCAATATCCTGGTGAAGAAAAGCCCAGGGATATATTTCTACTGAGTAAAACCTCTGAAAAGAAAGGGAAAACAGATTAAGTCCCCCCACAAGAAACAGCTCCTCTAGAAGATTCTGCTATTGGAGATATATAATTACCTAATCACTCCCATCCTGGTATGAAGCATATAATTAGCTGACATCCTCCCTCCTCTTGAAAGGGAACAAATGCTGCATATATTCAATTATAAAATGATTAAATAAAGTATTGTTGGAGCTCAGTTCAAGGAGGAACCTGAAGGACTCAGATATTTCCTCTCAGTGTCTCATCACTTAAGACATTCACATCCATTGTGTCTTCTAAGCTGCTCAAAGCAAGGGCTCCAGCAATCCAGTGAGGCAAGACATGAATCAGGAAAAACTGTTGTGTAAATAAGCTGGCATACAATGCCAATGAGGATACATTTTAAATAATAAAGGTAGGAATGACTCCTGTTCACCTCTGAACCTAAGCTTTTCTTTAACATGGCCAAGAAAAACTACCTGAGCAAGTTCCATGGCCTCTTTAACAATAGTCATTAGGCAGTGTTGTTTATATCCCTTTGAATGGAATTATGAGAGTGTTGTGGGAAGGCTACAACAATTGTTAAAAGCTAATAATACATACGGTATTTGATGATTTGTTAAATTAATGAATCATTATATACCTCAGATATGCAGCAACTGTGACTCTGGCAAGTATCAATTTAATAACTTCACTGTAGCAAGATTGAACTTAATGGAAAAACTATTAAAGTAAGAATGTGAAATCTTCCAGAAAATAATGCTACCATGAGCGGTGACGACTGCAGGGCCTCTAGCTTCTAATCTCTTCCCTGGCTTCCCCATATCTGAGGCAGATCTTTTGTTAAGTCAATTAATGAAATTAAATTATAAGTTAAAGAGAACTGCAGGAGAAAATACTCTTTATATGTACGTGATAGATAAAAAATATGAGAAAACTTGAGCAATTACAATTCCATGCCCTTTGCTAAACAGTTGCAGCTGTGGTGAGCTTGCATTCACTTAGGGAGGTAAAATGCCAGCGTCACACTTCATTTCCATCCACGAGCAGCCCCAGCGCGGGGTGTTGGTGCCCAGCCGGTCTGTAGGCACGCAGCTGCTGCTCATTGGGAGCCTCATCCCCAATGGGCACAGCTGGGGAGGTAGCGAGTGCCCAGGGCACTGACCAACCACCAAAGGGAGCAGAGGGCACACAGGTGCAGGGCATCAGCATGAGGGGATAAAAGGCTGGGCTGAAGGACAAGAGCAGCAGATGCTTGTGGATTTCTAAAGTGACCCTGTGGTCCTCAGTATGGGCAGATGCCTGAAGCCTTCTGATGAGGCAAGGTATTACTCTGGCTGAATGCTTAAAGTTTTCTGAAGCTTTACGGTGGTGCTCTGTGTGTTGTGGCTGTCTCACCTGTGACATATGCTGTGACAGAAATCAGTATCTGTAATCTGGAGTTGGCCGTGGAGGCTGCAAGAGCTGTTTTTCCACAGTCACAGTTATTTTTTTCCAGCACACGAGCCCTGACTCTGGCTCTGGTTTTCCTGGCTGTGTGCGTGGAGTGTTATTCCTGACAAATGCTGTTTCTCTGAACAGTTAGGGGCTTGCCATGTGTCAGCAGGACCCCTGTGGCCAACTGCAGGCTCCATCCCTGGCCTAGTGGAGTACAGCCCTTGGCACTGTACGGCCTCTGTGGAAAATGCCAATTATTTCTACTCCCACAGCACAGATATGGAGATTTACAGAGAGATGTGCATATCTCTACGGGTTAGGCCTCTGTGGTACACAGTAAGAGGAGAAACTGGGATAGGATTTGAGAACTCAACCTTTCCTCTGAGGTCAGGGATGCACTAGCCTGGCAGCACTGTGTGACACATGTTTATGGTGACAACTGTGGGATTTCTGCTGGTATTATGTTAATTTACTAGGAAAAATCTACCCATAGCTTTTAAGATCGGCTTATATTAACCCTAAACTTCAAAGAACTGGTTTCTAAGTTGGTAAGCAGAGTTTACTGGGTTACATCCTGGAATTTCTGTAAATAACATCCTATGCTGGCACAATGCTATCTGTTCTGCTGTGGGTTTAGAACAGACTTAGTCCTGCTATAATTCCTGATTTTTTTCTCTGCTAGCATCCAGATTTTTTTGCTTATGGCAATACACACAGGAGAGGTAGAGGAATATTAGCAGGAATGGGGTTTTATGACAGCTGTAAAAATACTTGATTCCATATACCTTTGTGCCTTGCAAAGCATTAGTAACTGGATCCTGGCTACAGCATGTAATTACATTGCTTGATGCATTGTTGGGCATTAGTAGGATTCCTTCCATCTGTCTAATATTTCCCATCCAAGAATACTATCACATTTTATTACAGCCATTTAAAAATTCCTGATCCTTTTCCAGGCTCACTCTGGGTGTGATGATACAGAATTTCACCCAAAATATTTTAAAGGCAAAGTAAGCATTAAAAAGCAGGTACGGGTAGTATTTTTTATTACCAGTGTCTCAAATTTATGCTTTTGCATTAGGTATGACCAGTTATTTTATTTTTATTTCCACAAAATCATCAGTCAAATACAAAAATGCTTATCAGATACCGAAGACTTCACAAAATAAAAAATTAATGAGTCCATGTTCTCTCATGTTAATTACCTAATAAATTAGCTTACTCCATAGGCAAATAACTTAAAATCAGATCTGAAGAGGTGTCAGTTACATCCAAATATGAATTAATTTAACAGAGGAAGGCAAAAGTGCAGCCCCAGATCATTCACCCTCCCTCATCCTTTGTTCCTTAGGCAGCAGCTGGAGGTACTACATGTGCAGGAGATAAAAAGGAAAGATCCAGTCTTTGCTGCTGGTGTTTGAGGCATCCCTGCACTTTGCAGGGGAAACACAGGTTGGATTGGCCTTTAGGGCTGAAAGGCTCTGTGCTGCTCCCCCTTTGGCATCGCTCCCCACGCAGATGCCTGCAGCTCCTCCTCTGCAGGTGCCAGCAGAGCCTCTCTGCGCTGGCCCTGTCCCTCTGGCAGGGCTGGCAAGCATGCAGAGCACTTGGGGCTCGCCTGCTGCCAGCCTCAGGAAAGCCTGGGAGCTCCTGGGCAGGGGATGCCAGGGCTGGCTGTGTGCCCTCCCTTGAGGAACTGGCTGCATCACCCCCTTCCCTCCCTGCCCGTCTCCAGTGCCATTGTTGGTGTTGCCCTGATAAAAGCCTGCCGTGGTTTGGTCTGAGCTGCAAGTGATCTCAGATGGTTTTGTTAAAAAGTTGAACGCGTGGTTTTTTGACAAAGTTTTGGTTTAAAATGTAATTATTGAATGTAAAGAAAAGAAACCTCAAAGTCTATCAGCTTTCTGTTGATCTGGAGGAGATATGGCTCCTTAAAAAACTCACATGTCAGCTCTTTAACTTCTCACTTTTGGGATAAACCATTTTAAAATTACACATGACATCCCAATGCTAATTAATTTCAGGGTCAAATTCTTTTTTTTTTTTTTTCTTAACATACCTCCCCCACCCCCACTTTTAAAGTGATGGCCCAGTTGAGAGAAATGGGTAAAATACATTCCCTGTACATTTTTGCCCTACCTGGACAAAAATGGCAAATATCCACAAACTGAAGGATTAGGCAGCATAGTAAATTCTCTAATTACAACAGGCTGAAAAAAAACCTCAGGAACTTCCAAGACAGGATCTGCATGTGGTCTGCAGTTGGTTTTCATATAGTGGGATGAAGATTTCATTAACATATTGAAGTGGCACCTTTCTGCCCCAGATCAGGGAAAGCTGGAGTAAGAATTATCTGTTGCTGTCTTCATGCACAGATTAACCAGAAAAATTTCTTGTTAACTGGCAGAAGATATTGTATGTATATGGTGGTTTAGGGAAATGGAGGTGCTAAATTTCCTGCACATCATCTTTTTTTTTGGACACCCATCTAGAAGTACTATTGTGTGGCTCCATTGAAATCTGAGCAGGAATACTATTTCTTGCCCTTCTCCTCAGTACTTTTCCTATTGTTTCAGCTGTCTCCAGCATCTTGCTTTGAATCCTTGATTATAAATGACCTAAATTCTCAAATTACCATTTTTGTATTTTCTTCAGGAAGCTTCTGTCAGATTCCAGGACATAATATTTTAGGATGAAGAGTTTAAAATAGACACATATGATTTTGATAAATAAAAGAAAAACACTGCAGTCTGCAAAGCCCTCTGAATATAAAAGTGGTTTGTCTTTTGCCCACTCTAATTAGCCTATCAAAAATAGAAATATTGGGCCAGGCACATCCAATTAAGTTTGCCATTCACCAAGCTTGAGGCTTTCTTATGGAGACTTCCACCATAATGATAAGGAGATGGAAAAAGAAAGCAGTCATTAGCAATGCTCAGGGAATTTGGTTTCTTTGATGTGAAGGGCAGCCGTGGTAGATCTGGGAGGCGGCAGGACTTAGTGGCTTTTTCTTAGACAGTTCTCCTGGTGGTGCAGAGTATAATGATGGTCTTCTAGTGGCATCAAAGAATGTTGGTGCTGCTACTGAAATGGGTTTGGAGACTTGAGCGGTCACCATGGTCACATTCACTAAGGTGTATAAGATTACAGGGCTGGGAGGGACTGCTTTATTTTGATGGCTGCTAAAGAGCAAGGGTGTGGGGTCCTGGAGCTGCTCGGAAGCCTTCCAAGGGTTTGGATTTTGTGTTTACATGGAGATGAGAGAGGGATACTTGACCAAATTCACTCACAAGGTCCCTTCCAGTTTAAACTTTTCTATGGTATTTCTGGAAGATTTTGAGTTGATAAGGATTGCTTGGAGATAATGGTGCTTGGGCTTCATAATCATCCTCTCATTCCCATAAGATCTCTTTGTCCAATGGAGTTCATTCAGCACCACTTTAAATGAGCAAGTATCACTTTTTGAATGGTGCTGGCTCATGCCAGAATGCTGTCACTCCCTGGAGGAACCAGGGCTTTCTGAAAAGGGTGGTTTTTGTAGTCACAATCTCCAAAGAAAGAAAACCAGTGCGACCTGCACATGAGTGAATGAAATGTCACCCTCCAAGACAGGCTGAGAATCGTTTTCTAGTAAGTGTCAGGAGGTTTTGGAAGGCAACACGTCACTGAAAGATTAATTATTACGCAGAACAAAAAAAAAAAAAAATAAAAAAATTGGGAGGCCAGTGTACACGCATTCTGGTGAAAACTCACCTGAAGTAACCTTGATAAGCTCTAAGACTAAACAATTCATCAGTGCTCCTTTGCTGAAGGGAATTGGTAAGTTATTGGGGTAATTTCTATCTGCAGAAACAGTTCACCAGTTCACAAAGAAGAATATATCATACTAAGGGCTGGCTCGCATTTCCAGCTGTGGATTAATAATAACTGCATGCATGCTGGCACATAATTTAGATTCCAGCCATGAAGTCTCTGAATTGTGGGCTGGAAGCTGCAATAATGTATTTCATAAATACAGCTATTGTTTTTGCTGGCATGGTGTTGCACGTAGCAGTTAAGAGAGCACAGTGCAACATTTAGCAAACTGAAAGGCCAGGGAACTGTCTGAAAATCAAGTTTGCATTATTTGGGGGATCGAAAAGCTGTTCCAAATTGAACTAAAATGCACGGATCAAGTTGCTAAAATGGAAAGTGTGCGTCTATGGGTTTGAAGCGTTCCCTAATTTGAAACTTTTACTTATAAGGGAGTATTTTAAAAGTTATTCTTAAGATTGGGTATTTATATAAATATCAGGTTGTAGTTCCTCCCTACCCCCAAAAGAAACATTTCCAGATCTTGAATATTTGGTGTCAAGCACAAATTCAAAAGGAATCAAAACATACCACTGAAGTGAGCAATTGCTGAATCCAGGCAACTTCATTTCCCTCCTCCAATGACATTCTCATGAACATCCCTACCAAATCACAGCTTTTAGAAATTAAATAAATTTACGTTAGCTTGGGTTAGGGTTTTTTTTTTTAGATCTGGAAACAGAAACACTGCCACTGAGCCTTAAAGCAAATTTTAATCTAAACACCATGAATTCCCTTTTAAATGTAGGTTTTGTAGGTGTAATTCTCTATTCTGACTAATGCAATTTGATTTTTAGGTATGAGATATATCTGATCACTTAGATAAATAAGTATTCCTCTTTTGTACAAAATTTTTGGAGCATTTTGTTCTTAGATTTTAAATCACATAAAATAATGAGGAGATTGAAATTATTTTTCAACTTTTTTCACAGCATGATTCCCTGTGATTAATCTTTTGCTTATTTATGTAAATACAAAATGGGATTTTAAAAAAAATGTTTTGGTTTTACTCATCCTTATTCTAAAGCTGATGAAGGAGCTTAGGAGTGAATCAGATGTGCTTAATTCAGGGCAAACAGAGACAAGGAGGAGTATCAGTTCTGTCCCCTGAGCAGAGATTAAATCAAGATTAGCAGAGTAGGTGTTGTCCATCCTACTCAAAAAGTTTGTATTGATTTCTGAGGGATGTCATGTTGAATTTTTTTTCCAAAAAACAAAACCAGCACATGCTACAGGAGTAGTGCCTTGACCCTCATGAAGGCTATTAGGAGCTTAATGACTCAAATAAAACACAGAAGCTTTGAGCAGCCACACTGCGGGCCCAGATTCACACAGCATTTATGTTATTGGTGGTTTTGCCAAGAAACTTTGGCATGAGGGGGTTAAAGTGACACAAAAAGAAGCTTTTAAATTCACGTTGTTTATAAGTCAGGCTCAGGGATGCAGCAGGAATATGTAGAACTCCCCACTCTTGGAGTAGGTAAGTGCCCACATGCAGCCGAACACGCGTGGGGTGAGTCAAATACCCAGGAAGGAAACTGAGAGAAGGCTGAGCAGGAAAGGCCAAGATGAAAGTTTTAGCTTGCAGTCCATCTTTCAAAGACCCTTGGAAACCTCATTCCAGACTAAAGAGATGCATTTAACCCTAAAATGAAATGACAGCTGTGAATCCTTCTCTGCAGTTAATACTGGAGATGGCCTTTCCCAGCATCCATTTCAGTATTCCAGGAGGGAGGAATGAACCCTGTTTGGCAGGGCTTTCCCTTGGGTTTAGATGCTGACTGATGAGAATGCAAAAGCAAAATTGAAACAATTTTGTGTATCCATTTGGACATTGAACATGAGCAGATGTGATCTCTTGTGACCATTCCAAAATTGTTAAATTTCCTTAGTTTGCCAGGGGGATTCCTGGCACAAGTCAGAACTGTAACTTAAAGCAAGTTAGTTAGTTATTTATGCTTGAATGCTTGAGTGAATAACTGATAAACACATCTGGATATATTTATCTCTCAGTAACCACTGATCTGCTCCTCCCAAGCATAAAACAATATTTGTTGCACTCTTGTTTATTGAGGTTTCTTATGAAATTCACATCACTGAGGCATTGAGTAAAGTACTCAAGTATAAACTTCATTGCCTGTGAAAAGCCACACTTAATTCACTGATCTTCCCAATTGCTGTGTCCAGAACAGGATTAATGAAGCAGTGCTTAGGAACTTCTCAAAACCACTTTGAGATTGTTTTCCCTTTGTCTCGGTTAAAAATAGGAGTATTAACTTTCTCAAGAGGAGTATTGATTTCCAGATAATTTACAGGTGGATCTTGCATCGTCATGAATGCATCCATAATGAAACGTGAGAACCATTCAGAGAAGCTGTCTGGAATTAACAGCCAATACACTGGTGGGAATCCAATAACTTCAGCTCAAATCTGGGAAGTTTGAAGCCTTTATAAATAATATAATCTCTCTCACGAGGCACACTCCTCCACAGGATGTTGTGGCGGCAGGGCTCCCTACCTGCTGCTTCTCCTCTCATTTCTACAGAGAAAGCTACTTCTGCTCATGCTCTCCCCATCTGTCTTCCAGACCATATACATGCATTTCATCCACAAGAAATTGTGCATGACGCAGGGTGCTTGCAGCTCTTGAAGTCAGGGGACTGAGTTGCCTGGTGTGTTCTTGTTTAGTCTTGTTTACTAAACACATCATCACACAGCTACAGCTTAAACATTGATTCTTCATGGGCCAGGGAGCACTCCCAGCCCTTCTGTGACATTTGGACAAAGCCAGAGTGGTTGAAATTTATGGTGTCAGGCTGCAGATCTGTGATGGATCAAATAGCATCAATCCATCAGAGCGCAGGGAGAGAAGGAAGGCCACGTAATAAATAATAGACATTGCCTGTATTGTAAAGCATGCTGGGAATTGAGCTGTAAATGTAAATCCCTTTCTCCCTCTGTATGGAACTCCAAAAGCAAGCAGTAATTGGAATTATCTGATAAGTGTTATTAAAGTGAAGAATTGTTACAGCTTTTAGTGCTGAAGTCTCCCAGAGCACATTCTCTGTGGGCTTACTCAGCCCTAGAGAGGTCAATAACCTTTAATGCAATCCACTGGGGAAACAGAAATGTCAGAACTATAAAGTAGCCTGTATCCATCTCCAAATAACTGCTTTGACCTATGGATCTAAATACTGGAAATAAATAGGAGTCTTGAGCCACAGAGGTGCCAGCCACCTCCACACTGCTTGGACTGCAGCAGAAATGACCATTTTGGCAAGGATGCCAGTTATCATTCAATAGTGATGAGTGACCATTTTTCATTATTATTGCTTTTTCAACATTGCGGGACTGCTGTGCTGCCCTCAGAGTCAGTGACATGTAAGTCATTTGGCTGACATTTTAATAAACATCTGGGTTTTTCAGAGCAAGACACAACGGTCATCTTTGTTAGGGTTTCCTGGCATTCTGATGTTGTCTCCATGGATATTTGCAGTCTGTTCCTGAAGAAACAAAACAAATATAAAACTAACCAGCCCCTTCAGAGCTCACAATGGGATGGGAAGTCCTTGAGAGCTTTCACCCCTCTCCCTCCGTGGTTCTCACCCACAGCTCTGCTGGGGTAAAAGCTCACAAGAGCACTTGCTTCCTCAAGTGCTGATGTCTTCCTGATGTAGAGCAAGGTTTGTGGACCCTCCAGGGTTAGAAAACTTGGAAAGAGTGACATTAGTCCTCATGATCATTGATGAGTTTCCAACAGCCCGAGGGGCTTAAAGGGGGTGCCTCAGGAAAAAGGGCTTAGCTTTAATTTAGTTACATTATGATGTCCATATCAACTTGTGCTTAGGATTTAAATGGGTGCAGTTGTCTTGCCCTAAAAATGCACATATTTTTCATAGTGTGGGATGGTGGGAGTAACACTGTTTGAGGTGGTGCAAGAGAGAGAGAGGGAGACTGCTTTCTCATAAATTGCCAGCTTAAGCAAATAGTGAGAGTGCCAGACAACCAAACCTGTGAAAATAGTTTTGTTTCACTGCTTCTTAATCTGTCCTGGCCAGGAAATATTGAGAGAGTTCAGTAGTAAGAGTGGTGTTGTGCTGTGGAAATATGCTGTTATGACTTAGAGTTCCTGTCAGAGAAACTGAAGTGTTTTCTGAGGTCACAAGGTGAGAAACTTTAGAAAGTGAGAAACTCTCTTATTTATGAAAGGATATGGGCTCATATTAAATGTTTTCATCTGATAACAAGTATAATTAAAAAACTGGGTTTGGAAACTTCAGCATATTCTTTTTGCATTTAAGGGCAAAAATGCACTCTGAAAAACCTAAGCAGGCTATTTAATCACTGAGCACATGTGAATTTACATTGTCTTTGCTTTTATCAGAAGTTACAGAGGACAGGGGTAGCAGCAGCAAGAGTGTCTGGACTAAGCAATCTCAAAATATAATTCAGTCAAGCAGTGTGCCTGGAGAACTGTAAATAACCTCCTACATGCACATACAGAGCAGAAACTAACCACAATTTGTCGTATGAAAATGAGTTTTACTCCAGCACCAAGCCTGATCATTGCAGAAGGTCCTGCAGTGTTTTGCCTGAAGCAGAAAACCAGACAAGACACTGCACCCATTTTTCAAGGTTCAACCAGATTCCTGAAGGAGGTCTAAAGTGGGTTTTTTGTTTTGTTGTGTTGGGGGATTTTATTTGTGTTAATTTTTAGGATATACCACTTGGCAGCTGCCTTGTAGAACTGGGTCTAACTGAGTGCCTTGGAGCTGTGCTGGTTTTCTGGCAGATTCAGGAAGGAATAGAAACAGGCCAAAACACTTAAAGCAGCTGGAAGATAACAAACTTCAAGGAAAGGGGAATCATTAAAAAAAAGTCAGAAAGGAGGCAAGGCCCCAGGTTATCCTGAGAGTAATTAAAAAATAACAGTGCACAGGAGTTACAGGTAACTCCTTGGCAGTGGATTGAAATGTGCCTGAGGAAAAGGTCCAAGACTTAATCCACACTGTTTTTTAGATGTTGAGGCTGGCATGTTGAGTGGCAGGGGATTTGCACCATCTGTGGGCAGTCAGGGTGGCTGTGCAGCCTCACAGGCACCGGCTGGGTGGGGTTACAAGCGCTGCCCTTCACTTGTGGGGCAGCCCCTCGCTCCAGACACAGCTAAGTGCAGCTCAGGGCCAGTGGAACACCAACACCTCCACCAGTGACACTGCCCAGCTTAGAGGGAAATTAATGGTGGTGTGTTAATTGCTACTTTGGCAAACGTTTCATCTGGAGCTCTCCTCCAACTCCCACCAGCGCTCTGGGCAAGCTTTCCTCACATCACGTCTGTGCTGAGCCCTTGAGCTCTGCTTTGCACTTTGCAGTAGCCAGATCCAAGACTCCCATCCATCCCCTAGGAATGCCATTGCTCATCCCTATCTCCTCACATGGCAAGCTGTGAGGTTACTGTGAAAGCTGCCATGTTTTCTGTTCCATTCAGGCTCTCCATCCTCTTGGCAATTTTCCATGATGTCCGCCAAGATCCAAGGAAAGGCAGATGTGTGTCAGTAGTAACACAGCTCCAGCTAAAACCCCTCAGCTGGCCCAATGCACCAAGTTCTGCCTCTCAAGCATTTCCTTCTCACTGGCTCCTCTTCCAGGGAGGAGAAATTGAGAGCAGGGGTATTGGAACGAGGTGATGTTAGAGGTTCTTCTCAACCCAAACCATTCTGTGGTGGTTCTGTGATTTTGTGCATTGTCCTGGGTACTGCAGTAAATGTTATCTTTGAAAGTTAGTGTCAGCAGGCACAGTCTGTGCCCCTGCTCAGGCAGCTCTTTCCATGGGTGCTGATCAGACAGAAAACAGAAATACTGCCGTTTTAACCTCTGTTTCGTTGAAGAAACAAAAAACTCTTGCTATATCAAGAGTTGGCTTAAAAAGAGTTTAGGACAGAGGAAGGGTACTAATGGGGTAAAAATAACTGGATGAGTTAGCACTACCTGACACCCTTTCCTCAGCTACAATTTCTGCCTTACAGTGCAAATACACCTAACAGCATAGATCTAGTCAATTACTGCAAAATCAGGTATTCCTGATCCCTCCTCTCAGCCCACAGAGCAGTTCAGCTCCACTGCATGCCTGTAGTGAGGAATGCCTATACCATTGGAGTTTTGGAAGAGAAATAACTGGCAGCAGTACCATTCACCATTTGTTGAGCTATTATTCTGCATTCAGCCAGGAAGCAGAAAAATACTGCACAACCCCAGTGTCCACGTGGCACAAAGGGAGAATATCTGGAGCAAACAGACTATGCACTGAAAAAATATTTTCCTACACTCTGCAGCAAGGGTTTGTGAATAACAAACAGATTTTTCCCCCATCTGAGCAGCCTGAAATTACTTTCTGATGCAGAAATAGCACAGACATTTCAGATAATTTACATGCAATGAATTAACCAATAGTTCTGCTTCTCTACTTTTAAGGAGTAGCAGACCCCCTTACAGATCCAGGGTGTGATAACTTACAGCAGGGAGCGATAATTTCAGATAACCTAGTCATATTGTACTTATTATAACCAGAATATGGTCATAATATAATAAGTTTGAAGCTTAGAGAGACAGAAGTTTGTGAAGAGAGGTCTGAAGTAATTTTTCAGTCAGGAGAAACCTGTCCTTCTGCCCACCAACCATCTAAAACTACTGAATTTCATTGCCAGAATTAAAGCTGCTTTCTCCTTTTCAGAGCGCCCCTTTGGCTAGACATGCACTTTTGTCAAGTGGCAAACAGAGCAGCACAGAGCAAACAGGACCATTCATTGCTTAATTTCTCAGTGTGCTGGTGATTCCACCCACATCTGCTCAGATGGGTCTGAACATGATCCAGGCTCCACTGAATCCCCAGCAGGAGATTTTTAGATCGGGCTCCACATCTAGCTGTGGTTCCCAGGACAGAAAGAGTTTTTTTTTACCTGTGCTCTTAAAGGTGTTAATGTGATGTAATTGCAGCTGCCCTGAGACAGAGTTTAAGAAGGTGAAAAAAATCTTATTCTGTGGCTCAACTCCAAACTGAACTGCAACAAACCTGGTGTTATATTAAGATATGAACACTGTGCAGTGAATCTTCTCTGCTGAATTAAAACCAGCTGCAGGACCTTGTGAAAATTGTTGGTTCACATAATGATATAAATTTGAGTGTTCTCACTGCATTGTTTAAAAATTGAGATTTTTTTCAGAGATCTTCTTTTCTATCGTGCTTAGATATCCCCATTAACATGTTTTAATGTGGCACCTCTTATCCATGTACTCGGTGATGAGTCTGGCAAAATGATGACATTCCTGGAAGACAAATGGCTTTTGGTTGTTTTTTTTTTTTGTTCCAAAACCTCACGACAAATAGCTGCATAACCCTCTGTAATCTCAATATAGTCAAAATGGACATCTGAGGATTCAGAGCAAAAGTGAATTTGGCCTGGTCTGCAGCTGAGCTTCAAATTCTGCCAATTAGTCTCTCAAGCAGAATTCAAAGTTTACAGAGTAATCTGGAAATTATCAAAGCAACAAATGTGCTGTATTTTTGGGACTGGACAAAACATGCTTAGGATTCATTTTTATTTTTAAAAAAACCTGCATTTTCATCAGAAATAAAATTTTTCATGGATAATTAATTAACTTTTTTTCAGTGTCACTGTTAGAATTCTGTATTTCTCAGCATTAAGAATGTTACTTATTTGGGACTGTCAGGAAGCATATTGTGTTCAACATTTTCCCTTTGCCGTGCCTGGAGTCTGGCAGGTTTTACACTGTGGCTTTTCCCTCTCGGTTCTGTTTTTGGGGTGTGCCTTCCATGGCACAAGGCAGAAATGCAGAACAAATCTTCTGAATGGAAAAACTGGGCGGGCAAGTCTGACATTTCTGTGGTTTATATTACCTGTTAGTCAAAACAAATAAGCAAACCCCAGCCACATGATGGAGGGAAAGAGAATAATTTATGCACAAATTTTCAGTCGCTCAGCATTTTTAATTTCCCAGGTTTAGTTCTTCACTTCTCATTTTCCGAGACTGAAAAAGCACACTCTAATGATCTCTGCTAAAGACAACTATAAACCCTTCTAATGGTTTTGCATTTGTTGTAATGACACCAATTATTTATGGATTGTTATTCCTGAGTAGAAATGAGGAAACCTTTCATTATGCTTTTGTATCAATCCCCTTCTGATACGTAGTTCAGTGTATCCTCGCAGCCCGTGCAGTAGGAGAAAGGCTTTAGCCCTCATATCTCATCCTGGCTGTATTGATCTGAAGGCTGCACTCCTGCAATGAAGTGGATCCTTGTTTTTGGAAGAGAGAACGTTGCCAACTGATTAATAAGGGGCTGACTGTAATACCTCAGCAATGTTAACTTTTTTTCAGAAGCTCAAAGTTGACATTTGAAAGGCAAACACTGCAATATACAACCTCCAGCTCAGAAAACATGCTTATAGCAAATATCCTACTAACTCATACCAAATTATACCCAATAAGTACTCTCACTTTGTGATCTTGGCAGCTTTAAGACTTCAGAAATCATGGTTTACTATGGAAAATGCCAAATGTTTTCATGTATGAAAGCCAAATTAGACACCGTGCCATTTCATACATGGGGCCATTCAGATATGGGAGATGTTTTGATGTTTTTTTCCCTTTTTGAGACCAGTGAAGTACAAATGCATTCTGTATTTATTTATGTATTTCACATTTATTTACAGTACCTTATATTTTTCATATGTAGTTTGTTTCTACCTGTCTAGCTCTAAAATGTCCTTCAAATACACTCTCTTAGGTGTTCCTTTTGAAAATAAATGAGGGCAGGACTTCAAACCTTTATGGAAAAAAAAATATTAGCTTGTACAAATAGAAAATAAAAAGGGTTTCTGTGATGTAGAAATTCTGGCCCAGATCCTTGCCTTGGGTGGAGGAGCCAGTCACTCTTAACAATGACAGCAGGGTTGTGTGGTGAGGTCTTTGTGGATGTCCAGGTCCACTGTCACTGGTGCAGACAGAGGGAATAGAGATTAAGTGTGTTTTTGGTATGTCAGCAACAGAGCTGCATCACCATGGCAAATAACAAATGTTTCTGCAGATGTGTCAGGTTCAAAGCCTCACCCCAGCCAAGCTCAGAGCCTTTTGCAGCCCAGCAAAGGCCATGTGAAGCCAGTGCCACACACAGGAGGTGCCTGCAGGCGCTGTCCAGGGCCCCCCCAAGGAGGGACAGAGCCAAGAGAGCTGGCAGTTTTCCCTAGGGACAGCAGGGAGCTCTCCCTAGGCATCAGGAGCAGGAGTCATTCTCCACCCCTTCAAGGTTAGGACAAGTTCCATGCCAGGAGAGAGAGAAATAGTAGCTACATGGCTAATTCCTAAGCTTATGTCCCATTTTTTTTCCCATTAAAATTGCCTTTTAGCTGTACAAAATATTTGCTGTCAGTGCAATGGAAGCAGTTCCACCTTGGAGAGGGGATAATTCATTTTCCCAGACTCTAGGAGCTGGATTTGTTGTTTGTTCTTGCTTCAGGAGGACCCTGACCCGTCTGCTGCTTTGTTGAGCAGAGAAGATAATTTCTTCTGAAAACTGCCCTTATCGTGAAACCGGCCTCCAATGTTGATCTAGTCGGTGTCCGGCAATTCTTACAGCGCAGAAGTAAAGCTGGAAAGTTATCTAAGGAGCTCCATCATATGGAGAAACAGCCATGACCTTCTTTCTGCAGAAATATTTGTCCCACTGGGCAATTATTTTATGCTATAGTCCACTATGTCCTCCAATTAGTGCATAAATCACCGGGATAATGTATTTTCACTTTGTCAGAATATTGTAACTACATCTCTCAGCTTTAAGTTCTGTGGTAACTTTTGTTTTCAACCCGAAGTACTTTTACTTTAGTTTAGATTAATTTAGACAGCACAAAGAAGCCCTAAATACATGGGACAGCTGCTCTGCCTGCTGTGATAAGCAAACCAGAGAGGTCATGTTTGCATTTGTCATAGCCCAGGATCAGGTGGCAGGGATAGGTTTACAAGGGTGGGATGGTTTCTTCTCCAGCAGATGCAGACCATGAACATGAAAGAATGCCACCAAACTGGTGGCACATCCTTAGTGTCACTAAACTTAGTGACAGCACAGAGTTCCTTGGCACAGGAGAGCTGTCTCCCAGCAATGCTGGCAGCAGGAAATGTGCACACCAGCAAGAAGGTCTTGCTTGCCAGCACAGAGGTGAAAGCTGAGTATAAAGTACCTGAGGCAACTTCTTGGTGGGTTACCTTAAGGAGAGTAGAGGTGTTTTGGGGGGAAAGGCGTGGAGAAGGCAAATTACAGACGGTCTAATACCCTAGTCACAAAAACAATGACATTGTTATGGGCCTAGAAATCAGGACATAGGTTCTCATCCACAATTTGAACCACACCCAGCCCTGGAGAAGTTTCCATCCAGGGCTTTGGTTTGGTCCCATAAGCAGATCTTCCTCCAAATTGTCAGTCTTAACCTGGATTCACTGTGTGTGCAGCACATTTCTCCATGTCATACTAAGTAGCTTCAGTTTGAACTGTTCCTCTCATTTGCATCTTAATTCTGATTCTAAAATCAAGGCCAGGGATTTTTTCAGATTCTGTTTTCAGTGGCAAAATCGACTGCAAAAGTAAAATTTGTTTGCAAAAGTAAAATTTGTTTGCAAAACAAAATTTGCTTTGTTTTCATCATTTGGAGAAAGGAACTGGAAGGTTCTGATGCTACTCCTAAAGCTGGAATGTAGCTCTACCTTTTTTCCCTCTTGCTACCTTTTTCCCTACTGCTCTACCTTTCTTCCTCTTCCATCCTGCAGATGTCATTAAGCTGGCTGTGAGCTTGAGATTTGTAAAAAGCAGGTCTGGCTGACTCCTTCAGTGCCAGGAGAAGCTGTTGTATAATTGAGTCTTGCTATGTTGGTGCACATCTGTGTAAGGAATCTATGGCTGTCATGGATGGGCATGTGCTGTCTTGCACTTCTTCCAAGGCTCTGGGTATTTGAGGCCTCCCTTTTGTGGTTTCTTTTATTAAAAATAAATTTTTAAAGCCCCAAAAAACTTACTTCCTTCCTTGGCACACATTAAGAACAATAGCTCTGTTTAATTTAAAAGGGTTTTCTTTCTTTCTTAGATGCTGAAGAGAAGATAGTCTAATGAGAAAAAAATACTAAAAGAAGAGAATTTCACATTTACTTCTGCATGCAATAAAGTCATAATTGTTTCCTGAGAACTGAATTTTCTCTTTTGGTGAAAAGAACTCTCAAGAATGTTTGAGTATAGATGTCCTTAAATGTACTTCCTTTATTCTATAAAACTCTTGTAAAAATTAGGACAGTAGCTATGACTGTACAGCATCTTTTCTATATTATTTCAGTACTTCCTACCTTAGGATTTGGGGGAAAAAAATTGCATCCCTGTCATAATGCAATCTCCTGACAGCATTGGCAGCAGCAAACTTTAGAAATGTACAAAAAATGTGTCTTCATATTGTGGATGGTGCAGAAGGTGATAAGAAGCTTAGAGGATAAAATAGCTTGGGGAAAAGGAGGATTAACCTCTCTTACTGAGAGTGGAACAGATACCAAGAAATTTTATTTTGCCTGAATTGCATTCCTAGTTTGAATGCATTCAGATTTGTGGGAGGATGTTCTGGGGGCGGGTGTGTGGGAAGGAACTGTAGTTCTTGAATTTTGCTCTCTGGCTGCATTGGCAGAGCAGACTTGGGAGCTGATAGGGAGCTCTTTCACTTAAGTAATGTGTTTTTCTTCCTGGGAAGGGTAATTTATTTATAAAAAAAGGAAAAGGTTAAAATGGCACCTCCATTCCTAGCAACTTTTCCTTCCTGATCTGCCCTGTCTTTCTTTGGGCTGTTCCTCAGAATCAGCTCTCGGCTCGGGTGAATCCACCAGCAAACGTCCCGGGCAGCCACAGCTGACCCCCAGCTGTTGATCTTGGATGGGACCAGGAAACACAATCCTCTTTTGTGGGGGATTTCGAGTCTGATCATTTTGGTGCTGCTCCAACCCAAACTAAAACTCAAACATTTTGGAATTCTGCATGAAAGGCAGCAGTGCCTGAGGGGAAGGGAGCTTTTGTGGCTGTCCTGGATCTGTGGGTCTTCAAAGTGTACAAGTATCTGAAGGGAGGAGGTCAAGAGGGTGGAGCCAGGCTCTTCTTGGTGCTGCTGAGCAACAGGATGAGAGGCAAGGGGCAGAAACTGATGCATGGGAAGTTCCACCTGAATATGAGGAAGAATTTCTTTGCTGTGCAGGTGACCAAGCGCTGGAACAGGTTGTCCAGAGAGAGTGGAGTCTTCTTTGGGCATATCCCAAAGGCAGCTGGACACAGTCCTGAATGCAGGGGTGCTCTAGGGGATCCTGCTTGAGCAGGTAGCTTGGACTAGATGATCTCCAGTGGCTCCTTCCAGCTTTCCCCTTCCTGTGATCCTGGGCTCTCCAAGACTATGTGCAGTAGGTGGGCAGGGAGCCCAGCAGATCCCTAACAGATCTCTAATTTCCATGGAACCTGCAGTGGGAGATTCATAGTACTGAGAGCATCTCTGTCAGGGTTGGTCTGATAGACTCCTAGCTCCTGGAATCAGGATACTAATGCAAAGTGGAGGATTTCAGGCATTTTACCTGCAGCTCCCCAAACACCTGACCCCAGCTCTCCTCCACCTGGGCAGGAGGCCAGGCTCTCCACATGGGTGACTGGGACACCACAGCCCCCTTCAGGCTCAGAGAGACAAGCCTTGTCCTTGCTCAAGATGGTCAGCATTCTCCTCTTGCTTCTGCTCAGGACTTTTTATCCCACTCATGGCACAGCTCCGGTTGCCCTACTGAATGTTTTAGAAAACATCACTTCAAATAAAGTCTCCAAGGCTTAGCTTAGACAAGAATATTTAAACTTTTCCATAGACGTGAAGTCACCAGTTGGCACTAAGCTGTGTTTATAGAAATAAAACCTGCTGGTTATTATTTGCTCTTCTGTTGGTTAAGCTGCTTTAACCCGTGCTGCTTTAACCCACGCTGGCCTTTGTTCAGAGGTAGCCTGACAGGTGGTGAACTTCTAAAAGGGTTGGTATTTCAGAGGCTGAGTGAGTTCCACTGCTAAATAGCTCAAAATTTGTCAAAGTCAGAACTGAATGATACTTAATGTGCTTGGCTTTTAGATTAGACGTTTCTGGCTATGCCTGAATCCCTCCCCTGTGGGAATCCCTTTCCTCAGCACCTCAATTTAGGGAGAGAAATGGCTGAAATTCAAAGCAAATATTACAGAAGAATTGTGGGAAACAAAGATTGGGTTTATACTAATTTATTGTATCAAGAAAATTATTTGGGAGTGGTATTTTATCAGTCATCAAAGAGAATCATATATTGGCCTCCTCTTACCTATTGGTACAAGTTGTATTTCAAAGGCTTGAGCAGAGGAAATGATCTATGTATGGAGGAACTCTGGTTCAACACTTAAAAATGGAAAATATTTGGAAGATATTGTGAGAATTGGCAAACAGTTTGTGATAGCGAA
Source organism: Motacilla alba alba (assembly GCF_015832195.1). Classification (NCBI taxonomy): domain Eukaryota; kingdom Metazoa; phylum Chordata; class Aves; order Passeriformes; family Motacillidae; genus Motacilla; species Motacilla alba. Next base: position 66,090,407 of record NC_052019.1, read on the forward strand.
TCAGAAAGCTGGAGAAAAAAGATCACAATGCAAATGATTTTGCATTTTTTCACCTACTTGTAATAGATTTCTAGATATTTGTGATGATGAAACTGGGAGAGGTAATTAAAAGAAAAATATTATAGGAAGATGATCAAATGCCAATATTCCAAACTGCTGTTCAAAAATATGATAATCATGAAAACTGATCCCTCAAAAAAAAAAATCATTGAATACAAAGACCAATCTTGAATGGGCGTCTTAAATTGCATATTATTTCTGTCACTTTCAGGAACACCAAAATGGTCCTTTTTTTTTTTTTTTTTTTAAACGATGTCCAAAGGCGAGTGAAAGGACTTCATTGTTAATGTTTGTGGTGTAAATGTTTCTAAGCATTAAATGGCAGCCTGTGGTGTTTATATTGGATTTGGATCCAAAGCAACTCTTGAAGCTGTTTTGTCAGGTGTTAAACTGCACAGAAAGACATCACATTACTGACTATTGCAATTGTACCATAAATTATCAGATTATAAGGAGAGGACAATACCCTACTATTGTAGGAATCTTCTACAGTTACCAATGACAGTCATAAAATAAAAGTCTGAATATCTTTAGGTTGTCTGGTCCCAGAATGCAAGTTTACTTTAAATGTATTTTCTTGGGAGATGTTGAAGTGGGCAAGTATTTACAGTCAAATGGATCTGAGGCAAAAACCTACCAGGATCCAAGACCTTGGAGGTCAAAGGAAAAGCCTTTGTCTTCCTTCAGTTTACCACTAGCACTGAGGATGTAGATATTCACAGATGTAAGGGAGCATAAGATTTTTCCACTATAAACTTGTCATTTTCTAGAGGTATACAGAGTGGTTGTTTACTTTCAGACGTGAACCAGAAGGCATAAAATAAATTAAATAAATTATGATTCTGACTGATAGATTCAGTAAGAGACCAAGCACCCAGGATGGGTATTTCAAAGCAGACAAAAACTTTTGATCCATATTTAGCTGAAGTTTATTTAGAAACCGCAGATTAATTGGTTAACAGCTGAAGCAAATAGTTATGAGTGGGCAAAGGGCCCTGACTTCTCATAGCTCTTCTGAAACACAGAAAAACCCATAGAAAATACTGCTTCATATTTTGAAGAAACCATCTTGTGGCCTTTGCTTATTTTTTTGTTTTAATCTGGTTTATCTTCCTAGCCCTTAAAGGCAAATAAAGTTAAGCAAATGGGAACCTTCGTAATTTTCCTCTGCAACTCTTACATGGTATTTTTGGTTGTGTTGGCCTGGAAACCGAAGTCAGGGCTTACATTCCTAATATCATACAAGAGACTCTTTGGATGATTGTGTTTTTACTGGCTCAAAGTGCACAGATACTTCGAAGTGGCAGCATCCCACTGCAATCTCTGTAACAGCCAGGAGTACACATCCCAAAGGAACCATGTACAGAATGAAAACACATTGTTAAATAATAAATAATATTACTGAACCTTCCACATGTCATTCTAATCTCCTGGGAAACATTTAAATTTAGCTTAATGCTCTAACCCAGTCAGCACAACTGGTCTTGCCTACCCCAGACTTTGGTGGCAGAATGTTGGATCTGTAAATTATATTTCTTGTAGCTCTGACCTTTCATTTTTCTGCAGCAGGTATGATGCAGGTATATACTGCACAAGCCTATGGAGCAATTAGGAAAATTTCCTTGGTTTTTTTTTTCTTTCTCGCTGGAGGTTTTGGTATCATTGTTCTTATCTCCATAGTACTGAATGGCTAAAAATGGGAAAAAACTGTGCTTCTATGTTCACACAAAGAGAAGATAGGTCTGACTAACAAAAGCACATAGTTCTTATGGTGCTCCCTCACCACTATTGGGCTGTCATCCTTGTTTGCAAGATGAGGATTTTCTCCCAGGATTTCACCAAGTCAGGCACTTGCAATTTCAGGTACTCTGCTTCTCATCCTGACTAGGACACGAAACCTGTGTTTTCCTGGTCAAATGGAAATCCTGCCTTTTGAGCAGACTCACTGCTCTAGACCAAGCCTTTATTTGCCAGCTCCAAACCAGGAACTGCTGTCTCCAGAAAACAGGAACATGAGTAACCAGCCAGACATTCCCAGTAACGTCACCTTGCACTGGTGCCTAATGCACGTGGGAGTGCTAATGGCCCGCTGCTGACCCACTTAATGAAAACTTGTGTAGGTGATGCTGTTCTGAGCCTGTTTGCAAACAAACAAGGAGGTCTACCCTCGAGGCAGGCTACAGCCCGGGAACGAGGCATCACTATGAGTGTGTAGGCAGGGAAGATATTTGCAGCGAAATCATGGCCCTATTGAAGTGAGTGGCAGCGCTCCCAGCGCCTTCAGTTTGGCCAAACACTTGTCCTTCTGTTGGTGCTGACCCACAGCCTTTGACTGAGTTCAGTGGAGACTGAGCACATAAAATTCAGCACTGCAGTGCTATGGCTCTGCAAAACCAGGGTTTGCAGCAGTTTTCACTCACCTTTGTTTAAACCCAAATATGTGGAGATTATCTGTAAGTTCTCTGCAGGCATTCACGGTTGTCTTACTAGGCAGTTCTCTGAGTAATAAGTTTAAATGATGGAATTCTGTTATCAGGCTGGATCAAGTCCAGTAATGTGGCAAAGACCATGGGCTTCCAGAACAAGATGAGCTACAGATGCAGGATGGACTAAAACACATTTTTAAAGCCTCTCTCTTCTGTGTGTGTTTCCCATTGAATATGATTGATAGAAAGTGGAAAGCCTGATTTTCTGTATTAAGCATCAACATCCATGCATTCTGTGAAGGCAGACCCTGGCCCCATGTTTTTGTGTTGATCTGAATGTGCTGAGACACTGCAGGGTTCAATTTCAGGCGAGGAAACACTCTCACATGAAGTCTATGAATTATTATGACTTTATAATTGTGGGGTATAAAAATCCTGGGCATTTCTGTATTTTTTAAAAATTGCAGGTTTTCCAGCAGTGTGTAGGACTGGGTGAATCTGTGTGGTGAGGGCACATGAAAGAGGATTGTGTAATTATCATCCTTAAAACTGTTCAGTAATGCTGTCCCTGCCATGACATATCCATCTCAGATTGTAAGATATATAACTGTGCTTTATCATCAAAATCTATTTCAACTGGTATGGCTTGGATCACCCTGTTTTCTCATTTGTCTCTGGTATTTCCTGGTCTTTAAATCTCCAGACCACCTGGGGCTCTTTACCCCCTTTAATAAATAGGTCCATCACATTTTCCCCGTGTTCAAAAATGTCACAGCTGCTTCCAATATGTTATGCAGGGATCATAAAAATAAGTACAGTATAAAACATTATTATAGCCCTATTTCTAAGTTTCTCCAGCACAGCTCACTCAGTTCAAGACATCAGCCCTTCTGCAGACTCTGATGTGATTGTTCCTTCTAATCACTCTGCTTTAAGACATCCTGAAGGGATGCTGGTACCTTAGTGCTTTGGAGTAGCTGCTTAATAGCCACAAACAACTCTGCATGTTTTTAAAAGGCAGGCAGCATCCTGGTGACAGGACAAGGGGGAATGGCTTTAAACTGAAAGAGAGGAGGTTTAGATCAGATATTAAGAAGAAATTCTTTACTGTGGAGGCATTGGAAGTCTCCATAGGGATTGGAGCAACTTGGACTAGAGGAAGGTGCCCCTGCCCACGGCAGGGAGTTTGGAACTGGAGGATTTTTAAGGTTCTTTCCAACCCAACCCATTCTGTGCCCAGAGTTTCCCACAGCACAAAGCAAGCTGCTGCCATTCCTGCCTGGGAGGAGGACCCAGAGCCGTGTCCGAGCATGGCCAGTGACAGCAGGTCTCCAGCTGCACCTTTGGTGGCTGTGGGCTCTGTCTCTGTGTCTGGGAGTCTCTGCGCTGATGGGTTTCAACAGAAGGGAGCCACGGCTCCCAGGCACCATTCCTTTGAAATACTGCCTGAACCCGTGCTGCATGTGTGACCTGAGCTGACAGAGGAGCTGTCAAACACTGATGCATGTTGTTTGGGTTTGCCATTACCAGTCCTGTCATTCTTCTCACATCGACTGAGGTGATATAAATGTCTCTGCAGAGCCCAGGGTTTTATTCAAACACATTTCAGGCTGCTTGCCTGAATTAGCAGGATCTGGGTGATGAGGGGTCAGGATTTTACCCAGCACAGTTGTACTGTACATTATTTACAAATTGCAAATAGCTTGAACACAAGGAGTAAGTAGTTACAATGTTCCTAATCTATATTTAACCTGCATTACAAGCAGACATCTGCAGATCATTACACAGAAAGAAGTGCATCATGTATTGGATGTACTAAATGTAATTCTCATCCATAATTTGTTATGGTCTGGTTTCTTTGGGGTTTTTTAATAGCTCCAAAGGTGCCAATACATGCACTCAGATCAACATTTTGTGCTAGTCGCCAATAGGCATTCTAGCCTGTTGTATAGATAGCTCCTCCTCCTGGAGAACAAGGTTGTATATGGGATTTAGGAATGAGAAAGTGCAACAACTGGCCTTTGTTGGCTCCCTTTAAGGTCCCTTCCAACCCAAACCATTCTGTGATTCCATGAATTTCCACTCTGACATGTGCTGTTGTCCAGGCAGTTTGAAAGTTCTAGAAATAAAACATGTTTCCAAGAAAGAGACGGATACCTTCTGTCACTGTAAGAGCACGAACTACATGCAAAAGCCCTATTAATAACAAATTACTGACAGCCTTTTCTGCTGAGGTAAACTTTGAAGTACACACTTCTGCAGATAATTCCATCTTCTTTTCACAGGCCATTTTTCTTTCTTGCTACATTATCTGTTTTTCAGTACCATCCGTGATTAAATAACCCTCATAGACAACCTGGCAGGGGGATCACATGGGGTACCTAGATATAGTTTAATCACAGGCAGCATGGAAAACAAGACCTGAAAGTTATTTTTTTAATCTCCTACTGATAATTTTCTTTCCAGCTTACTTCTCTGTATGGCAAACTGTTAAAATATTTTGAAAAACTGAAAATCTGTCCTTAATGCAGTCCATTTAGGCTTAAGTATTCCTGCAAAGGAAGATCATAACAAAAGGGTAAGAAGATGATCCTCCCTCCAGAAGTACTTCTGAAAGTTTACCTTGGGAATGAAAGAGATTTCAAATTAGCTTCGTAATCTTTATGCAAACCTTTTTCATTATTTTAATGTTTTGTTTTCCTTCACACTGCTAGAAAGTGCTGGTTGCAGATCTAATCCCAGGTAGATCAGCAATGTCTCCAGTGAGAAAAAAAATCAGTTCCTTGAGCTAAAATAAAAGTAACAAGTTTGGCTCTCAAAAATGATGACCAATAAATTGGCAAATGGGTGAAATATTTTAAGAACCCTTAACAACCAGAGATCCAGATGATGTGAATGGATTTATTTTAGATACAGAGAGCATCCACAGCCCTAATCTGGCCAAAAATTTTCACTAGTTTTTTTAATTAGATTTCTATGAGTTGTCTGAAGTTTGTTTGCATGATACATTCCCAGTAAAGAAGGGTCATCTCCTGGTCTATTTTCTACTTTAGTCTTTGTTTTCTACACTTGTGTTAGGCCTGTCTATAAAAACCCCACAAAAGGTGAGATTATACTATCAAACATCCTGAACATTCCATATGGTATCTCAGAATTGAACTGGTACCAAAGCATTTCCACCCATATCTCTGTTTTCCAGAGCACATTTTCACTGTTCAGCACAAGGAGTGCAGCTCATGAGCTCATTTCAATGGCCTCATGCATCCATCCATCAAACCTGGTGCCTTTCCATGGGCATGAATCATTCCCAGTTAGGCTTGGATCTCTGGGAAGGTGTGCAAGCCGCTTATTTTTAGCAAGCTCCTTGTCAAGAAAGTGATGACTTCTCTCCCTTGGGTTCTCCTGCTCTCAGGTGCCAGCAGAGCTCCAGTGCCACCAGCCACAGTACTGCTGTGATGCCTTTCCAATTAGCAAAGGTTCTGTCATGAGAAACCACTCAGGGGCTTCAACGCCAAAAGATCCTAAACCAAGTCGGCTGTAAAATATGAGATGACTTCTTGTTGTTAAGCCCAGGGAGCTCTGGATTGTCTGGAGTTCCTCTGCATCATTAGAGATGGAATTTTCTCTCACTTCCAAACATGGTAGCGAAACTGGAAAAGAGGATGGGTTTGCTCTGACAGGATGATAAAAGTGAGAGATTTGCTGTGTTTGCACATCACGCTTCTCTTCTCGAAGCGACTGGTTTATGACCAACAGTAAGGAAATTAAACAGGATTTGGATTTGCCATTTAGGTTATAAACAGCTCTGTTATTTACAAGGCACTTTGCACTTGACTCAATTGTAGCAGGATTGTTAACAGCAGCCAAATTAAAGTTCTCTAAAGATTTCCATTAGCACAGGCATGAGAGATTCATAAGTATGTGTGTATATGACCTTTGACTTGCATGAAAAAGTCCAATAGTTATTCATTATAATTTTTTCCATACTGATTTTTAGATACCTTAAAAAGAAGCTCAAACTTTTCAGTACAGGTCAGTTTTGGCTTCAGTCTTCTACCTTTTTTTTTTTTTTTTTTTTTTTGGTTTTGGTTTTGGTTTTTTTTTTGGTTTTTTTTTTTTTTTAGATTGGGGATTTTAAGAAATCTGGTGTCAGGCCTAAGCTTTGAACAGCCACAGTTATATGTGGGATTGCAGATGGATCAGCACAGAGCACTGGGAGAAGCCCATTAGCTCCAGCCTCTTCATTCAAGAGCCTCTGTTTGACATACTGAGTCTGAGAGTTCAAGACTTTCTATTGCCCTGTTTTTTTAATTTTTTCTAATCAAGAGAGTGAAAATTTGTAAATGCCATATATTTTCCTTTGTTTTCTGTTTTTTTTTTCTTGAAAAAAACCCTGAAAATAATTTTGAAGACTGCTATATTTTTGACAGTGAAGATGCCAATCAGGTCAGGCCCCTGATTCCTAACCATCCTTTTTTTCTTACAGCTGTACACCTAAACTTTCTCTAAAGTGCCTGCTATTTTGTAATATCCCATTATAAAATTGAGCAATCACACACACACACCATGGCAGATACCTATCTCTTTACTTGATGCTAGCATATTTTACCCTCTATTAATTACATAAATGCTCTTTGGCCCAAGTTTTCTGAATCAGACATGAGTCATGTATGTATTTTTTCCCCCTGTAGTTTACACTCCCCCAGTATTTGCCATTGTAGCAGCAGACACTCTGCATGCTCAATTACCATTAGGTGGCCAAAAAGTGTGCTATGCAGTAGCTTCCCCACTGCAGGTTTTGCAGGGTGTACAAGTAACCATCACTTCTGCAGCCCAAAGGCTGTAAGAAACTGTAAGATTCCTTTTTCAAAAGCATGACTTTATTTACAAAAGAATTACATCTTGAAATGCATATGTCACTGGAATGTGTATTTTTGACAAAAATCTCGTTGGTCCTGGGGAGTTTATTAGGTGTATTAGGTGTGGTGCCTTTCCTCAGAGTAGTGACATGGAATGGGAAGAGTATTCATGAAACACTGATGGACTGGGAGGAAATGCTGCATTTCCTTTGTTCTTTACATGTTCTATAAATACTTCATGTGTTTGTTAAAGCTCTGTTATTTCTGGAAGCCTACTTACTCTCTTGTTTAATTTTTCCTGAATCCTTTGAGGCTGCAGATAGCTTGGGATACACAGAGGCTTAACATTCCATATTTATGCTCAGCTAATAGGCACCACATGAAGATTAGGAATGTAAACGGGTTGTGAGGGACAGAGAGGGAAGTTTTTAGCATGTCTAAAAAAGGACTAGGCTTAGACTTCTATTACTCATACTTGTGACTTTCCACCCTTCTCACAGAAAAAAAAAAAATGGGAAAGGTCATCAGAGCATCCTAAACTCGATCAGATATTGGAATGGTCCTGCTAACCATCATGTGTCACAGACAGTGTTTGTCTCCAGCTTGTCTTGATCATAACCAGCTTCTTCCCCTTTGGAGAAAGTATTGCCAAATATAAAAAGGTTCTCCCTTTACTTCTGAAAGTAAGTGCAACCTTTTTCTTGCCACAAGATTTCTATCATGCCCCCAAAAAAATGAACAACTGGAATGTTCTGTCTATGGCAGTGTGTGGAACAAAGGCACTTTTTAAATATCAGAGATATATAAAATTTGTGTCTGTAAATATACTTAGATCACTGAGTGAAAAAGTTGAAGTGCTTTCAGAAATGATTCAGTGCTTTTACCATCCATTTAGAAACACAGGTCAACTGGTGAAAACTTGTTTGAATCACAAGCCTAAAATTGTTGAACATGGTTTTTAGTGCAGTCACAATGTATAAATCACTTTTTAAAAGAAGAGAGTAGTTCCTTAGGACTGAGGTTCCTTGGGTGCTTATGAAAATTTTACTCATTATGTTTCTATTTTTCAGGCTTCTCTACTATTTGTTTGTTTAAATATACATATTGGGATGTTAGTGAAAAATGAATCATATATAACAGTTCTTTGATCAGTCAAATATACCAATAATGCTGTTTTGAAAGGAGTCATCACAACAAAAGCACTCCTCTTGAGCACCCCCATTTTACTTCAGGGCCTCATATCTTTGCCTGGAAATTCAGCAGTGATGCTGGTTTGGTAATGTCTGTTGGGAGCTGCTAGAAAAACACAGAAAACCTGGGCATGAACAGATTTTCCAGTGCAACTGGAAAAAGAATGATTTCACCTTATGCTGTGTAAAGAGGTGAAGCAGCCTAAATGTGTCCTGAAGCCTCAGAATCATAGGGCTTCAGAGCACGTTTTCTTTTATTACTGGCATCTTTGAGCTTATAATGCACAGGATGTTTCAAATGGCAGCAGATACAGGAAGGGTGAGATTTTTATGGCACCGCACATCCTGAAGAACGCCTTTCTGCATGAGGAATTCTACTTACAGCAAAGAAATTCCTCACAGCTGAAAATGCTGAGCAGTGCTATAGGGCTGCCAGAGTGTGGTTCGTTCTGTTTTGAACTCCTCCTCCTCCTCCTTCTCCTACCAGGTAGTTAGGAAAGGTCAGGTGTATATTGAGAAAACAGGAGGCTGGTTGGTTGAGCAAATCCCGAGGCGCTTTTTTCCGATTCCAAGAAATAGAGCTGGACTCCTGTGCACAGCCCAGAAAATAAAAAAAGCCCTGAAAATAGAGACCAGAACCTTCTGATCTCCCTGGGGATTCAGCACTTTTATTTGTAGTGATGATATCTCTAAGAAAGTAAGGCAGCTGCTGATTCACAAACCATAATGGGAGTTTCAAGGGTATTTGCTCAAGTGAGTGAAATCCTGAGATCATGACTACAAATCTTGGCAATTGCTCAATTGCTTTTACTGCAGCTCTGAAGCTCATCTCTGCTATTTCCCATGTGAAAAACAAAGCCCACGCAGGTTCCTTGTGCTGCATTAGCATTCTCCCACTTGAAGTTCCAACTTCATCTTGATGTCCCACATATCAAGATGGAAACTCCAAAGAAAAATCAGCATTCCCTGTTTTTTCTAAGGCAATAAAAAGATATATATATATATCTATATCTATATAGATAGAGATATAGATATATAGTGTGATATATATAGTGGTTGAAACTGAATTTAAAAAAACTTTTTGATCTGAAGCTCTGACTTCTTCAGCCACAGGAAACTATTCAGACTAGAGACACCTTTTAGAGTCAACAAGAGGTTCTGCTGCCAACAGAGGGTGGAGGAGGATCAAGCCATAAAAGAGGGAAAACAGATTTCCTTGCACCAAGACTTGTTGGCAGTCACTGTGCTGGAGTTAGGGCCCCTTTCTCCCCTGTCACAGGTAAATGAGACAGATGTTTAAGGTGTCAACAATACCAACACAGCTGTACCCATACGCCTTCTTGGTGATCACCTTTACTGCTGCAGAATGTCCCACAGGAGCACAGGCTCTTTCAGTGCCATTCCCTGGGGGATTTCCTTCAATAAAGTGTCTGGATACAGTAGCTCTTGGGTTTTATGTAATTTCTTTAGGTTGTCTTCATGGGAGTGAATCTTTCCTGTGTTTTAACAATTCTTCATTCATGTTATCTTAATTTATTTTGGTCTAAGGATACCACTATTTTTTATCGTTTGTTCAAGGGATTGAACCAAGAACTGCTTGAATTTAGTAGTCTTTTTTCATTCACTTTCAGATAGACTTTCTATCAAGTTCAAAACATTCTAGTCAATGCTGTTTAAGTGTATTCACTTTTTTTTAAATGAGTGATTTAAATATAAATATAAATTTTATTTAAAAAATAACTCACCTTGAAAGGCTGAAAGAATTACATCATTTCGGGCTCTGCCCACTCCTTTTAATTCCCAGTGGGCTTTTAGACTAGCTTTGGAAATATGAGACAATTTTTTCCTGCAAAATCTCAGGCCTTTGCAATCATTTGTATTGTTGTTTGATCTGCAAAATCTTGATTTGGACTTCCTGGCAGATTTGTACTGAACAGCATCTCTAATCCCTTTTAGGACACATTTCATAGGCTGAAAGAAAGGGATTTTTTTAATATAGGCAAAATTTTTCAAAGGGCTTTACCCAAAAGATTTTCCCCTAACCCAATCCTCTTTAAAACACGAAACCCAACACCAAGTAGACACTAATTCCAATTTGTAACAAAACCAGGGAAAAAGGGGGAGTGCCAGTGGTTATGCATAATTCTCCATATGAGCCAGACAACTTAATAACACCACTTATTAGAGCAGCCTTAAAGGTAATCCCATTAAAGCTATTCAGCAGAACACTGATATTTTTCTGAAATCTGCTTGGAAGCAGACAGGATTACTCGAATGAAATGTGAGCAGCTTTCCAGTAAACCTCATCCCCCCACCTCTCACCCCCAAAGGCTGCAGACCTTGACACTCCACTGTTCTCTCCCCGGACGGGTGAGGCAAAATTACAACTCGGAAACAGGGAGTGATGGAGAGGTGGATGTACAACCTGCAGCTCTTCTCATCCTGGCAGGATGTGAGAGCTTGATGACCCGGCCACAGCTTTCTTTCCTGGCTCTCTGTAGGGTTAATTTGGATAAAATGGTCACACTGTGGGGCAATTAATTTCCGGCAGATAATTGGGCAAATGTAACGGTACAACAACAAATGTTAGGGAGACCACGACTTGCTGTCCAAATGGCCTTGCATGGATGTTCTTCCCACTTATTTTCTTCAACCCTACCTGCCTCCCCATCCGAGGAAATGCTACAACTGGAACGTGTGAGGCATTCCTGCGATGGTTGGTGGTGAATCCTTGCTGGTGGGAGCAAGCGGTGGTGGTTTGACAGAGCTACAGAGAAGTTTGGAATGACAGGAAGCCACGATCTTGTTTGAACCTGAGAAAGGGTGAATTTCTGTTCTAAAGCACCTTATCTAAACAGTACTTAAGGAAGGAAACCTTGTGAACTCTTGTTAAAAACTTATAGCTATAATTTAGAAATTCCTTTCATCTAGCATGAAGGGGGTTTTTGCCTGGAAGAAACAAGGATGCAGTGTTCTCATTTGCATGGACTGTGCCAACAAAATAGGGATACTTTTGGCAATGCTGTTTTCACTTCTCTAGCTCTGATCTTTTAAATGTCTGCCTTTCTCTTGGCTCTTCAGAACTCTTGAAGATCCACACATTCCTTGAAAATGAGTAGGTTTTTTCTGATTTTTAGGTTAACAATGTCTACTTTACTTGTGTTTAATAATAGGAAAAGATAACTCTACTCTGTGTAAACATTCTGCAAGTAGTTTAATCCAAACTTACAAGGATATCTGGTTTCCTTAAAGGTGTCCATAATTATAGAACAAAGTTCTGAAGAATATAATTCATCATTTTAGAAACTGGACTGGAATACTACCCGACTCTGGTTTAGGTTTGGAAAAGGGAATGTCATGGATCCAGAGGACTCTTTTTTAGTTCAATTTAGCCTGCTTTGGTTTGGAGTAGTGTACTGGAATGGCAGCTGGGAGGAAGTTTGTGCACTAGTGAAACCACCAGTCCAGGGCGTCCCTGTAGACATTATTCAGCCATCTCTGCCATTTCTGCAAGGCTCTAGAAGTGGAATTTTTACCTGGCATTTGGCTAGGTGCTAGGACTTGGTTTTTTTCCATAATTAAAAGCAACTCTCTGCTTCTAGCAGGATGATGGCTGGATGGTTCTTTCCTTTCATGGCCTTGCTGAAATTGGCAAGGTACTGGGGAGACTGGAAAATGTTGTTAAGCCTTTACAGAATGGCTTGTCTGCTGGCTAAAACAGATCAGAAGGTGCTCATTTACTGGCCCGTGATTAAAAAATAGGGAAGAATTGATGCTGTATTTCTGAATGGTACCTTTTAGTCGTGAGTTTATTGTGCTTTAAAAATCACCATTTCAGTGTATTTGTTTTGACTAACTGGATTTTCCCCACTTGGACTTGCCTGACACCAACACTCCTGTGACTGGTGGCTTACCAGGTGCTTCTGTAATACAGTCCTGATGCACATGGGACACTCAGCGCTGCTTTAAGTGCTGTAGTAGTGGCTCAGGTTTGATAAATTAGAGAGAGGGATGTGCTGATCATTTTCACCTTTTTGCATGAAAACATGGATTTTCCATGCCCTTCTTTTAATTCTGGCCTGTACTGTGGCTCTGACCTGGGTATTTGGGTACCCTGAGACCATGTTTACTGATCTGCACCTCCTTCTCCTGATTGCTGTCTCTTCCTTGGTCAAACTTTGATTTCCTTTTGGCCTGAGGGAATCAAAGTCAGGGCAAGGAACAAAAGCTAGCTTTGCCAATGTTATGGTGAGCAGAAAAGAAGGAGGGTATTACTTGGCTTGAAAATAAATCAGCTGTGTCCATCTACATGCTCAGAGCAGGGTTCCTCTGTTGAATCCATCCATGCTGATCATCTGTGCCATGCTGGAAATACTCCCATTTTGGTGGCTTTAGTAGAATTCCTCAGCTCATTGCAGAACACATCTTTTCCTCTCAGCATAAGGATTTTACTGCTAATTTGCCCAGAAGCTGTGGATGTTTATTTGTATTTATGGCAACTTTTCCTTTACAGTGAGTATTTCATTTTGCCTCAATTTGGCCATCAGATTTTTTATAGCTAGAAGTAAAGTGGTTTTATCCATGCAGGCATATTTCAAGTGAAACTGATTCTTGGTACTGATTAATACTTGATTCAGGACCAGGTTGGATGGGGCCCTGAGCAACCTGGTCTAGTGGAGGGTGTCCCTGCCTACAGCTGGGGTTGGTGCTAAATGATCTTTAAGGTGCCTTCCAACACAAACCATTCTGTGGTTCAGTCATTCTGTTGTAGGTAGAGGAGAATCTGGCCCCAGATTCAGCACATTGTTTCCTAGCTGTCAAACAGCTGGTTGACCTGGAAGTGAATGCTTCTTGCCAAATAAATTGATATCTAAATTATTGTTCTCCAAAGCAAAACAAGAATGTACCAAGGTTTCTGGGAAAGTTCATTTCATTCATTGGTCACTTATGGTTCCTTTCAAAAATATAATAGCTGAAGTGCTGCTTAGGGATGTTTTTCTCTACTTGCCTTCATGCTATGCGCTTTTGATTAGAGGTGATTGAATAATTTATTGCAAATTGCTTATTGAAACAGGTTTGCTTAATTTCCGGTCATCCAGAATAATGTATTTTCAAATTAAAATTATTGTACATGTGATTCTCTGAGTAGTTTCAGTGAAAAAATCCTGGTCTAAAGCTTAGTTGGAAAAAGGTTTGTCACAAAAGAGGTAGAACCACCACAAGAGCATTTTGATATTCAAGACTGTAGGCTGGTTTGGAGTTGATGAACAGGTCTCTTATTTTCTTCCACACCTTGACTGCCTGTTAACCAGTCTGTTATTGGTTTTCTAATGTAAACACACTTGTGTTTTACAACATTCACTTTGTAAGTATTCTCCACAAGTCATTGAAAGTGTGCTATTTCTATAAACATCCCTGCTCCTAAATTCATTTGAAGTGATATTCACCAGTAAATAAATGTAGACCGTGCAAGGAGACATGAAAGAAAAATCCCTTGGGGAAGGAGTGGGGGTAAATTGCAGAGATAACATATCTTTTGGAAGCTTTTATATAAATAGTCCTACAGATTTCCACATATTTATCATTGGAGGAGATTAAAACGTTTGATGTGCAGTTACCATTTCACATGAAAGCAAAAGGTAGTTTTTCAATTGCATTTGGTCCTTATAATTCAAGTGCTGACAATCACTGCAAACCTAATTTAATGAACATTTTATAAGATCTTCAAGTGCTCTGTGGAAATTCCCCCCTCCCTTTGTCTGGCTGTGGTTTCATGTCCGTGGGCCCATTCCTAGCAAGCCCTTCACATGCCAGTGGCTCTCCTCTCCCCTGTTTACCCTCTGGAGCTGCTCCCATCAGCACAGGCACTCGACATGCCTACAGCTGCTCCAGCAGGGTGTTTGTTTAATCAACACCATTACCTGTGGCTTGGACAGCCCAACAAGGTTAACAGGCTGCCAGTCTCAGGGCTTGGCTCCTTGTCATCCTGTCCCTGCAGACATGCCCCTGGCACAGTGTGAACATCAGTGCCTTTCCAAGTGTTTGCCAGGTCCCACTCAAAGGCCAGCCGCTGGTCTGTGCTGCCCACAGCCCCCACAAACATTTCCCTGACAGATCTGGATGCCTGCTGCCCCTGTCACCGCCTGGCCTCTTTTCACCCCCTTCTGTTTCACAGCAGCCTTTAGAAGGGCAGACACCCTCTGCAGCCTTCTCTGTAATGCTCTGATTTGGGGTGTTCTTAGCAGGCTTTGCTTTGTCTTGGAAAGGTGAGCCACAATATTCCAGTGAACTGTCACTGACCAGTCTCCATCCAGCCACAGAATCACAGAATGGTTTGGGTTGGAAAGGAGCAAAAGAATCATCTTGTTTCAACTCCTCTGCTGTGGGCAGGGACACCTTCCACTCTCCCAGGTTGCTCAGAGCCCCATCCAGCCTGGCCTTGAGCACTTCCAGGCATGGTGCATCCACAGCTTCTCTGGGACCCCTGTGCCAGGGCCTCACCACCCTCACAGGGAGGAATCTCTTCCTAATATCTGATCTAACCCTGTCCTCTTTCAGTTTAAAGAATCTTCCACTTGTTTCTTCTGCGCAAAGGCTCATGATAGGTGGGATGGGCAGGTGGTAGAAGATCACAAAAGCATGGATCACTTTCCCTGCTGTTGGCCAGCAAGTTTCCCTTTTACCTCCTTACCCCTCTTCTTCCCTGGACTCAGAGGGACACAAAGGTGCAGTTGTGGCTGTAGCAAAAAGATTCCCAGGGAACAAATTCCTGAGAGTGCTGCTGTCCTATCAGGGTCAAGCGAGAAGTTGCTGGCCCTGAGTGCTGAAGGAGTTTGGCTGTGGTCAGGAAGCACGCTGCATTCGAAGGGGAAGCTTCAGGAAAAGTTTTTGTTTCTTAGGGATACTCTGCAGCAGGAGCTTCTGAGCAGCTCACTTCCCCAAGGCCGAAACCAGGCCGGTGCATTAGGAAGAGCACAGGAAGCTGGTGAGAGGGTCAGGAGGAAAGGGAGGCTGTTGGTTTCCTGGATGACCTTAGAACAATATGATTGCTTATATTAACTTGAGCATTTGCCAAAGAAACAGTTGCAGCAGCCCACAAACACGGCATGATATCGCAGAGGGGATGATTTAATGAGAATAACAACCTTTCCTGTGATAGCAGTCAGGAATTTTACCCCACCTCCGCCACAAGACAAATCTGCTGTTGGGTTTTTCCATTTCATCAGTATGACACCAAGAAAGCAGCAGGCCTTGAGCAGAAAAAAAATCATGTTATAGCAGTTCTTTCAATGAAAAAGGGAAGGTTTGCTTTGCCCACCTCCTCACACCACACTTGTCAGCTGTGCTGGGCCAGAGCTGCCACCAGGCAGGGTCATCTCACATACCCTCTCCCCTTGCGGTTAAAGGAACAATGCCATAAATGCAATTAACAAGGAATTTTATTTTTTTTTTAATCTGGAGAGAAAAAAAATGTAGAAAAAGTCCCCCTATGAGTATTTCACAAAAGCTTCTTGGCTCAAGTGCATAAATTAAAAGAACAGAAGTTTTTCACATCTATTCACTTTTAATGAGCGCAAGATCAAGGACCCTAAACACAGATTTTATGTGGAGATTTCAGTAATTCCTTGCAGTCATTTCAGTAGCAATTTCAAAGTGTAAATTCCAGATACAGAGGGAGGAGGAAAGGACTTTAAGGACAATCACTGCTTTCCAGCATATTACAGCATCTCTCTTTTTTAGAGTCGTTTTTCTTTTTATAATGCACTATCCCTGTTCAGGTTTCCTTCTTTTGTTCTTTTCCTCACTCCACCCTTACCTTCAAAAATCATGTGCTTCATGTGCCTTTGTTAAAGTGATATGAAACACAGAGAGCAGGCTACACGGGGTGTGATAGCTGATGGTCATCTGGGGTGTGGTAGTCAGGTTGTGTACAGCGTGTTTCTAAGTTTAGATCCATTGCTAAACTGAGTGGCATCTCCTCACTCAGTTTAAAAGGGGAATATGAGCTCAAGCCTGAGAAAGTAATCCCAAATTTTCCAGCTTCTTTCTTAGAAACATACTTTACTGTCTTTAATGCGGAGAATTTATTCATATTCCTGTTTGGTTCAGTAATTTCAGGGATATTTCAGGGTTGTACTCTGTGTACAACCTTCTTCACAATTATTTTTCGATCTGGATCTTCCCATTTTGTACTCAATTCACTCAAGTTTAGTAAATTTATTTCCTGCATTGCCCCATCAATCCATTTTGTCTCAGAACTAAAAGAGTGTATGAGACAAGAGCAGCTGTGATGACAGATCCTTTTTTTGATGTCTGTGCCACCACTGGCACTTTACTCGTGTGCAGTTTTTAAAGATACACCTCATGTGAAGGTTGGATGGGCCCTGAGAAACCTGGTCTAGTGTAAGGTGTCCCTGCCAATGGCAGGGGGTTGGAACAAGATGGTCTTTAAGGTCCTTTCCAACCCAAACCAACCTGTTATTCTATGAATGCGCAGGTTGCATGTTTTCCCTGGCAGATCCTTGTTTTATTTCAAGTCCAGAAAAGGCACCAGATCTACATGAAAACATTGCCCAAGCCAGTTGTCAAATTTAATTCTTTTTTCTTCTTTCTCTTTTGGCCTTGCAAAATACATGCAACTATGTATGACTGCTTTTTTATAAAATCATTTGTAAATTTATTTTAAACAGCTGAAAGTACTTTGCTTTTTCTTCCAAGAATATTACTCCAGTCAGAGATCAAGCACAGACATTTTCAGCTGAAAAGATAAATATTTGGGAAAAGAGCCCTACATTTTGCAGAGGTCAGTGAACCTCACAGTCTTGGTGCTTGGTGACACTTGGTGACTCAGAACAGGCTGTTTTAAGAAAAGCAAAGATCTTGGTGAACTATTACACAGTGAGCATCTCTCATCCCCCCCTCCTAGGGTTCTCCTGGCTCCTTGGTTAGCTGGGAAGTGAAGTGAGCGGTGGAACTTTTCTCCCAGTGCTTTGATTCCAGTGGTGCCAAGCTGCTCTTTCAAAGGAGTGAACGTCAGTCGGCTCTTAATGAGAACCGCAGGCGCTCGGCAATTCTTCGCTTTAAAGGCTTAAATATAGTTTTAGTTCATGCTTCTGTATGGAAAGCTTTTGATTGCTATTTAAAAAAAAAAAACTAGCAAAAACAAAGAAAGCATAAATAAATATATAAACAAACAGCCCCAAAGCAGGCAGTGCTCCCAGGTCTGTTGGCATTGGCCAAAACAGATGTTTTTACCCAGCTTGGTAATATTTAAGCTGTAGACACTGCAAATGGTGTTTTTGTGCTGATGTCGCTTCTTGTGCTGAGCCCTGATTTCAGACTGGGGGATGGCTCAAACTAAGGTGGTTCTGGCTGTACACCAGAATTACAGACTGGTGGAGAGGAAGGCAATTCCTCACACAGACCAGTGGTCATCACCTGCAGTTAATTACAGGGTCAACTTCATTTCTGGCCAGCCAGTCTAGCCACTGCTTCTTCCAGTGGTTGGGCTGTACCCTCTGTCAATGTAGCAGGTGATGCTTGATGGAAATTTGGGCTTTTTTGTCTCCATTGTTACATTTTGCCTAATTCACCATCAGCAGCAAAGTAGGCCCAGGGGTCATATTTATGGGTTTTAGTCAAGAAATAATGACACCAGAAAGAGGTGTCATTTTGTAAAGTTGTTTGATAACAAATGTCTTTTTACATTCCTTCTGGAAGTGCAGGGGAAAACTTCCAGCTCCTGATGGCTCGGGATAGCCCATCCCTTCTCTATATCCCTGAAGAATTTTGGCATTAGGGTGAGCGGTGCTATGCTAGTGTGTGTATGTTCTGTGTCCAGTCCCAGAAACCAGGCAGCTGCTCAGCTCCTGCTACAGCCTCTCCAGGTTTTGAGAAACTGGCAGCTACTTCACATCCCACAGGCTTCTGTCCTGCTGTCCAGTTTGGTTGAAACTGGTCAAGGGTGCGTTTTTATGGAGGCAGTGATAAGCAGACAGACAGAAAACAGTCTCATGTGCAGGGTTTCCTTTGGAAACCAGGCTAAAAATAACAGTGATGAATGGAGCTTAACTGGGAGGCATCTCACAGGAGAGAACTGTGGAGGGGAACAAATGCGACCATCCTGTTGTTATTTCACATATCTGGATATCAGCAACAGCCTCTCAGAATACTCCTAGTGATGTGCTCACTTGAAACAGAGCATACAGACGTCCCCCCTTAGCCAGAGCTCAGTGAAAATTTACATCCTGGTAATTTTAATCCCTAAAATCCCCTGAGGATTTCAGCTGGGCTCGGATAGTGTCCAAGAGTGTCCTGATCTTTTCTTTTTCCTCCTTGCAACTATACCAAAGATAATAATCATATGTTCTATTTAAATAAACAGAACTATTGCTCTCAGTGCTTCTGACTACTATCAAAGCATTCATATGAGCTTGTGATACCTAACTGGACAGGTATTCAAGAGGTCTGACAGCAAGAAAACAGAGGAGAAACTGAAACACACAAAGGAAATTGGCAGCATAAATGATCTTATGCAAAAAACAAACAAACAAAAAAAAAAACAACCCCAAAGCCAAAACAAAAACATTACGGGCAGACAACAAAAAAGAATAATTTTTACTTTGATAGCTTAGCAGAAAATTTTGGAAAGAAAATGAATGTCTATTGAAATGAAACAGCAAACAAAACTCTGCCCAAATCATTTTGTCATTGCAAGTCAGTTTGAAATGTTCTAGCTTCCCTTGTGGGCTATTCAGTCCTCTTGTTTAAATTTGAAAGAAAACAAAAGGTGGCTATATGTATATATTTCTTTTTCAACACTGTAAATTTCTTTGCAAGCCTTTTCTCCTTCAGTATTGAGGACAAATTAAGAGTAATCAAAACAGTTTCCCAGACTTAAAATTTGGAAATTTGATGGCACAAAAAATGTTACATTCTTAGAGTCCTCTAGGATTTTGTCAAAGTACATAACTTTTGAGTTGCCTAATGGGGTAACATGAAATCTAATTCTGATTTAATTTGATTTTTAATTTATTAAGTATACAGAGGGAAAAAGGTATTACAGAAAAATCCCAAACAGAAGAATGTGTTTACAGGTATTTCTAAGATAAGGAGTAGTAATTGCTTCCTATCAGCAATTAATTACACTGGAGATAGAACACAGTGTGTGATGAAAAGAGAGAAAGTGGGATGATGCCACATTAGGCAGGAGTGGTTTATCCCTAAAATGTAACTTTCCCATGAAATTTTCAACCATAGAAAGAAATCGATTTTTGGAACTGACCGTGGATCCATTAGCTTTGGCTAATGCTGGTTAAACCATGGCAGAACAAACACAAGGAGCAATGAGTTTTGCAGTAAATGTTCCCAGCACACAGTTTATTCTTTCAGGCAGCCGACACAGGAGCCACAAAGCCATGCTCAAATGGGAATAGCTGAGAGATGGAAGCAAATTCACCTCCAAGAAAACCTCTTTCTAGGGATTTTTTTGCACTTCAGTGGGTCCCATTCAGAGGCTGAAAAAGATGTACAGATTCTGGAGAGCAAAGCTCACAGTCCTTCCCTGAGCAAATTAAATTACACTGACTACGTTTGACAAAAGGAGAATATAGGATCCTCTACAACAACAAACACTTGCACAGTAGGCTGCTTATTGTTTGTTGATGATGCATTCAGAATGTACAAATTTGTGGAATGAATTACAGCTGAAAATAGGAAACCTCCAGTCCCCAGAAAGCTCCTCTCCTCTCCTCTGCCCCACCACCTCTGTCAGTCAGCCCAAGTCCATCACCTGTAATGTCCTGGTACAAAATAAGGCAACTATCTCCATAACATTCCCTCTGTGCTTAAAGCCACAGGTCAGGCAGCCTTTTTAGAGTTTGAGGGGGGACCTGGCAGGGTGATACCATCTAAACCTATTTAGTTCCAAGTGGGAGGAAGGAAGGTACCTGACTTCTTTTTGCTTCTCAGTCATGGGTTCTTATTTGCCTTACCTGGACATGTTTGCAGATGCTAAACTGCCCCTGCAAATTGCACTCATTGAGGTAGAAATTGAGCCTTTAGGATATGCTGGTGCTTTAATAGTGCAGACAGTGGATGGCATTCTCTGGGGCAAAGAGATCACCCGGGGAATCCTAAAGGTGTTGGCTTTGAGCAGTGTGTCTAACACTCATTTCTGGCTCCAGCACTTACATTCACACAGAACCATACACGACTGGCTCTGGCACAAACATATTTTGAAAATCCCCTCTCGCTGTCTCCCGACTCAGGCTCCTTTATCCAAGGAGAACTCCCTCTCTTCCCATGCAGGCAGATATTCCATATAGGAGTGTTTGTGTGTTCTGCCCAGCTGTGTGTGTTTGAGTATGTTGCCAGACAGAGCCATTCCAATGAAATCATTGGACTGTTATTTGGAGGGCTGAAATTTCACCCACTTCATAATTTATTTTACTCTCTCAAGAGCCAGTCCATCACTTACCCACTGGAATGTGTTGCCAGCTGTCACAGCACACTAATACTCCTTGGCTAAAAAACTTCAAAGTCTGGTAAGCTGTCCCAATGGGGAGGGGGGAAAAGTTGGCTGATGAACTTGGTGTTTCTCCATAACAACTCACTCAGTTGCTTACCAGGCGTGCCCAAATCCCTGTTTCCCATACACTGCAACAGCCAAACGAGCAGAAAACTGGCCTGCTGTCCCTCATCTCTGCCAGACAGCACCCATGAGTCTCTCACAGGACTTGACATCTATGGGAATGGGAGGCACTTCCAGCTTTCTTGTCTTTGTGCTGATGTGGGATTTTTTTCCCCTATTAAATATAATCTCCCATCTCATCTGGAGATAGACTTAATCTGAATCAGAAGAAGTGGAGAATCACCAATGGGAAAGACAAGGAAAGAAACCATCCCTAAGTCAGCCAAAAGGATAATTTTGGTGGTGGACACTTCAGCTTTTCAATCAATTTAGGCTCTGTTTGACTCTTTGGACTGTCCATTTTAGAGGTTGTCCTCACATCCTTGTTTTACAGCGCTTGAGAGTTTGCAGTGATTGTTGTGATGATGGGGCAGAGAGGCTTCTATGTCTCTGTGTGTATTTTCCTCCCAGTATCATGGAAGCACAGTTTATGAGCGACCAAAGGGTTTGGAAATGAATGCCACTGATGTGAAGGAATGCAGAGTTTGCAGCAAAGCTATTACCAGAGCCACGAGGGACATGGAGAGTTTTTGTTGTAGCTTTTCTGTCTGCAGGGAAGGGCAGGCTCTGGAATCTTTGTGGATTGCCCATTGCAGCCCTTGCACTGAACTTGGTGAGAAGGAGCACGGGAAGGAGGGGAGAGGAGGAGGTCTTGGGAAAAGGGCTGGGTCCTCTCAGGAGCGGGAGCCCTGGGTGTGCCAGCAATTCCAGGTACCCTGATAGACATGCTTAAATCCAGTCCTGTTGTTCATCCTTCATTCTCCAAATCTCTGGAGAGATTTTGTCAAAATCAGGCATTCCTGCTGTAACCCCAGAGCTTTGATCTTACCTTGACTGTATTCTCATGACAAGGTTGATAGAAAACTGTTGGCCTTCATTTGTGATTTTCAGAAGATTAATGGTAACTGGTCACCACCTCATTTATTTGCAAGTGTAGCATAAAGGGAGCACTGGTTTCATCAAAGGAGTTGGCAACAGGTTATATGTTACACATAATCTCCACCAGCTGCAATTGCAGCTATCTGATATCTTATACTTCAGTTACATGATGACATCTCTTTTCTTCCTTTACTGTTTTTCCTAGATATTAATATTTCTGAGTACTTTTCTGAAAAAAAAAAAAAAAAGGAGTGAGAGAAAACAAACCCGTTTCCTCCCCCCCTCCCCCCTCCCCCCCCCCCGCCATTTCCCTCTGTGGACCAGGGCCTGTTCTTATCCCCTTTGACCACCACTTTCTGTTTCCTTCATGCAATCCTCCCACTCAGCCCCTTCTGCAATTTGATAGAAAAGACTCATTTCCTGGCTGCAGCTTTCTAAATGCTGTTCTTTAGTGGTTAAGCATAAATCTCTGAGCTTGCTTTGCTCTTTTTCTATGAAACATGAAATACACCTACTCTTGTCTGAGCCATCAAAGGGTGTCATCAAAACATCTAAATATTACATCAGTTGGCTGAATTTCTTCATCTTTTATTTATTTCGATATATTTGCTTTCCTTTTTATATGTTATCAAAAGCTGTGTTTGCCTTTTTGTCTCTTTAAAGTTGTACACATGGTGCTTCTAAGGAAGGAAAGAAGGAAGGTTTCTAGTCCATTTCAAAACACAATGCTCAATGCATTTTCTTCTGACTCAGCTGTGCCTTGGCCAGTGAAGGACACAGGACAGAGATGTTGGATGCAGAGCTGGTTCAGAGGCTCCAGAGCTGTTCCTGCCCACAGTTGTCTCCTTGCTAACTGGAGGTAGGAGAAACTGGAGGTTGTAGGCACTGATGATCATTTCATTCTCTTCTTAGGGCCACCCTATGCTTCAAACACTGACAAGTAAGTCATGCCCTCTACCCCCAAAAAATTGTGCCAATAAAAAGAGAGAAAACATTTAGATCATCTAGTTATTAATTTTATTAATTTCAACAACTTTTGGTAAATGTTAGGGTATCTCACGCTGTGCAAACAGGCTGTGGATGAAGGCAGGACAACTCTTTGTTTGGGCATGACAATCCAAACTGTTGTATCTGCTCTGACAGTAGGAATTTGCATTGTTGTGATTGCTGGACTATGGCTCGCCCATTGGCTTGCATGCAAAATAGTGTTTCTCCAAAATATCTGACAAATGCAATCATTTATTCTTACTGTGCCCCAGAAGTCATAATTACATTCCAGTCTTACAGAAGAATATGCTCTATATCCTTCTGACTCTCCCAAACATAATCTGTTCAGTATCAGGCTTTTAATTCTGCTTTGGGAGATAGCCATTTGGCTGACACAGCCCTGAGAATGTCTGGATAATTTCAGCTGGAAATTGCTCTGAAAGCCATTTCCAGCCCAGTCAGAGATATTTCAGCCTGTGCCCAGATACTTTGGATGCTCAGAACACAAGCAGAGCAAATGGGCTCCAGTGTCTGACAGAACATTCAGTCATGGGGCAGCAGTCACATGGATGATCTTTTTGTGGAAACCTGTTTAATGCTACATCAGAGCCATGCCATCACTGAGCTGACCCTTTTACTGCCTCCTCAGGTTCTGTCAGAGAGCAGCTTCAGGAATTTATTAGTTAAGGAAAAACTGAGGGATTTCATATAAAGCATGCCTATCACTTCTGTCATTCTCACATCCTCCACAAAAGGCTTACATACAATTTGAGTATTTACCTTTATGGATACCTCTTGGATGATGAATGCCACAGGGATATTGAATGTTTTCTGTTTTTTTTTTTTTTCTTTTAATTTTGGGAATAAGCCTTATGCACACACGGTATTTTGGATCTCATTGATTAGCACCTGGCAAACAATTAGCTACATGACAGTGAATGGCTAATCAATCAGGGAATGCATCTCATCTTACAGCTCCAAAATGTCATTGCTCTTGACATTTACAGATCACCTTCTAAAACTCATGCACAACCACAGTCTTGGGAGGCCTTTCTAGGTGGGTTTTTTCCTTCAGTTGTGAGGTTTAGTGGGACAATTTGCTATCTGGGGGGGAGGTTTGCCATGCCGTGATGGTCATTCAGGAAACTCACTTGCAAAAGATGGAGTGCCTGCCCCCTTCTCCGTTGGTCTGGTCTGAGGGCTGGGCTTGCATTCCCACCAGAGGGAAAATTTCCCATTGCCCAAAGCCACTCCTGTCCCAGCCTTGTGTCTATGGTTCTCCCTACTCTGCCTAGGAATAGGAAGAGTGCTTGGTATCCCCCTGGATTAAGGATTGCTTTGTTTTTTTCATTTTCACACAGCCCTAGCACAATCCTGTGAGAACTCCTCAACCCCCCATCCCTCCTCTCAGAAGAGATGATAGCAATGATCAATTGACTATTTTTGGTTGTTATAATTTATTCTCAGTGCATGTAGAGGTATTCTGCTGGCTTTCTCCCCTTCCTATCGATTGAGAAGGGCACATGATTTACTTTAGTGTGAAGCTTTCATTTATTCTTAGCTGGAAACAGTTTGAAGGAAACAAAGGAGAAAGTGAGAGAAGGGTGTTAATTAATGAGACAATGGGAAGAGGGACACAAAGGAGAAAAGGGCCTGCAAGAAATGTTACATAATTTACACATGGTTAACGATTCCCTCGGGAGTCAGTCAGGAGACCATGAATAACGTGGGTTTAGCCATTTACATGTCTCCTGTATGGACCATTTACATAACTTGTCACTACATTTTCCCTTCTCTCCCAACACATTTTGCAGCTGCTGGTGAACATTGTGTCTGGTTTCCATATTGCATTAGGCAATGTGAATATTCCCTCAGTTTTACCGAGTTCTGATGTATAAGTTGTTAACTGCTGGTATTTATAGCTGAATTCATGAATCTCTGTAGGTCTTCTTTTTCAATGGCATTTCTTGGTCCCGAACTGAGAAGAGGGAGGATGTGGAAGTATAAAGCTCATCACAGAAATGAAACTATTCATAATTGTTAAAACCTTAGGAGTGCCACAGTTTGCTTCTCTTATCTGCACAACACAAAGTTCACTTCAGTGGCTTTCCTCAGAAAGAACATAAAAGCCAGTATTAAGGGGAAGGGAGAACAGTTTGCTTTGAGATGATGAGATGGGACAAAATTACAGAGAATGTAAAACAGAAATGTTCAAAAGCATGTTTTAAAAAGCCAGTATATTGAAAATGAGTTCCAGCTCAGTAAAGGATATATATGTCCAAAAAAAGAGAACAATAAAAGAGGATGAAAAACGTATCCCTGCACACTTCCTTCCCATTGCCTTCTAAAGGAGGCTGGTGAAGAGAGCAGAGGAGGAAGGAAACCTGAAGAGGAAACTTAACATTTTTTCATTTCCATACTGAAACAACCTTTTAAGTTGTTATTTTGGTTTTTCTCCTCTTTGTAATACTAGTGACTAGTATGTTTTGCTTTACCTTGGAATACTCATTTGAACTAAAATCTTGATACAGAGCTTTGAAAGGGAAAATGTACAGACACCTTTATTACATTCAGGGCAGAGTTTTCATTTTTTAAATGCATTTTGACTTGAAAACCTCCACATTGGATAGTCTCAGTGCTGTGCTTGTGTTAAAAAGAAAAAATTTCCTTAATTATACACAATGGTGTCAGTGAATGGAGCTTAAGCTCCAGCAGAGCCATTCCTGTGTCACCAATGCTCTGACCAAGAGGAGTTCAGACAACTTTGGGGGGAAATGTGTACACTATTATGTTTCACTATTTGGGCTGTGGTATGAGAGCTGGTAATTATCACCCCACTCTCTCAAAGATTTCTATGAATGCTTAACTCTATGCTGTGAGTAATCCCATTAGCACCATATTGTTCTGCTGCACGGAGGAAACCTTCCCAGAAAGGCTGACTCGATGTGAGCGCAGAAATGGAAATGTCATTTCAAAGGGAATTACACCAGCAATAAAAAAAAATTACACTGAAAGAATCTGAGAGAAAAATTCCCTTATAACTTGAACCATTAGTATGATATTTTGTTCCCATTGATTAGGTAGACTTCAGCTTGTCCCAGAAATGTTATACATAATGTGTTGATTGAAGTGCTAAGGGTTTACACTTGACCTTTGTAGGCAGGTGGTCATCGGCTAAAGCTTTGTTTGAGGACTAGGTCCTGAACATGGATTGTTCCTTCGCAATGACAGGATCAGAGAATGGTTTGGGTTGGAAGGGACCTTTAATAGTTAATTTCTTCCAAACCCCCTGCCATGGGCAGGGACACCTTCTAGTAGGCCAGGTTTCTCCAAGCCCCATGAACTGAGTCTTGGACACTTCCAGGGCTGGGGCTTCCACAATTTCTCTGGGCAACCTCTGCCAGTGTCTCACCACTGACTAATGTGTATGTTCCAGGGGTACAACAGGGGAAAAAGTTACAGAAGTCTTATATCTTTCTGTCTTTTGTCCCTTCAGCCTTTTTCTTTTTTTTTTTTTTTTTTCTATTATACACCTCCCAGTCTTTTTTCCTCCCTCCACTTCAGCAGCTTGGTCATCCAAAACTGTAGGAAATACCAAACTCTTCAGATAAAATGAAAGCTACAAATGTCAGCACATCCAGTCTGTATGTGCTTTAGGGAGAGAATGAGATATTGAGTTAAGGAAGATGGGAGAAGCTTTTGCACTTCTCTTTTCTACTTATTTTTATGGTCCATTGCTAAAGGACTTCTGTCTCTGTCAATATAAAGTTGTGACTGGACCTCCACAATGAGCAGGCAAGTTTGTTAACTCCATTTTGACTCTGGACAGAGGAAACCTCCACTCTGGTTCCTGCAGCCCTGAGTGCTGCTCCCTCAGTTTCTGGGCAACCTCAGTGTCTTTTGTCCAGAATCTGTGACAAAAACAGATGCAGAGGCCAGGCAGTCTGTTGCCTTAACCACATCCTCCAGGATCTGGGCATTCATAGCAGTGTGTTAAAAGCAGTGAGGGCATCCTGATCTCTCCCCCTGCTATTGTCTCCCTCCTGCTCAGTGGTGACAGACACTGAGGCAGATGATCTTTTTGTAAGGTAATTTCTGTTCTGAGCCTCTTGCTGCTTGCACTGAGCCCTTCCATGTTATTAAAATGCAATTGAACAGGAGCAAGTCTTGTGTTGTTAGCAATTTGTCATCTCCCCATCCAAGTGGGCAGCCCAGCCTTTGTGCCCATTAACATCTCCCTGCTCAGCTCTGCAGCAGCATTCACTGCTCAGTGCATAACAGAACCATTTTTTCCCTTTCACATCATTCTCATCCCTTTCCCCTATCATTATAACTGGCATTTTCTTTACAATGCTTGACAGAAAAAAAATGTTATCCTTCCCTCTGCCCTTTTAATTTTCCAGCCTTTCCTATGCCTTCCTACACCAGGACAGGCACTTGAAAAAACTCTGGATTCCTCACTATATTTTTTTCCTCTGTGCATTCTGAATTATCAGGAGCTAATTTACTACATATTAACTGCAGTCTGACTGGGGAGTTTTTCTTCCATTCACTTGGTTCCTTTTCTTTACAGTAGATTTTCTGTGACCCTCCCAATTTGTGTGAATTCAAACATCTAATTGCTTTCTGATGCTAATCCATAGCCTTGAATTAACTGCTGGTTATGGTGTGTCTGGTTTCACTGTAACATTTCACATTGGAAAAAGCAAGACAGTTTTGAAATAATGAATGCCATTAGTAATGACACTACCTGATATTTTAAGTTTTAGGAATGGTTCTCTATGTTGACTTCACTTACTGCATCCATTTGCTTCCCCATCTCAAGAACAAAGCAATCCAGGGAGAAGGAGAAGTATTATAAATATAAATTGCCTGGATGGATATTTCCCACTTCAGATCTGAACAATGGCTTGTTAAAAGTGGAAATGATATCTCTCTTTATCAACCTAAATTAAATGGCACTGAAATTTACTGGAAAAGAAAACAAAGCAATGGCAAGAAAGCGATTCTTGTAACCTGGGAAGGAAACCTAGAGCTGTGAATTGACAGCCTGGTTAGGGTTTACAGTAAAATATAAGGATGCAATGAAGATTTTTATAAAGCCACAGTTCAGAAAAATTAGGGAAGCAACAAAGAAAGGAATTTGAACAAATAACTGAGGGTAGGGTTGGCCTCAGCCTGAGAGTTTCTGTCATTGTGTCTTGGTAATGCCTGCAGCTCAGCAATTTGACTAACTCTCTGTGACATTTCAGCTGTCCTCCTTCTGAGAAACTCACTTGCATTGGGTTTATGGATAGGGATATGAATGCAGCTGCAGGAAAACATACCACAAGGCTAAATCTTTAGACTTCTAAATGAATTGATACTGAAATCGAGCAAATTAAAAGGAGCGAGACTGTTCTCTGGCTTCTGGCAAATTGATGTTTTTACTGTTTCACGCAAAGTGACAAGTCAGTCAAATACCAAGAAAAAGCAAAGTGAACTAGAGAAAGTAAGGGCTCTCCTTAGGCAGATTAATCACTGACAATAGTGAAAAGTAACTGCCTATTTAGATTGCTGATCTATTTGGGAGGTGAAACCAAGGACATTTTACCCCCTAACCTCCCGATCCTTACAAAAATAAATAATTCTATAGCTTGTAACTGCACACTCTCCAGTCTCCCTGACTCCAGTGGACACATGCAAGCCTGTGGATCAGCTTTAAATGTATTACAGCCTTCTTTCCAAGGGGTCAGTAATGTCCCAGCTAGCAGAGGAGCCTGTGCCCTCCTGTACAGCACACATTTTTTTCCATGCTGTTTGCATTATCACTTGCTAAATTTATCACACTGCTTCCCTAACACTGCATGTCTTTCCTGCCTGGGAATGTCAGATATAGCAGAGTGCATGCTCTGGTCACATTTTCAGAGAGCCTACCACCCTCTACAGCCACAGTCTGCCTGTGAGGGTTCTAGGAGGCAGCTTTTGGGAAATACTCACCTGCAGTATGAAGAGTGTGGTCACTTCGAGACAGATGCATGAGGGGACCCACACAGAATAGACAAGTTGCTAGAGATATGGATATTAGATGTAGAATGGACATTAGATCTAGAGTAGATAAAGTTATACATTCGATAAAAGGAGTAAGTTTTTTACTATGAGAGTGGTGAGGCACAGATTGCCCAGAGAAGCTGAGGATGCCCCATCACTGGAAGTGTCCAAGGTCAGGCTGGACTTGGAGCAACCTGGTCTAGTTGAAGATGCTCATTGTTTGGGGGGTGGACTAGGAGAACTTTAAAGGTCTCTTCCAACCCAAAGTGTTCTGTGATTCAATGATCCACAACAATAAATCACTTTGTATCCTTCCTGCTGTGTAGCTCAGATCATCGGCATATCTTTCTACTCAGTTTTAGCTGGGAATGAGGAAGGAAGGAGGATGTTTAACAGGAAAAGGACACTTTCAGGAGTAAATTATACCCTCTTGAGTTG